>NC_090936.1:697469624-698094624 GCF_040938575.1 Ambystoma mexicanum
GGCTTGGTGTACTAATGATCGCCCAGCAAACATGACATATGTAGGGCCAACGATAATTAATTACGTATGTGTCTCATTTGTATGGTCTAAAATAATTAACTTCAAGGTTTTGGTAACATTTGAAAGTGGTCATAGGCCTTTAGTATTAATCCTTGAACACAAGTGCCTCGTTCTACCATCACCATATATGGATGTATGAAACCAGGTCATATCAGTCACCGGTCATGACCTTAGGGCCGTTAAATGGGTGAAACTAATCCAGCAGGACTTCAGACCACGCCGTTATGATAAGATCATTTATGATTGAGAATATTAGAGGGCAATATCAGTTATAAGAAATTGGAAGATGATGCTAACAATTCTTTGATTGATCACATTGAATTGAAAGACACAAAGGCACGCAAGAGAGATTGGAATAGTAAACCGGAAGATACATTTTTGGTAAATGAAAAATCAAGGATCCTTACATTTTATATTTTACCAGAAATTCATAAGACATTGCTAGATCCTCTGCGATGCCTGATAGTGTTGGTAATAAATCACTTTTAGAAACTCTCTCAAAGTTTGCAGACCTTTAGCTTAGACCTTTTTTAATTGAAATCAAATCTTATGTGAAAGATACAATCAACATCATTAGACACCCGGAGGACACAGATTTTGATCCTCAAGACAATCCACTCATATGTATGAACATTGTAGTCCTCTATGCACAGATACCACAGAGCACTACTATACATGGGGTGGAAGAATGCCTGTGGGGGAGGAAGGGTAGTGAGCCATTACCAAATTCATGTATTTTGTGGTGCACTGGAATGGCCCTAACTCAGAATTATTTTCCATTTATGGGCAACATATATCAACAAACTGAAGCGATCACAATGGGGGCTACCGTTGCCCTGAATTTGACAAATCTGTATTTAGAAGCCTTCGAGAAGAAGATGATTTACTCCAATGACAATTCATTTTTGATTAACAGTAGTTTGTAAAAGGTGAACAGATTTTTATGTTGTGCATTTAGAGGGGACCAAAAGACAGAGAAGATGCTTTTCTAATATGGATCAAACCGAAGTGGGTGAACCAAGTGGCTGTTTGGCTGCTGGGTCCCTAATCTCTGAAGACTTACTTGGGAGTGTTATTGCTGAGTCTCCTTGGGATTCGCCGTTGGCAAGAGGAATCCTCTGTGCCTGCCGCAACGCGGCTTCGTTTGGACTTTGTTGGGACTGAATACTATTGGGTGCAACGTGCCTGCCCTGCCCCCGGCACAGCCCCCTGCCTGCCTCCGCCTACGCCACTTCCTTCTAATACCCAGGTGCACACACAACCGCGTGCGTGTGACCGAAGTGGGTGAACCAAGTGGCTGTTTGGCTGCCGGATCCCTAATCTCTGAAGACTTACTTGGGAGTGTTATTGCCGCCTCTCCTTGGGATTCGCCATCGGCAAGAGGAATCCTCTGTGCCTGCTGCAACGCGGCTTCATTTGGACTTTGTTGGGACTGAATACTTTTGGGTGCAAGTAATTGTGAACTGTGTTACTTTTTCTTCTTTTTTTTTCTATTTACTGTTTCGCCGCGGCGTGTAGGAGCTCATTCAGCTTGTCACCATCACTGAAGATGTTTTTTTTTCTTTCTTCGTTTTGCAGCTTGCCTGTCCCACCCCTGGAACAGCCCCCAGCATGCCTCCGCCTACGCCCCTTCCTTCTAACACCCAGGTGCGCGCGCAACCACACGCGCGCGACTGAAGTGGGTGAACCAAGTGGCTGTTTGGCTGTTCGGCAGTTGGGGGCCGGGGTAGGCCTATTTTTGATAACTTTAAGTGTTGTACTAAGTGTCCCTCAATACTGTATAAGTTGGAAATTGTACTTTATATTGGGCGGGATCCATACATTTAATTTACTGTAACCATGAGGAGAAATAAACTTCCAGCTATGGTGAAGGACGGTAGGGCGGACTTCTTCACTGCCGTTAGTACTAGACGTGCCAGTTTGGCGTGGGTGGCAGCTCTCCCTCTTCCCAATATTACTGACGAGGAGGAAGCTCTGTTGCAGTGTGCTCAGGATTGTTTGCCAAACTGCAAAACTACTGAGGATCAAATAGATCCTTCACAACCCCTTTTTGTAGCCCTGGACTCACCTCAGTCTTCTAAATTCAAAGAAATCATACCAGACAAGGAAGGCACACCTGCAGAGACGGACATACTTAAAGTGAATAGCTTTTGTTATGATAACCTCTCAGACACTCCATTTACCCTACCTTCTGAGGAAAATCAATCAGAGGCCTGTGTGGTTGGGAATAGGAATGATGTAATAGGACTTGACTTTGTAGCTATGATGAGTATCTTTAATAGACTACTGCTGTCTGAATTGAGAAAACAGACAGCAGCGATAATGAGTCTAGCCTCAGAGGTTGGGAAATTACCCCTGAATCTAACAGAGGCTTTTGTTCCTGCTCTGAGGAGTGAAATCGACACTCTGTTGTTAAATCTAAAAGGGAATAAAATGGACAAATTGAATATTATATCGGATAATTTGTCACAAACTGATGAGATAATTATAATACCATCCACTCAGGAAAAAGAGGTGGGGGGGCTGTGATCCCTGCTGTGAATGAAGATCAACAGGATGAGGGATTTAGGGATGAAGTGGAAGTGAATGTCTCGTCCGAGATTCAAGCCAATGATGTTTTTGAGGTAAAATTAACCAAAAGACAAAGTAAAAAAATGGCTAAACTAAAGAAACAAAAAAATAATAATGAGATTCTTAAAAAATCCTCCAAAAAATGTATGAGGATTCTTGATCTAAAACAAACAATGTTGGAAGAGAAGGAAGCGGGGGCTACGCTGGGAGATACGGTGAATCCAAATCCCAGCAATGATGTAATTACACAAGGTGTGTTCACTGAGGGTGAATACTGCTTGAGTGAAGCCATGAAAAAGAAGCGAGAAGCCATGTTTGAAATCTTTAAAACTGCCCCTCATTTAGGCACTACTAATGAGATGCCTAATCAAAATTTTATGTGGGGGAGCAATCTATATGCTGATTGCATGGGCACAGGAGCTATCACTACAAATAAACCGGTGGACCCTGCCATCTGAATCCTTTGCGGGCCCAACGAGAAAAATCTGGCATAATGAGTTCTTTAGGGGCTCACAAGGTCACTGTAAGCTCAGAATGGAACAACAAAAAAGGAGTGATGCTGTCAAATAAGCATATAGTCTGTGTACCCCCTAAGACTGTTACCCAGGCACAAATGCTCTCCTCTTACAAAAATGATTGCAAGGTAACAACGGGTCTGGAGGTCCTGGATGGTGATACGAAGGAAAGTGAGATACGTAGACTCATCCTCAAAGTGCTTGGGGAAAACCACTTATCTGGTCACAAGCAGATACCTGCATTAACAACTCACCCGAAGACGATGCAAGAATCTGTTCCTGATACAAACATAGGGAACGCCACAGAAGGGCCTAGTTATGGGGTTAAAGGTGTGGGGCCAACGGAGTGGCATGTTAGTCAGGCCCCTGGGAATCAGGATACTGATTTGAGGAAAACGGCTATTCAGGAAATACCTGGACTGATTCTGTAGGTCTTATTCAGGGATATGGGTCAGGTTTCCCTGAATAGGCCTTACATTCTGTCCTTATTGGCGACCATCCCGGACTTAGCTTGATCTCCTCCTCGGACATCCAGCTGGTGGACTTCATACATAGATTTAGGTATGATTACATCCGACTAGTCATACCTTCCCTGTTGGTAAGGTCCTTGCTCCTAAAGGAGGCAGAACAATTTCAGGTACGGGGCTTTGATATATATGAACATAAACTCTCTGTAACACCTGCCCAACCAACATCACAGAAGCTGGTCACACATGATACGGGGCATTTAGAACAACATTTTGATAATGAGAGTTCTAAGGTTGATTCTGAACTGAATAAACAGGAATGGAGATGGTTGGCTCTGTCCTTGAGGTAGTCCATCGATATGCTCAAGATATTGGGTAAGCCCCTCTAGCTCTTGCGACATTCTTAAATGAGTAAGCTGGCATTCTAGAGGCTGTCTCAATCTTTTGCATAATGAGAAACTCAGGAGTTATCTTGTTCAGTTCGATCTTATCCTCATACAGGAGACCTGGTCAAGAGTAAAACTAGGTTGGGAAGGATTTACCCTGATTTCAGCTTGTGCCTACGGTACAAACAGAGGGCGCCCAAAGGGGGGTTTGATAATAGCTGCTAAACAAGCCACTTGTCTTATCAAAACGGGGGAATGGTCTTGTGCTCATCACTTCCTTATGGTCTCCTTTAAGCTGGGGGAGAACAACGATAGTGTTTCTATGAAAACACTGTGTGTCGGAGGCGGCCTCTGAGGGAAGTACGTTTGTCGGAGGTGCGGCTTGACACGGCTCGACACGGAGGTGCAGCTTGACGCGTATGACGCGTAGGATGGTCCTTTCCTCGAATCCAGCATCCCGTTTCGCTCGAGTGTACGGGCGAGGCAGCGAGGACAACAACACGGGGGGAAAGTGCGGGAGAAGGATAGGAAGAAGGAGAGGCCCCGATCGTAAGGAAAAGCACATGCAAGGTTACAGGTGAGAGCCTAACCGCGCCGCCCCGTGTTCCGGGTCTGCTCCGGAACTGTGCCAAATACCGCACGACACAGCGAGGCGGCCCCCGAAGCTCCCAGTGGTGTTTGGTTCCCACGGCCCCACTGGTATTGACACTAAGCCAGGGGTGACCCTGGGTGATTGGCCCCTTTACTAAAAGGAGCCTTCCTGAAAGAGGTGGTGCGGTGCCTCCAGCACCCCCCCAGAGTTTGAGGGGGGTAGACGTGAGTTCCTCTACCCTGACTGACCTCTCCCCTTGATAGGAGGGGGGGCTGGGTTCAGAGGAGACGGTGAGGCACCTATAAGTGGTGTAGAGGAGTTGAGAATAAACATACCCTACCCAGAGTTGTACCTGGGAAGAAGGGGAACCTGCCATTATTACCCAGCGACTGAGGGCTCCCGTCCGAGAGACGGGCTTTATAGCCCCCTGGTTGATTGACAAGGGGGGGCCCACAGGAAAAGGCGGGAAATCAATTTTGCTTCCCAGCGTGGAACGAGGGGAACCATCTCACCACGTAAACATCAGCCCTCTCTATCTCTAGCCTGGGAAGCGAAGTGAGCTATAACATAGACATGTAGCGGAGCAGAAGAGCCCCCCACTCGATATACAATCCACGCAAAACTGCCCACCCATTAAGGAATCCAAAGAGTGCCCAAAGAAATGGGGAAAATCTAAAAAGAATGCTAAAAATGCCCTACCGGTGGTGCAAGGGGCTATAACCGAGTTTTTCCCTGTGAATCCTCCCCCTGCTATCAACTGTACAGTAAACGAGGATATGACAGCACCGATACATAATGATGGCATCTCCTTAAACACCTCTAATTTCGATGATATAGATAACAACTCCCTTCTAGATCTATGTCTGACTATACAGAAAGGGATGCAGACACAAACTCCTATGAGGCCAAACAGTGGCATAACGCCTACTAAAGATAGTAGCATGAATAATGCCACAGGGGAATACCACGCGCCGGAAAGGAGCGGACGATTGTCTGCATCTCCTAACTTAGTAATGACGTCGATGGAGGACGATCCAGACAACGTAACGGAAGATAACATCGACCTACACCCTAGCTCATCAAAGATAATTGAGCTCCAATCGTCGGTGGCGGCCCTGCAATTTGCCTTCAAGACACTTTTACAGATGTCGGGACGTATCCTGGCTAATACCAACTCTTTTACTATGGCCTTAGGCTCCAAAGGCCTTCCTCGGGAAGAGGCCGAAATGAATCTATCAGCTGCACTACTCACAGCAGATGTGATCAACGAGCAGGAAGTGGAGATGGAAGAGAACGAGGGGCCTCATGCACCCAATAGCAACAGCATAATTGAGGTACCTCATGAGGAGGTAGAAGAACGGGAGCAGGAGCACAGTCCCCAGTCCCCCCTCACACGCAAACAGCGCAGATTGGCAAAAAAGGCACTAAAGAATAAGCCAGTGGCAACAGGTGCCCAATCTTCTATATTGGGACCTAAAATAGTACCAGAGACACAGTCTAAAAAGGCCAGGAAAAGAATGGTGAGAGCAGCCCAACGGGCGGCTAGGGCAAAGGGCCCTCTGTTAGATTGGCTGATACCTGAAGAGAAGGCAACTGAAGTGGATGATAATGAAGCATCTGTGCTGTGCGAAGAGCCTGATCAGGAAACCAGCATATATACACAGCCGGAGTATGTTCCCGAGACACAGGCGTCAGGGGAACCTGGGGAGTCACCATCACTGGATCAGAAGAGAGCAGTGAATGATACAACTACTAATCGCACCTGCTTCATTAAGAACTTATACCCCAGTGGCAAAAATCCCTGGCTAGCACGCTCAGAGCTGCTCGCTAGACTATATCACATACCTCAACTGCGTGTTTTAAAATCTGAGGACTTTCTTTTCATTGAACTACTTGGCTGCCCTAATCCCAATGTTTCGGCCATACATTGTACCTTCCCGACTACGGCACATTTAATCCGGAATTACAAAGAGGATTTTATGGCAGTGGACATTGAGATTGATGTGGACCCTATGGAGAAGGGCCCCTTGCCTAAACCAGAAGATATTATGTCTTCAGTTCCGGTCGATACTGTACTTAAAATGGGGGAGGGGGATAACCCTGCTCTGGCTGAAATACAGCAAGCCCTGAAATCACTGCTAGAATCCATCCTGCAAATGCTAAAGAACCACTGATGCTTATCATTACTTTCTTGGAACTGCAGAGGCTTTTCCCACCTTCTGAGATCTGAGGGTTCTGCAGACCTACTGTCACAACACAGCTTTATCTGTCTCCAAGAGACATGGTCTCTCGACCCACTTTTACTTGACGGCTTTGTTATACATCAAGCGGTGGCTAAACGTGGCAGTATGGGTCGTCCCTATGGGGGGCTACTAACTGGGGTAATGAATTTGATTACTTCTCGTAAGATACAGTGTAAAGCTGAGGAGCAGCTCCTGGCAGTAGAAGTCGAACTACACGATGAAAGAGGTCTGGGAAGGTATTTAGTAATCAATCTTTATAACCCCCCAGGAGAATTGATTCGTGATTCATTACAGGAGGCAATTCAGGACCTGTTGTCTTCCTGGTGGCTGAGAGATGGAAATGTGGCTGTGATGGTCATGGGCGATTTTAACTGCCATATGACAGATGAAATACTCATATCCTCTAATCCTGACCTTAGCACTAGGTGTGTAATGACCCACGGAAAGAGGGAAGCTGAAGGGCTAGGCTGGCTACAATTGTTTGGAGCTTGGGACATGGCTATGATTAACGGCCGTACCAGGGGAGATCGGCCGGGGAAACACACTTGGTCTAACGGCGCCTCCACTAGCATGTTAGACTATATATTTATGTGCCCTGAGCTACAGGAGTGACTGACATGGCCGTGAAGCACAACGAATGGAGCGACCATGCGTCGCTACAGTGCACTCTATGCATCTCTATTCCTACATCTGTACCTCCTAATATAGGCAGTATCCAAACCAACTGTGCAGGATCCAGAATTGTATGGTCTGAGAGAAATATAAGCTCCGCTACGGAAGCACTTAAATCTACTGCAGCCCTAGATTCCCTTGAGTTCGAACATATGTCGATAAATGAGATTGAGGATTGGATATCTAAATTCTCAGGCCAGCATGCTATGGCCAATAAGGGTCATATGTTAAAGATAGGGGGGTGTATACCCCCGTTTAACAGGGAAATTAGGGATGCTAAGAGAGGTCTAAGAGTGGCTATTCGAGGTCTGAAACTGATGATCTTACCTGGAGCCTTATACCATGAAAAACTAAGGAAAATCAAAAATCGATACAGAGCAGACATCAAGAACATTAAGAGCATTGAAAAAAACGCCAGATATCAGAAGCTAGTACAAACGATCTGCACTAGCAACTCTCGCTGCATTTGGTCCCTCCTTAATGAGAACAGAGAGAAGGCTAAAGGCCCCTTAGTTAACCCAGTAAGTAAGGAGGCATGGGAAAAGTTCCTATCAGACCGGAACTCAGAAGGTATAGAAACCTTGATTAGCTTTCGGGTGAAGGCTCCCTCTCCGTTGCCTTTTGACATCTCAGCAGAGGCAATATTGAACAAACTAGTTGCCCTCAAGTCCTCCAGATCCCCCGGACCTAACGGGTTAGCCAATATAGTGATTAAGAGCCATCCTCTATTTTGGGCCAACTTGTTTTCGTTACTTTTCAATAAAATATTAGAGCAGGGGGTAATCCCCCGCTCATGGCAAACTGCCATTCTTATTCCTGAATTTAAAAAAGGTAGCCGTTTGGATCCTAATAATTGCAGGTTTTTATCCATGTTAGATATCTCTGGTAAGCTATTTGCCTCACTGTTACTCAGTGAGCTGCAGAAATGGGTAGACAATTCCAAAATACTCAGCAGATTTCAATGCGGGTTTAGGCGGGATTTTTCCACCTCACATAACCTTTTGGTTATGGATATACTGCGTACACGGGCACTTAGCAAGGAGCAGCCCCCGTTGTACGCTTTATACATCGACTTTAAGGCCACATTTGACTCCATCCCCCGAGGGAGACTATGGACCAAGCTAGAGAAATTGGGATGCCCTACAGGCTTGTTATATTATTTAAAACTACTCCATCACAATACTACGGCATGCCTTAGATTAAATCAGGAAGGAAATTTAACTCGAAAGGTGACTCAAGACAGTGGGGTAAAGCAGGGATGCGCCACAGCACCCCTTATTTACAACCTTTATGTGTACGACATCCTGGCAGCCCTAGCTGAGGTCGACAATTGCCCTCCTAAAGTTGGGGAAGTATCATGCACAGTATTGGCATGTGCGGACGATTTGGTTGTCTTTGATAACACCATAGGTGGTTTAAGGCGTTATGCTACTTTTCTTTGGGACTATGCCAGAATTAATGGCCTAACGATCAACCTGGACAAGACAAAAGTATTAAGATTCACGAGGAAAAGAGCAACTCGTGTGAATCTGATGGTGCATGGTAACTCCATACCCTACGCTCCATCCTACCGCTATTTAGGAGTGGATAATTGAGCCCCTAGGCGATTACTCACTCTGTAGACAGGGGTGAATCACAAGAGCAATGCAAGTCACCTCACTTATCTCCTCATTTACAAATAAGCAGGGCGGTTTCACCTTGTGGGGGACGCGTCATCTTTATATTCAAGTGTTTGCAACCATTGATTGTATATGGTCTGGAATCACTACATACTATGGATCTAGGGTGGTTACAAGTGCTGGAGGGCAAGTTCTGGAGACAAATTTTGGGGTTATCCCCGGGGGTACCGATGGCACTGATTAGATTAGAACTGGGCCTTCCCTCCTTTAAGGCTATGGTTCTGAGGAAAAGAGCTGGCTTCCACCTTAAGATGATAAGTGACTCTACCAACCCCCTTCTATCCGTGATCCACCAGGAGGTGACCAAAAAATATTCTACCTCACCCCTCAATAAAGACATGGTTAAATTTTTCATTGACATTGGTTGGATACATAGAGGGACTATGTTCACAAAGGAAACCTTACATGCATTAGGTAAAAAAGTAGACAGATGGGATTGGCTAGAGAATTTCGCCCATATAAGTAATCTTGAGACATATCACTTTGTTAAATATCGTCTGTATAATTTCATGAAGACTCAAGCTTACTTATCTCTCTGCCCCTTCAGGAAACTTAGACGCTTCATCATCCTGTTTAGATTAGAGCAATTACCTACCTTGTATAGTAGAGGGGCTTGGGAGAAAATCCCTGTGGACAAGCGTATATGTCGTCTCTGCAATTCCCCAGATTGTCTTGAGACAGCTAGACATCTTCTCACGGGATGCCAGTCACTGAGAGACACAACTCTTCGCCATTTGGGCGACTTTGTACATGATTGTGCAACAATACGTGATATGTCTTTTTCGATTTATTGCACCAATACCAGCAACATGCACTTATTTATTGCACTCTATAACATCTGGCAACAAGTGGAACTTGGTTTAAAGGGTGGGGTGGAATCATCCCAAGACTGAGGAGCACATGAAAACACACAGAGTTCCTCAATGGAGAGGGAAATTAGCTATTCACGCAGTCTATGTAATGGTTCTTTTTAGTTATAGTTTTTAATGTTGATATGCATGTATGATTTTATTTGCAGGTTTATGTATATCCTTGTATTGAGTATAATGTTTTGTAATTTGAAATATGTAAAAATTGTATGTGTAAAGTTTGAATTTATTTTCATTCTGTATCACATTAAAGAATTTGATTTGATTTGGTTTCAGTCCTTATTATTAATGTGTACTGGAACCCCAGTGAACTTACTGATCTCCAACTTGAAAATGAACTGACTAAATTGGGATCCATAATGGAACTATGGCTTGAGACAAACCCGGGAGGGCAATTTATAATGGCTGGGGATATGAATGCTAACTGCCATTGTGACATTCTATCTGGTGATGCTGCTATTGCTAATGTAGGCTCTAAGGTTAGACTGAAGGGTAGTAGCAATTTACGGGGAATAATGTGGATGCATTTTGCCGAAACATGGGGACTTGACGTTTTATATAACGATCATTATATATGGAAGGCTAGAGGTTCTGAATCAACCATTGATTACGTTTTTCTCTCTGTTGCTCTCTCAAAAACTTTATGTAAGTTTGAAGTCAAAGACTCTGACACTAGTGATCACTGTTTTCTAAATTTTGAAATGATAGTCGGCTATCAGAGCCCAACTGTCAATATATATAAACACGGTGTCCGGGCGAATGTTAAAGGTAATAGAATCAAGTGGTGCCATAGACAGAATGTAAAATTCACCTCCACAATGGTCAAAGACTATAACATCTTGTCTAAGTCCCAACGTGATGAATGTTATTCGGCCTTCATCTTTACCAACTATATTAAATCTGCCATAGACAATCTGACTGTACACTCATATAAGAACTCGAACTTCAACAACTGTCACAGTCACCATATGGACATAGCAGTTCATGACTGTAAGAGGCAACTCAGAAAAGATCTTATACAGCTAAAGAAATTGGGCTTATCTCTCTCAGAGGTTCTGTTTAGGAGAAATAAACTCAAACACAGCCATAAGAATTGGCTTATACATCATAGAGCTAATAGGTTTCAATGTGATGGAGAAGAAATGTTGAAAGCTCTGCGAGGGCACAGTTGTACTAATTTCTGGCATTTAATAAATGATTTGGAAAGACCTCAAAAGGATGCTGTGATGAACGTGATCGATGAGGCCTTGTGGCTGGGGCATTTTTCTAAACTATATACTGTTAATAACGTTTCCGATATCCTTAACATCTCGGACAGTAGAAATTGGGTATTGAAAGTTACTGTGGAAGACATAACTTCCCTCATTAATAAGTCTAAAAACTCGAGTGCCACCGGCCCTAACAATCTTTCTAATAAGTTATTGAAACTTGACCCAGTCACCTGGGCGAACATCTTGTTTGTACTATACGGTAAAATTCTGCTAAAGAAGAGCATCCCTCAATCTTGGAAAGTCTCAATTGTAATACCTGTTTTCAAGAAAGGCTCTCGCATGTGTCCGAATAGTTATAGACCAATTGCGATTGCGGACCCGGAGTCTTAAATATTCTGCTCACTGGTTTTGTTAGAATTGCAAGAATGGATTACAGAAAACTCTATCCTAGACCCTAAGCAAATAGGTTTTAAAAAAAATATTGGAACAGATTGTGGGGGACTAATATTGAAATCTTTGATATCCAAATCTATGAAACTGGGCAAAAGACCTCTTTTTGTGGCCTCGATGGACTTGAGCTCTGATTTTGATTTGGTGGATAGGAAACTCTTGTGGCAGAAGCTAAAAGATCTGGAAATTCCAGCTCATATCCTTGATCTGCTTATTGCACTTAATACAGACACAAGACTGAACGTTCTCCTAAACTCTGATGGTCTATTATCTAGGGAACTCATTATACCTAATGGTTTACGGCAGCGGTGTATGTTGGCCCCTACAGTGTTCAATTTTTATGTGTGTGGTGCTAATAACGCCCTAAGTAGCAAAGGTCTGTTGTGTCCAAAATTGAATAATGTCTGTATCTCTTGGTTGGCCTTCGCGAACAACTTCCTCTTGATGGATAACACCAAAGTTGGTCTGCAACGACTATTGAAAGAATTTGAAATATTCATCAACAATCTGCAACTCAAAATTTATCCATCTAAGACGGTAATCGTTGGTTTCGGTACTTCCAATAAAAGGGAGAATGTCTTTTTATGGCACTGTGGGGATAAGACGATCAAAGCTCAATCCACACTCAAGTACTTAGGCTTTAATTTTTCTGGGAATGATTCCATCGTATTGATAAAAAGCCAGTTAAAATTAAAATCAGAAATTGCCATCAGACAAATGCGTGCCATTGATAATACATTTGGGAAATTTACCATGGTCCCTTTAAGGGAATTCTACATTAAAAAAAATATACCTCGTTTAATGTATGGCATGGAATTGGTACCAAATGGTATACATGAGTATCTAAAGTACATAGAAGTTAAAATTTAGAGGGCTGTTCTGTTTCATTTGCCCAAATGCATTCCTTTGGATCTAATAAAATATGAGTTAGGTCTGCAATCATTATCAACCTATGCAAAATGTAAAAGACTCTGCCTATGGAAAAAATGTAAAACAGCTTTGGATAACACTGTATATGCCTGCGCCCATCTTGAAACGGCTAACCCTTTTATGCATACACTTAATGTGGAGAGCATGTTCTGTCTAGCGGGGCTAGGTATGTCAGTCATTTCTATGTGTAAGAAACCTGAAAAAGTTAAAATCAGCCTCAAAATTTCCGAGTCAAAACTATATAAATCTGCTTGTTCCACTTGGAAATGGCTACATGCGATGGAAGGTTACTTGATTCAATACCCTAGTAAACGTGTACACAATGATTTCATGCGTTTCCGCTTTAATATTATGTTAACCAACCAGATAAGAGGTATTAGAGGCTGTAATACAGATCAATGGCCTTGGTGCAGATTTTGTAAAAAAGAAGGGGCTGTGGAAACTTTGCAACACATTCTGTTGGTCTGTTCTGGTCTTAAAGCACAAAGGTTAACTTATTTTGGCCAATTTGTAGATACCACACATAACGTGAACAGAGATTTCATATGGTATTGAATGTTACATGACAATTGTCCTAGGTTAAAAATTTGTGTTACTACTTTTTTGAGAAATGTATGTGATTTGAGCTGAGTGTTTTCTTCTCCTTTCACATGTTTTAAGTGAATGAGGTTCTGACATTCATCTTAAGAAACAGGATCCTAATGTTTGTTATCTTCTTGAGTTTTTGGGGTACTGTAACCTGAAAATGTTTTAGAATTGTGTAAGACTGGGTCTAGAATGCTATTATCATCTTCTAATTTGTATGATCTTACAGGTATGTTTTTATTTTGATTGACTGATAGATGTGTTTTTTGGTTACCTATTTTGTATGATTCATTGTAAACATGTTGTTTATATTTCACGATTTGTAAAGGTTTACTTTATCAGGTATGTTCTTTTCCTGTTCGATTGATAGAAATGTTTTAGCTCTTCTTTTGTGATTTTTTTGTTAAGTATTTTGCATGATCTACTGTAAAAGTCTTGTATATTTTTACGATTTTGTAAAGGTTTGTAATAAACCAAAACAAATAAAAGAAAAAAAAAATATGGATCAATACATAGAATAGATATCTCAAATGTACTCAGAATATCAGTGGCATTGAGATTAATTTTTTAGACACAACATTGTTGCTTGTGGAAGGACACTTGAATGTTAAACCATATCATAGTGCGACTGACAGAAATGCGTTGTTACATCATGACAAAGTTATCATGACAAAGTCATCATGCCAAATATATCCGAGAGAATTTACCTTTTGGACTGTTCTTCAGGATTAAATGCAACAGGAGTTCTAATGCACTTTTGGAACAAGAAACAGGTGTTTTCAGCCAAAAGCTATTTGCAAGAGGATATACTTCAAAAACCTCAAGGCAAGCTGGTAAGCATGCATTCAGTAATAATAGAAAAGCTGTTTTGGAGCAGAGACCTACAAAAGAAGCCAGTAATTGCATGGCTATAGTGAATATGTTCACCACTCTATCATATAAGATCAAAAACATTTTAAACAGGAATTGGAAGATCTTTGATAAAATAGATAAGAAGTGTGAACATCTGATTTTTGCTTTCAAAAGAAGGAAGAATATTAGGGATATGGTTGTGTCCAATGATTTAGAAAAAAAAACAAGCAATACAGCTTAGTATTACTGAAAGCTGGGCTCTCCCTCCAATCACATGACACTATCCTTGTGTCAAATTTTGGGTATGTCACATGACAAAGAAATCAATGGACATTGATTTTGGGCTACATAGAAGGTGGACACAAGACAGTTTCATTAACTCTGAGTCTATGAATGTGGTCTTTATGGTATGATCACATACCCTTGAGGTAAAATATACATTGGGAAAACCACTAGAAAAGTAAAAACAAGAATGTTTGAACATAGAATCCGTTTAAAAAACAGAATTTAGGCAGGCCAATGATAATGCATTTTGGGGTGATGAATCATAAATATGAAGATTTCACATGAACTGTGTTGCAACACGTGAAACGTTAAAACACCAGTGATCTGAACAAAAAGCTCTTGAGAAGAGTCCAATAATTCATTTTCCAGACAAAAAGTACTGTGGTTAGATCACACCACATACTGTTGAGCAAAACCGGCACCTTTCCTATGGTGTAAATAGGATATTTAGATGAAAATGACGGTCTAGTCTTATTTTAATTTATTAATTTTATTACTTAACCATATTAATACATTAGTGTATTCACAATATGAGTTAACACACTAATCAATTGATTGAGATACATAATAAAAACAATTTAAAAAAGTTGTAGGAATTATAAATCATTAATTAACAGTATGATAATACAATAAAATAAATAAATGCCAATAGACAAACAGGGGGGTGGAAGGAAAAAAGAGGGGAGAGAGATGATCATAACACTAATATTTCAATAGATAAGAAACTGAGAAATGCAACAATTATTTTAATCTAGAAGGTTGAGATATTGTATAAATATATCCCATTTACCATTAAACTTATGAAGATTATTTGTAGAAAAAGCATAACATTTTTCAGTTCGATGAAGAGAGCAAATAAAATGACACCATTAAATATAAGGCAATTTCCCAGAGTCCTTCCAATTAGAGGTAATAATATGCAAGCAATGCAAATAAAAAGATTTAATAAACTAGAAGGTACAATACTTTGCATACACAGGTTAACAATGGGACCATTCATTAAATGAATTACTGTGAGTGCTTACTTGAAAGTGAAAAATAGTTTGTAGGCAGCTCCAAATATTTGTTCAGAAGGATTGACAAACCTATAATCACAAATTAAATGTAAAAAGTCTGCGTTAGGAGTTTGATATGATCAACAATAATTAGGAGAGTTATTTGATAGTTTAGCAATTCTTGAGAGTGTTAAAAAAGCATGATGCAGAATGAAGAAATTAGTTTAGGTTAGATTAGTAGTGACAGAAGCAGAATAGTACTGTTTTCCAAATGCTGACCCAAGTATCGGGGAAAGGTTGAATGCTCCAATCTGATTGCCAATGTCTAATAACAATGGCATTAGATAAATTCCTGTTATCAGTCTAATTTAAGAACAAATATAATTGTGTAGATTTAGTGGAGACTTTATTAAGCAATGAGGTTAATAAAGGTGAAGGAGATTTTTGAGTTGAAGTTAAAATTGACTTTGAGATGGACTTGATAAGAGAACGATGAAAATTAAGAACAGAAGCAATGTCATTATACTGATGACATAATTGTGTAAATGGAATTTCTACAAATGTTTGGAATACATGATGTATTTGATTAATGCCAGACGAATACCATAGATTACAAATAATACAGGCTAATTTAATAGAAATAGATTGGCTAAACCAGAACAATACCTTGGCAGTATACATTTGAATAAATTAGTTAATTAGGAGTGTGTTCCAAATACATTTGACAAAATGCAAATACAGGAAGCTGGTAATATTGGCCAAGAGGAAGTTAGAAGGAAATGGGGAGACTATGTGGATATTAATCCAAGTGGGAGCATCAAATAAATGATTTTCATAATGAAAGAACATGACCACCTATTTGAGAACAGCAAATGCTCTGTGATACAATAATAAGTCAGGAAATTGTACACCACCAACAAGTTTCGGAAGGTTAAGTGCATTCATATCAAGTATTGGTGTTCTTTGGTTCCATACAAATTTTGAAAGCAAAATATCTAGTTTAAAAAAAGAAGTTTATGAGAATGAATATAGGTATCATAGACAAACAGTTGAGAATTCTCGGGCTGTGCATCGTTTTGATGGAATCAAGACGTCCCCTAAGGATAAAAATAATGGTGAACTACTAGACACCATTTTTTACTTTATCAAGCATAAATGTAGTATTTAGAGTAATGGTTGTGTGAATATCCCTTGAACAATTTAAGCTAAGATATTTAATAAAAGAAGACTACTGGAGAATTCCAAATAATGGGGTATTAGCTAAAGTGCATGCATTGGTTAGTGGCATAACTTCAGATTTGTCTACGGTTGGCTTGTATCCAGATACAAAAGAAAATTCAACAAAAGTGCAGATCACATTTTGAATGGAAGAGTCAGGATTAGATATAAAGATCAAGATATCATCCACATATGCAGAGATTTTAACTTCTACATTGACCAGAAAAATTCACGCAATATTAACATTTGCTCTAATATTCTGCATAGGATGTTCAAGGCCCAAATTAAAAGGTATTGGTGATAGAGGGCAGTCTTGATGCATAGCCCAGTAATAAAGAAAGTTTGGGAAAGAGAGTTGTTCATAAGAATTCTGGTGGATCGAGTATAATAAAGGAAGTAAATGATCTTAATGAAATTAGGAGTAAAGCCATGCCACTTCAGGGATTCAAACATAAACATCCAGGAAACTCGATTAAATGCCTTTTCAGCTTCAAATGTAATAGGAGTTAAGAAGTCTTGTGACTTTTGGGACCGAGATAGAATATTACCAAGTAGCCTAGTAGTAGAAGATGCATAACAACCCTTAATATATCCAGATTGAGTTTGGGGAGAAACATCTCAAGTTCTTTTGCCAGACCTTTTGCACATTTTTTGAATCTGAGTTAATAAGGTATATTGGTCTGTAATCGATATAGGATCTTATTGGGTTTGGGAAATAAAATAAGAAATGCTTGACCAAAAGAGCCAAAGCCACTACCCCATTCCACAAAATAATTGTAAGGTTCTACAAGCTTGGGGGAAAGAAAATCTGTGACCAATTTATACTAATCAATTGATTAACCATCAGGACCTGGTGCTTTCACGACTTTAGGATCTAAAATGGCTTTCTCCATTTCAAGTAAAGTGAACAAATTGTTAAGAGAAGAAATGCAATTGAGTCTGGAGAAGTTTTCTTATTTTTGTCAAAAAAGGATTGAATTTTAGCCATGCAGAGTATACATTCTCTTTGTTATGCTTCAAATAGGAGGCAAGTATTTTGCCAGCTTTATTAGAGTCCCCATAGCATTTTGTTTTGGAGAGGAGTACAGAATTGGCAGCTTTATCCGTACATAATTTATTAAACTCGATACATTTACTCATGAGGGCTTTAAAAGTATTGGCTTCGGGGTTGCTATAATAGGAGATTTAAAGATTTTTAATAGTAGTTAACAAATTATTAGATATGGATTCATTATGCCTCATTACTGGCACTGCTACCGCCGGTATTATTTTTTCCTGGCGCCCGCGAATGGGCAATTACTGGGTCATTATAGCTCCGCCGGACCCGGTAATTGCCCATTCGCGGGTGCCGGAATAAAATGCTCCCCATTCCTATTTGATCCACGTAGGGCTCAATGGGAATGGGGAGGTTGGATGCACCGACACCATTCATGAATGGTGCTGGTGCATCCGACATGCTCTGCTCGCGGTTGCCAGTATGCCCACCAGGTCAGACCTTGTGAGTGGGAGATACCCGTGAACAGAACTTGTAGTTTGCCAGTCCGGTAACAACAGTACCGGCAAGCTTACTGGTACCGTTGTTACCGGACCAGCAAACTTATAATGAAGCCCATTGTGCCTCATTACGAGTGACCCAGTCCAGAAATAAAGGTGCTGGTAACAACTCTGGCACCTTTATTTCTGGACCGGATCACTCTGATTCTGCCGGTAGGGGCACTGAACAACCGGCAGGTTTTTCACTGAAGCACCGGCAACATTAACAACAGTGCCGGTGCTGCAGTGTACCCATTCCCATGGAGTCCTATCAGACTCCATGGGAATGGGAACTTACCGTACCACCGCCACCTTTGATATCCATGTAAAATCGAGATGTCAGGTGGCAGAAACAGCAATGCAAGGATGCCAGCAACCTGCTGGTAGCACTGGTGAGAGCCATTCGCTTTCTGAAAAAATGTGGTATCCTTCAAAGTAAATAATTAAATCTCCACCTTGATGATAGTTTGGGGTAAAGTTCCCATTCTAAGGCAGTGATGACAGGGTAATGGTCTGAAATAATTATGGAACCTATTTCTGAGTTAAATAAAACAGAGGCTAATGAAGAATTAACAAACATATAATCTATCCTGGATAGAGGGTGATTAATAGGTGTCATATTAAGCATCAGGATGGCAACATCACCAAGAGTCTACTAAATTGAGCATATCCAATACAAGTAAGACATGTTTGAGAGATTTAGAATAGATATAGTTGGAAGTTGAATTTTGATCTGAACTAAAATCACAAATCTGATTAAAATCGCCACAAATATTTAGTCAATTGGAATCTTTTTCAATAGTTTCAGCTTCAGGTTTGACCAGATTATACTGTCAGGTGCCGTAGGACCATAAACATTTACCATGGTGACCGGCAAACTATTTACAGTAGCAGTTCCACCGACCTTCCAGATCCTTTTCTTCTTTGGTTAAAGAAAAAGAAACCTGTTTGTAACCAAAATGGAAACACCTTCTTTTTTTCCATGTGCATTTGAATATAAAATTTGACCAATCCAGGAACCTTTAATCTTCTCATTTTGAAAGTCAAATTCCAAATGGGTTTTTTGAAGGCAAGCAACATCAACTTTAAATTTAGCGAGTTGAGTAATGATTTTTTGATGCTTGTTGGGATAATTTATTCCTTTAACACTCCAGGTAATAATTCTGATTGTCATTGGTGGGTATATTGGTAAAGGGTAATCATTATACATACAGTGCAAAAAAGCAAATAATAGAGCCAACGACATACAAGTAGATTCATAATGAACTACCCCCAAACTCGAATCTGGGTCTGGCACCCGCAAATAGGCAATAACCGATCACTCGGCTATTCCTGCCCAGCCAGACCTGGCAATTGCCCTTTTGCGGGTGCCGTGCCCGGAACATCCCATTTCCCATTTGAGCCCCATACGGCTCAATGGGAATGGGGAGGGTGGTAGCACCGGTACCGGTAATAACGGTACCGGTGGTACTATAATGTACTACTCGCAGGTGCCGGTACGGCCACCAGGTCAGACCTGTTGGCTGTAAGGGCACCCGCTCGCGGAACTCCTAGTATGGCGATACGGTAGCAATGGTGCCAGTAGCGATACCGGCGCCGTTGTTGCCTTACCACCATACTTCTAATGAGGCCCAATGTTTGTAATAAGGATATGTTCTTGTGTAAAAAGGGGTTTAAGTGACCTTGCCAGTATCTAAAGCCCAAATGTGGATCAAAGGTGCTGTTAATAATACCTTCTGTGATTCTTGATGGTTCAAGCTTGATGATTTGCGCCTCAAAACACTTTGGGGCCGATTCATGGAACAAACGTGCGCCGAAAATCTTCGCGCAAGCAGGCGCAAGCAAGCGCAAGCGGAAAAAAACATGCGATACATGGAAGTCCCTGCGCGTGTTTACCACGGGATGTGCGCCAAACCCGCACACGTCACTGCAACATCCCAAAAGACGTGCGCAATGCGCACAGTGAAAGCGCACAACCTCGGCGCATACACCAGAAAGTGGGCGGAACACGGGGCGTAACGCGCGGAATGGGGAACAACTCGCGAAAACAAGGGCGTAACTGGGGATGTACTGCAGGGAAGCAGACGGAACGCCCACACGCACCCGAACCACACGTATTCATGGAATCGAATAGGGCAAAACCACGCACAGCGAAAGACACGCACAAGCCGATACACGTCTGCCACACGAAGGCAGGCGGTAGCGTCCCTGCGCATTACAAAAGTGGCAACATACAGCAATTGTGCGAGCGGGGCACGTGTATTTCGGGGTTGCGCGGGAAGTTACACACGCGATTGAGCGGGATATGTGTATTCCGGGGGTTCGCGGGAAGTCACACACGCGATCGGGCCTGGGGGAGCGTGCTACGTGTATTTCAGGGGTTCGCGTGAACTTTCTCACGCGATCGGGCCTGGGGGAGCGTGCTACGTGTATTTCAGGGGTTCGCGTGAAGTTTCTCACGCGATCGGGCCTGGGGGAGCGTGCTACGTGTATTTCAGGGGTTCGCGTGAACTTTCTCACGCGATCGGGCCTGGGGGAGCGTGCTACGTGTATTTCAGGGGTTCGCGTGAACTTTCTCACGCGATCGGGCCTGGGGGAGCGTGCTACGTGTATTTCAGGAGTTTGCGTGAAGTTTCTCACGCGATCGGGCCTGGGGGAGCGTGCTACGTGTATTTCAGGGGTTCGCGTGAAGTTACTCACGCGATCGGGCCTGGGGGAGCGTGCTACGTGTATTTCAGGGGTTCGCGTGAACTTTCTCACGCGATCGGGCCTGGGGGAGCGTGCTACGTGTATTTCAGGGGTTCGCGTGAAGTTTCTCACGCGATCGGGCCTGGGGGAGCGGGGTACCACTCACCGTCTGCCTTGCGTGTAGAAGAACGCATAGCCAACACCCGCTGTGAAGTAATAGCGTGTGAACCCCAACGGATGGAAAACACACGCACCGCACGAAAAGCACGTACAGAACATAAATGCACGCGGGATCACCAAGCCCTGCCAGGGCAACGCCCGTGCGCAAAACGTCACAGACGCGCTTACGCTGCAAGGGCCTTGGGTCCAATGAAATCGCGTACGCGTGCTGACGCGCTTACGCGCTAAGGGCCTTTCCTCGATTTTCACGCTGACGTGCAGGATTTTCACGTGCCAAATCACTCCGTATCAAGCTGGCCACGCGAAAACACACGGAAGACCACGCTCCTGCCCAGAAGGCCGAATCACTGCCCCCCCAGTGCCCCGAGCAGCCTCCCACGTGCCATCTGCTGCTGCCTGCCTGCCTGCCTGCATGCTGCCACCGTGCCCTGCCATTTGGTGCCTGCACATCAGCCATCTGCAGGGGTCCAGTTGCTGTGTCCACCCCTGCTGGAACAGAAGACTCCCGACTCGGATAACATCGCTCCACAGCCCAGCCCCAGGACCCAGTTGCCCACCCACTCCTGCCCCTGGGGTTGCCATGTCGGGCACATCAACATCTGGCACCAGTGGCAACCCCCAGCCAGAGGGGCAGAGGGGCACCAGCTTCACTGCCACCGAAGTTGGTGTCCTGGTGGAGCAAGTCCTGGGGCAGTATGATGCCCTCTTCGGATCGTCCCGCGCCAACAAGGAGGGACGGGACAGGATCTGGGCCGACTGTGTGGTTGCCATCAACGCGGAGGGGGTGGCAACCCGCACCATCCAGAAGGTCAAGAAGCGCTGGGAAGACTTGAGGTCCAGGACCCTCAGGAAGGCCCGGCGCCTCGTGGAGAGGGGCCGGGGCCGCATGAGTTCCATCCAGTTGAGGGTCCTGGAACGCGCACACCCAGCGCTCCACGCCCAGGTCCTTGAGAGGGAGACCCGTCTGGAGTTGAGCGGTAAGTGGCCAAGCATTGCTGTGTGAGACAGGGCATGTAGCAGTGTGCTGGTTGTCTGATACTTGCCTGCATGTGTGACATAGGCCATGTACGCATGTATGTGTGCAGGGACATCATGGGAATGCATGTGCGACCTGTAATGTGTGAACCGCACGGTTGTTGCATGTGTTTGAATGCGACATGGGGAGCCCTGTGCAGATTGCACACATGAGAGTATGGCAGTCTCTGTTCCTGGACATGGGTGGGGGCGAGGGATGGGTGCTGATGCCAGATACATATGTGGTATCCATGTCTGTGTGCCTGACCTGCGTGTCTGTGACTTGTGAGTGCCATGGATGCATGACACATGTCTGTGACAATGTACAGATTCACTGATGCAGCCTAGTCATCCTTGTATGCACTGTGATTGGGGTGTACGGGGCCAGATGGATGTGACTGAGGTGAAGTGTGTGCATGTGATAGGCATGACCCATGATGCATGTGAGTCCCATTACATTGTATGATTCGAGAGTCCATTGGACATGCATTGAAATGTCCATGGCACGCATCATGACTGTCACTGTGTGTGTTTTGCCTGGACTGACACATGTGTTGTGGTGTGACATGATGGAAGTGTACTTTGACAGTGGCACTCATCTGCTATTGCTTCCTGTCTAGGGGACCATTGTACAGTACCCTGATGCTTGTGTTCTATGTCTCCCTCTACGCAGCGGCTAGTGAAGGAGAGGGCGGAGACGGCGCTGTGGAGCAAGGCGACGGGGATGCCCCCACGGCTGCAGCGGAAGGGGTGGGTGAGCCCCCACAGGGGCCTGCTACGGCAGTAGACGGCGAGGAGCCATCCAGGTTGGTGGTTTCCACAGAGGAGGAGGAGGCCGCCACTGAGGCGCACATGGGGCCTGGTGGGGGCATCCCTGCTGATGCAAGTGGTGCAGTCCAGGGGCAGGGGCAGGAGGCAGCACAGGTCACCGTGGAGGGGCCTGTGCATCTCGCTGTCCCTGAACCTGTGGGTGCATCACCTTGCACCAGCAGGGATGCCCCGTCCCAGGCCCGTCCGCAGATAGAGGGGATGTCCATGTCATCTGACTCCCCTCCACCTGCGGACGAGGGGACCCCTGGCCGTGTGGAGAAGGTCCTGATTGGGGTCGCGATGCGCACGGCTGTGATTCGTGATGCCGTGCGTGCTTTCCAGGAGGAGCACGCACGTCATCACGAAGAGCACCGTGCCGACGTGGCCCAATTGGGATCGGCCATGTTCGGGGGTTTCCTGCATGTGTCGGCCAATCTGGCGGCCCTCTCCTCCTCTGTGGAGACCATACGCCAGTCGTTCTCCTTGCCGTCTTCCGGCCCAGATGCCACCAGGGCTCCCTGTGGACCTGCCCTGACCAATGCAGCCAGCTCGGTGGGGATCCCATCCCTGCCACAGTCGGGAGTCGAAGGTCCAGCAGGGGTGGACACACCAGCAACTGTCCCCCTGCAGATGGAGGATGTGCCGGCATCATCTGGCAGGGCACGTGCACGACGGCATTGGTGGATTCCATCAGCCTGGATGCCGTCGTGCTGGCAGAGGCAGTGGCGTCGGAGGCAGCAGCAGGCTCGACGTGGGAGGTATCATGGCTCGGGGCCATCATGATCAGAGGGGCAGGCATCGGCCGGAGGGCAGGAGAACCCTGGGATGGCAGTGTCTTCCGTGTGGGAGCAGTTGGTCCAGCGGATAGGTGCGGAGCGGCAGCGGGCGGAAGAGGAGCGGCTCACCATGGTCAGGGCGGAGTTCTCCATGCGTCGGGCGTTGAGGCGGGCTGAGTGCCTCGAGGAAGCTCGCAGGGAGTTTGAGGTGGACACGGGGTTGTCCCTGCGAGACCTCGGGGCCAGGACAGAGTCCCGCCTCCGGGACATCGACATGGAGTTCGATGATGCCCTGGCCGGCAACATCACAGAGTGAGCCGCAGGACTTGCCCGCTGCCATTGTATATAGTTATATAGTTAGTGGTAGGTTTCCTTTAGAATTTGAATTTTTTTTTTATTTGGTTGCGATTGGACAATGCGCCACTTTTTTGTATATAGTTCAGTTTTTAGTTAGTTGACATAGTTAGGTTTCATTTGGTTGGGCTCATGGACCCGGATTGTCTTGTATATAGTTCTTCTATGGATTTTCGGATTATTTGGATTTTTTTCATTCATCTTCTTTTTGTTGTTTTGCTTTGTGGTTTTTCTAATTTCATTTCCATTCTTGTTGATTTTCAATACATTTTTATTTTCATCCTTCAATGTGTCGTATCATCTCATTACTTTCATGCATGTCATGTTGGGTGTTTTAACATTCACTTGCAGCCATTGTGTGTGACAGACATGTGTTCATTTGCATTATTTACATTGGGTGTGTAACATGTAATTGCCTTTGACATGTGGGTGGATGTGATAGTTGGTTGGGCCTTTTGGCAGGGGAGGATGGCCATTACGGACATGATTGGGGATTGTTGGGACCCAGGTGCAGGGGGGCATGGATGGGACATGGGTGGGGGCTTGCTGGCAGGTGCCCCACAGTGCTGGGGGGTGGGGGTGGTGGGGGACATGAGTTGGACATGGGTGGGGGCCTGCTGGCAGGTGCCCCACAGTGCTAGGGGGTGGGGATGGTGGGGGACATGAGTTGGACATGGGTGGGGGCCTGCTGGCAGGTGCCCCACAGTGCTAGGGGGTGGGGGTGGTGGGGGACATGAGTTGGACATGGGTGGGGGCCTGCTGGCAGGTGCCCCACAGTGCTAGGGGGTGGGGGTGGTGGGGGACATGAGTTGGACATGGGTGGGGGCCTGCTGGCAGGTGCCCCACAGTGCTAGGGGGTGGGGGTGGTGGGGGACATGAGTTGGACATGGGTGGGGGCCTGCTGGCAGGTGCCCCACAGTGCTAGGGGGTGGGGGTGGTGGGGGACATGAGTTGGACATGGGTGGGGGCCTGCTGGCAGGTGCCCCACAGTGCTAGGGGGTGGGGGTGGTGGGGGACATGAGTTGGACATGGGTGGGGCCTGCTGGCAGGTGCCCCACAGTGCTGGGGGGTGGGGGTGGTGGGGGACATGAGTTGGTGTTCATTAGTTCAAGGAGACATGTGCCTTTGCTGGGGGGCATGCCCATGTTGGGTGGGCTGCCTGCGGGACATGACCAGGGATGCAGGGTAGTCCCCTGTGGTGTGGGCTGCCTGCAGGGGCCGTGGAGGGTGTACAGGGAACACCTGGGAGGACCCACACTGTCAAATCACATGTAGGACTCCCCGGCACCCCTGAAATACACGTACCCTGCTGAAATCGCGTGTAGAACTTCCCGCGAACCCCTGAAATACACGCGCCCAGGCTATTCGCGTGTAAAACTTCCTGCGCACCCCCGAAATACACGCGCCCAGGCTATTCGCGTGTAAAACTTCCCGCGAACCCCTGAAATACACGCGCCCAGGCTATTCGCGTGTAGAACTTCCCGCGCACCCCTGAAATACACGCGCCCAGGCTATTCTCGTGTAAAACTTCCCGCGCACCCCTGAAATACACGCGCCCAGGCTATTCGCGTGTAAAACTTCCCGCGCACCCCTGAAATACACGCGCCCAGGCTATTCGCGTGTAAAACTTCCCGCGAACCCCTGAAATACACGCGCCCAGGCTATTCGCGTGTAGAACTTCCCGCGCACCCCTGAAATACACGCGCCCAGGCTATTCGCGTGTAAAACTTCCCGCGAACCCCTGAAATACACGCGGCCAGGCTATTCGCGTGTAAAACTTCCCGCGAACCCCTGAAATACACGCGCCCAGGCTATTCGGGTGTAAAACTTCCCGCGCACCCCTGATATACACGCGCCCAGGCTATTCGGGTGTAAAACTTCCCGCGCACCCCTGAAATACACGCGCCCAGGCTATTCGCGTGTAAAACTTCCCGCGAACCCCTGTAATACACGTAGCCCGCTCCCCCAGGCCCGATCGCGTGAAAAAGTTCACGCGAACCTCTGAAATACACGTAGCCCGCTCCCCCAGGCCCGATCGCGTGAAAAAGTTCACGCGAACCCCTGAAATACACGTAGCACGCTCCCCCAGGCCCGATCGCGTGAAAAAGTTCACGCGAACCCCTGAAATACACGTAGAACGCTCCCCCAGGCCCGATCGCGTGAAAAAGTTCACGCGAACCCCTGAAATACACGTAGAACGCTCCCCCAGGCCCGATCGCGTGAGGAACTTCACGTGAACCCCTGAAATACACGTAGCCCGCTTGCCGTGCTGGTACAGGGTTAGCGCAGCCCTTTGTGCTGGATTGGGGATTTTGATGGCTTTTCCCTGCGCGGAAGGCGTTCTTGTGGGCGTAACTGGCGCTGCTGGAAGGTCGCTGCGCCACTGTGCGCCACGGCTGGTTTTGGTGGCTGGAATCCATGAATACGCTGTGCGCGGAAATGGGTTTTGGCGCACGCGGCTGGCGCAGGGATTCGCACGCGCACACTGTGCGCCAGCCGCGTGCGCCACTTGTGCGCTGAATTCCATGAATCGGCCCCTAAGTGTAGAGGCGCATTATAAATACCCAATAAAAAAATAAAACAGCATCAAACCAGGTTTCTTCATGATGTGGTTTGTTGTGTTCTAGATGAGGAACAGTGCCCAGTAGGGGTCGAACAGGAGCTAATTGCATTTCTAAGTTGATGCTTGAAAAAGCGAGTATCATGAGAGTCACCAGGGTGGGTTTCACAGTTGCTTCAGCAGCGAAGAAGCTGTTCACTGGATGCTGTTCTACGGCATTGGTACAATGAAGTGCTGGAGGGCCTACAGATCGGTGTCCTGTCAAAGTTTCGAAAAAATAGTTTTGAAATACAATAGTTTCAAAACAAAAGGATCGAAACAAAAAATTTGAATGCATCATTTTGATATAAATATTCTTTTTTTAGGTTTGTATAGTAAAATTATTATTTTTTCTTAAAAAAACAGGGGTTTGGGGCGAACACCCCCCCAAAAAACAACAACATTGTTTTCGATCCTTTTGTGTTGAAACTTTTGTATTTCGACACTATGACTGTCGGACAAATCACTATGAACCCTACAGATCGCGAGGGCCGACAGGGTCACTTCGACACTCGATTTGATCCTGAAGATGCCAGAGACTGGAATGTGCATTCTGGTTTCAGCAGTTTCATTTGGCGTGTGACGGCCTGTGCTCAATGAACTGTAAACATGCAGAATGAACATCCACAAGGGGAGGTGCATGTACCAATTATGAGAGTGATGTGGTGATGAAAGGGTCACATGGCCAGTGACATCAGGAGCGGTGACGTCACAGCGTGTTTAGGGTTCACACAGTGTGTCACATGTTAGGGAGCTGGCAATACACATAAAAGCGCAAGAGAATTGAGGGCAAAAGCTATGGGTTGTTACACTTATATAGGAGTAGGTAGAAAGGGGCAGAGAAGGAAATTTGCTCAATATATATAGATTTTTTGTTATTTGGTAGATGTGTAAGCATTTTTATGTGAACAATAGGGTGGACATGTGTTTGTAGGCCTGTGGTAGAAATACATTTTCAGTCAGCCATATTAAAGGCTGCAAGTTTTATTATACCTATGTTTGAATTTTACAGTGAACAGAATTCTCAAATAGGTATGGTCAGAATGGCAGCAGATGGCAGACAGTATTCACTTAATTGTTGCGAGGGGAGCTCTTTCACGCGGGAAGAGAAGCACACTGCAAACCGGAGGTCTCTCAGCCGATGATGGGAAGGCCACAGTCCCATGTACGTGCAATCCGAGACAAGATTACCAGGGTAAAAACGAATTAAATACATAAAATTAGAATTCAAGGATGGTGAATTTTTTCAAGCACATTTGGCAGTGTGTTGTGAGAATTGAGTTGGGGAGGAACAAGTGCAGAGAGGCACAAGGGGTGAGGGGCACAGGGATCCAATCAGAGGGATGGGAATGGGTGTGCCTCATCTTGGCCTCACTGATGTCCACGCGGCTCCTCATTGGTCAGACTTGGTGGTATATTTTTGCTTGCGCTGTCTTCAACACAAAGGTCCAATTAGCATCAAACTGGTTAACCCCTCGCATACTGAAGAGTGCCAACCAATGAGAATGTAAAGTTTTTGTCAGTCAGCACACGTTAATAAGGGGCAGGTTGTATAGCGCCATAGCATCATGAAAGGGCAGTATCTTTTGTGTTCCAAGAAATGGGGCATTCAATCCCAGTGAACAACGTATAGGATTCCAAGGATTCCATAGGAGACTGAGTGTGGGTTCCCAATCACCATGTTAGAACTGCCCCAAAATGTAACACATGTGATCTATACAAATGCCTGTTTCCTCTCCTTAAAAGGTACCGTCTGCTGTGGGGGGAGTGGGAGGTGTCAGTTCTACAGAGCTGTCTGTTTGTTTATTCTCTTCTACCAGCTGATTGATCACTAAAGCTGTGTTCTTTCTTTCATTGGGGTGAACTCATTTTTTGATTACTTTTGTTCCTTTTTCTGGATTATCTGGTGAGGAAAGCTCCCGTACAGAACCACCAGGGTCAGTCAGACTGGCGATGAAAATGGCAGTGAAGATGCTAGCAGGGCGAACAGCGGTTCAAAGGCTGAAGATACAATATAGAGATTCTAATTTGAGCTGAGACAATGATGTCCGGTACAGTAGTCACATTATTCTAGATGGGTAGCAGTGTTGAACAGAGTTCAAACAGGAGCTTGTGGGGTTTGAAGACGATGCTCGAAGAGTGCCACCAGGTTAGTTTGACAGTCTGTTTGATGGAGAAGAAGCTGGTGACTGAATGCGCAGTTCAAGTCCGGTGGCTCCAGTGCAGCGTTCTAGGGTCATCGTCAAAGTATCCCAGAGAGTGGTGTTGCAGCATATTTCCCCTTATTATCTGCGTGAAAGTAGGTCTATTCTATGTCTCGTTTTGACCAGGCGCAGAGCACACAAGACCGGGTTGGCAGATTTCTGCAAGGCCCATTAACACATGTCACATCCACCAGAAACCTACTTGCACAGGCTATGCCAATATCATTTATGAAAATGTAACAGATTTCTAACTTGTTTTCTCCTAACATATGCTGATGATGCAGAAAATGTATCCGCAAGTCTTGTGATGATCTGGTTTCCAGTAAGGACAAGAGTTTGTTCCTGTTATGCTAAATGCCACCTATGTCCATACCAATATGATTTTGTATTACTGGGCTTTGTTTACTGTTCTGTGAGTCTAGAAGCCAGAGCTCCTTCTGGCAATCTCAGTGACTTGTCATAGCGTGTTTTCCAATCCTCAGATGACTCTTGTCTGTTCTGTATTATCCTGTGCACAATAAGAAACCAGTTTATCTATCAGCTTGGCTCCTATGTGGATTATTCCTGTCTGATCCTTTGTGTCAGTCTCCGGGCCCCACTCTTCAAGGGCACAACATAATGGTGCCTTTGACCCAGACATCTAAACTGTCAGGACCCTGAGACCCCGGCATTGCATCACAGCAAGTGCCATGAGGGCATTTACATGCTTCTCTGAAAGTAAGTGCTGTTAAAAGCTGGCTTAGCGTCGATCTGGAATGGTCTCCTAATGCGTAGCTCCCACTAGGGCAAATTTAATATATAAATTAACTGCCACAACATTGCATAATTAATGTGTTATTTCTTCTTACTTGTGGTTCAATCCTATGCTGTGAGATATTGAGGAGCTCCGACATCAGCAGACACCATAAAGACATGAAAGGCTGCATTCGCAGAGGAACCAGTGGGTGCAGCCTCAAGTAGTGACGTAAAGTTCATAACAAAGCCGACATGTCCTGTCTGCTGCTCGGCATTAGTAACAGAAAGGTGCAACTTCACGGAAACACAGTGAAAGTCAGAATTAGAGCAACAGCACAAATTGAATACACAGGCATAGATGGTATATGTATTTAATCAATTTACAATCTGCTTGAAGTGTCTTTTATGCTATTTTATAGCAGCAACGCCCATTAAAGTACTGTTTGGTATTTTCCACACATTTAAATCTGCCATTACTGGTCAAATGTAAACTTTACATGTGAACCAAGAAGATACATTGAAAAGAAAGTTCAAATACCCAGCCATATACGTGTTAACCTAACTATCTATTACACGGCCACGGTAGTGGCCGGGTATTTATGGTTAAGTTGCTAATCCCATAGGAAGAGTCACTTTTTGGGCGGCTTATAACTTCGCACTCCCTGGACGAATCCTCACCAAACTTTGCAAAAAAAAAAGTATATGGGCCACTCTGAATTGTTTTGCAAAGTTTGGTGAGGTTTGGTCCAGGGGGGGGCAAAGTTATAAGGGGGGTCCAGGAGCAGTGGCTTAGCCCCAAAAGTGTGCTTTTGTACATTTGGTGAAAATCTGTCCATTATTTTTTTTTTTTAAAAAGACCAAAATGTAGGTACCAAAAATGTGTGACATCTATGTCCGCTCCATGGACACATTTCCCTGTTCGCTCCACGGACAGGACACTGATTGGCTAATCGGCTTGAGTCATGTCCACGGACATGTGACGTGTTCTCTGATTGGCTGAAATGAAGCTTGAGGTGCGTCGTATTGTTTTGACGCGTCCACCATCTTGGATCCGCAGACATCCGCGGACAGCGCAGCGACGAACTGGGGAGAAATGCACCTTTGCCAAGTGTGTTGGTGTACAGGAGTGCTTGGGGAGGGTGGGGGAGTAAGAGACACTACAGCTGTCCGCGGACATAAAAAAATGCACTTCTCCTATTTTACTTTAGAATGATTTTGGTTTTGGGTTGTTAGTACAGTGTTGATTGTAATTAATAGCCCTTAAAAGTAGCCCATATAGCTCAGTTAAAATGTTTGACTCTATATAAGTAGCCCATATAGCAGAGTTAAAATGTTTGATTCCATGGGTGTGATCTATTGGTGTGATATGCTGTGGTGGTTGTGGCCAGGGCCTAGAGTCTTGGGTGCATGACCTAAGGCCGTAGCCATGCACCCAAGACTCTAGGCCCTGGCCACAACCACTGCAGCATATCACACCCATAGATCACACCCATAGAATCAAACATCTATCAAATATTTGCAAATATACAGTTTGTGTTGTTTTTGATTTGTATAGTGTGTATGTGATGTTTTGGCTATGTCATGTCATTAAGATTGTAGAGTTTGGTAACAAGCACTGCAGTATAACATATCCATGGAAGTAAACATTTTGTATTGTGGTGTATGGTTAGATGTTTGCTTCAATGGTTGTGTTATGGAGCAGTATTTATGAGTTGTATTTATTATAATATACTTACTGTTTGATTGTTTGTGATTGGATATATTTTTTTCATGTTCTGGGTAATTGGAGCAGATATTCTTTTTCAATTTCTGTCATAAAAGAAAAGATCATGTTAGTGAAGGTAGTTTATAAAGACGTATTTCATTGCATAATAGACATATCTGCATTACTTCGTCCCTCATATTTAGTAGTTTACAAACCAGTGTACTGTGCAATTTGCTCAGTTTCTCTGTTTGTTGCTTAAATCATTGGGTTTGTGGGAAAAAAAACATGTTGTATTAAAAAAAAACTTTTATTGTTATGGTATGGTACATTTTTTCTTTGTTTTTAGTGTTTGCTTGTTGTTTCTGGCTAATGTTCTATCTATTGGTTTTTGCAGATTGTTAGATACGTGATGTCGAATTGATTATAGTTTTTTATTTATATTATTAACTTTGCTAATATACCTGTTGGGTTGTTGCAGATTCTTGGGGCAGTTAGGTACCTGTTGGTGTATTCTAACTGTTTTTTTCTTCTTATAATTTAGTGGTGTTGATTTATCTGTTTGGTTGTTGCAGAATTTTGGGGCAGTTAGATACCTGTTGGCGTATTCTAACTGTTTATTTTTTTGTTATATTTTAGTGGTGTTGATTTATTTGTTTGGATGTTGTAAAATCTTGGGGCAGTTAGATTCCTGTTGGTGTATTCTAACTGTTTATTTTTTTAAATATTTTAGTGCTATTGATTTATCTGTTTACTTGTTGCAAAATCTTGGGGCAGTTAGATACCTGTTGGTGTATTCTAACTGTATTTCTTTTTATAATTTAGTGGTGTTGATTTATCTGTTTGGTTGTTGCAGAATTTTGATGCAGGTAGAATCCTGTTGGCGTATTGTAACTGTTTATAGTTTTCTAAATGAAGTTTTATTAATGTTTATGCACAGATTAGTTATTACATTTTGTTTTTAAGAATATTAAATAAGCGTTTATAAGATTTGCTGGTAATCTTTGCTTTAGAGTAATGGTATTATCATTACATTTAAACCATCCACAATTCTTTTTTATATATGCAGTGTAGGGATCTGCATTGGTTGTGGCTCCTGCATGGTAGATTATACCAACTGTTGTGAAGGTTTTCTTACCAAGTGATACTTGACCATGTGTGAATCCAGTCAGCTTGCAGTGGTTTTTGGTACCATCTGCATTGTAACATAGAAGCATTAGTATTACATACTTACTATGTGTTTGTATTTGTAAGGTGGAGCGATTATCTGAATTGCAGGTAGTACATAATCTGCCATGTTTTGCATTTTGTACAAGTTGCTGAAATTGAACAGATTCACAGTTAGGTATGGATACATACACGAAGCGTTCATTAGGGATTTGTTCCTGTGCCACATTGTTGCAGAGAGTGCATGTATGTTTCCACATGTATGAAATCTGAAAGATTTCATTTATAGGTATATTTTTGTTTTCCAGTGCTTGTAGTAAGTACATTAGACATTCTTGTGGATCTTCTTGTGAGTTTATAGTGAATTTCACCAATAAAGCACAGTAGTCCAATTCTTGTCTTATTTTATGAACACTGTAAGTATTGTCAGGATTGTTGGTTGCATTTCTATGAAGGACTAACATTTGCAAACACAATTGGTCAGTATTGTGTAAGTAAATGCTGTCAGTAATTGGTGGCAATTGAAATATAATATTTATTGCTACATTTGCGTAGCAATATACACCAGTTACATTTGAAAATTTGAATGGACCAGATAGTTCTGTGTCCAAGTCATTTCTTCAGAGTGTGTGTTGCTTCTTTGAAGAAGTATCTGAGTTACTTTGAGTAGTACATTCTGCTTTGGTTGTAGTAATTGATGAAGTATTAGGTTCTTTTACTCTCTTTGGAGGATTTGCAGTGAGATCCTGTTGCATTTCTGTTTGAAGGAGTTTTCTTTTATAAAGTTTTGCTTTTTGTGGAACAGGATAGGTTTTTAGATGGGGGTGTACAGTGAACATAGTATATTGTATTCTAAAATGCAAGGAATATCAGTGTTTACTTTATTTGCATCAAAGCTGATTAGAAATAGACCGTCAAGTGTACATAAGCATGATAGTGCTACGTAGCTCATGCCTTCTTTAAAGAATGTGTTCCCAATATCTATCAATGCTTTATCTAGGGTAAGACCTTGTGATTTGTGAATGGTGACTGCATATGCAAGAGTTAGAGAAAATTGTTCTCTGTGTGCATACATGTCTTTGAAAAGAAGGAATCAGGCTGTTTAGCGTCCTATTCTTTTTACTTCAGATAGTTTGTCAAAGAGAATATTGACAACCTGAATGTTGTTGTCACATGGGTATGTTTGAAAGCCTACAACTGTACCAAGTGCTCCATTAACTAGTCCTTGCTCCACGTCAAGGTTACGTTTAAGCATTACTCTACAGTTTAAGGATAATTTTAATATTTTCTCCAAACCAGCTGTGTTGGAGATAGAGTTTACTAAGGCATGTAATCTTGTTGTGGCTTATTGACACATGGTTAGTGTCATACCATGTACGTCCAGTTTGTCTGTGGAGCAAATTTCAATTATTGGTTTCATTTCTTTTTTCAACATTGTTCCATTGAACTTGGAACAGCTTGCAAGAGTTGGCATCAAGGACATACAAGTGACATTTTTATGTGCTCAGTGGCACATGAGTTATGGCCATAAAGTGCATGGATGTGCCGGGTTTTTAATACTGCTTGTGCTTCTTGAGATAGTACACCAACTCTAATACTTTTTAAAAAGTTGGCGTAGGTGAGGTCTGCAGACGGGCGCATGTTTTCTGTTAATTCTCTGTATTGAAAATGTTGCCAAAGGTTAACATTTCCTATGCTGCCAACAGTTTTATGGCAGAGTTTGTGTCCTAAGGTTTTTAAAATAGGTTCACCTTTCACTGGTGTCAATTGAAGAAGATCTCCGAAAACAATAATGCGTTTCCAAAGAGCTCTTCGTAATTTGTTTTGAGTACTTGTAATCTGAGGTGAATCAAAGCCAACATTAGATTGGAGACCATGCTCACCTCATCTATTAGCAGCATTTTCATTTGTTTTAACACTCTGCGTAATTCCATTGCAGCTTCTGTAGAATGTATGTAATATTTGAATTTGTTTTGGTGTTCTACTGGAAGGAGTAGTAATCGGTGTAAAGTGACACCGCCTATGTTGTATGCAGCTAAACCTGTGGGGGCAGTTACAAAAGCTGACAGTTTGTTGTTTTGTCAATTGTTGAAGGAACTTGCTGATGATTTTGATTCAGAATGTTTTGCCTGAACCAGCTTCACCACTGACATATAGTAGTAAAGGTTTGTAATTTTGGCAGGTACATTCTTTATTTTCATGTTGTACACCATGGGGGTCATTACGAGGTTTGAGGTAAGGGGAAAACGATGCCAGTAATGGATTACCGGCATCGCTTACCGCTCCACATGATTATGACATGCCAACCCACTATTAGCGGCACCGTAATTAACTGTTCCGCTAATAGTGGCAGGGGCGCGGGCATGCGACCCTTCATGCCGGCAATACTGGCATGGCGTAAACAGGAGAACATCACATCACAAGTCAGGCGGACATGCAAATAACGGCCTACTGAAGCCCGAAAAGTACCTTACCAGCATGGAGCAAATACCGGCATCATGAACCACCTGTAAACGGCCATGTGCAGTGTTCCCAACTGCCACATGTGCACACAATCAGTACAGGTGGAGGCAATATAGACTGGGCCAGCACAAAAGGAGCACACCCACCCCTTCCCACACCCAGTCAGACACCAAAATGATTCCAATACTACTAGCAATGCTGGGGCTGGAGGACATGATTGCAGTGGAACTGCTGCAACAACAACAACAGGCAGCACAGAGGAGACGCAGGAGGAGAAGGAGGGTGAGGCAGGCCCATCATGCCCCACCAGTGTAGCCAGTGGTACCATGCAGGCAGCCCCCATTCCCTCGCATCAGAGCCAGTCCATTCAGCCTAACCCCTGAGCTGATCGACACCCTGTACCGTCTGGACCGGGACACCATCACCACCATTGTGGACATGATACATGACAACATTGTCAGCCTGATTGAAATACACACCGCCATCCCACCCCTACTGAAGGTAGTGTCTGTGCTCCACTTCCTGGCAACAGGCACCTACCAGCACACAGTGGGGCACATGCATGGCATATCACAACCATTATTCTCACGTACGCTGAACCAAGTGCTTGATGCCCTCCTGAAGCACACAGGCGACCACATTTACCTACCACGGACAGCCCAAGAGATCTCCAACACCAAAGTTGGTTTCCATTCACTGGCCGGCATCCCTGGTTGCATTGGCGCCATCAACTGCACCCATGTGGAATTGGTGGTCCCACATACCATGGAGGTAGTGTACCGCAACCGTAAGTTATACCACTCCATCAACGTGCAGATGGTATGTGACTCAAACAAGATCTACACACATTGTTGTGCCCGATTCCCCGGATCAACCCATGATTCAATGGTCATGCGGAACTCCACGATACCACGCTACATGGAGCAACATGCAGGGCAGAGATCCTGGCTTCTCGGTGAGTTGCATGTTAGGCTCATGGAAATGCGATGTGGGTAGGTGATTGGGGTTGGAGAGATGCATACCTCACTTGGCTGAGATGAGGGGGAGAGATGCATACTTCACCTGGCTGAGATGGGGGGGGGAGATGCATACTTCACCTGGCTGAGATGGGGGGGAGATGCATACTTCACCTGGCTGAGAGTGCCTGAGAGAATGGACCATGCTCATACCCCAAAGCAGGCCAGTCTGGACCTGACACCTGACCCAAAATGCAAGACGTAAGCTGCCCTACCATGAAAATGATGCAGTGTTACAACCATCCCATGGCCATCAACATGTGCACTGTACATAATCAGACCGTATCCCCCGCAACACAATGCAGCTGCAAGCAATTAGTATGGCCAATGCACAGCACCAAATACCATCAACAGAAAGGACAGTCCTCCATTACTGCGTACAAAGGAGTCACATGAGGGCCAAATACATTAAAACACCACTACACTAACACAGAGGTCCACCAAATCTGCATGTAACCATTTGTTGTGCATAGGGAGAGCATCATGAGGCTGTCATCAACGGTGACAGGATGAAAGCATAGAAATGACTGCACATCAGCCAGATCATGGAAACAACCAGCACCAGCGTGGACTAACACAGTGCATGATCACTCACAACGAATAGGACCCCCCTGCGCCCACTAGACGATGGCACGCACACCTGTCCATAGGAGGAATACACACATAGCAGTCACATCATGTATCTCTATTCATGCATGGATATGTGGTAGCAAACAGGAAATAAATGCATGCTATGGTGCCATTGATACAGGTCCCATATGATGTGATGACTTACACATATAGTACAAAAGAGAAGGTGGGTGAGGCGCGCACTCCCGGTCCTGGTCAATTGAACCTGTTGTAAAAAATAAGTAGCTGGGTCAATCCCAAAATGGACAAAAATGCACAGGGTTAGATCCCTTCTGCTGCAAATCAGGTACTTAGTAATAACAGGGTTAGATCCCTTGCTGCAAATCAGGTACTCAGTAATAACAGGGTTAGATCCCTCGGCTGCATTTCTGTGGTCTGTAGTTGTTTTCCTCCTAGCGCTTTCTTATCTCAAATAATCATCAGGGAGGCTGTTGAGCAGGTGTGTCTAATTAGACTCAAAGGATTCTGGTAGCTGTAGTGAAAACGTTTTTTTCTGTTCAGGTGACCAGCAACCGACACCCCTCCAAAGCACAAGTCCTTCCCAAATTTGGGGGAGGGGAGAGAACCATCTTTATGATTCTCCAAAGTGGGGCACAGTCACCCCGTGGCGCTGCCTCTGGAGCCCGGGACTCCCATAGCATTCAGTACAAAAGAGAAGGTGGGTGAGGCGCGCACTCCCGGTCCTGGTCAATTGAACCTGTCGTAAAAAATAAGTAGTTGGGTCAAATCCCAAAATGGACAAAAATTCACAGGGTTAGATCCCTTCTGCTGCAAATCAGGTACTTAGTAATAACATGGTTAGATCCCTTGCTGCAAATCAGGTACTCAGTAATAACAGGGTTAGATCCCTCGGCTGCATTTCTGTGGTCTGTAGTTGTTCTCCTCCTAGCGCTTTCTTATCTCAAATAATCATCAGGGAGGCTGTTGAGCAGGTGTGTCTAATTAGACTCAAAGGATTCTGGTAGCTGTAGTGAAAACGTTTTTTTCTGTTCAGGTGACCAGCAACCGACACCCCTCCAAAGCACAAGTCCTTCCCAAATTTGGGGGAGGGGAGAGAACCATCTTTATGATTCTCCAAAGTGGGGCACAGTCACCCCGTGGCGCTGCCTCTGGAGCCCGGGACTCCCATAGCATTCAGTACAAAAGAGAAGGTGGGTGAGGCGCGCACTCCCGGTTCTGGTCAATTGAACCTGTCGTAAACAATAAGTAGCTGGGTCAAATCCCAAAATGGACAAAAATTCACAGGGTTAGATCCCTTCTGCTGCAAATCAGGTACTTAGTAATAACAGGGTTAGATCCCTTGCTGCAAATCAGGTACTCAGTAATAACAGGGTTAGATACCTCGGCTGCATTTCTGTGGTCTGTAGTTGTTCTCCTCCTAGCGCTTTCTTATCTCAAATAATCATCAGGGAGGCTGTTGAGCAGGTGTGTCTAATTAGACTCAAAGGATTCTGGTAGCTGTAGTGAAAACGTTTTTTTCTGTTCAGGTGACCAGCAACCGACACCCCTCCAAAGCACAAGTCCTTCCCAAATTTGGGGGAGGGGAGAGAACCATCTTTATGATTCTCCAAAGTGGGGCACAGTCACCCCGTGGCGCTGCCTCTGGAGCCCGGGACTCCCATAGCATTCAGTACAAAAGAGAAGGTGGGTGAGGCGCGCACTCCCGGTCCTGGTCAATTGAACCTGTTGTAAAAAATAAGTAGCTGGGTCAAATCCCAAAATGGACACAAATTCACAGGGTTAGATCCCTTCTGCTGCAAATCAGGTACTTAGTAATAACAGGGTTAGATCCCTTGCTGCAAATCAGGTACTCAGTAATAACAGGGTTAGATCCCTCGGCTGCATTTCTGTGGTCTGTAGTTGTTCTCCTCCTAGCGCTTTCTTATCTCAAATAATCATCAGGGAGGCTGTTGAGCAGGTGTGTCTAATTAGACTCAAAGGATTCTGGTAGCTGTAGTGAAAACGTTTTTTTCTGTTCAGGTGACCAGCAACCGACACCCCTCCAAAGCACAAGTCCTTCCCAAATTTGGGGGAGGGGAGAGAACCATCTTTATGATTCTCCAAAGTGGGGCACAGTCACCCCGTGGCGCTGCCTCTGGAGCCCGGGACTCCCATAGCATTCAGTACAAAAGACACACCTGCTCAACAGCCTCCCTGATGATTATTTGAGATAGGAAAGCGCTAGGAGGAGAACAACTACAGACCACAGAACTGCAGCTGAGGGATCTAATCCTGTTAATACTGAGTACCTGATTTGCAGCAAGGGATCTAACCCTGTTAATACTGAGTACCTGATTTGCAGCAGAAGGGATCTAACCCTGTGAATATTTGTCCACATTGGGATGTGACCCAGCTACTTATTTTTTGCAACAGGTTTAATTGACCAGGACCGGGAGTGCGCGCCTCACCCACCTTCTTTTTTGTACTGAATGCTATGGGAGTCCCGGGCTCCAGAGGCAGCGCCACGGGGTGACTGTGCCCCACTTTGGAGAATCATGAAGATGGTTCTCTCCCCTCCCCCAAATTTGGGAAGGACTTGTGCTTTGGAGGGGTGTCGGTTGCTGGTCACCTGAACAGAAAAAAAACGTTTTCACTACAGCTACCAGAATCCTTTGAGTCTAATTAGACACACCTGCTCAACAGCCTCCCTGATGATTATTTGAGATGAGAAAGCGCTAGGAGGAGAACAACTACAGACCACAGAACTGCAGCTGAGGGATCTAACCCTGTTATTACTGAGTACCTGATTTGCAGCAAGGGATCTAACCCTGTTAATACTGAGTACCTGATTTGCAGCAGAAGGGATCTAACCCTGTGAATATTTGTCCATATTGGGATATGATCCAGCTACTTATTTTTTGCAACAGGTTTAATTGACCAGGACCGGGAGTGCGCGCCTCACCCACCTTCTTTTTTGTACTGAATGCTATGGGAGTCCCGGGCTCCAGAGGCAGCGCCACGGGGTGACTGTGCCCCACTTTGGAGAATCATGAAGATGGTTCTCTCCCCTCCCCCAAATTTGGGAAGGACTTGTGCTTTGGAGGGGTGTCGGTTGCTGGTCACCTGAACAGAAAAAAAACGTTTTCACTACAGCTACCAGAATCCTTTGAGTCTAATTAGACACACCTGCTCAACAGCCTCCCTGATGATTATTTGAGATAAGAAAGCGCTAGGAGGAGAACAACTACAGACCACAGAACTGCAGCTGAGGGATCTAACCCTGTTATTACTGAGTACCTGATTTGCAGCAAGGGATCTAACCCTGTTAATACTGAGTACCTGATTTGCAGCAGAAGGGATCTAACCCTGTGAATATTTGTCCATATTGGGATGTGACCCAGCTAATTATTTTTTGCAACAGGTTTAATTGACCAGGACCGGGAGTGCGCGCCTCACCCACCTTCTTTTTGTACTGAATGCTATGGGAGTCCCGGGCTCCAGAGGCAGCGCCACGGGGTGACTGTGCCCCACTTTGGAGAATCATAAAGATGGTTCTCTCCCCTCCCCCAAATTTGGGAAGGACTTGTGCTTTGGAGGGGTGTCGGTTGCTGGTCACCTGAACAGAAAAAAAAAATGTTTTCACTACAGCTACCAGAATCCTTTGAGTCTAATTAGACACACCTGCTCAACAGCCTCCCTGATGATTATTTGATATAAGAAAGCGCTAGGAGGAGAACAACTACAGACCACAGAACCGCAGCTGAGGGATCTAACCCTGTTATTACTGAGTACCTGATTTGCAGCAAGGGATCTAACCCTGTTAATACTGAGTACCTGATTTGCAGCAGAAGGGATCTAACCCTGTGAATATTTGTCCATATTGGGATGTGACCCAGCTACTTATTTTTTGCAACAGGTTTAATTGACCAGGACCTGGAGTGCGCGCCTCACCCACCTTCTTTTTTGTACTGACTTACACATATACATTGCTGCCCACATGCAGGTGATGCAGGCTATCCCTTGAAGAGGTGGCTCCTTACCCCAGTCCGGAATCCGCAGAACAGGCACGAGGAGGACTACAATCGTGCACATACACGTACCCGTGTGGTTACTGAGCAGACATTTGGCCTCTTGAAGGCACGGTTTCGCTGCCTCACCAGGTCTGGTGGGGCACTCCTTTGCGGCCATGAGAAGGTGGGCAAGATCGTCATGGCATGTGTCATGCTACACAATATGTGCATCAGACGGAATATGCCTCTGCCCCCTGACGCTGAACTGCAACCACCTGACGATGAGGATGAGGAGGGTGGAGATGGTGCTGCACTTCAGGGAGGCAGCGATGCACAGGAGGGACGTGACATGTGCCTACTCTGCTTAACCAATGTTTCTAGCACACATGGATGGGGGTGTGACATGGTGTGTCAGGGACACGGACAAGGACACGGTAGATTGTTCACCAATAAAGCACACATACACAATAATCAATGTCCGCGCATGTGAATTATGATTTTCCAACATGTGTATTAAACAAACATAACAAAGTGCACAAGCCCTCCACCCCACACACCCTCTCTCTCCTCCCCCCTCAACCTACCCACACATGGTGTGAACTTGCATGCACCATAAGTCAACATGAGTTCAGGATGCCTGCCAGAGCCTACACCCCTTCTCTTCTGACATCAGGTGGACCCTTGGCCGACCTGCGCAGGTTCTGGCCAGACCTACGCAGGGGGCCGGATCTCATGGAGCTGGAATTCGATGATGTGGCAGGTTGTTCGGCCACCTGTGCCGGAGCTATTGCCTGCATTGCTGCCACCATTTGTGAGAGTACCTGCCTCATTGCTGCCAATTCGCTACAAATTTCTTTGGAGCTTGTCTCAGTAGCAGCTCTGATGGAAGAGGCGCATTCCCTCATCTCATCCCTTGCATGTCCATATTCTGTGATATACTGGGTTAACAGCCCTGCCAGCTCCTCCTGCTGCTGTTGAATTGCCCTCATCCCCTCTTGGCTGATTGGGACACTGGTGGAACTATGATGTGCCACTGCCATTGCTGGTTCCTCATGCAGGCTTTGTGGGGGGCTGAAACTGGCGGCCCATGACTCGCCAAGAGACAGCTCTTGCCTGTTGATGGTATCAATGCTGGTTGGTGAGAGTTGTGGCGAATGCAGTGGTCCTGTAGTGGCAGTTGTGCCTTGTGTGAGACTTTCAGCCTCATCGTCGGACACGGCTGCTGTGGCAGCTGTCTCCCCAACAATACTGCTGGCACCCGAAACAGTGCCTTCTGGCTCCTGGGTGTTGGTGGCTGATGTGGGTGCTGTGGTGTTGGCCGTAATGGAAATTGGTGGTGGAGGTACTGGGGTTGTCTTGCCCTTGCACAATACTGCAGCTTGCCCTCTTCCCCTTGATGTAGAGGGGAAGTTTGGTCCCTCCATGCCCCTGGCCTTCTTGTGGGGTGTTGCGGCATCCTCCCTGGTGTCCTGCTCATCAGTGTCTGATTGCGTGCCTGTGGGGGAGCAAGAGAGGGAGGGCATTAGTGATGGGTCAACGTGCATCAGGCATGCATTGGGGTTGCTCTTTCTCTATGGAATGGCAGGAGATTGCCATTGGGGTAGTGACATACGGGTTGCTTGGCTTTTGGGTGGGTAATGAAGGGATGCATCTGGGAAGAGACATATATGGGGTGCATCATGCATGTGGACGAGTTGGTGCTGTGCACTGCCTGTAGGCAGTCTTGCAAAAATGTGTCTGGTGGACCCTGCCTTCCATCATTGCACTGTCAGTTCAGGGAGACATCATCCTGTTATGCTTTAGGATGTTTATTTTGTGACACCTACCTGCATCTGCAGAAGACGGGGCTCCTCGCTCCATGTCCCCCACTCCTTCTATGGCCTCCATCCCTATTGTGCTTGCGCAGATCTCCTCCCACGGTTGCAACTTGATGGGGGAGTCCGCACCATCACCTGTAGCCACCACCACCCTGTATTCGGTTGACCGCTAGGATGTTGCCCACGCGTAAGCGCAGGTCGTCCCAGCGCTTCCGGACATCTTTTGGTGTGCGTGCGGTGGTGCCAACGGCACTCACTTTCTGCACCACCTCCGCCCTTATGGCCTTCTTGCGCAGCAATGTGGGTCGGGACATGTTGATAGAGAAAAAGACCTCTGCATGTTCCTGCAGCGTCTCAGCGAGCATGTTCAGCTCCTCCTGTGAGAAGCGCTGCTTGCGCAGGCGGTCTGTGCTTTTTTTGAGAGAATTTGGCATTCTTATAAGCTGCAGGTTATGGTACAGGTGAGGAAGAGGTGTGGTAGGGATTGGGGTCTTGGTTACAGAGGATGGCAATGGATTGTGTTTTTAAAGATGGCCGCCGTGCTCTTTCCCGTTCCTGTGCGATGACGCTAGTTCCGGTTCTGCTTATTAGCGGTCACCGCTAATGGCGGTGGCCGCTAATACAAATGGCTTGAATAGCGGTGGAGCTATCTACGCTTCGCGCAATGCCGGTAAGGGCGATTTTTGCCCTTTACCGGCATGGCGATAAGGTCGTTACCGGCATGGCGCAAAGCTCGTGCCCGCGAAGTCGTAATAGGCCGCTTTTAGCGGTCTATTACCAGCACAGACACAGTATTTGCTCCATGCTGGTAATGACCGGTACTTAACTCCAACCTCGTAATGACCCCCCATGTGCAATTTCTTTTGTTACTTCTTGAAAAATGGTATGCTGTTCTTTGTTTAGTTTTGAATGTAGTACAGTTAAGTCTTCTGTATCTTCTTCATATTGACACATGGTGTTTTCGACTTCTGTCATAGCTAATTCTACCTCATTTGCTATTAGTGGCTGTCCCAGTGATTCTTGGCTTCCTGTTTCAGAAGGTTGACTATTGTCAGGAGTATCTTTATCTAGTTGAGCCTGGAGTTCTTCTTTGTGTTGCTGTTCATTGTGCAACATTGTTTAGTACTGTGTTAAGTTTGCATCGGTTATAGTGCTTTCATTTGCTTTTAAAGTGTCTTCATAAGAGTCATAGATACCTTATATCTGTTCTTCTTTTCTCCATGGTTTAAAAAGTTGTAGCAGGGACATGTAATATAGTTCTTTATGTTGAGGAGTTTTTAGTGACAATTTTAGATAATTAATTAAGTTTCTTTTGGTAAGTTTCACTAAGTTGCCTTCACAATTTGTCACTCTGAATCTACCTTTGTTTTCCTCGGGTTTTATATTATTTTTGTATGTGAAGTTTTGGGCTATGTGGTATAGACACATGGTTTTCCAAAGTGGTACTTCTGTTTGGGTAGTATGTGTCTAGTAAATTATTTTTCAAAATGTCTTGGCTGTTGGGATCATTTTTGGCTATTGTTTCTATGTCGTCGTATGATTTGAAAACTCTTTTTCTAGATTTAGCAGGACCAAGACTTAGCCATATTATATTTTCAGATTTTCCATATAAAGCAGTAACGGTTAAATGATCTGCAGCTTCACAACAGCCACATTCTCTATGGGAGAGCATTTTTATGCCTAAGCTGTACAATTTCTGAGACAGTGTTTTGTCCAATGATAGGTCATTCCAGAGGTCGTGCAGCTCTGTTTTCTTCTGCTTTGGTTAAGTAGGCTGTAACATACCATGCAGCTGCAGTGGAATTGTCTGCAATGTACTGCACATCTATGTTTGCATTCCATAATAGGGCAATGATTGCATTGTAATCATTGATATATTTTGCTTCTTCTGTTTTTTTTATGTAATATGTGTTTTTAGGTGATTTAACTTTAACACTATGTCTAACTGAAGACATGAAGTTGTTCACTTCACCTGTTTCTGTAACTGGTCTAGGGAAAACAAAGTGGCATTTGGTGTTGTATTTCCCTTTGTTTTAGTATTTGTGAAGACAAGATTTCCCACATTTGTGTCTTTGAAATTGTACAATTTATGCATGAAGATCACTATTTGTTGCTTCTGATGGAATTTCACAAGTGACATATTTTTCGATAAATTGTAAAACAGTGGAATCACTGTCTTGACCAAATTTAGGAGCATCTTTAATCCATAAAAGCATGTGGATATGTGGTGCTCCTCTGGCTTGGTATTCTTTTCTCCAAAAGAATTGTTGCACTTCTCCGACGGGAGGAACAGTTTTATTACAAATAAAGTGTAGCATAGCAATGAAGCAATGATGGAAATATCTTGAAACATTAACAGGATCTAGGGAGCAAAGTTCTCCAGGTGTTAGTATATCTATGTTTGTTTTGTTTTTGTTTGCTATGCATAGGAAATCATGTACATCTTCCCATGCATATTCTGCCTAACTTAATGTAACAAACCAAGTGGGCGGGCCAAGGTTTCTTATCATACAATGTACATCTCCGTGATGTCTGAACCAGTACTCTTTAGTTCCATGCATGTTTGCTAACAGATTTGTTATGCTTGATTGATCTTGTACTTTTTCTAGTAATTGCGTAGCTGTCATATTTCTAAATTGGGTACCTGATTTTAATTGGTGTGCAACTCTGTAGCATAGAGTTGCTAGTTCACTTTCAAAGAGTAGGTGGAATATGTATTCAACATTTTGTCTAAATCTGGGATCTTCAGAATACATTCGTAACGAGCGGTATTCTGATGCTGTTATCTGAAATGATCTATCATCATACCTTCCTCCTTTTCCAGTAGGAAAGAGTAGAGGAAAAGTACATGATTCTATACTTTTTTCCCATAAGCTGATTAGTGATTGTTTGGTTTGTCGCATTTGGTATGTATCTAGTGCATCATCTATGGTGTCACTAGAGTGTAATCGATGAATTGTATAATGGTGTAAAATATTAGATAGTGTAGCAGGATCTAGAACTTCAAATTGACCACTTTCTAGTGACTCTTGAATTATTTTAGTGGTTTCCTTCAAGTTTTCTTCAATATTAATTTCTTTGTAGTATTCATTATTGTCTTTTAGATATTGCAAGGCTTGTCTAACTTTATGTTAGTCTACGAGTTGTTGCCAATTTTTTTTGTCTTTTGTAGGTACACCATTTACTAAGACAATTAAAGATTGCTCTATTGGACGTTGTAGTCCCAGAGGGTTCACATTTTCTTGCAGATCTAATTGTAAATAAACAACTTTGCCACAAATGCCTTTAACTAATTCAGAGGGAGGTAATTTTGCTGTTTTTGGTTGAAGGCGTATTATTGCTTGAAATGGGTGCACTGTTTGAATTATAATGCTCTCATATACATTGAGTTGTTGCAGGGGTTTTGGTAGTGGGAAAACAAAGTTATTCGTGATAGCACGTGAAGGAGTTTGGTTGTTGTCAAGTTTTGTTGTGCAGTAAGTGCAAAGTATTAAGGGGTCATTTATCTCATATTTGTTTTCTGCTATAAGGTATAGAGCTAATTCAAACCATTTGGAATCTTCATTCTCTTCTATTTTGTATGTTACATCTACAGCTTTTGTGTTACTTTTATAAACATTTCTGCGGCAACACACACACATATAGGGCCTCATTACACGGTAGGCGGTAAGGGTTTACCGGTACCGGTAAGGGCACCGGTACCAGTAAACCCTTAGCGCCTTACTACGAGGTCCCTTCGCGGGACCCGACCTTAACGGCTGGTGTAGACCAGCCATTAAAGTTGGGAACCACAAAGGGAAGTTGGTGCTAATTACGGTACCGCAATTTGTGTACCGCAATTTGTGGTACCGTAATTAGCTCCTTCCCCATTCCCATTGAGCCCTATGGGGCAAAAATGGGAATGGGGAAGAGCCATGGAGAAAGGGGGATTTACTGCCCCGCCAACCTTGGAATGGGGTGGTAATTCCCCTTTTCTCCATTGTGGTACCGGTATGGTACCGGCGGCAACCATGGTGCTAATAGCACCATTGTTTACCGCATAACGTGTAATGAGGCCCATAGTTTGGTATTTCAGCGGATGTACTTTTAATTTTTAGTATTTCTTTTTTGTATGTGTGTAGTAGAAGGTTGCCATCTGTACAATTGTTGCTATTTTGTTGTAAAGGTATTGCAGTTTGTAAGTGCCTTTCACTTCCAAAATATTTTCTCTGGATATGCTCTATTTCTTCAAGTAGATCTTTGGCTGTACCATGTAGAAGATTGTTATTTAAATTGGCTAGTGCTAAAGCAGGACCTTTAGCATAGTACAGTTTATAGACTAGATTTCTTATAGCTGAATGATGTGTTGATATAATTTTGATATGATTGAAGGTGCTTTTGCAAATAGGTCCTGAAATGCAGGCTAATGAATGTCCTTGTAGTCCTGTGTGTTTGCGCACTGGACAGGAATCCATATTTTGTAGTAGTTTCATTTTGATTTTGTCTTTGCCTTTCACTTACTGAATGAGGAACTGCCGTAAACATTTGATAGATTTTTTTGGCAGTGTTACACATTGACGTGCACGGCCATTTGTACATTGGACGTTCTGGTTCAGTTGAATGGAGAGGTGATACTGAATTTTCTGTGGACATTTTTGTAAGCAGTATTTCTCGTTCCATAATGGTATTCTTAAGTTTTTCATAGCCTCTTCCACTGCTATTTATGGCAATTATATTTGTTTGCTTATGTTTGTATGCTTCTTCATTGAAATATGGTTCTGTGCTGGTGGTGTGACTCCATTCACCTCCACAGATATTTAAGAAGTTAATTTTGTTGACATTCCGTTTATTTAGAAGTCTTTTTTTGTAATTTAGTAGTTTGTTTTGTTAGTGGTTTCATTCTGTTTAACACTAAAATTAATAATTTCCTTTTGAGAAGGATTGCAGTGTCTATCAAAGCTTCTAAAATTAATTTTCTACGGTAGGTTTTAAGGGTTTACATGATTTCTCTCCTGTTTTTATAAGATTTTGGAGGACTCTGTGGCGGAACGTTTATTCTAATATCCTTTTTTTTGGTATGGTTACTTGCCACTACATAAAGATTTTTAGGAGCAGTGTTAGCAGTAGTGGTAGCTGAATTGTTGTTAATCACGTTTTGTTTTGTTTTACATTTTGAAAGAGGATGGAAAGTTTTTGTACTGGAAGCTTGTTTTGTTTCTAATGACTCTATTAGATATTTTGTTTTAACTTTTTGTACAAATTCTTCTAGAGATGGATGCTTATTTTGGACACTTTCATTTTCATTTGCTCTACTTCTGCATTGCTTTCTACGGACTTGGTTCTTGGTAGGCATTCTTTGGGGTCTGTTGAAAAAAAAGAAGGTATGGGTTGGGCTGTTCTGCAATATATGTGTGCTGTGTGCATGAGTGTGTGAGTATGATGGTAAGGATGTATGGGGTGGTGTGTGATTGTGACTCGGGCAGTTACAACTAGTTGGGAAGGCTATTCTTGTACTTGTGTGTTACTATACTTGGGTTCAGATGACAGTACAAAGTAAGCTAGTGGTGAGCAGAAGTACCAATACTAAATCTAATGGTATAGAATTAAAACAGTTATTTGTTCAGTAATTACAACATTCTATGGGCTGAGTTACATTATTTGTGCATCGAAAAACAGGGATTTGTGTGCTATTCTGCCTGTTAATCCCTGTTTAACAAATGGGGTTTTGTGGGCAGAATGGTGTACAAATCTCTGTTTTTTGGCGCACAAATTCAATGAATCAACTGCACAGTGAGTTTGAGTAATAGTAAGAATATTATGGTAGTATTGTACTTACTTTTTTTGTTTGGAATGAACAGGTTTCTTCTGAGTTGTTGTTTGTACTTCAGATGCTGCTGCTTGTCAGGAGAGTGGTTGTCACTGCAATTGTAAAAGAAAGATGTTAGTAATTTTGTGTGTTTATAGCACTGATGTTAATTTAGACGTTTATTTTTATGTTTTTGTAGTAGTATTCTTGTTTGATAAGAGAACATAGTGTGTGAATGCAGTTTCCTTTGTCTATGTGTAGGCCTTTTATTTTACTTACAATATGTTAGTTCAATATGCTTTGCAAATGAGTAGAATACTAAGTGTATGAAACTCACTTGTTTTTTTAAGGCTGTGTTATTGAATAAGGGAGATAGAAGAAATAATGATATACTTATTTTGCAATTTTTATAAGGTAAATGGCAGAAATTGTATAGAGAATCATGGAATGTATGCATTTGTGAAGGTCTGGGTAATAAAGTAGAACAATTTGATTTATAGGCAGTGGTGTTATTTCAGCTGGGATCTTTACAATGAAACTGTCTATCTGTGTGCGTGTATGAAGATGCATAATCTTATCCTGACTGTGTGTAATTTTATAATACACTACTAAGTGTTTTTCTATAATTATAGCGTTATTTCTTCCATCCTTTCATATTCTAATTTTGTAGATAGCTGTGTGTGTAAAAAAATAAATTAGATAGCAGACAGGTTTGAAAGTGAGAGTTGATTATAGCAGATGGGAAAAATGACAGTAATTTTTTTTATAGGTTATACAGGTCAAGTGGCAGTTACTCTGTTTACATGCATTCATAAGAGTTGTTCATGTACTGTGCAGAAAATATGCATACCTGTAGATTGTATTCTTGCATGCGGATATGCCTGTAGCTGCAAGTAGAAATCTTGGAGACTTGTACAGTCGTTTTTTGTAGCAGGTGCTTTCCAATGATATGAGACTTGTACTCAAAGTGAACAACGGTACATTTGAAGTGCTGAACGCTGGTGATGGAGTTAGATGTAGAGGTCTTGGATGTTATTGGTGGATGGTTGTGTCACTGCTTAGCTGTATCCAATGAGGGAATGGCACAGAGAGTGAAGTGGAAAGGGTAGAAGGTCTGTCCAAGAGTTAAGTGGTCCCCGGACACCGCGACTGTCCGCGGACAGGGCGTGTCACATCCGGGGTTTTCCTGCAAATATGGCATGAAAGAGGACTGTAGGGATCAGCCAATCAGATGTTGAGGTTGTGGATTTGTGTTGAAAGTGACTGTGTGTAGTGAAGATGGCAGAGGTGGAGAAAGTCAGAGTGTTGGTGCTTGGGGATATGTTTGTGCATGGTTTACAGCAGCATGCTCAATGTAGGCATGTGGCAAACAATTGTGATGTTAAAGGAGTGGAGGTCTTGTGGAGCACTGTGCCTGATTGCAATGTACAGGGAATTGTACACGTTTGTGAAGATATGGGCAGGATGAAGAGTCCCCATGTGGTAGTTTTACACTATGTTGCTTTCCATTTGGGCTATATCAGTGCCCCTACTTTCTAGGCAGATTTGGAACACTTGGTTCAAGCAGTAAAGAAACATCTTTCCAAATGCCAAACTTATTTTTTCTGGATTAGTACATAGGGCAATATGGGACAATAGTTCTGTTTTTTGTCCTCAGCAAAACATTTCTAGGTGTGCAATCAACAGAGGCATATGTGCTTTCATGCTTAGAGCTGCTATGTCCTTCTGTAATAATGAAAATATTGATTCCAGTAATGCTGTTTATTTTAAAAAAGATGGCATTTCTTTATCTTGTATGGGAAATGCCATGCTGTTCTGGAATGCAAGGGTTGCTTTGGAGAAGGTAATTTGAAGATTCTAGGAGTAAAGTAAGAAAAAATATATACAAAATAACAGGTGTCTGTCAAGCATCTGCAAAAAAACCCCCAAAAAACGGCTCTTTTCAGAGCCAATCTCAACGGGGAAATGGGGCACACTATTTAAATCTAAATACACAACACTCAGATTTTTCGATATGTCCGTGGACATGGCAGTTGTCCGCGGACATCACGTATTACATACAGGGATTTTGGGGTTGAAAGGCATGCAAAGGAGAATGAGTAAAGCAAAGGATTGGTCAGTAAAGTTTAGTGGGTGTGTTGTGTAAGGAGAGAGTTTGTCAGAAAGTATTTTTCCTGAGAGAAGAACAGATAGCTATGGCTGTGTGTTTCAGAAAACAGATTATCTGGATTTTGGGAGACTCATGGATACATTGGTTGGAGGTGCATGTAGAACGCTGTGGAGTAGCTTCAGATCTTGGTTTCCCTCATGTGGAAGTGCACTGGCATGGAGTGCGTGGAATGACGTGGCTGGACTTGGTGCCTCTCTGTGCTAGTTTGGAGACAGATCATCATTCAGACATAATTCATTGTGGAGGGAACAGTTTAGGACATGTGTCTGGAATTTCTTTGCAATTTGCAATGAAAGAAGGACTTGGGAAGGTCATGGACATGTTTCCAAATTCCCAAGTAATTTTTTCTCGTATTGCGCAGAGACAAATGTGGCTGCGTTCTTCTTCATTTGGTCCACAAATGGAGAAAGCGAGGCACAATATCAATAAGGCTGTTTGTGCCTTTCTAAGAGATGTTGGCATGTCCTCTTTTCACAATGAAAATATTATGATTCATAGCAAATACATTTTTCGCAGAGATGGAGTTCATCTTACTTATGCTGGCAATCAGATTTTTCTGAGAAATGTCCAAAATGCATTACGACCTTTTATGGAATTACAGCCATCCATTTTGCAGAAGGTGTTGACCATTTGAATTTTTTCAAACACAGACACCACCAAACGGCTCTTTTCAGAGCCACCCCTTCCTCCCAGAGAAAAGTGCAATAGTTATGATAGGGCAGCACCCAAAGATTTTAGATGTCTGTGAACTGTCTGCGGGCTTCTAAAAATGCACAGGGCCCTGCACTATTTATTTGTCACTTCTATTTTTGGACTGTGAAAGGCAGCTCTGAAAAAGAGCCTTATTTGTTTGGGATTGTTGTTGTTTTATATTCTTTTTGTTTTTTTACACACAACACACTAGGAGAGGAGGGGAAAGGAGGGCAAGGAAGGTACACCAACCATGGGGATAAGAAAGGGCAGGTGGAGAGAGGAAGATGTAGGGTGGGCCTTATTTAGGTAGTGGGCAGACCTGCTCATGCTCCTTGACCGTAGTCTCGAAAGCACTTCGAAGACTCTCCCCCCTGCAGAGTACTGAATCGCAGTACATTCACAATATTGTGACCCTCGAAAGGTAAGGGTCAACAGCATCGTGAATGGCCTGTGAGGCAGCTGGATGGATGCGCTGTACCACAGGAGTGTCTCTTGTGGTGACAGGAGTGGAAACAGAGGATGTGGTAGAGGAACTCAACCTACTACGTTGATCACAAGGTACAACCTTGCGAACGTCCCCACCGTGGAACGACCTTAGGTGTTACTTCATAGATGTCATACCAAAGCTGTACGAACCAGGCCTCCCACGACTCAGCACCATGTGGCACTGATTGCAGGTGACCTTGTTCACACATGCTTTTGGCACTCCACCCTGAATGGTAAAGAACCGCCACACCCAATACATACCCCGAGTGCTGGTAGTAGGGACTTCCACTACCTCATCCTCTTCATCCTCTTCATTCTCCTCTACATCCTCACACCTGTTCCCCTCTTCAGGCCCTTAGGGAGGTGGTGGTGGTGGAGGGGATGGGGGTGTTGCTAAGGCAGATGTAGCACCAGCTGGAGCAGCAAGCATAGATGCCATCAGGTCTGATGGAAAGCCGCAAGAGCAGCAAAATCCGGAAGATTAGCAGCCAAAGTAGACAATGCTCTGTCAGATAGCCAGAAGCACAATGAGTATGAGCCCTGGGGTGTGGCCTTTTATGGGGGTGCAGGTGCGCGCTCCGCGGACAGCCGCGCTGTCCGTGGACAGATCGAACAACCCAAAAAGCCTTAAAAAGTTCCAAAAAGTATGTAGAAAGTCAGGGTCATTGTCTGGGACCTGTGCAATGGTGAATATTTAATGTAAAATACTTTGGATTGCCCAAAAAAGTACTTTTTTTAAAATAACATATTTTATTGATTTTATAACATGCAACCACTGGTCCTTGCCGGGCCAGATCACATTAACAATAACAGTAACGTTTGTTGGAATACGTGCTCATACAGATGACATTCATTACATAGCATATTTTTATGATAAGTGATAAGTTCTCCATTGCAATGTTCATGTCCCCCAGCATGAGGTGCCGAGATCCTGAGATTTAAAGGTTCATATCATGTCTGCCCATCTTTTCCAGATCTTGTCTGCTTTTTCTGGACATCCCCTGGCCCTGTATACTTTCCTTTTGATGGCAATGCAGATTTGTACATCAGTAATCCATTGGCCTACTTGTGGCGGTTCTGCTGCACCCCAGAGTTAGGCTATATTTCTTTTGATTATTGCTGTTGCGGTCATGAAGCATAGCTTTTCATATCTAGACAAGTCTATCTCGCTGTCTGCTCCTAGTAGCAATAGTTTAGGGTCTCTGGGGATTGTCTGTTGTAGGACCCTCGTGAAGATGTCTCAGCAGGGAGGATAGCTCAGCGGCAGCGTGCGCGTCTTGGAAGCAAGACGACACGGAGCAACAACAGGTTCGATCCCCGGGTCCGCGCTTAGAAACCTTTGGGTGTTTAAGCGCGTTATAAATACGTAACTAAGAAAAAAAAAAACACACAATTACGCAACTAAGAAAAACAAAAAAGACAATTCCTGTAACAGCGCCTCGATGCCTGCGGGCTGTGTGAGCGCTTTATAAATGTGAAATAAATAAATAAAATAAAATAAAAGCACTGTTGCCAGTAATGACTGACATTTGGGCATTCCCATAATATATGAAAGAAGGTTCCTTCCTCACTATGGCAGCGTAGACAGTTGGGTTCTGTTATTTTACCCCAGCGGTATAGGGCCACTCTCGGATAGTAGATCCTGTGTAGTATTTTTAGTTGGACTACCCGTAGTCTAGTTGATATGGCGGTTTCACGGGGGTACATTAGGATCTGAACCCAGTCTTCTACCATGATTTCCCCCACCTCCCCTTCCCATTTTGCCTTGAGCCGTGTTAGTTCTGGTGTGGCAAAGGAGGTAATAACTTTGTACATTACCGTGGTGACTTTTGCCTGAATGTGGTCTGTGATCACGTTCCGTTCTAGTGGAGTACTAACTGACATGTCAGAGAGGATTGGGAGATGTTGTTGTAATGCATGTCGGAGCTGTGTGTAGTGGTACCTTTCCACTTCTGGTAGGGTAAAGGACGGAATCAGTTCCTCGCAGGGTCTAATGGTACCGTTTACTATGATATCTCCCACTTTCTTTATCCCACATCTTACCCACGTTGGCCATTCCGGCAATTTGGCCACCTCTGGGAGATCCCTATTGTTCTATAGTGGTTGTAGTGGCGTGACCTTGTCCTCCAAGCCTATAAAAGCGTGCGACTCCCTCCAGATACGAGGTGTCTGCGATGCCATATTTCTGGGATTTATTCTGAGTGTTGCAGCGTATAGCTCCAAGTGGGGTGATGCTCGTACGTGCGGCAGCGTGGCTTCCGCATGCTGTGCGTCATTTATTACCGACATTTGGCTGGCCCAGTAGTATGAATGTAGCCATGGCAGGCCAATGCCGCCTTCCCATATTGATCTTTGCAGTGTTTGGAGGGCTATTCTCGGGCGTCCACCTCCCCATAGAAGTTGTATGAGTGTGCAGTCTATTTTTTGGAACGTCTTCCCAGGTATATGCAACGGGGCATTCTGAAGTATGTATAGGTAACGAGGGAGTGTTAGCATTTTGAACAATGCAGCATGGCCCAGCAGGGTCAATGGTAGAGACATCAAAAGTTGCACATCCCCAGCAAAGCGGGCTGTGATGGGTTGTAGGTTATTGGGTATGTAATCATTAAGGTCTCTTGTGATCTTAATACCCAGATACTGAAAGTGGTCGGGGGCTGTTCTATATGGGCAGGGTTCTGGGGCTTCCATGCCTAGCTGGTTTAATGCAAATAGTGTGGATTTAGACCAATTCACTTTTAGGCCACTGAAGTCCCCGTATTTTTGGAGTAACTGTGTCACTATCGCGCATGTCAAGTTGGGATCTTGCATATATATCAATAGGTCATCTGCGTACAGTGAGACTTTGTCTTCCTAGTTTAGCCCCCCCAGGATGCCTCTCCATGTGGGTGTATCTCTTAGCAACTGGGCCAAAGGTTCCATGGCTAATGCAAAGAGGAGGGCTGATAGGGGACAGCCTTGCCGCGTCCCTTTCCCCAATGCAAAGCATCAAGACGTCCAGCCATTCACCCTAACTTCGGCCATTGGTGCGTTGTACAGTGGTTGGACCCAGGATAGGAACTGCTCTCGAAATCCCATTTTACGCATAATCTCCCAGAGTGCCTCCCAGTGGATAGAGTCAAACGCCTTTTCAAAGTCTATTGCGAGGACTCCTAGGGGAATATTCAGGGTCTGGGCACGCTCAATAGCTAGGTGTATTCTTCGAATATTCATTCTTGTGGATCTACTAGGCATGAAGCCACATTGGTCTGGGTGAATCAAAGAATCAGAGTCTTGAGATTTATGTTCTACTGGATCATGGACTCCTCAGTGGCGCAGTTTCAGAGTCTCAAGGGGTCGTTACCAGTTAGCGATGGTAGAGTTATGTCCTCTTCTTCTTATGACACGTGGTTTAATTCAGGAGAGGTGTCTGTGTGTCCATGCTAATATAAGGCCTCAGTGTCCAGGTCATATCCTGCCGCAGCAGAGGCTGCTGGGGTCCGCTGGGATTTTATGGCAGTGTTGCTGTGGTCGGAGAGCAGACAGGGACCTCGGCCTGCGCCCGTGAACACCGCCCTCCGTCAGCCTCCCCACCTCCTCCTTACCGCTGATTCTGGTGGCGATTCTCTGCAGCTCTGAGGGATGTTGCTGTTGCGTTGGGGAGTTGGCAGGGGCTCTACGCGAAGTGGAGCACCCGCGCCCGTGTCGTGGGGGGTAGAGGCCGTGCTCCAGTCCTTGGGACTGCAGGTGTTGCTTGCGTTCCCTCGAACCCCCAGGTCATGTCCGATCCTTGCTGCTGTGTAGTGGCGGGGGAAGGGTCTTTCCACCTCGGGCTCTGCCCGCTGTTGTCGCGTAACACGAGTATGGTGATCCGCCACAGAGGGTGGCAGGCACGGACCAGCTCCGCTCGTTTACACACACCCCTCGGTTCTGTCAGGTGGGGGCCAGTGCACGGTCCGCCTCCTGCACCCTCAATGTCAGCGCTGCTGGGGACGGCCCTTTCCCGGCACCGGCTGGCTCCCTCGCTGAGTTACCGTGCTCCACTCCTATTCCAGGTTCTCGGTGGCCATCTTGGATGGTCTTTTCACGGGCGGTTGTCTGTATTTTCCGAATGGTGTAACTCCTGAAATACACACCGGTTATAGTCCACAGTACTGTGTTTCTCTGGATCAATATTTCATGCTTCGCTGAGGTGTATTTGGGTATCTCCCATGTAGTTTTAAAGCAGGATGAATGCAGGATCAGGCTGTCGGCCCAGGAGCGACGAGAAATCGCGTCAGCATTGCACGCCCGTCGGCCACGCCCCCCCCACAAAAGTACTTTTGAAATGTGTGTGGTTCAGAACAGTGTCCGCAATTCAGGACACATGCTCAGCATGGGTGTGGTCACATGATGACGTCACGAACACGTCCGCGAAGGGTCCAGGTGTCCGCAGGACACCAAATGCACAGGAACAGTCGTGCGCATGCGCACGGATGTCCTATGAACAGTGTTCAGGTCCTCAAATAAATTCAGAGTGCGACACGAGTAACACGGACAGTTACAGACAGGCGCAATGTTAGTAGGACTTATGGGTGTGGTGCGCATGTGCGTAGATATTCTACAGACAGTACGGACAGGTATAGTGTCCTTAGGACACCTCCATTTTGGGTTAATTGCGAACATTTTGGACACTGTAAGTGTTCTAAGAACAGTTCCATGTTGCTTGCAGACAGTATAGACAGGTATAGTGTCCTTAGGACACCTCCTTTTTGATTACTTGCAGACATTCCGGACCCCGAAAGTGTTCTAAGAACAATTCTATCTTGCTTGCGGACAGTACGGACAGGTATAGTGTCCTTAGAACACCTCCATTTTGGTTAATTGCAGACATTCCGGACACCAAAAGTGTTATAAGAACAGTTCTATATTGCATGCTGACAGTATAGACAGGTGCAGTGTCCTCGGGACACCTCCATTTTAGTTAATTACGGACATTCCGGACACCCGCGCTGTCTGTGGACACCTTAACGGCCTTATTATATAAAGATATAAAATGTATGAAAGAGACGGGGAAGAAGAAACTGACACAAACACAGGGGAATTAGGGATTTGGAGAAGATGGATGGGAGGGGATGAAGGAATGGATGTCTCATCAAAACGTTTTTCTTGGTGTTCAGGGTTTGGGGATAGTTGACTGGGACATGGAGAGGGGGAACAGGTGCATGTGGGACAATTATATTTAATTTTTTCTTTTATGTGGTCCTCCACAAAATGTTTCAGAGGATTTAAATTTTCCATAAGCATGTCAATTTTTTGTTCCATGCGCTGCAAAGTATTTTCTAATGTCTCTTTTGGTGTATTATTTTCAATGTTTGTATGGTCTGTTAAAAGAAAATATATCTGTTAAGTACACATAAAGTAATGATTATTAATTTGCTTATATAGAGAAGTGTCTACCATAAGTATCACTGTCTTCAGACATTTCCTCACGTGGGAAATTTTCCTCAAGCCATTCCAAAGTACTGGACATTTCTGTGTAAAAAAAATATATATTACTTTTAGTGTACCAAATACAGAAAGTTTAGAAATATATAAGAAAAATGAACTTTACTTACTAGTTTCTGGCAAGTTCTGTTCTTACTTTGGTGTAGGTCTGCTGTTGCTCTTGGCTGTGCACTTTCTGTCAGGTAATTATGTTGGAGGCGTAGCTTTTTTGTTGTGGTATATTCCATTTTAGTACATATGGTATTTAAATGGATGGTTGATGTGTTACATATATAGGTTTAATTTCTTATTTATTATTACATATAATGTGTTTATGTGCTGCTTCTTTTTGTATTTTTCCAGTGTTTATATAGCAGGATAGAACAATCTAAGATACCCCCTGAGTTTTTGGGTAGTGTTGATGTTGTCCGCGCCCATCCGCTGACATTCACATAGTCTGCGAACATCAACATCCCTAGCAGGGGGTTCAGCATGTTATATGTATATAAAGTAAGGGAATCCTAGTAAACATCTATCAAATTCACACTATTTATATGTGTATTCAGGAAAAAAAAACGTTTGATAAAGGGACGTTATGGTTAAGTTGCGTTACTAAAAACCTATGAAATTCAGTAAAAAAACGTTGTTAAAGGGACGTTATGATTAAGTAGCGCTACTAAAAACCTATGAAATTCAGTGAAAAACTTTGTTAACGGCACGTTATGGTTCCCGAAATTCGCCAGTTATGGTAAGCTAAGCAACCATAACAGGCGCCACCGCTGTGCACTACTAAGACTAACACCCAGGACATCAAAGATGACATCACAAATGTAATTGATGACATCACTGATGACATCACATGTTCGTTTACCTTTCAGGAAAATAGAGCATATACAGGGAAAGTGAAGCAAACAAAAAACAGCAGTATTACCCAACAATCTTCATAACCTAACTAATTATCTTCATGCACAGAAATGATTGCTCTGCTTCAAAGCTACTACATCCCTATGTATAACTATCACATATTGTGACTAGACCCTAAGGAAAGTAGTGTAAGTGCAATGTGTACAAATATGAGCATATCCAGGGAAAGTACAGTAATAAAAAACAAAAGAACTATAAGACAGGAAAGTGTTGATAACCTTACTAATCATCTTCATACATAGAAAGCATTGCTATATTCCCAGTCTGTGTATTACCCTTTGTATATGTTTCATATGCTTTGAGTGGACCCTAAGTGAATTACTGTAAGAACATATTTGAAGTATAAGTCTACAAATAATGTACTTTGTACTATAGTATAGTACATTTTTAGTTTCTGACTGTTACTGGCATAGATATATCAATAAAGGAAAAAAGAGTGAGACAGACATGTGATGTCATCAGTGATGTCATCAATGACATTTGTGATGTCATCTTTGATGTCCTGGGTGTTAGTCTTAGCAGTGCACGGTGATGGCACGAGTTCTGGTTGCTTAGCTTACCATAACTGGCGAATTTCAGGGGTTTTTCGGTTTTACTTGGAAACATAATGTCCCTTTAACAAAGTTTTTCCAGTGAATTTCATAGGTTTTTAGTAGCGCAACTTAACCATAACGTCCCTTTAACGAAGTTTTCTTTACTGAATATAGATATAGGTTAATTTATTGTAATAAATAGAACAAAGCACCCAAAAAACATCAACTTCAACAATTGGATAACCACAGCAATAGTAAACCAAGCCATTTGTGCTACTGTCTTCCAAATATAAGACCTTCTAGAAGAGCTGACCTATAACTCCGAACAGCAACATATATAAAGGTTAACATACCCACTCTATGGACTGTTCTCCTCTTCATGGTATAATATATAAAACAGTACATCATCTGATAAGCAGACTTTTGCACACTTATCTACACATTTTCTGCGCAAGGCTACCATGTCTTCAAAAAAGAATCTTTCCGAAGAGGGGACGCAGATATCATCCAATAATGCTCCTAAAAGACAAAAAAGCAAATCCCTTATACCCAAGGAAGAGTCACAGGACCCTGTCATGCTAGCTATTTTGGATGAAATAAAATCCCTCAAACCATGCATGGAGGCTACATCTATGAAACTCCAAATGTTAGATGAAAAATGTTTTTCTTTCGAAACCAGAATTCACGAAGTTGAAAAAAGAGAAAGCAATGCAGGAGACATTACAGGAAGAGTAATTGCCCTAGAAAATTCAGTTACCTCGCTCCAGAAGCAAACTGAACATTTAGAAAACAGAAATAGGAGGAATAACTTACACATCATAGGTCTTCTATATAGAAAAAGATATTCCCATCCAATTCCTTTATCATATGCTTCCAATGCTGCTTGATATCCCTACATCTGTGCAATTCAACATCCAAAGAGCACATTGTATAGGAACTAATATCCAATCTCGACATGCTCCTAGAACTTTGATATTTGCATTGATGGATTACACCCATGTTCTCCTAATGATGGAAAAGGCTTAGCAAAAAATACAAGTACAATGGGAAGGCATTACGTTTTTCATATCTCAAGATGTCTCAAACGCCACTGCAGCAAGGAGAAAAGAATTGTTAACATTTAGACCAGCTCTCAAGCAACTCAATGCCAGGTATGAAATTATACATCCAGCCTCTTTAAAGAATACTCTCAATAGACATATATTCACTTTTCAGGATCCAATGGATGTAAGAAGATTCATACAAAACCACAGAAAAAGAGGAAATGAACACATCAAGACAACCTACATGAAAAGTACTTTGAATGGAAAATGATTGCCAACTCATGATTCTGTTCCCAAAGCGGCGCATTGGATGAGCCCTTCTGGATCTGGCTCTCCACCCCTACTACTTATAGTTTCACCTTGACATGGTTTGGAGTGGCTTTTTCCGGTTAGCCATTACTTTTGTGCGCCATTATTGAATCTATATGTACATTACAAAATTCCATGTCAAATCTGTTAGTCTCCCCCATCCCTGCATGTCTCTCTCTTGTTAGTCTACCTTCACAATACTTTATTAATTCAGGCTTTGTAAGTTTTTATATCTCTCTGAATGCCTCCCATGTCACTTAATATAACCTTGTGGAATGTGAAAGGCCTTCATAATCCAATCAAGCGGCAACACATTATTTCCCATCTTAATAGGACTAAACCAGCCATAGCATGTATACAAGAATCCCACCTTTCGCAATTGGAAGCTGGCAAACAAAACATTTATGGCTTGGGAAAATGTTTGCAAGTGCAGCATGTGGAAAGAAAAATTGAGTTATTAGCCTTATTAATAAACATCTATAATGCAAAGTTATTTCAACAGAGTCTGATGATGTGGGCAGATGGGTTTTTGTCAAGCTCCTTATTCACTCTATTGAATATTCCACCCTAAATGTATATGGTCCTACTAATGCTGACCCCACTTTTTGGACCCAAGTGAGGAACCATATACTTAGATCTAGCCCAACTAATCTTATAGTATGTGACGACTGTAACGCGATTGTGGACCGTCTTCTTGATATAAAGTCCAATGTACGCTTTGAGAACACTAACTCCCATGTCCAATTTACCAACTTTGTATCTGAATTGGGTCTTATTGATACCTGGCGTCTAGTTCATCCTACAGACATGTGATATACTTTCTACTCTCCACCACACAACTCTTTTTCAAGAATCAACTATGTTTTTATGTCTAAATCTATGACTAATCGGCTGTCTGACCACGCTCTTGTTCATGTACAATTACCTATTTTGCATAATGTGCATCAACAAAATAGGTGGAGATTTAACTAGACCCTTTTGAAAGATAATGTATTCACTGAATTTATTCAACAACAACACACAAACTTTTTACAGAAAATCTAAATGATGACACCTCCTTCCATAACAATTGGAACTGCTATAAAGGGTTTATAGTGATAGCATTGAATGCAAAAGCATCGAATGCAAAAGCATCTAAATAAATGCATCGAAAAAATGCATTTTATTTAAATGGGTGGGTCCCCCAACCACTGTTTTTTTACCTATTAAAACCCATTATAATAAAAAATAAATCCTTTACAAAATAAATGCATTTTTCTGATGCTTTTGCATTCAAGGCTTTGTATTCGACGGAATCACTGGATACCCTATAAAGCTGAATTAATAGGCCAAATTATTTCTTATGCAGTTCAAAAAAAGAAAAAACATAAACAATAATCTGACAAAATACTCCAAAAAATGAAACACTTAGAAGCAGAATATACTTGCACAAATACTAGTTCAATTCTTACGCAAATAACTAAATTGAAAATTGAATATAATAATCTGATTACACAATACACCTGCGCTAACCTTTTAAAGTACAAATCAAATATTTACCAATTTTCCAACAAATCAACTAAATCATTAGCTTCATAGCTCAAACTTAAAAGGATAGAGCCAGAATTATGGTTATTAAAGATCAAAATGGAAATAGAGTTCTTTGAGATGAAGACATCCTACAAGCCTTCTCCAAATTTTATCAAAAATGATACTCCTCAGAATCATAACCTAACATCACTCATGCATCAAGCTTCCTCAGAAATATGCATCATGGTTCATATACCACCATTAATTTCCAAACATTAAAAGCAGCCAAACAAGTTAATGAACTATATAAAGCTATAAAAGACCTTAAAAAGGGAAAAGCCCCAGGACCAGATAGATTCCCAATAGAATATTTTGCTCACTTTAAGGATCTCTTAGCTCCTAAACTCCACAAACTCTATTCCTCCTTTATTTCTAATGAAAAAGTCATGGGATCTTTTTCGCAATCAATGTTAATTGTCTTTCCTAAACAAAATAAAGATCCTGAATTATTCCAAAATTATAAACCTATCCCCCTAATCAATACTGACTGTAAAATGCTAGGCAAAATCCCAATATTAGACTTTTCATGAATGTCATCAACATCATTAAGACATCCACTAATCCTTATGCAGCTATAGCACTTGAAGCTGAGAAAGCTTTTAACAGGGTGGAGTGGAATTGTATGTTTAAAGCTCTTCAATGGCATGGGATCCCTGATTCCTTTATCTCAATGGCGAAAGTACTATATTCCAACCCAAACCAGCAGTTTTTGTAAATGGAAATATAGCTAATAGATTAAATCCCTTTCTTCTGAACTTAATTAAGAGTGACCAGGTAGGATATGTCAAGGGAAGATTATCATCAGCAAATATTAGACTTTTCATGAATGTCATCAACATCATTAAGACATCCACTAATCCTTATGCAGCTATAGCACTTGAAGCTGAGAAAGCTTTTAACAGGGTGGAGTGGAATTGTATGTTTAAAGCTCTTCAATGGCATGGGATCCCTGATTCCTTTATCTCAATGGCGAAAGTACTATATTCCAACCCAAACCAGCGGTTTTTGTAAATGGAAATATAGCTTCCTCTTTTTCTCTCAACAGAAGAACCCGCCAAGGTCGCCCAATTTCCCCTCTTCTTTTCATCCTGGCTATAGAAAAAATCCTAGAAGCAATCAGACAAAACAAGAACATTGTTGGAATTCAGCACATTCACATCCATGTAAAAATGGCCACTTATGCAGATTATGTTTTACTCCTATTACATGTCACAGACTCTTGCCTTAATCATTTACTCACCACTATCACACAATTCTCCTTTGCATCTGGCTACAAACTTAACATTGAAAAATCAGAAGTCCTACCACTGAAAATATACTGTACAAAGCACCACTGCTCGACTCTAGGAATGAAATGGTGTTCCACAGGGATAAAATATCTAGTTATTATAATAACTTCCTCTATTAAAGATACTATAAAACAAAATACCACAAACATCCTTGCTAGAGTAAAAGATCTTACTAGCTCATTGTCTCCTTTGTCTTTGTCTTGGTGGGGTAGGCTGGAATCTATCAAAATGTCAATTGCCCCAATTGTTTTTTATTTGTTATTTATGCACCCTATTTCCTTTCCTGCTAAATTCTTTACATCTCTGGACTCATGCACTCTTAGATTTATTTGGGGAAAAAAGAAACACAGAATTTCAGCATATAAAATCAAAATTCCTAGGACAGATGATGGAGTCAGTTTTCCAGATTTAAAAAAATACCACATACCGTTTCTTCTAGGTCAAGCTCAGCTATGGTTTGTCCCCACTTTGCGGAACCTACCAAATTGGCTTCTTTTTGAGAGAGCGATGGTTTGCTCCCACATCCTTGCAGATTGCCCATACAGCAAAAGAACCAATAGATGTATTACCAGTAGCAGCATTAATACTACCGTTATCTATCTCAGACCCTACCTACTACCATATACATCCAAAACATCCCAATTTGTATCCTTATACATTTGGGTGAATCCACTAATCAAGATTAACAAAAAAACTATATGCTGGAAACCATGTCTCTCTCATGGCATTAAATATGTGGGCCAACTCTTTGTTAGGGGGATACCTCTCAATTTCAATGAGATGATAAACAAATATTATATTCCCAGGACTTTTATGCGCCAATACTTAAATTCGGTAGATGCGTTTGTGGTTCATTATGATTTGTTAATACATTAATCCTCATTATAGGTTTGCCGGTAAGCTACCAGTACCGTTGTTACCGGACTGGCAAACTATGAGGACTGGCCTGGTGGGCAGACCGGCACCCGTGAGCAGAGCTTGTCGGATGCTCTGGCACCATTCTGGATGGTGCCGGTGCATCCGATCTCCCCATTCCCATTGAGCCCTGTCAGGCTCAATGGGAATGGGAAGCATTTTATTTCCAGTGCCCGCGAATGGGCAATTACCGGGTCCGTCGGGGCCGTAATGACCCAGTAAGTGCCCATTTGTGGGTGCCGGTAAAAATCGCAAGTATAGCTGCAGCCTGCCGGTTTTACCAGCAAGGCTACTGCCAAACTCGTAATGAGGCCCTAGTTGGGCCTCATTACAAGTTTGGCGGCAGCCATGGAGCTATAAGCTCCATGGCTGCCGCCAAACCGGAATCCTTTACCGGCTTCCCAGAATGGGGAATTACCGGGCCATTCCGAGTTCGGAGGGCCCAGTGATTCCTCCCTCTGGGAACCCGGGGCCGGACCTTCCCCATTCCCATCTGAGCCCCCTTAGGGCTCAATGGGAATGGGAGAGGGAGTTAACAACGGGCCGATTACGACCGTCCCGTTGTTAGCTCCCTCTTCCCCTCGCGGCGACCCGGTAACAACGCCTGGTTTTACCAGGCGCCCCTACCGGGTCCCGCAAGGGGACCTCATAATTTCGCAGAACGGGTTTAACGGATCCGCCTCCATTAGCGGGGCTGGTTAACCCATTCCGCGAAGGTCGTAATGAGGCCCCTAGTGTTTGTATTCATGTAAAAATAGTTTGGAAAGCTGTATGGAGTGTATTAAAATCCATTTTTCACATGCAACAAGAACTTTGCATTTCATTTCTATATCTAGGAAGCCCAGCGTTTATGCCTGCCATTGATAAAAACAAGGGATTTTGTTTGATCTCTTTATCGCAATAGCTATTCAGACTATAACCTCGAATTGGAAAGACCTTAAACACCTAAACAACTACACTGTAAAATATGCTGGAACTCTATTTGTAGTATTCATTGAATGGAGAAATGTAATGCTTCGTCCCCATTTCTACAAAGCAAACATGAATTGAAATGGAGGTCGTTCACAGAGTATTTAGAAAACACATTACCTAGCCCTTAATTTGTAATAGCAAGTTAACAATGTCCCCTCACCCATCTTTTTCTGTCCATTCCGTTTGTCCTGCTTGTCCTGTTATTTTTAATTTTCATAATATATACCGTATACACCTAACAGTTTATCTTGAAATGTTGCATAAATGTTTCATGTGTGCATTAAGATGTATCTTGTTTGGTTCTGCACATTAGGCCTTCTTACATTATCAATTTGCATTGGGAAGTTTGCTTTCACTATAAGATATTTACATTGAATAGATGTCTGTATGTTTAAAATCAGCCTTGTATACCAATGTATTTAATAATAAAATATTTTTAAAAAGAAAAAACAAACTGGGAGACCTATTTCGATCAAACATGCCAATATATTCTTGCTGGGAATGTGCTGGGAGTCTCGCTGTCTGTGTGCAGTGCAGATGACGAGTCCAGCTGCTTAAGATAGCCAACAGGAGGATCTTCGCTGATGGGTAACTTGCCACACGTTATTTCCTGAAAAATGCATTTGTGTGCATTATTATGTCTATAGTTTGGTCTGATTATCGATGTAAGGATTTTGCTGGCTTTCTGGCAGACCTCTCCCTCAGAGAGACTCATTTTTTAGTAGCACCACACCATACTTCCTCTTTCCTCATGATGAGACCCGGGGCTGTAAAGTGATTTCCTTCCACCGTCCACATGTATGATTACATTACTACTATTGTGATATTATGGCTCACCGTGATGACATTTTCTCTGTTCTTGAAGAACTTATGTCTGACTTTCTCTTTATTACAGATACTTGGTTTAATGCTGCTTCTGGTACTGATATTGTTTAGATGCTTCCCTCCCAAAATAGCATTCTTTAATTAGATTGACTCAATCCCAGAGCAGGCAGTGGAGTCGCTATTGTGTTTAAAAAACCTCTGAGCTGCTCCATTATTGAATTCAGCCACAAACTTACCTGTGAGCTACTTCTAATAAAAATTCAGGTTTCGTTGAACATTCTTTTACATTTTCTTATTACCTGCCCCCCTTGCTACGCTACTAATACATTTCTTAATAGCTTTACACAATTGTCGGCTGACCTTTCTTTGACACACCCTAAAATAATTATTCTGGGAGATTTTGATCTTCACCCAAATAACTCTCTTGATAAACAAGCATGCCAAACTTAGCCAGTTTCTTATTGACTGTGGTTTGCACCTTAGAAATCACAGACCTACCCATTTGGCTGGTAATCAGCTTGATCATATTTATTCAGATATTCCTGAACTCCATTCTTTCTACCCACTGCCGGTGCTCTGGTCTGATCATTTTTTGATACCTTGCTCCATTTTCTTTCATTCAGTTTAAAACTAGACCGACTTCTCTAACTAAGTTTCAACACTGATGGCTTGCTTGATGTAACTCCTGAAAATATTGCTATGTCCATTGAAACTCTTACTCATCGAGGCATTCTTACTGATATTAATCACTGTGACTCCCTGTTTGAGGCCCTGCATTCCACTGCAGACTCTCTGGCCCCTTCTAAACTCTCCATCATTCGTGCCAAATAATCTGCCCCCTGGTTTTAAGTTATTTTAAAAATGCTTAAGCCTAACATTTTGTTGAACATATTTTGAGTGCTACCTGCTCCTCTAAAGAACTATTTCAGGTGGCCAAGGAGCTCACCACCCCGGCTCACCCCTCCACTACTCTGCTATGCAAACACACTGCAACCGTATTGCCCTCTTCTTCAGTGCCAGGCTATTATGCAAGTCTATGCAAAAAGGACAAGCATACTCTTCCTTGGTACTTAAGGGCACTTTAAGAAAAGATCTGTAAACTCTGGGATCTGATATGCACTGAAAGATATGTTCCTGACACCCCCCTGATGTTCCTCCTCTCCCAGTCACTTATTCTGCTAATACTTTTAAATGTATGACAGTGACGGATACCACGGTCTCCACTGTCTTTCTTAAGCTTAAATCTGCCTCTCTCACCTATGCCACTTCATATTTTTCAAACTCTCACTCAGAAGCTTGTCCCTCTATTCACCTCACCTCTCCAATATTGTTCTTCTACTGGCTATAATCCTGATTCATTTAAACAAGCTGTGATCTCTCCCTTATTGAAGAAATCACACCTAGATCCTGCTGCCTTGGAAAACCTCCGACCCATATCTCTTCTACCTGTTGTTATGAAACTTCTCAAATCTATTGTCACCCCACAACTCGCTGTCTTTCTTGAAACTAACCATTTGCTCCATCCTTTCCAGGCAGGATTCCGCCCTGGTAGGGGCACTGAGTCTGTTCTGCTTTCTCTTCTTGATGATATTATTTTACTTCAGGACTGCAGAGAGATTGGTGCTCTTATTCTCCTTAATCTCTCTGCACCTTCAACACCGTTGACCATCACAGACGTCTCCACTGTCTTCATGAAGCTGGAATCTCTGGCACCCCCCTGAAGTGGTTTTCATCCTTTCTTTCCAACTAAGCTCTCCCTCCTTTTACCTCTTCTCTGACCACTTTGGACTGTGGGGTCCCTCAAGGATCGTCTCTCTCCCCCCTTCTGTTTAATCTGTATATACTGGCTCTTGCCAAACTGATCTCCAGTCACTGCATTCATTTTTTTCTCCTATGCCGATGACACACAGATTCTTTTTCGTCTTAATGGCCCTTTTACTGACCCTCCTCACAAGTTAAAGTATTGTCTCTCAGCAGTCGCTGACTGGATATAAAAAACTGGCTCAAGCTTAATGGTGACAAAACCGAGGTCTTGCTGGTTGGTTCTACCTGTTGCATTTCATCCTGGACTTCCGACTACTGGCCCTCTTCTCTTGGCCCAGGGCCTGAACCCTCCTCTGTTGTTAAAAGCTTAGGCATAACAATCATGTCCTCTGGGTCCAGATCAGCGAAGTGCTGGCAATCTGCCAAACAGGCTTTGCCAAACTCAAACTATTGAAAAAGGTTTTCCTTTCCTTTCGATTGACTTTAGATCTAAAATTGTTACAGCCTCTATTATGGAGTCTATTGATTACTGTAATGGGATCTACCTCGGCCTACCTGAATTTCTGCTCCAATGTCTGCAAAACTCAGCTGCCCGTCTTGCCCTAAATGCCCCCAGGCTGGCTTAGCCCCAGAATCTTCTTGCCAACTCCACTGGCTCCCTGTGAAAAGCTGTATTAAATTTAAAGCCCTCTGTCTCGTTCAACAAGATATTCACAATATCGGGCGAGTTTCTGCAATGCAAACTGGTACCCTAAAGTCCCTACAGAGCTCTCTGCTCGGCTAACCTCTCTTTCCTTTGTATTCCTCGATTCCTATGGACTCGTGCCAAAGGATGGTCCTTCTCCATGCTAGGTCCCACCTTGTGGAATGCTCTTCCTTCTGAGATTCGCAATTTCCCTCACTTAATCCCTTTCCGCAAATATCTAAAAATGTTCATGTTCTCAATATCCCTGGCTGCTCCCCTTCCTCTTTTCTCCCCAGCGCCTTGATGCCTCCATTGGTCTTTTTTATGCTTTATTAAGTTTCAGTACAATACAATACAATACAATACAATACAATACAATATGGCCTCATACGTGTTTGCATGATTTCTATGATTGCTATGCTCGCTATGATGATTGCTATGACTTTAGCTGTCACTTAATCAGTCTCGTCGCCAAATAAGAGTCTCTGTACTCACACATGCCACAGGCCTGATTCTCGCTGAGTTTTCAGACTCCCGTGTTGTGTTTGATTGTACGCTTTACTGTTCAGTCAGAGGCACATCATAGTGAGCTACATGCTTGCCCGCATGCACGGAAATTAGAAAAAAGATTATTTAAAATTATAACCGATTCATTTCCATTCACTGTTTATTCTGTCCAGGACCCAGACCCTTCTAGTCCAAGGCCTCTGTGCACCTCACGCTAATGCAGCGATCTGGGTGGAAAGTATTTCGACTGGTTTTATTTAAGTGAGAACAGTGGCGGCTGGTGAATTTTTTCACTGGAGGTGCGTAAATATTTGTCCCTGATATAGGCGAGCAACCAAGCTTAGTGAGGGAGCCTGCACCACTCAAGGGGTGTTTGGAGGGTTCTCCCCGCAAGAATCTTTTTTAAATAATCGGTGACAATGGTGCATTTTAGAGCACACTTTCTAGAAAAATTGGGTAAAAAGCCAAACAGTTTGCAATTGAGTTTGGTTCGGTAACTCATGAAAAAAAATCCAATAGATGCAAGTCAACAACAGGGCACAGGAGCATTTCTGAAACCTATTTTTATGGTGCCTTTACCCACAATATGCGCCTCTATAAACATTTTCACACTGCCTGTGCCCATACATTACCATGCTGACTGCAACATTACACTCCTTAATTCCCATATAAGAACATACCATGTTCGCTTTGTGCATAATGCCAGTAATGATACTATGGGAAAACATGTCCATGTTTGTTCTACCAATATATGGCAGTATACCCACATAAGAACCTACTCCAGTTGGCTTTACCATTAAAAATGCATGCCCAAGTATGAAAACATGTCCAAACTGGCTGTACTGAAAGGCCAGTCTAGCTACATAATTACACTTATCATGCTTGCTTTATCAACGATGTCCAATACTAAATGCCACAATACAAAAACTGAACTAGCTACATTGAAATGCCAGTCTAGCTACATAATAACACTTATGCTTGTTTTACAAATGTCATATCGCAATAATAAATGGCTAGACTAAGAGCATAGAAATGCCAGTCTTGCTTCGTAATAACACGTATCATGCTCAGTTTACCAACAATGCCCAATACACAATGTCATACCACAATACGAAAAGACTGAACTGGCCGCATTGAAAGGCCAGTTTAGCTACATAATAACAGTGTATACTAGGCACTGGGGGACTTGGGGTGGGGCTGGCATTTTTTACTGGGCATCTATTATAGATGTCCAGTAAAAAAATATCATGCCTGTTCCCTGGGCCTCACAGTGCCAAACACACATTCAAAGTGATTAAGTGTTTATGCAAGGCGCTGGGAGGCAAGGGGCCTGGCTTGGTATTTTTTAAAAGACATCTATCATACATGTCAAGCAATAAAATACCATGTCTGTCCCATGGGCCTAATGCGAGGCTGGGGAATCAAACACCCCCAGCATGCATGGCTCATTGAGTGTGCATGGCTAGGCTAGGTGAGCTTGCATGGCTGGGGAAATGTAACTGTGATTCCCTTTCACAGTTAAGAGTACTCCCTCAGCTGGAAAAACAGCTGAGGGAGTGCTCATATTTTACTGGGCTGGCTCCTCCATAATGGTGAGAGGGGGCCAAGACCCATTGGGTCGATGCCCCCTCACCCATTATGGTCAAGCCGCCCTTGAGTGAGATCAGTCTTTCTGGGAGTGACTGTCTAATCTTCTGTATACTTCATCTTATCTGGATTTCCACAACCCCTGTGTTCCTCCCTGCTTTCTTTTTTTTTTCCTTGTACTAATCATGGTGTCTGGGGCATCCAAGAACAGTACACCACCAGCCTCTGGACTAATACCTTCTTTATGGTTTATCATTATGTGGCCTATTCCTGTAGGTACCTTTCTAATTGGTATTTCTCTACGATATTTAGTAAAGATTGCCAGTGGCCCGAAAAAGGTGTCCTTCGATATTGACAAACTAGTTGTCTTGTGCGGGGCTCTAGAGAAATTGTAGTCTAGAGTAAGGCATTTTCAGTGGGCAGCATATTTCTATTGGTATGGTGAAGGGAATAAACGACATAGAGAATCTGAAACTAGGTTTCTTAAAAATATGCATGCTTAATTGGAAAAATAATTGGTGCATTTAAAAAATGTTGCCGGTGTACAGATAATACAATTATCCACGTATATCCTAGTATAGAGGTACCTCAGACAGAACAAGTTCCTACCGCCCCACCTGAAGATCCCTTGGACTACCACACTTCTTACCCGTCTCTTTAAACCCCCAACCACCACCACACCCTGTCCCCCCTATCCCCAACCCTCCCACCTCCCCCAAATGAAATTTCACTTGTAGTTCTCTCTGATAGCTCCCTTTGGTTGCTTCTACTCCTCCTGCAGAGGTCAGGTCTGACTCCACCCTGGCCTTCATTTCATCTGGGACACCTCCATCCCTGCACAGAAACAGTCTAAAGCACACCTGGTCTGACCATTACTTACAGAGATATCTTGCAACTGCTGAACCAGGCTCTCTTGCTGTGAGGGCCACAATGCATGTACTCACCAAGCAAGTCATACAACCTTCGCATGCCACCAGGTCAGACCCACCCTCACTGGATACCAGTATTCAGGGAACTGTCCACCGGGCACCATCCCCAGATGTGACCCTCATACCAATGCAAACATACCCTGGCGATCCCGCCCCAGCACTCTAAATGCAAATTCACACTCCATGGAGCTCCACTGACTTTTATAATTGGAACAACAGTTTCCCTCCTTGCCTGAAGATCCCACTGCATTTCTAGACCATTTAGTGACTGTGTTTGTGTTATGACCCCACTATTGCTGATTTACAACAACTCACGCATGCTGTCCTGAAAGAGACACTTTATAAACAATTGATGGACATACTTCAGTGGCCTGACATGTTGCCAATGACAGGAATATCACTGACAATATTACACAATTAAAGGATCTTATCAATCAAAAATACCCATTAAAGGATCTTCTCAATCAAAAATATCCTAAGACATCTGATTGGTCGAAGATCGCAGCTTGCACGCAAGAACAATCTGAATCGCCTTCAGATATATATTTATAGACTCAATGACTGTTTCAACAAATATTCTGGAATCCAAAATGCAGCAGAATAAGCTAAGCTGGCTCTAGTTTCCCATTTTGTGACTCGCCTCCAGCCTGACATTTCTAACAACATTTAAAATGTCCAGATTGGTTGGCAGGCAGAATCCATTGAAAAGGCTTTACAGGCTGCACATTTCTACGATAAACAGAAAAGGCGGGAAAAAGATGGTTTTGCTAGACTCACAGAGTTACAAATTCAGCATTTTTAGGACAGGGATGGGGGGTCCTCATCAAATTCTATACTCAACAATCTGCCAGCCCCTCACGGGGGCATCAACTTTTTGCTCAAACATTTTTCCCTCCACAGCAAACTCAATTTGGACGACCTTTTAGCAGATACTGCAAACACATTGGGCACCTTATCCAGCAATGCCCGTAGCCCATGCCAGTACAGTGCAGCACCCACCCTCCCCCAGGAAAACGACATCCCTGCTGCCAATGCTGGATTTCCACAACCACCACTTCCATCGCCCACTCCTGCCCCTCCCAACTCTGGTTACCAGATGTGCACATTTCCTATGGCCCGCAATAGGATTGCTAGAGGGCCCCTTCTGTGCTTTCAGCTACTTTGCTCCTGTTGGACTGCTCTGGATCATATGTACAATGCAACATTGAAGGGCAAAATGTGAGTTGTTTAGTTCACACAGAGGCTAGACACTCCCCGCTGCGTATTTCTGAGTTTTCTAATGTTGCTATTTCTAATGAAATTATTACTGCTGTGGGGATTTCTGGCACCACCATTCCTAACCCTGTGTCAAATGAATTGTCTGTTTCTATTTGTCCTATCACAGATCAACATGCCTTCTTATAGAGTCCGTGAAAACAGCAAGATGCAGAAAATATCCTGACATGTCTAAAAAAATAACAATACTAGAGACTTATGGAAATTACTTAATCCACAAGCTAATTCTCAAGATCATATGATCCAGGATGTGCCAGAGGGAAGCTGGAGAGAATACTTTAGCAAATTATATAAAGAAAGGAAGCAGTGTAAGAATCAACAACCAAATCAACTTGCCAAGAAATGGTCAATTGAATGGGACTGTGAGCAAATCTTGACACTAATTAATAAATTGAATGTATCCAGAGCTCTGGGACCTAACAAGCTCTCGAATGCCATTATTAAACATATCCCTGAAATATGGGCAGACTTCTGTGACCAACTTTTTGCCCTGATTAATCAAATGAATAACATTACCAGGACATGGAAACAAGCGATCCTGATTCCAATCTATAAACGGGGTGAGAAGAAAGAACCGGGCAACTACCGCCCTATAGCCCTCCTGGATCTGTTAGATAAGATCTTCGCTTCCTACCTATAGAGAAAATGGACTGAATGGGCCATGATGATGCAGAGGCAGGTGACTAGACAAACTGGATTTAAAAAATGTCAGAACCAACATCAACCTACTCCTTTTGAATATAATAAAACAAGAAGCAATAAGGAGCAAACAACAGGTGAACGCAGCGTTCATCGACCTGCAGTTAGCGTTTCATTTGATAAACCATTGAAAACTATCGGAAAAACTGATAAACTGGGGTTGTCCGCAAAACATTCTGGAACCCATAAAACAATTATACTGCAACACAAAAACACAGGTCAGATTGACAAAAGATGGAGTATTAAAAGATGTTATTGAAACATGGAATGGCCTCAAACAAGGTTGCCCTCTTGCTGCCAACTTGTTTAATTTATTCACATCAGATTTTGAGGAATCCACCTAAACATCAACAACAAGCCCACTAATACTTAATGCCACTCCCCTTCCATGCTTAATGTATGTGGATGATATAGTCTTGATGGCTATAACTCCATGAGTTCTACAAATAAGTCTGACAAAACTCGAAGAATGTATGAAATCTAATGAGATGAAGATTACTACACAAAAAACAAAAGTCATGACTGTGACCTATGAAAACATGAATAAGAAGAACATTTATTCCTTCTTTCTAGATGGGAAAAAACAGACACAAGTCAAACAAATAAAATATCTTGGAATTTGGCTGAATCAGTCAAGAGTGGAGGAACTGTGGGAGGACCACCTCAAAGCCAAGGCACACTCCCTGGCACGCCAAGGGCATTCAATTCACCAGAAATTCAGGAAGTGTTCCCTGAAACTGGTATTACTATTTTACGGACAAAAAGTGACAGCTATACTGACGTATAGAAGCAAATCAACGCTCAACCTAGATTGTTCAATTTGGCAACAACTCTAAGCGATCTTTTGGAGAAAAGTCCTTGTGCTCCCTCCGTCATATCCAATGCCTTGCATAAGATATAAGATCGCTACTCAATCGCTTGAAGCAATCGTATCCTGGAAACAATTAGATCTGTACAGGAAAATGATTGCAAATGAGAAAATATCTGCGATAGACATACTCCGGACTAGATGTAACACCAGCAATGAAGCAATGAAGCAATATTGAGTAATTGGAAAAGTGCTGTTGAAACTAAAAGATTGGCCGCTGATATATAGATTTAAATGCTAATTGAACACCCTCAAGCTGCAAAACACTGTATCCTGAGTAATGACTGGATCAAGACGTTACAGCGGAAAGCTCAATACCAGTTAGATCTTCAATGTGACTGTGAAAAAAGAGTGATTAATCAACTACCACCCTACTTAACCCTTTTTCCAGCACAAATGATACAAGACTCCTTCTTTAGACACCTTCTCAATTTATTGCTTACCCGAGAAGTGCTAGCCAAATCCAAACCATTTCTGAAATCCCAACAATATTTTCGATTTTGTCAACAACCAGATACCATCGAAACTCTCTACCCATAATAATGGATTGTAAAGCATTACAGAAAAGAGAAATTCAGTGAGATTTGTTTTTGAAATCTACCAAAGTGCTGGACCCAAAAGAACAATGGGCCCAAATACTTTTGGGAAATGACAAACAAATGGTTATTACTATCATCCTCTTTGGAACCATATTATGAAAGGAAATACAGAGCAACAGAATTGTGAAAAGCACAGAATATTTAACAGTTTAACATAAGTAAAACAGTTGTATTAACAAATGAAAAGTTTATGAATTAAACTAAATCATTTTAATACATTTTAAAAAAAATAGAGTCTGTGTTCACCTGCTAACTTACTAGGCATTGATCTGTTATGCATAACGAATTGTATCATTTACTGGTTTCCTGGTGGAATCTATTTAAAATTGCCTCAAAAGAGACAGGCTAACTGTTTATTTCTCTTGCAACACATTTCAAAGCCTTGATGCCCTTGGGTTTTGTGTGCTTAGCAAATGTACAAATAAATAAATTAACAAGCTGAATGTACTGGCACAGATTTCGATCTTTTGCTCATGCCCACACAAGCTGCAAGAGTTGCAAATCTCTTACAGACGATTCCTGCTTCGCTTTGGGTGTCTCATGCAAATGACGTAGGGCACATTCTTTCCACTAAACCAGTACACATCACGCTTAACCCTAATGTACCCTTACCACATATTCCACAATATAGGCTCTTCCCCCAAGCAGAAGACGGTATCAAACATGTCATTGAATCCCTCTTAGAACAGGGCATCCTTTAATACAAGACAAGATCGTGTAACACTCCTATTCTTCTGATTTGTAAAAAAGGGTCAAACAAATTCAGATTTGCTCCCAATTTGTGCGATGCTTGCAAGATTGTCTTTCCTACCCACCCTGTGGTTTCTGACCCCATCAACATCCTTTCCTGCATTCCTGAAAACTTTTTCACATGAATTGATCTGGCCTCAGCTTTCTTCTCTGTCCCCATCCATCCTGACTCACAATATCTCTGTGTTCTATAAAGGAAGACAACTTTGCTACTTTTTTTCTCCCAAATACTTAAGGAGGACCTTCATGATGTCACATTCCCTGGATGTTCCACTATGATCCAATATGTAGATGACCTCCTTTTAGCACAACCGTCTTTTGAGGCGTCCTTCTCTGACTGGCACCTTCTCGTATTTCTTAGATACTCCAATGCCCTATCCCCTCCACAAAGAAGCAACTCTGCTCTTTTCAAGGTATGAGCAACATCTGCTGCCCAAGGATCTTTGGGTACACCTCCATTGTGGCACCCAGGCAGAAAAGTCTCCTCGATTTCCAACCTGCCAAGCTCCATTGGTCAGAAAAGGCATCCACTGCTTTCACCAAGATCAGGTCTGCACTCTCCAGTGCCCCGTCCCTCACCCTTCCTGATTACTCTAAGCCATTAACTCTGTTTTGTGATGAAAAAGGTGGTTATGGTTTAGGAGTGCTCACACAGCTCCATGTCGACATACAGCATCCCTTCAGCTACTTTATCTCACAGTTGGATCGTGTAGCATCTGACTTTCCATGGTGTCTTATAGTGGTTGCAGCTGCAACACTGCTGCTCTCCAAAGCTGACAACATTGCTCTTGCCCATCACATCGATGTAGCGATACCTCATGCTGTCTTCTCTTTGCTCCCTCAGAGGTAAAATACAACATCTCTTTGTGGCACGCCTCATGAAATATGAGAAGTTGCTGATCTTTGCCACCAACATCACACTCACCATGTGTGCACCTCTTAACCATGCCTCACTATTCCCCTCTCCAGACGATGGTCTTGAGCTTGATTGCCTTGCCGCTGCAGACATTGTCTCCTTCCCAAGACACAACCTCAAAGTTATCCCCCTCACAAAATTCAGACTTGGTGCTCTTCATGGATGGCTTGTTCCTCTGTGATTCTTCAGGTGTTTGACATGCAGGGTTTTATGTTGAAGCTTTCTAGCTCCCGTCAGTACGTTCTGTACAGTTTGAGAACTTGTTGCCTTCACAAGGGCTTGCACAATCGCCATACAAAGCTCAGCCACTATCCACATGGATTCATGCTATGCTTTTGGCATCTCCCAAGACTTTGGCACCCACTGGAAGCAGAAGGGCTATCTAACAGTTATGGGCACACCCATTCTCAATACCCCCTATGTAGAAGCTCTGCTTAATGCTGGTTTGCTGCCTCTGCACTGGTCATGGTGAAATGCAAGGCCCATACTCTGGTCATATCATACTGGGTAACGCACTGGCAGATTGCCATGGCAGAAATTCGGCCCTACATGGTCCCCAGGCTGCTGCTTATGTTCGGCTTTCATTCTCTCGTTGGAGGATCCCCAAGCATCTTTATCCATCCTGAGGAACTTCCAAAATTAGGCCCCCAACTGAAAAACAAAGCTGGGAAAATAAAGATCGTGTTGTATGCTCAGAGCGCCTATGGCATGATGAATCTGGCTGCTTAGTCACCCCAACGTCTTTATTGCCATACCTTGCTCGTGTGGCACACTATGTGTCCCACTCCAGCAAAAGTAAGATGACTGCTTATGTTCAGAAATTCAGGTATGCTCCAAGGTTCTGCTCCATTGCTCAGAAATGTTGTGCTATGTGCACCACGGGTCTTACATTTAATCCTGGAAAACCTGTCAAAACCATGAAAGGGCCCACAAGCATTCTCATGGTCTTTTTGTCTATATTCAAATAGACTTCTTCTCCATGCCAAGATGGGCTAATCTTGAATATGTGCTTGTTGTAATTGACAAATGTTCTGGTTGGATTTAGGCCTATCCGTTCAAGGCTCCTGATTCCATTACAGTGGCCAAGAAACAGTTGAAAAGAATCCATACTTTGCTTTGGCCTCCCTGCTACTTCCTCCTTCTGCTCAGCTAGCTGACTGGTCGCCTGGCTCACCTCAGAACCTTACAGGTCCAAGGCACCCACATCAGTCCCTACACTTGTCTTCGGGCCCCCAAGCACTTCTTACTACGCTACGCACTTGCCAATTAGATTACCCTCTGCACTTATCCCAGCCCTTCTGGACCAGGCGCACTTGTCCTTTTTTGGCTTGCATCGCACTTCCTGTCTGAGGCACTCCACTTCTGTCCCCTTCAATCCTATCCCCATTGCTTGTCACGCACATGCTTTGCCGTCAGTTGTTATTATGTACCTCCCCTCTCCTCACCCCCCACCCGCGTTCCCACTATCTGTTACTGCACTTGAATTAGCAGAAATGTTGTCAGGCCTAGTATGCAATTATTACTGTACATCATTCGAAAATTTCCAAGGCCTTATGAATGATTGTATCCTTTGTTCCCCTCCCATCTTGGTGCACTTTGAAGCACTTGTTTTGTGTACAAGCACTTTATAAATAAACAATACCATACCACTGTCCATTAACTCTGATAGAGGTACAAAACATATGCTCTGCTCCGGGCATCTTTCAGAATTGCCATTTCTCATTTCACCCTTAGAGCTGAAGAGCGGCTGAGAGACACAATTCTGACATTATGAACTGCCTTAATAAGTGTTAGATAGAATTGCAAGAATTGCATGCAGTTCCCTCTGGGACCACCTTAAGGCTACAGGTATAAGCAAAAACCAACCTTTGGTTTAAGTCTGTACTACACAGTTTAGTGGTAGCAGGGCTGAGCAGTCAGGCTTATCTCAAGAGGGAATGTGAGCAGTACAAGATATTACACAGAGGACTAACAATCACAGTGGTTCAAGTAGACACTTATGCTCAAGGTTTCTTGGTAGAACACTTATTAGTTTATTTACACAATAATTTATGAAACATTCACTAGTGTTAGGTAACTTAATAATATACACAGATATACTTCAGTACTAAACCAATAAGTTTCTGAACAAGTTAGGCTCCCCTGAAGTGGGAGCAAAATAGCACTTGAGTAACTTTCAAAAGGAGTAAAAAGGCAAAACATAGCAGAATAGATTACATATACTTGGTAGACAGTGCAAATAATTTTAGTTCACCAGAATAGTTCAATTCAAGTATATAGGCCAGGCCAAAGTCGATGGGAGTGTGTTCTGGATAGGAAAGAGCAGTTCTGCTATTAAACGGTAAAGTCTTTGCAAAAGTTCTTAGAAGTACTTTTGGCGAAAAAGAATCATATGTCGGGTCACAAGCTGATTAGGCATGCAAGTGTGGAAAGTTCCACAAACTTTCACTGCGAGAGAGAGATTTTCTAAATCGAATGGGCACAGTACCTTAGTTTGAAGAAACAAATGCTGCTGAAGTCGTGGTTTCCTGGCAGTTCCTGCAGATCTCACTGTTCCTGAGCCTCAGTCGTGGGGACAAGAGGGAGGACGTCGGCGACTCCTGCACTACACAGGATCGTCGAAGAAAGCAAACAAGATGGAGTCACTTCAGTTTCCAGTAGCTGTAGATTCAAGAACACAAGCTGTTGTCCCTCTCCCTGGTTAATCCTAACCAGCCTTGAGAATGGTATTCAGATGTCTTATGATTTGATTAGTCACACCAACTCAAAGGAAGAAGCAGTCCTTGAAGGTGCTTCTCTGATGAATGGAACTTTGGAAATTCGGACCTGCAGCAGGGCTTCACCGGGCAAACCAAGGTCCAGGAGTTTCAGCAGGCGTCCTCTTCCAGCTCGTCTTCATTTTTTTGTTCCAATGGTCGACTCTGCCTTCCAGTCCAGGAGACTCGCCTTTTAAACAGTTTTCTCCCATTCATTCCAGCCTAGCTGTCACTCACCCAGCAGGGTGGCTGTCCTTGTGGACAGTCAGCCAGCCAATCACGCCAGAGTGCATTTGGGTCTCCTAGGAAACTAAGCTTAGGGAGTTTCGGCACCTCCCTCACTTCCTGCCCATCCCTGACACTCAGATGCCACAGGCATTTTTCACTCCTGAAGCCCGCCAAAGGCACATGAACAAAGGGATCAAACCTGGTTTGGCATGCAGTGACAAACTCTAGAAGGACCTTTCCAAAAAGAAACAATGAAAAAACAAGACCGGGACCCGTTTAAACAAAGGGGCTTAAGGCGCCATCTTGAAAAACATGGCTCCCGTGATTTTTAGCTACCAGTGTTCGCGGTCAGGAAAAATCAGTAGTTCATCATAAAACCACTGCCACCAGCCTTTTCAATAAGAAAGGGTAGCATTTGACTGCTACATGAGTATTTAGACACAGGGGCTACTAGGTAACCGCTCCAGAACTCCATTGTAAGATGGTGTGTGCTGGGTCTATGAATTTGGAAAGACTAGTAAAGTCTAGTAAAGTCAATTTCACATTACATTCTCTGGGAAATAGTAGTTTATCCCAGAGAAGGTATTTAAACCTTTGGGAAGTCTCAACAGACATCCCAGTGTCACTGCACTGAAAGTGCTGTGTAACACACATGAAAAGATGATGCCTATGGAGTTATCTAAAACCCCATATTCAAAGAACACAAGTGTAAAACATCCATCAAAACATATGAAAGAGTGGCAAAAGGCTCACACTCTTTCCAGGTAAGAAAATCAAGTCCTCAAAATCCAGCAAAGTTGCTGGGGATCTCTAAGGTGAAGGGATTTAGCACATTTATGAGAATTCTCCCTAACAATAAGCAAGAAAGAGTTCCCAAAAGTAGAAAAATTGCATCCTCTGCACTCTATCACAGGCCAATAAGTAGCCAAGGATTTGTTAATACAATTCTGAAATGTTCCAAGTTATGTCAATAAACCATTCTGAGGTCATTGTAATTGCATCACTCATTCCAGTATAAATTCATAGTACAACATGGTTCAAAAAATGTTTAATTTAATAATGTCACCTAACGTGTTTCGAGAAAACCTCTCTTTATGAGCGATCTAGGTGGTGTCAAGGAGTTCCCCCCTCCTCCGAAGACCTGTTCCTCCGGGTTTGCCCGGGTGTATAAGGTGAAATCTTCTGAGCAGTCGAGGGGCCTTGAGATTAGAAAGTGGTTCCCAGGTTCTTTCACTAGGAGGATATCCTTTCCATTCAACCAGGTATTGAAGCTGACCCCGTTTATACCTGGAGTCACATATTCGAGATACTTCATATTCCAATTGGTTGTCGACCAGCAGAGGAGGTGGTCGGCAGGATTTCCGGGAGGATTGGGTGTAGAGTTTTAATAAGGATGTGTGAAATACTGGGTGGATTTTCTTCCAGGAGTCTGGTAGTCTGATCCGGTATGAAACTGGATTGATAATTTCCTTGATGGGAAATCGACCATAGTACCAAGGGGCCAACTTTTTTGGCCGTAGATGTTGGGGTAGTAATTTCGAGGACAACCAGACTTGATCACCATTTGCACAAGAAGGACCTGGTCTTCTTATGGAATCCGCATACCTCTTAGTCTAAGTTCTGGCCTTCTCTAAGTTTTCTTTGGCCTCCTGGTGTACGTTGATGAGGGTTTCTATCCAGGAGTCGACAGTAGGTACTGGTGTAGGATGAGGGCGAACAGAGGGTAGAACCGATGGATGGAAACCTTGGCTACAATAAAAGGGGCTGGTCTTAAGTGCTGAATGATCGGAATTGTTGTAGGCGAATTCAGCCATGGGTATCAGGAGCGACTAGTCATCCTGAACCTTGGTGGCAAAACATCAAAGATACTGCTCCAGGGTCTGATTAGCACGTTCTGTGGCCCCGTTGGTTTGGGGATGATAACCAGATGAGAGGGCACGTTGGATTCCCAAAATGCGACAGAGATGTTTCCAGAATTGAGAGACGTATTGAGGTCCTCGATCAGATATGATCTTGGAAGGAAGTCCATGCAAACGGAATATGTGTTCCAGGAAGATTCCAGCAAGCTCGGACGAGGATGGTAGCTTACACAGGGGTGTAAAATGAACCATATGAGTGAACAAGTCTATGGTAACCATGATGGTTGTGTATCCTCGGGAAGGTGGTAATTCTACAATGAAGTCTGTAGCAATGAATTCCCATGGCCTTGTTGGCAGTGTAGGTTGCAGTAGAAGACCCGCCGGTCTCTTGTTATCATGTTTATTTTGACTACAGATAGTACAAGCTTTGATGTACTGCTGTACGTTGGTCTTCATTCCAGGCCACCAAAACTGTCTTTGTATGAGACGGAGGGTGTTGGTTATGCCACGATGTCCAAGTGAAGGGTATCATGACAGAGGTTTATTATTCTTTGTTGTAATTTCTGTGTAGAAATGACCAGTGCATTGTCCTTGAATAAATATCCTTCCTTAACTCTTAGGTTCCATGGATTCTTCCTTGAAATATCCTTCCAGAGGTCAGAGGATTGGGTTTGCACTCGAATTTCTTCCAGGAGGTTTAGTGCTTGAGCTACAAAGATTGTGTGGGGAAACATCTTAGGATAGGCCCTGTCTTCAGTAGCTACATAGTCAGAACGTCGAGATAAGGCGTCAGCAATCAAGTTTTGTGATCCGGGAACATGAGTGATGTGGAACTGGTACTGTGCAAAGAAGTAGGCCCAACGCGCCTGACGACTGTTCCTGCACTCCAATGACTGTAGAATTTGAAGATTCCGATGGTCCGTGCGGACCTGAACTGGATATCTAGCACCCAGAAGTAGATGTCGCCATTCAGTGAAGGCTTGGTGGATGGCTAACAGTTCCTTTTCCAGGACGGAGTAATGTGTCTCACTGGGAGTCAGGGTTCGTGAGAGGTTAGCAATGGGGTGTTCCAGTTTATCCTCAAGTTCCTGCTTCAAGACCGCTCCTATGGCGTAGTTAGAGACATCCGTTTCCACTTGGAATGGCCGATTTATGTCGGGTTGGGCCAAGATGGGGGCTTGCGTGAACTCTGTTTTTAAATGTTTGAATGCCTTATCTTGTGGGGTAGACCAGATAAAGGGGTGTCTTTCTTTAAGAGGGCAACGATCGGCTGAATGATCTCGGAAAAGGTAGAAATGAACTTCTGGTAGAAGTTGGCAAGCCCCAGGAAGGATTGAACTTGTTTCACGGATGTGGGAGCGGGCCATGCCAGTATGGCCTTTAGCTTTGAAGGGTCCATACCAATCCCTTCTGGGCTAAGGATGAATCCTAGGTAGTGAATAGAAGTAACGTGAAACAAGCATTTTTCGGGTTTGGCTAAAAGTTTGTGTTCACGAAGTCATTGTAATACTGCCTTTACATGTTCTTCATGCTTTAGAGGATTCTTGGAAAAGATCAATATGTCGTCCAGATAGACAATGACGAAGAGGAATAACATGTCAGAAAACACCCTATCCATAAACGTTGAAAAACCGCGGGGGCATTAGCTAGTCCAAAGGGCATGACTAGATATTCATAGTGACCAAAGGGTGTTCTAAAGGCTGTTTTCCATTTGTCTCCTTCCTGGACACGGATCAAATGATAGGCACCCCAGAGATCCAACTTCGTGAATATTACGGCGCCTCTCACAGCTTCCAGGATATCTGAGATTAGGGGCAGTGGGTACCGATCTTTGAGGGTACATTGATTTAAGCCACGATAGTCGAGGCAAGGTCTGAGTTCCTTGGTGTCCTTCTTGGGAACAAAGAACAACAAAGCACCCGCTGGAGATTTTGAGGGTCTTATGAAGCCGTTTTCAAGGTTGGTATATTTCTCTGGTTCGGAAAGGATGAACATTCTGATGAAGGGAATCACTGCTGAGGGATCTGTATCTATGGCACAGTCTTCAGGTCTGGGAGGGGGTAAGGCCTGGACTATGGCAGTTGAAATACATCAGCATATCCCTGATAGGCCTCTGGGACTTGTATGATATTGGAAACCATGAGTGGTGTTTGCTGGTCTCTTACTGGTTCTTTAGAGGGTGTTGAGGAGGGATCCAGGAATAGACAGTGGGACATATAAAACTCTGAGCCTAGGAATAGTGATCCACTGTCAATTGATATATGGATTGTGCTTCTGGAACCAGGGCATACCCAATACCATGGGGTAATGAGCTGACTTAATGATGTCGAATGTAATCCGCTCTTGGTGATGGATTATAGAAAGCTGGATCTCTTTCGTCTGCAGGCTTATGGGTCCTGAAGTGAGGGGTCTTCCATCGATTGCTTCCACCGGCTGCATGGTGCTTCGTGTCTCGTATGGAATATGATGACTAACAACCCAGTCTTGATCAATGAAAATTCCCATAGCTCTGCAGTCTACCAAGGTCAGAATGGGATAGGTCTTATTCTTGGAGGGCGACAGGAAGGCCTGTAGTATCACCAAATTGTTTTGTCCAGGAGAGTTCAAGGATGGAATTGATGTGGAGCAAACATCTATCTCCCGAAGCTCTGCTTCATCTAGGATCGGGAGCTGGCGTTTTCCGACCGCTGACGAGGGGCTAGTGGACACTCCCTAAGTGTTTTTCTGAGGCACAATACATGCACAACCCTGTATGAATCCTTCTCATCCTTTCTTGCGGGGATATAGGTCCACGGAAGGCTCCTATCCGCATGGGTTCTGGTTCAGAGACTGAGCCTGGGTTTGTGTCCATCTTGGTGGTACTCTCAAAGGACACTTTCGGAGGATTAACTCTGCATTTCTTCTTCTCTGCCTTCCTTTCCTGGATACGGAAATCTATTTGCATGGCAAGGTCCATTAGTGCCTGGAATGAGTTTGGGCGAGCCACTCTGGCCAACTCATCCTTAATCTCCTCATTCAGTCCTCTCCTGAAAAGGGTAAAACTCGCCTCAGGGGACCAATCAGCTTCCTTGACCAATTGCTTGAATCGGGTAACATAGGTGAGCATATCCTGGCATCCTTGCTGAAAGTCTAACAAGCGTTCCTGGGCACTTTAGACCTGCTCTGAACGGTCAAACATGGTCTAAAGGGCTTGTATGAAGCCATCATAGTCATCTAGGAGAGCATCGCCAGAATTAACGAGGGGCGTAGCCCAGGTTAAGGCGTTTCCTGAAAGGTGGGAAATTATGAACCCCACCTTAGCCCTGGGAGTTGAAAAGTAGTAGGGCTTAAAAGTAAAGTGGACCAAACATGAATCCAGGAATCCGCGAAGGGTTTTTGCCAACCCATCGTATTTGTCCACTATGCCGCCCAGCAACACACTTTCTTTTGTGGCAGAATCACGGGATAGAACTAATTGTTTGAGAGCAGCGCTTTCCGCCTTTAGATTCTGCACCTCGCTTGATAGCTCTTGCATGCCACGCATCAGGTGCTGGACGGCCGCTTCCATGTCCATATCGAGTTCGGTCGGGTGGCTTCTCAAACTGTCAAGGAGTTCCCCCCTTCTCACCTGAGTTCGATCATTGCTGGATTTCTTGGTCGATGCCTTCTTGCGGAAGGATCGGGTCTTGAATAAGGCTGCACAAGTCTCTTCCGACTCCAGTGTGCGTTCAAAGTTCCGGGATGCAAAGATCCAGGAATCCCGGAAATTTACAGAGTGCACTACTAGCGCACTAGTCCAGGAATCAAGAAAGGAAGGAAAAGGACTAGGAATGGGGTTGGCTGGAAAGAACCAAGGAAAACAATGCCGCGAGTTACGGAGCACACGTCTGGTCGCTACTTCGCAATAGCATTGAGACGCGCAGAGCCGCGGGAGGCGTGGTCTATTAATAGAACATGCTACGCCCAACGTGTAGAGCGAGGAAGATGTTTCACAGTGAACGGCCATGTTGGGAGTACAAGGGAGTGTAAGCCCCATTGAGACAAGGACCAGGAAGTCCAAAAGGGGCGTGTTCTGAGGTCATGACAGGTGGGAAGTTAATTCTACAAATAATCCGAGAAAACGTAGTCCTGTAAATACATCCAAAGAATACTTCAATTGTTTCAAGTTAATCTCATTTAGAGAAAATCATCGAACAGAATAGATACCAAACAATGCCTACCTGATTTAGATTTCCTGGAAGGGCTCATCCCAGGAATACCTTCCAGGTTACCAATAAAATTTTGATTTTATGCAATATCAGCCCTCTCTAGTTATTCTCTTCCAAATGTCCTATAAATAGGTGTTTAATTGACATAACTTGGAACATTTCAGAATTTTATTAGCAAATCGTAAACATTGAAACACAACCAAGAATGCATTTCAAAGAGACCCCACATGGTGTGTGTTTGGACTGGGAGGGGCAAGAAGTGGGAGAGAATTCACATAGGCCTTAGAATGGCCATGGGCGTTAGCTGGGAGGTCTCCCTCCTCATAAGCTATCTCTCTCATACCTTTATTTCTCATGACAACAGTTTTAGCTTGTAGGCAGTGCTTTCAGCACCACCTAATTGCCAAAACCTAAAAACCTATAAATGTATTTGAACATATTTTAAAAGAGAAGACATTTGAAAGAAACATCTGATTTTGATTTTGTGTAATGTACATTCTACTTTATACCTTTAGCTCGGCTGAGATAAACGATTTGTAGATGAGTTTTGATAAAAAGATGAACGCTTCAAAATATCAAGGCATTCACGGAGTTGCAAATGTGGCAACACCTGATGTTCAATGAGGACACTATTCCAATGTCCACATTTCACTGAAATACAAAGTGTGGGTTGGAAACATTAAGAATCTTTAAGAATTTTCATGAAAGATGGTTTTGGTGGATTCACTTGCTGAAGTATATTTGCACGCTGTGGGCAAAGGAAAGCATGCACTGCTTGTATGGGAGGCTGTGATGAGCCCAACGTGTTGCACTTGTCAAACCGGCAAGCCTACTGAATGTGCTTCTTAAAAAGCAAGCGTACATCCAAGTGACATATATGTGCCAAAGGTATGATGACTGTGCGCCGATCAACAACCCTGTACTAAGGAACAATCATCATTCCTATCTGCTCCCTGACCACGCAGCAGCACTTTCCTCAAATATTATAGGACTGCAACTAGGTGAGTTAATTAATCCAGTCCTAGAAAATGTGGGAAGTTCTTTTTGGCATCAAGAAATAAAGATTGTTTCAGAAACTGCATTTATTCCAGCGATATTATCATTTGGAGCACAAAACTACTATATACTAAAGCAATTCTGCATGAAGCACGACTGGCTTCTAGGTTAAACCCCAAAAAGAGTTAGATCATCGTTTCCAGCACTGCATACAGTGCAATACTAGAAACAGCACAATGAGGCAAATTCACAAAGCGTTCATCAATGCCCACTTGTGAAAAAGGCCCCCGGCCCTGAATCATGATAAGTATAACTGTTTTCAAAACACAGACTAGAAAGTGAGCAGCCCGCAGTGCTTCTCCTGTAGGCAATAGTATCCCTAGTCATGATTGAAGTCCCCCAAAGGTGAGCTGTAGAATTTCGTGGGTCGCTGTTGGGGATTCAAACAAGCCCCAGTGACCCCAGCACTGTATTCCATGACCTCGATCCATAATCCCAGCAACACGAGCCCCCCAGCTTCCCAAGAACGTTGTACACTTCCTTTTCTGATTCTAGCGCAATCAGAAATAGAAACTTGAACATGTTCTAATGGCATATATATTTTTGTTACCCCGGATGACTTCATACACCCGTGATGAACCTCCAAAGAAGTTCAAAGGTTTTGTGGGTCTGGAGCCAACCAACATTAGGTTGCTACAAGTTTTGCCTGAACCAGTGCAAATTATCACCCAACTCACTAGTCCACATCTTCAGGGGTGTTGCTATGTCTGGCAAAGTTCCTAGGCTACGCTAATGTCGGGACCGTTGGGACTAGGGGCTAGCTAGCCTTTTTTTTTATTCGTACTTGGTTTAAATTCATAAAACCTTTACAAAATGTCCACAAACACATACATTGTATATATAATGCATTATAATCATACATTTGACATTTGTATACGTTTACAAAGTTAAAAGATTCAAGTGCCAAAATTGATGTCACAACGTTTTACGATAGACACGATTTCTGTGCAAAACTAGCTATTGTACAAGATTTTCAGTGCAATTTGATTAAAGGTTTTGGCAGCGGTTTAAAATTCACAATTGGGCAATTATTACAGTTCATAACAATACCTAAAAACTATAGGTACAAAAAAATCATACTAAAGTTCAGCATTTTAGTTCATCAAATGCTTACATTTATACATCAACACCGTTACCTTACAGTGTTAGTAATGGACAAGAGTGCCCTCAATGTCAAGATGAAGCATGGTAAAACATAACAACTGAGATAAACTCAATCGTTAAACTGATATAGTGTTATCAATGGACAGTGATTCCTTAATCCTATGCAATAATTTTGTTCGAGCTATTATCAGTGCGATGTTGTCCCCCCACGTGCATAGAGGTCAGAATATTTGCCTAGTGAAGGTATTAGGCTCAGGCTTGTGCATCCTGAGTAAAACTGCTCTGTCATTTTCAAAGTGGGCACAATAAAGAACTAGCAGGGTAATTCATAGAATTTCGCAGAAAAGTGTCGCAAGCGGCTGGCGCAGAGTGTCCGCGTGCGATTGTCTGCGCCAGGCACGTGCGCTAAAACCGATTTCCGCGCACAGCGTATTCATGGATTTCAGGCTCCCAAACCAGCCGTGGCGCAGAGTATCGCAGCGACCCTGCAGCAGCGCCAGTAACGCCCCCAAGAACGCCCTCGTCCAAGGAAAAGCCATCAAAATCGCTAAATCATCGCAAAGGGCTGCGCTAACCCTGGACCAGTCTACAGGGCTGCCAAACAAGGAACGCAAAGCGGGTAACGTGCATATCAGGGGTACGCGTGAAGTTATACACGCGATTAGCCAGGGCACGTGTATCACAGGGGTACGCAGGAATTATCACACGCGATTTGGCTGGGTACGTGTATTACAGGGGTACACGGGAAGTTCTACACGCGATTCGGCTGGGTACGTGTATTACAGGGGTGCGCGGGAATTCTCACATGCGATTTGGCCAGGTACGTGTATTACAGGGGTGCGCGGGAATTATCACACGCGATTTGGCTTGGTACGTGTATTACAGGGGTGCGTGGGAAGTTCTACACGCGATTGGCCAGGGTACGTGTATTACAGGGGTACGTGGGAATTATCACATGCGATTTGGCTGGGTACGTGTATTACAGGGGTACACGGGAAGTTCTACACGCGATTCGGCTGGGTACGTGTATTACAGGGGTGCGCGGGAATTCTCACATGCGATTTGGCCAGGTACGTGTATTACAGGGGTGTGCGGGAATTATCACACGTGATTAGGCTGGGTGGGTCCTCACAGGTGTTCCCTGTACACCCTCCACGGCCCCTGCAGGCAGCCCACAAAACAGGGGACTACCCTGCACACCTGCTCATGTCCCCCTGCACCCCCACCCCCCAGCAGTGCAGGGGCAGCCTCCACCAGGCCCCCACCCATGTCTCCCAACACCCCCACCCCCCAGCAGTGCAGGGGCAGCCTCCACCAGGCCCCCACTCATGTCTCCAACCACCCCCACCCCCCAGCATCCAGGGGCACCCTCCACCAGGCCCCCACCCATGTCTCCCACCACCCCCAACCCCCAGCCACCAGGGGCACCCTCCACCAGGCCCCCACTCATGTCTCCCACCACCCCCACACCCCAGCATCCAGGAGCACCCTCCACCAGGCCGCCACCCATGTCTCCCACCACCCCCACCCCCCAGCATCCAGGGGCACCCTCCACCAGGCCCCCACCCATGTCTCCCACCACCCCCAACCCCCAGCCACCAGGGGCACCCTCCACCAGGCCCCCACTCATGTCTCCCACCACCCCCACACCCCAGCATCCAGGGGCACCCTCCACCAGGCCGCCACCCATGTCTCCCACCACCCCCACCCCCCAGCATCCAGGGGCACCCTCCACCAGGCTCCCACCCATGTCTCCCACCACCCCCACCCCCCAGCAGTGCAGGGGCACCCTCCAACAGGCCGCCACCCATGTCCCCTATCACCCCCACACCCCAGCAGTGCAGGGGCACCCTCCATCAGGCCCCCACCCATGTCCCCTATCACCCCCACCCCCCTGCCACCAGGGGCACCCTCCACCAGGCCCCCATCCATGTCTCCCACCACCCCCACCCCCCAGCAGTGCAGGGGCACCCTCCACCAGGCCCCCACTCATGTCCCCTATCACCCCCACCCCCCTGCCACCAGGGGCACCCTCCACCAGGCCCCCACCCATGTCTCCCAGCACCCCCACCCCCCAGCAGTGCAGGGGCACCCTCCACCAGGCCCCCACTCATGTCTCCCAGCGTGCTACGTGTATTTCAGGGGTGCGCGGGAAGTCCCACTCGCGAATAGCCTGGGCGCGTGTATTTCAGGGGTGCGCGGGAAGTTCCACACGTGAATAGCCTGGTGGCATGCATTTCAGGGGTGCGCGGGAAGTTTTACACGCGACTTCAGCAGGGTACGTGTATTTCAGGTATGCGCGGGAATTCTCACACGCGATTTGGCTTGGTACGTGTATTTCAGGGGTGCGCGGGAAGTTCCACACGCGAATAGCCTGGTCGCATGCATTTCAGGGGTGCGCGGGAAGTTTTTCACGCGACTTCAGCAGGGTACGTGTATTTCAGGTATGCGCGGGAATTCTCACACGCGATTTGGCTTGGTACGTGTATTACAGGGGTGCGTGGGAAGTTCTACACGCGATTGGCCAGGGTACGTGTATTACAGGGGTACGTGGGAATTATCACATGCGATTTGGCTGGGTACGTGTATTACAGGGGTACACGGGAAGTTCTACACGCGATTCGGCTGGGTACGTGTATTACAGGGGTGCGCGGGAATTCTCACATGCGATTTGGCCAGGTACGTGTATTACAGGGGTGTGCGGGAATTATCACACGCGATTAGGCTGGGTGGGTCCTCACAGGTGTTCCCTGTACACCCTCCACGGCCCCTGCAGGCAGCCCACAAAACAGGGGACTACCCTGCACACCTGCTCATGTCCCCCTGCACCCCCACCCCCCAGCCACCAGGGGCAGCCTCCACCAGGCCCCCACCCATGTCTACCACCACCCCCGCCCCCCAGCCACCAGGGGCAGCCTCCACCAGGCCCCCACTCATGTCCCCTATCACCCCCACCCCCCAGCCACCAGGGGCAGCCTCCACCAGGCCCCCACTCATGTCTCCCTGCACCCCCATACCCCAGCCACCAGGGGCAGCCTCCACCAGGCCCCCACTCATGTCTCCCACCACCCCCACACCCCAGCCACCAGGGGCACCCTCCACCAGGCCCCCACTCATGTCTCCCACCACCCCCACCCCCCAGCAGTGCAGGGGCAGCAGGCAGTCGGGCAGCAGCAAGTGGGAGCGTGCTCGGGCTCTGGGGGGCAGTAGTTCGGCCTTCCGGGCAGGAGCGTGGTATTCCGTGTGCGTACGCGTGGCCAGCTTGGTACGGAGTGATTTTGCACGTGAAAATCCTGCACGTCAGCGTGAAAACTGAGGAAAGGCCCTCAGCGCGTAAGCGCGTCTGTGACGTGACCCGCACAGGTGTTTCCCACACAGCACGTGATGACAGAGCACACGTGGAAAGACTGCACGTCAGAGTGTAATCGCGTGTGATTGGTGGAAATGGCCCTACACGCAGAAGTGACAAAGCGTGTGATTGGTGGAAATGGCCCTACACGCAGAAGTGACAAAGCGTGTAATTGGTGGAAATGGCCCTACACGCAGAAGTGACAAAGCATGTAATAGGTGGAAATGGCCCTAGCGCGTACACGCCGCGTAAGTGAAGCTGGACGTGTGGGCCTGTATAAAAGGTACGTGTAGAACACGTTTTCCTTGTACGTGCTTTTCGTGGAGAGCGAGTGGGTGAATTCTGTACTTCTTGTCGTTTCACACGCGATTTACTTCACGGCGTTTCTAGTTCGTATTCCCTGTTACCTCTGACAGCTTTTTCTCTTTTTTCTCCTTTACTGGTTTACCTGGGCCTGTTCCCTCAAACAGTGTTCCCTTCTACTGTTGTCCTGTCTCCTCAGACAGCGGACAAATCTTCTTTTGGCGGGGGTGTTGCCAACCAAACGTGCTCCTTTTACACGCTCGTTTACCTGGCAGACGGTGAGTCACGCACGTATCTAACATCTGTGCTAGCCCCGTGTGTAGCCTACCCCTTCAGAGGTCATTCTAGGCTGCGTGTGACACGCATACGTTCATTCTTGTGTTTCTGGGTGCCACAGCGTAGTGCAGGTTTTTCTTTCTGCACACGCGGTCTAGGAGGGGTTGCGTGCACGTCATCTCCCTTTTTTGGGCCTCCTGTGCGTTGCGTGACCCGTCATCTTTCCCCAGGGGTTACATTCAGCCTTGCTAGAGCACTAGGGTACAATTACCATCTGGTACCCAACCCCTTTGACCCCCAATTGCCCAGGACAATAGTCTACATCCACTCCCATACGCACATTAACATCAGTGCCATGGCTGGGAGGTGAGGATTCCGTAAGGGTGGCAAAGGTGGAAGAGCCACAAGTGGTGGCCGTGGTGGATCCAGTAGGGGACGTGGTCGTAACTTGCAGGGTGAGCCTGTCCCCCCATGTGTGGAGGACCAGTCACGGGCACCCATAATCCCCCCCCCTCCCATTGAGGCTGATGTGGCTGACACCATCCATGCTCAGCCCTTGTTGGACCAGCCCATTGTGGCACCAGACCTGGCTGACTCCATGGCTGACTTCCAGGTCAGCAGGGCTACGACACGTGCGCTGGTGCACGTTGATGCCATCATGCCACGTGGATCTGGGGCAGCAAGGTCATCTGCTGCACCAAGTAGGCAGGGCGGAGAGGCTGCAGGGGCAGCTGCGGCTCCATCCACCCCAGCCCCCACACACCCATCCAGGACAGTGTCGGTCCTAGTCCATGCTGCTGACATTCCCCCTGACACCATCACACTAGAGCTAATGCCTGCACCAACTCCCATGCTGAGTGTGCAATCCCACACTCCTGATACAGAGTCCACCAGGGCTCCTGCCCCTAGTGTCCAGAGCAGCGCAGGACACTCAGGATCACCACCACCTTCCAAGCGGAAGAGGAAGAGTGCTCGTCCGGCACAGGCTGATGCCCCAGACACGGCTACACAGTCCGGCCCGTCCAGGAAGCCCAGCTTCACGGATGACGAACTGAATGCACTTGTCGAGTATGTGTCCGGACATGACAACGAGATGGTCATTGTTGCAGGATCCAAGACCACACCTGCACAACGCCAGGCACACTGGCAGACCGTTGCGGACATCGTAAGTGCCCTTGGAATTGTGAGGCGCACAGCCAATGATTGCTATAAGCGCTGGAATGACCTAAAGCGCAGGGCAAAGAGTAAGCTGGCCTCAAGTCATGCCGCAACTCTAGTGACTGGAGGTGGGTCTCCAGTAGTAGACATGGAACTCACTCCACATGAGTCAGTCGCTGGGACCTACGTCACGGAGGAACAGATCCAAGGCGTGGGAGATCTGGCTGATTACGAGGCATTGTCCGGTGAGTGCACATGCATGTGTGTGTCATCCATGTGCATGGTGTGTGTGTGAGGGCTTCTGTTCGGGTGCCAGGTGAGAGTGTGTGCGCCTGAGTCGTATGGGTCAGCCATGTGCTTCATGCAATCCTTCCTGCGCAGCTGCAATCCTTCCTGCGCAGCTGCATTTGGCCATAGCAGTATCCCTTCTGCCAACAGTAGACATCTAGCTCAACTGCACGCCAGTTGCCCTTGAAGTGTCACCTTGCCACAACATATTTGCTACTTTTTCACTGTTCATTCAGTCAGTTTGTTTGCATTCCACCACTTTCACTAGGCATGTCGCTGTCCACTAGTCACATGTCTGACATGGGTATGGTAAAGTGGAGTGACTTTGTTACCTGGATATCATTTGTACACACATGTCCCTGTGCAATTGGACCATTTCAGACTGGCAGCTCCAGGTGAAAAATCTGACCTGTTAGAATTAGAAAAGCTATTACATGCGGGAACTGGACTGAATGAATAGGTGCTGCCCTCCTCTCCATCTTCACTCAATAGCAATGGTACATGCCATCTGTGTGATGGCATGTGTGTTTCACCTGCCAATCACAGGCCAATGTGTGATGCCACTGCCAGGCAGCATGCAGAAAATGTGTTCATTTTCCATCTTGGTGTCATCAGTGTGTGCCATTTGCCTGGACTTCATACGCAGTGAGGGTGCATGCATGGGAGGGTTTTAGTCATGTGGGACATGTGTCAATCAAGTACTGGTTCTCTTGCTTCTCAGCCCTCAATGTGTGCCATGGTGCTAATGCCTGTTTCCATTTCTTTGTTTTCATGTCTTTGCAGGGGAAGACGCACCTGATACTGCTGGGGTTGTGGAGATGGTGCAGACCCAGGAGGGGTCCGAGGGCCGACCAACCACCAGTGAGGGACGTGGTGTGGTGGTGGGGGAGAACCCACAAGTGCTGCAGGTCGTGCTCTCAAGGGGTGTCTCTGGCTGCACCTCCCCCGAGCTGTACTCAGGTGTTGATTCGGATGAGACCTACGTGCCGTCGCAGGTGAGTGTTCCAGGGAGGGATTCTGTTCTGTCTCACCCACCTGCACCAGGGTCAGAACCCTCCATGGGGATGTCAGTGTTGGCAGCTACGCCTTCGGTGGTTACGGATGCAGGGTCACACTCCGCGACATCTGATCCTGTTCCTGGGCCAGCAGATCAGAGGGGGAATGCAGTCCTGCAGCCTCAGGCAGTGCCGGCACAGCAAGGCGCAGTTCGCCTTGCCCCAGACAGGTGTGGTGCCCGCCGACGTGGTGGCCGTACGCCACCCGGCAATACCGCATGGGAGCAATCCATTTACGGTATGGCAACCCAACAGGCTGCATCATCCGAGATGATGGCTCAGGCCATGGATAGGGTGGCCACTTCCATTGTCCCCCCAGAAAGGCTGATGGAGCGACTAGAGCAGGCAACCGACTCCATCTGCCCGTCACACAGGGAGGACATGTTGGGGTCCAACAGGGACAGGCGGGCGGCACTGGCGACTCTGCAGGAGGCCATCTCCATTGAGTCCCAGGGCCACAGGGAAGCCCTGAGGCAGGAGCTCCTTCACCTCAGGACGACTCTTGTTGAGCTTGAGGCTTCAACACACCAAAGGACAGAACAGCAGCTGGAGCGTCTCACCCGTACGCTCTCAGCTGAGATGCAGGCAACGAGGGCGGAGGTCCGGGCATCCCGTGAGTTGTTGCATGGGGACCTCCGCACACTCATCCTCCAGAACCAGACCTACCACACCCGCATGCTTGCAGCCATGGAGGAGCAGACTAGGGCCTTGCGTGGGCTGCCTCCCATAGTGCAACCACCTCCGGATGCAGCTGCACAGGGTGATAATAGCGACAGCAGTGATACTCCCACAATAGGGTAGCCGTGTGGGCCATGAGCCCATGGAGGTGTTTTATCTTCCCAGGATCCACGCAGGTGGGTTCTGGTGTGCATCCTGTCCTCGGACCTCCTGGGTGGCCTCCCCAACCCCCCCGGGCCCATCAATGGCCATTTTTGATTGTTTCTTATTTTTATTTTTATTTTGATTTCTTTTATTCCCTATTTTTTTGGGACGATCTGTTGGCTTCCGTGGTTCCTGTGGGCATACGCTGCATTGTGGCTGGGCACATGCAGGCTTGTAATGTATTTGGTTCAGATGCTTGGGTTTGAGTCACACACACCCCTCCTGCTTCCCGTTTCCATGGGCTTGTAAAGGGTGTGCCCAAGTGACAGTGAATTACACAGTGACGTTGGACTCCCATGAGCTGTGTGGGCAGTCTGTAGTCAATACTGTGTATACATTCCTAGTGCATATTGCTGTTGTGTTGTACACTGCATGTTGCATTGATGTGTAACTCTTCTTCTGTGTCTACCTCCCAATTTGCAGGTCCCTTCCTCATGTCCACACAAGGACCTCTAGTCTGGAGATGGGGTCCATGTTGGCAGCAGTGCACCTACAACTCTACATGGCGACAACACTGCACAGTTGGTAGTGGTGGGAGTGCAGGCATTTCCAGGTGGTGAGACTACTAATATGTAACATTTGTGATGTCATGTTAATGGTACTACGTGCTCAAGTATGTTGTTGGTCCGGCATTGCTGTGAGCATTTCAGGTGTTGCAGGTTTCTAATAGTGCCACTGTACATAGTGAGACTGATGTCATGTTGTGGGGATTACTTTGTTTACCTGCAATTAGCATGACATGGCACGGTGTGTCGTGTGGCGGTGCTGGGGTTGGGTTGGCTGACATGGCACTGTCCTCTTGTTGCATTTTGCAAGTGGGTATTCATTTTAGCTGCTTCAATGTGTAACTTCACAAAACTGCATTGGTGGTGTCTGTGTGGGTAGGGATGCACACATTGTGACACTTCCAGGTGAACAATCTCAGGCTGATATGGTTTTGACGGTTCATTCTCCAGACATTCAGGATCAGTGTCAGGTTGAGTCATCATTGATTGTCAGATGGAATGTGCCAGGGCAGTGTGCACTCCACAGGGGTGTGATTTCTATGTGAAGTAATTAGCCACTAGCTGTGTACGGGCTGCCTCCCCCTGTGCCCTTTCCCCTCCCATGCGCAGCGGCTGTGCATGTGGTTGGGGATGTGGGGCCACCACCATGTCCACGGCCAGGCCCCGGCGTGTTGCAACATTGTCAGGGCACATGCTGCCACTATGATCCTGCACACTACTGGGGGAGCGTATAACAGCTGCCCGCCAGAACGGTCAAGGGAGCGAAAGCGTGACTTTAGCACTCCGAATGTGCGCTCCACTATGCCCCTGGTTGTAATGTGGGCTGTGTTATATCTTACCTGGGGTGGCGTGGTGGGGTTCCGAATTGGCGTCATCATGTGGGGGCTGAGAGGGTAGGCACTGTCCCCTGTGGAGGTGGTGATTGGTATCATTGGTGGGGTTGTGACCTTGCTCAGTATCCAACATGCATGCATGTGCAGTGGCATACATACTCACCAAGCAGCCATGTATCGCCATGCCGCCCAGCTTCTAGGTCCCGGCTTAGGGTGGACATTCGGTAAATGAAGCTGTCGTGGGTGGAGCCGGGATAGTTGGCATATACTGAGGTGATGATTCCCTTGGCATTACATGCTACCTGCACGTTGATGGAATGCCAGTGCTTGCGGTTCCTATAGATGTGCTCAGATGCCCTGGGGGGTCGTAGAGCCACATGGGTGCAGTCGATGGCACCTAGCACTTTGGGGAATCGTGCCACAGCGTAAAAATCCAGGGCGGCAGCATGCCTTTCTGCAGGTGTTCTGGGCAGGTATATGTGCCTGCGGACTGATGGCCGTGCAGTGATGATGTTCAAGACCTGGTGTAGGCAGCGTGACTGGGTGGCCTGTGACACCCCACCCACTATGGCACTTGTCCGCTGAAATGATCCAGTGGCTAAGAAGTGCAGTACATTGAGGACCTTCTCCAGGTGGCTGAGTGCTTGGGAGCACAGGGTGGGTGATGTGAGGTCATCCTCCCACTCACTCACCAGGTCCAGTATAATGTGTGGTGGAAACCTGTACCTCCCATACACCTGGTCATCAGGCATCCCGAAAAGGCTGGTTCTGGGTGTGAATATTCTGGCCCTGACTATCCTCCTCCTCCTCCTTTGGTAGCCCACTGCCACTGCTGCTAGGAACGGTATGTTCATCCTGGCGTCTGAGCTTGTTATTGTTAAAGTGCGTAAATTCATGCTTTGCGCGTGTTCTAGGCGAGCGTGTGACCCGCGCACCCCTGGAATCCAGTTCCCAGTCCAATAGCGTGTGGAAATTCACACGCACCACGGGATACAGCGTGTGACCCGCGCACCCCTGGAATCCAGTTCCCAGTCCAATAGCGTGTGGAAATTCACACGCACCACGGGATACAGGTTCGCTGACGTACTTGCGTGTGTAGGTGCCCGCGCACCCATTAAATACACGTACATAGGCCAATCGCGTGTACGCGCACTTTTGTCCAATTACACGCGATGCCACTCTGACGTGCAGTATCTCCACGTGTGCCCCGTCATCACGTGCTGAGTGGGGAACACCCGTGCGGGTCACGTCACAGACGCGCTTACGCGCTGAGGGACTCTGGTCCAATAGATTCGCGTATGCGTGCTGACGCGCTTACGCGCTAAGGGCCTTTCCTCGGATTTCACGCTGACGTGCAGGATTTTCACGTGCCAAATCACTCCGTATCAAGCTGGCCACGCAAAAACACACGGAAAGACCACGCTCCTGCCCAGAAGGCCGAGTTACTGCCCCCCGTGCCCCGAGCAGCCTCCCACGTGCCATCTGCTGCTGCCTGCCTGCCTGCCTGCTGCCACCGTGCCCTGCCATTTGGTGCCTGCACATCAGCCATCTGCAGGGGTCCAGTTGCTGTGTCCACCCCTGCTGGAACTGAAGACTCCCGACTGGGATTACATCGCTCCACAGCCCAGCCCCAGGACCCAGTTGCCCACCCACACCTGCCTCTGGGGTTGCCATGTCGGGCACTTCCACATCTGGCACCAGTGGCAACCCCAGGCCAGAGGGGCAGAGGGGCACCAGCTTCACTGTCACCGAAGTTGGTGTCCTGGTGGAGCATGTCCTGGGGCAGTATGATGCCCTCTTTGGATCGTCCCGCGCCAGCAAGGAAGGACGGCAGAGGATCTGGGCCGACTTTGTGGTTGCCATCAACGCGGAGGGGGTGGCAACCCGCGACGTCCTGAAGATCAAGAAGCGCTGGGAGGACATGAGGTCCAGGACCCTTGTGAAGGCCCGGCGCCTCGTGGAGGCGGGCCGGGGCCGCATGAGTTCCATCCAGATGAGGGTCCTGGAACGCGTACGCCCAGCGCTCCACGCCCAGATCCTTGAGAGGGAGGCCCGTCTGGAGTTGAGCGGTAAGTGTCCATGCATTACTGTGTGAGACAGGGCATGTTGCGGTGTGCTGGTTCTATGATACTTGCCTGTATGTGTGCCATAGGCCATGTATGCATGTATGTGTGCAGGGACATCATGGTAATGCATGTGCGACCAGTGATGTGTGACCCACATGGTTGTTGCATGTGTTCAAATGCCGCATGGGGAGCCCTATGCAGATTTTGAACATGAGAGCATGCCAGTCTCTGTACCTGGACATGGGTGGGGGTGAGGGATGGGTGCTGATGCCAGGTACATATATGGTAGCCATGTCTGTGTGCCTGACCTGCGTGTCTGTGACTTGTGCATGCCATGGATGCATGACACATGTGTGTGACAATGCACAGATTCAGTAAAGCAGCCAAATTACCCTTGTATCCGCTGTGTTTGGTGTGTTTGGGGCCAGATGGATGTGACTGAGGTGAAGTGTGTGCATGTGATAGGCATGAGCCATGATGCATGTGAGTTACATATCATTGAATGTTCCAAGAGTCCATTGGACATGCATGGAAATGTCCATGGCATGCACCATGCCTGTTACTGTGTGTGTTTTGCCTGGACTGACCCATGTGTTGTGGAGGGACATGATGGAAGTGTACTTTGACAGTGGTGCTCATCTGCTATTGCTTCCTGTCTAGGGGACCATTGTACAGTGCCCTGATGCTTGTGTTCTTTGTCTCCCTCTACGCAGCGGCTAGTGAAGAGGAGGGCGGGGACCGCGCTGTGGAGCAAGGCGGCGGGGATGCCCCCACGGCTGCAGCGGAAGGGGTGGGTGAGCCCCCACAGGGGCCTGCTACGGTGGGAGACGGTGAGGAGCCATCCAGGTTGGTGGTTTGCACAGAGGAGGAGGAGGCCGCCACTGGGGCACACATGGGGCCTGGTGGGGGCATCCCTGCTGGTGCAAGTGGTGCAGTCCAGGGCCAGGGGCAGGAGGCAGCACAGGTCACAGTGGAGGGGCCTGTGCATGTCGCTGTCCCTGACCCTGTGAGTGCACCACCATGCACCAGCAGGGATGCCCCGTCCCAGGCCTGTCCGCAGGTAGAGGGGATGTCCATGTCACCTGACTCCCCTCCACCTGCGGACGTGGGAACCCCTGGCCGTGCAGAGAAGGTCCTGATTGGGGTCGCGATGCGCACGGCTGTGATTCGTGATGCCGTGTGTGCTTCCCGGGAGGAGCACGCACGGCATCACGAAGTGCACCGTGCCGACGTGGCCCAATTGGGATCGGCCATGTTCGGGGGTTTCCTGCATGTGTTGGCCAATGTGGCGGCCCTCTCCTCCTCTGTGCAGGCTATCCACCAGTCGTTCTCCTTGCCGTCTTCCAGCCCAGATGCCACCAGGGCCCCCTGTGGACCTGCCCCGACCAATGCAGCCAGCTCGATGGGGATCCCATCCCTGCCACAGTCGGGAGTCAGTGATCCAGCAGGGGTGGACACCAGAGCAACTGGACCCCAGCAGATGGAGGATGTGACGGCATCATCGGGCAGGGCACGTGCACGACGGCGTTGGTGGTTTCCATCAGCCTGGATGCCGTCGTGCTGGCACAGGCAGTTGCGTCGGAGGCAGCAGCAGGCTCAACGTGGGAGGCATCATGGCTCGGGGCCATCAACATCAGGGGTGCAGGCATCGGCCGGAGGGCAGGAGAACCCTGGAATGGGAGTGGCTTCCGTGTGGGAGCGGTTGTGCCAGCGGATAGGTGCGGAGCGGCAGCGGGCAGAGGAGGAACGGCTCACGACGGTCAGGGCGGAGGACTCCATGCGGAGGGTGCTGAGGCGGGCTGAGTGCCTCGAGGGTCTTCGCAGGGAGTTTGAGCTTGACACTGCGTTAACCCTGCGGGACCTCGTGGCCAGGGAACATGCCCGCCTCCAAGCCATTGACCAGGAGTTCGATGATGCCCTGGCCCATGACAACAACCAGTGAGCCGTCCGAATAGCCCGCTGCCTTTGTATATAGTTGTATAGTTAGGGTTAGGTTTCCTTTGTTTTTTGATTTTTTTTGGTAGCGATTGGACAATGCACCACTTTTTTGTATATAGTTCAGTTTTTAGTTAGTAGTCATAGTTAGGTTTAATTTGGTTGGGCTCATGGACCCAGGATGATCTTCTTCATGGTTCTTCGTTGGCTTATTTTTATTTTTCTGATTATTTTCTTGGACATTCATCTTGTTTTGTTTGATTTGCTTTGTGTTTTTTCTTATTTCATTTCCATTCTACTTGCTGTTCAATACATTATTTTTTTTATTCTTCAATGTGTCGTATCATCTCATTGCTTTCAGGCATGTCATGTTGGGTGTTTTGTCATTCACTTGCAGCCATTGTGTGTGACAGACATGTGTTCAATTGCATTATTTAAATTGGGGGTGTAACATGTAATTGCCTTTGATATGTGGGTGGGTGTGATAGTTGGTTGGGCCTTTTGGCAGGGGAGGATGGGCATTACGGACATGATTGGGGAATGTTGGGACCCAGGTGCAGGGGGGCATGGATTGGACATGGGTGGGGGCCTGCTGGCAGGTGCCCCACAGTGCTGGGGGGTGGGGGTGGTGGGAGACATGAGTGGGGGCCTGGTGGAGGGTGCCCCTGGTGGCTGGGGGGTGGGGGTGGTGGGAGACATGAGTGGGGGCCTGGTGGAGGGTGACCCTGCACTGCTGGGGTTTGGGGGTGGTGGGAGACATGAGTGGGGGCCTGGTGGAGGGTGACCCTGGTGGCTGGGGTGTGGGGGTGGTGGGAGACATGAGTGGGGGCCTGGTGGAGGGTGCCCCTGGTGGCTGGGGGGTGGGGGTGGTGGGAGACATGAGTGGGGGCCTGGTGGAGGGTGACCCTGCACTGCTGGGGTGTGGGGGTGGTGGGTGACATGAGTGGGGGCCTGGTGGAGGCTGCCCCTGCACTGCTGGGGTGTGGGGGTGGTGGGTGACATGAGTGGGGGCCTGGTGGAGGCTGCCCCTGCACTGCTGGGGTGTGGGGGTGGTGGGTGACATGAGTGGGGGCCTGGTGGAGGCTGCCCCTGCACTGCTGGGGTGTGGGGGTGGTGGGTGACATGAGTGGGGGCCTGGTGGAGGCTGCCCCTGCACTGCTGGGGTGTGGGGGTGGTGGGTGACATGAGTGGGGGCCTGGTGGAGGCTGCCCCTGCACTGCTGGGGTGTGGGGGTGGTGGGAGACATGAGTGGGGGCCTGGTGGAGGGTGACCCTGGTGGCTGGGGGGTGGGGGTGGTGGGAGACATGAGTGGGGGCCTGGTGGAGGGTGCCCCTGGTGGGTGGGGGTGGTGGGAGACATGAGTGGGGGCCTGGTGGAGGGTGACCCTGCACTGCTGGGGTTTGGGGGTGGTGGGAGACATGAGTGGGGGCCTGGTGGAGGGTGACCCTGGTGGCTGGGGTGTGGGGGTGGTGGGAGACATGAGTGGGGGCCTGGTGGAGGGTGCCCCTGGTGGCTGGGGTTTGGGGGTGGTGGGAGACATGAGTGGGGGCCTGGTGGAGGGTGCCCCTGGTGGCTGGGGTGTGGGGGTGGTGGGAGACATGAGTGGGGGCCTGGTGGAGGGTGCCCCTGGTGGCTGGGGGGTGGGGGTGCAGGGAGACATGAGTGGGGGCCTGGTGGAGGGTGACCCTGCACTGCTGGGGTTTGGGGGTGGTGGGAGACATGAGTGGGGGCCTGGTGGAGGGTGCCCCTGGTGGCTGGGGGGTGGGGGTGGTGGGAGACATGAGTGGGGGCCTGGTGGAGGGTGACCCTGCACTGATGGGGTGTGGGGGTGGTGGGTGACATGAGTGGGGGCCTGGTGGAGGCTGCCCCTGCACTGCTGGGGTGTGGGGGTGGTGGGTGACATGAGTGGGGGCCTGGTGGAGGCTGCCCCTGCACTGCTGGGGTGTGGGGGTGGTGGGTGACATGAGTGGGGGCCTGGTGGAGGCTGCCCCTGCACTGCTGGGGTGTGGGGGTGGTGGGTGACATGAGTGGGGGCCTGGTGGAGGCTGCCCCTGCACTGCTGGGGTGTGGGGGTGGTGGGAGACATGAGTGGGGGCCTGGTGGAGGGTGACCCTGGTGGCTGGGGGGTGGGGGTGGTGGGAGACATGAGTGGGGTCCTGGTGGAGGGTGCCCCTGGTGGCTGGGGGGTGGGGGTGGTGGGAGACATGAGTGGGGGCCTGGTGGAGGGTGACCCTGCACTGCTGGGGTTTGGGGGTGGTGGGAGACATGAGTGGGGGCCTGGTGGAGGGTGACCCTGGTGGCTGGGGTGTGGGGGTGGTGGGAGACATGAGTGGGGGCCTGGTGGAGGGTGCCCCTGGTGGCTGGGGGGTGGGGGTGGTGGGAGACATGAGTGGGGGCCTGGTGGAGGGTGACCCTGGTGGCTGGGGTGTGGGGGTGGTGGGAGACATGAGTGGGGGCCTGGTGGAGGGTGCCCCTGGTGGCTGGGGGGTGGGGGTGGTGGGAGACATGAGTGGGGGCCTGGTGGAGGGTGACCCTGCACTGCTGGGGTTTGGGGGTGGTGGGAGACATGAGTGGGGGCCTGGTGGAGGGTGACCCTGGTGGCTGGGGGGTGGGGGTGGTGGGAGACATGAGTGGGGGCCTGGTGGAGGGTGCCCCTGGTGGCTGGGGGGTGGGGGTGGTGGGAGACATGAGTGGGGGCCTGGTGGAGGGTGACCCTGCACTGCTGGGGTTTGGGGGTGGTGGGAGACATGAGTGGGGGCCTGGTGGAGGGTGACCCTGGTGGCTGGGGTGCGGGGGTGGTGGGAGACATGAGTGGGGGCCTGGTGGAGGGTGCCCCTGGTGGCTGGGGGGTGGGGGTGGTGGGAGACATGAGTGGGGGCCTGGTGGAGGGTGACCCTGCACTGCTGGGGTTTGGGGGTGGTGGGAGACATGAGTGGGGGCCTGGTGGAGGGTGACCCTGGTGGCTGGGGTGTGGGGGTGGTGGGAGACATGAGTGGGGGCCTGGTGGAGGGTGCCCCTGGTGGCTGGGGGGTGGGGGTGGTGGGAGACATGAGTGGGGGCCTGGTGGAGGGTGACCCTGCACTGCTGGGGTTTGGGGGTGGTGGGAGACATGAGTGGGGGCCTGGTGGAGGGTGACCCTGGTGGCTGGGGTGTGGGGGTGGTGGGAGACATGAGTGGGGGCCTGGTGTTGGGTGCCCCTGGTGGCTGGGGGGTGGGGGTGGTGGGAGACATGAGTGGGGGCCTGGTGGAGGGTGACCCTGGTGGCTGGGGTGTGGGGGTGGTGGGAGACATGAGTGGGGGCCTGGTGGAGGGTGCCCCTGGTGGCTGGGGTGTGGGGGTGCAGGGAGACATGAGTGGGGGCCTGGTGGAGGGTGACCCTGCACTGCTGGGGTTTGGGGGTGGTGGGAGACATGAGTGGGGGCCTGGTGGAGGGTGACCCTGGTGGCTGGGGGGTGGGGGTGGTGGGAGACATGAGTGGGGGCCTGGTGGAGGGTGACCCTGCACTGCTGGGGTTTGGGGTGGTGGGAGACATGAGTGGGGGCCTGGTGGAGGGTGACCCTGCTGGCTGGGGTGTGGGGGTGGTGGGAGACATGAGTGGGGGCCTGGTGGAGGCTGCCCCTGCACTGCTGGGGTGTGGGGGTGGTGGGTGACATGAGTGGGGGCCTGGTGGAGGGTGCCCCTACACTGCTGGGGGGTGGGGGTGCAAGGGGACATGAGTTGGTGTTCATTAGTTCAAGGAGACATGTGCCTTTGCTGGGGGGCATGCCCATGGTGGGTGGGCTGCCTGCGGGACATGACCAGGGATGCAGGGTAGTCCCCTGTGGTGTGGGCTGCCTGCAGGGGCCATGGAGGGTGTACAGGGTACACCTGGGAGGACCCACACTGTCAAATCACATGTGGAACTTCCCGCGCACCCCTGAAATACACGCGCCCAGGCTATTCGCGTGTGGAACTTCCCGCGCACCCCTGAAATACACGCGCCCAGGCTATTCGCGTGTGGAACTTCCCGCGCACCCCTGAAATACACGCGCCCAGGCTATTCGCGTGTGGAACTTCCCGCGCACCCCTGAAAAACACGCTCCCAGGCTATTCGCGTGTGGAACTTCCCGCGCACCCCTGAAATACACGCGCCCAGGCTATTCGCGTGTGGAACTTCCCGCGCACCCCTGAAATACACGCGCCCCGGCTATTCGCGTGTGGAACTTCCCGCGCACCCCTGAAATACACGCGCCCAGGCTATTCGCGTGTGGAACTTCCCGCGCACCCCTGAAATACACGCGCCCCAGGCTATTCGCGTGTGGAACTTCCCGCGCACCCCTGAAATACACGCGCCCAGGCTATTCGCGTGTGGAACTTCACGCGCACCCCTGGAATACACGTAGCCCGCTCCCCCAGGCCCGATCGCGTGAGGAACTTCACGCGAACCCCTGTAATACACGTAGCCCGCTCCCCCAGGCCCGATCGCTTGTGAAACTTCACGCGAACCCCTGAAATACATGTAGCCCGCTCCCCCAGGCCCGATCGTGTGAGGAACTTCACGCGAACCCCTGTAATACACGTAGCCCGCTACCCCAGGCCCGATCGCGTGAGGAACTTCACGCAAACCCCTGTAATACACGTAGCCCGCTCCCCCAGGCCCGATCGCATCTGAAACTTCACGCGAACCCCTGAAATACACGTAGCACGCTCCCCCAGGCCCGATCGCGTGAGGAACTTCACGCGAACCCCTGTGATGCATGTACCCTGCTGAAATCGCGTGTTAGACTTCCCGCGCACCCCGGTATACACGCACACGTATTTTTTGTCAGCGGGTGTCCGTGTTTGTGGGTACCCCTTTGCACGTCATTTTTCCTGGAGGGCCACAGTATGGGACATTCATCATGTCAGTATATAGGTGCTATTTGTTGGCGCACCTTTTGGCGCACATTTCTTACAGCCGCAGAGACGCTACCGCCTGCTTTCTTGTGGCGGTCGTGTTTGTGCCTGTGCGCTGGTTTGAGCGTGCGCTTTTTTGCCCTATTCTATTCCATGAATACGTGTTTTAGGCGAGCGTGTGGGCGTTCCGCGCACTTGTGCCCTGTACTTCCCCCGTGACGCCCACGTTTTGGCAAGTTGTTCCCCATTCCGAGTGTTACGCCCGTGTTCCGCCTACTTTTGTTGCGTGCGCCGCACTATGTGCGAATTTCGCTGTGGCCTGTGCGATTTTCGCTGTGACCTGGCGCACGCTGTTAGATGGCCTGTGCGCCAACGTGCGCCGCGCACTTTTTTATCGCACATCCGCTGGTTTTCTCGCGCACGGACTTCCATGAATCGACGTGCGCTGCTTTTCGTGCGATTTTCGCATTTGCACTGCGATTTTCGCTATTCCACTGCGATTCGCACGTTTTTGCCCACTTGCGCCGCGCTAATTATTCCATGAATCGGCCTGTGAATGTTTTAGTGTTTCCAGCTCGCACAACCCTAGACAGAATCGGCATGAGACTTTCGATGTTAAATCAATCTGGTCCTGCCAGTGATGTGTCCGCTCATGTGTAGAGAAATGGTTGAATTTAAAACATAAGTACAGGACTCTCGCCTTGTTGCATGGAAAGCCAATATATACGCTGCTCTTGGTTTTCTTTTCCTCGGGAAAGATGCGTATTCTGTGTATGTTTTATGACTGTTCTCGATGGTAGTTAGCCAATCAAGTTCATAGTGCTTCTTTTTAACTATTGGCAAGCCAGGTTCTAGGTCTTCAGGGTTGGCGTTTATGCGAGAAAGAAGATGTTTCCTCTTGTCATCTTGTCTTCAAAATTTACAAGAGATGGAACATTAGAATCCTTAAGCAACCTATTCAAATCCTGTGAGAGTGAGTTCAGTGGGGGAACTAGCATGTTTGCATAATTAGATCATTTACGCCATTGAAACCTAGCAGAAAGAGAGCTTAGTCCCAATTCATGGCGTAAAATGGAATTTGGTAATGCCAGGGCTAAACCTAAAGACTGTTTACACATCATCCCTTGCAGTCTGTCAAGAATTAGATCTAAGTCCAGTAAACAGGTAGCTAACCCATACAATAGGATAGGTTCCACTTTCAGAATGTAAAAGTCAATTACAGGAATCAAAGAGAATGTTCTATACTTCCTGAACACAATCTTCATTGAGAGCAACGGCCTCATCTTTAAATTCAAGTTGGAGGTCCAAGAGTTCAAAGAATTTATGTTGGATATGGTATAGCCAAGGTAGCGTAGGGAATATGAGCGCTCAATTATCGAGCCTAATATTTTCCATTGATACATTCTAATTTTCTTTCTGTTTGCAATACCTGCGACAGTAGCAAATAGCCAAGAAAATCAGGAGACCCACTAACTCAGTGCACGGAATTTAAAAGAAGTAGCACAACCAGGAAACAAGATGTTGAAACAACAGAAGAAAGAAAGGATAAAAACCTATCCATGCTTGGGAAACAGAGAGTTGGTTTAAATCCCGGTAATTACATCCAAGTGGAACCAAGAGATTCCCCCTCTCAGACCCCGACTAGACCCCATGATGGGATAGTGGCACAATCTCCTGTACTCGGTCAAGATCCATTACAAGACGACCAGGACTCAAATTTTACTGAGCCAAAAGAGAAGGGACAAGAAGAACCTCTACCAAATAGACTCATGACAAGACAGGAAGTGGACAAACATGATCATTACCACCTTTCAATCCCGCAAATACAAACTTAGATGAAACATTGGATCCAGATCTACTACCGACACCACTGGCCAACAGAAGGAAAAAATATTCCAGGCTGTTCAAAATAATCAAAAAAGAAAAAGCCAGACCTTTTTGCAATTATGTCGGCAGTTACCTTAGCACCGTTTTTGAAATGATATGAGGTGCTGAACGACACTCTGAAGGACCAGACAACGTTATCAGCAATGATGCACACCAAGCTCATCCATCTGGAAAGCTACATTGCCGCCATTGAGAAAACTAAAGAAGCTGTGGAACCCAAAGTCGGGGAAAAGAAAACTCTAACCTCAAAGGATATCAAAACTAAGGAAAACAGTGATGAATGAAAAAAAAAACCTGATACTTTAACAAGCAGCACACAACCAACTCTTCAGATTGCCAACCAAGGGAAAACAACCACAGCAATTGCAGCTCAAACCAAGGACGACAATTCAAGGAATAAACCATCAACCTTGAACTTCAAGAAAAATCATCCAACCTTGCTGGTATCCAAATTTGGAGTCCAACAAAAAAAGACGACAGAAAATAACGTGATAAACAGAATAGCTACAGAAAGTGGGTCACAATGGATTTGTGGTGCTGGAACTAAACATAAATAAGATGCGGGCGCATCTGCAAAACAATTTTCAAGAAGAAGATGAATCCGCCCTCGCCAAGGAGGCAGAAGTTTACCCATTGTTTTCTCAAAAACTAACTACAAAAACTTTGGCAGTAAGGCATGTGACAATCACAAATAATCAGAACTTAAAACTGACATCTGACGGAAAAGACAATAAAGACAAATTGCAAAGGGAAGCCCCAGTACCTGCACCTAGAAAAATCCATCAGACAACTGACAGGAAAGAGCCATCAACATTTTCAGACACTCGGGCCGCTGAAGAACAAAATTACACCCGGATAGTAATAGATGAATCATCTAACAGTTTCGATCTCATCTCATGGACCTATCACAATATTCGATAGAAGAGTCAGAATCCAAGCTATCCAGACATCCATTGGACAACAAACAGAAGACAAACAAACAGAATAACGTGGAATAAAGCACAGATGAGGATTGTCAAAAAACACCAAACTTTATGACCCTTGCAGATAGATGTGAGAAATTAGACAAAGAACGTCATTGACCTCAGAACCACTCGCCTCAACAGCCAACTAGGAATACATCCACAGAATCGAGAAAGATAAGAATTTCCCAAGCTCGGACAACAAGGCGCAGCACCTCCCGACATCACACCCAAATAGATAAAAGAAACAGGAAAGATGGCCATTACAAAACGACTTTGTGTAAAACGACAAAGTCAACAAATACAGCAGGCAACCGAGATGAAGGGAGATCCAGGGGGAAAGAATGCAGACCGCAAGCAGGTGATAAAATAAGAAAGGAGGAAAGAGTCTCATACAGAGAAAAAATGAAGAGTGTCAGAAACTTTAAGTCAGCAAATTGGAACAAAAGAAAGATGGTACAGTTCAAAATATAAAAAAATGTAATGACCCTGCTTCATTGAATCCCAAACCTAAGGCAAATAAGAATGGATGATATAAAGACCATAGAATTTGGAATGAGGGGGAAGCTGGATTGTGTATACCTTCACGTTCCCTCTCTAATAGTGAGGTTGATGATATTACAAGCATCAAAAAATATCTTAATGTTGGATAACGATCTTACAGACTGTGCCAGAGAAGTAGAGAGGATTCGACCCATGAGACACTAAAGAGAATCCTCGAACAAAACAAACAGACCACGTTGGATAAAAAAGACAAAGAGACAAAATGAAGAACACCAAGTGGAGGAACAAACCAAACATCAAAACTCAGTGGATCGACAGCTGAATCCAGCAGAGAAGAACCAGAGGAAACAATGGGAAAGGTCTCTTGCGAAAGGACTTCACAACGTGAAAACCGATGTGTACCGGAGCAGAAGATGACCAAAACAGTATCTCTGAAACTCTTTAAAGATCCTTTAGTGACAGGACGTTTTACCCGCGGGTCCTTTGCAAAGACTTACAATATCTTTTTCGCCAGACAAAACTCTCCCCTTGGACTCCGAGGATTTTAACTATCAGGAGGATGACCCCAAAAACCAGAGTAAACAGAGCTGGACCTGGATTTCACAAGCCCTAGCTTCCTCAACCCAAAGATAGCCATGCATACGAGCAGTCATTAACCAGGAGGACTCAAAGGAAGATCTTAATACATCATGTTCCATAACGCTGGGATCATGGAATGCGAGAGGTTTTACCCATTTACTCTCACCCAGCGATATCGATCTCGGACATTTCAACATTCTTTGTCTTCAAGGGACCTGGTTAACCGACAAGTCCCACATGGATGGATATGAGACCTTTCTATTCAAAGCACCCAAAGGCACCCACGGACGACCATCATCCGGCCTACTGACTCTGATCCCCTCAAACAGCGAGCTCCACTTTGTGCAAACCTTGGTGTCAACCTTATTTATTCAAGTGTTGCTCCTGTACTGGAAAGGAAAAAACTCCCCAGATTGTAAGAACAAGGGTGATGTCCTGATTATAATGAACATATTTTGGAACCTGCTAGCAATGACCAGTGAGCAGTTTCTGGAACTCGCCAGCAGAACCTTAGATAAAATCCACGCCAATCATCAACCAACATTTTTAATCTTGTGTAGAGATTTCAACTTGACCTACCCAAAAAGTTCCTCAGAAAAGACCACCAGCAATAGAACATTACCAACAGTGCTGAGAGGTATCAAATGGGCAAACCTCATAAGCTCTAGAGACCTATATAACCTGCATACATTGCGCGGAAAGGATGAGGAAATTGTTCCAAAATGGGAGAGAAACGGAAACTCAGCTACAATAGATCATATCTTTGTATCTAGAGAATTCTCTTCTGTACATTACCCATTTTAAAACACAGCGGACCAAAAATAGCGATCATAATCTTCTACTGGTGAAATGGGAAACAAAACAGGAATCCAGGAAAAAAAAATTAAAACAAAAGTAGAAGTGGCTAGTGGGGGAAACAGATTAAGGCTAACAACAACGGCTGTTAAAAATCCAACTTCAAATTACATCACTACTACCGCAAGTCTAGAACAATTAGATGTCACAAACATTGAATTTGAACAGTTCTTGACTATTTATCGAAGCAAGAGAATTGGGAGCAAAAACACAAAAAGGGAAAACTGTCATTCCTATGACAAAAAATTGGTTGAAGAAAGAAGAAAAGTAAGAGCAGTGAAGCATCTCGCAAATAAAACCAAAGACAGAGCAGACATAGATATAGCCATTAAAGCGATAAAAACATAAAAAAATTGCCTAAAATCCCACCAAACAATCTTGTATCAACATGACGCAGATGGATTGCTAAGAGTGATAATTGGTTGAAAGTCAAGAGATTCTGGACATCGATAAAAACAACATCAAGAGACACTGACAACCAAATTCAAAACAATGTTGGGGAAGATGCCTGGATAAAACACTTCATGACACTCTTCCAAACACCTGTTCAAACTTCTCGACCAACACACAAAACCAGCGAAACAGTCTGGGACGTGCCTCACGATATAGAAACAATCAAGAGCAAAATACAAAATCTGAACTGCTCAAGAGCCCCCGGACCAGACGGCCTAACTAACACACACCTAAAACAAGCTCTGGAAGAATGGGCAGCCTTCATTCACAAAGTGATCAAAAAAAAGAATCCTCACAAAATCCATACCATCAACCTGGACAAAATCAAACATAGTCCCAATATAAAAAAAGCGGTCCCAGAGAAAGTGCTAAGAACTACAGACCAATAGCACTATTTGACGTCATCGGGAAGCTATGCGGCTCATTGATATTGGACCAGTTTAATAGATGGATGAAGGAGGCGGATGTTGCAGACCCATTTCAATCTGGCCTTGTGAAGAACACAGGATCCTCTATGAATATTCTCCTGATGAGTGTACTAAAAGGCAAGATAAAAGAAGGCAGTCCAAGAATTTCTGTGGCCTTCATTGACCTGGTCCAGGCTTTTGACCAGGTCAACCGTGAACATCTATGGGAAAGCTTCTGGCAAAAACTGCCTGAGGAACATCTTAGAACCAATTCAAGTCTTACATAAAAACACCTCAATGACAGTTCGATTAAACCAACAAGGCACCTTGTTGAGAACCATCTCCACAGCAAGAGGGGTGAAACAGGGGTGCCCATTGGCACCCTCGCTCTTCAACTCATAGCTTTGGGATTACAGTGACACTGAATTGGAAGTGCGATCCTTCCCACCGGCCTTGGAGAAACAAGAATATCCTGCCTCTTGTACGCTGATGATCTGATCTTTCTGGATCAGAGCCCCATAGGCCTTGAGCGCCAGCTGGACAACCTGAGTGCCTACATAGGAAAAACAATTTGGAGATCAACAAAATCAAAACAAAGGTAATGATCCTGGAAAAAACTACAACCAAGAATGAAAAACTGAAATGGCACTTGGATGTTGTGCGAATTCAAACAGTGACAGAATTTAAATATCTCGGCGTCATTTTGAGCAACAACTTAAAAGAAACAAACATGCAGGCATCCTTACTGGACAAAGTGAGAAAGCTAAGATCTCAAGCCAAGGTTATAGACAGAATATTTGGCCACTTTTCAATGACACCAATTGTCTAATTTTACAAATCAATGGTTGTACCGTCTTTGAGTTATGGAACTGACGGCATGCTAAAAATTCCGGATGAAATATGGATCAGGTTAGAAAGTTACTTCTGGTGCCATGTCTTGATTTTGCCAATGTCGACACCAATGATATTGATTAGAAGGGAACTATGTATACACTCACTCCGGGCTATAGTGGATAGAAGTTGCTTGATGCTATATAGAAAAGTAATACTCCCAGATCGTACATACATTTTTGACATCCTGCATATAGAAATACAAGAGACGAAAAGCACAACTCAACCAGAGGACTGAATGAAATAAGAATGTACATGGGAAAATTCCTGAATAAAGAGCTGTGCAGGATATTTATGAAGGCTCGTCTTAACCTTTTAATGGCCAATGAAATAAGGGCCATCAGAGGAATTTCACTAATCAATGTTTGCCACTTTTGTGAGTTACCGGACCAAATTGAAACTGTCAGGCACTTACTCATGTCGTGTGATGGCTTAACTAAAGAAAGAAACATTCATATGGGCCACTTGTTCAAAGACCTCTTATTGTATAATGAAGAGGAATGGTGGAACCGCTTGATAGAAGGAGAACGATCAAGAGATGTGATTGCTGTGACACAGTTCCTACAAAAATGTGACTTTAAAAAGGAGGAAAAGAACTGATCTAAATGACAAAGGGCTAAAGTGGGAGTAATCCCCAAACCCCTATATGGCAAATTGGAAGACAATGAAAACAGGCCTTCTGGTAATTTGCAAGGTCTTTAATGGACCAAGAATAAGACGTATTTTAAAGATGTCAAAATTGTAAAAGAAATTGCTGACGCACTTAAATCAATAAACAAAAAAAATAAAATATACATATATTTTTATGCCTTTGAATATGGGATGTTTTAGACCTTTGTAAACTGAGCCTGCCAAAGTCTGCTTCTTAAGTGCTCTAAGTCTAGAATTCATGTCATGTTTCAGATGAGCAACTTCCGGATTGAACGGGTGATTATGAATCTGCAGTTTGCTAGATAATAGATTTGCTATCCTGTTTAAGTGTAATTTAATTACTGACACGTTACAATTCTCCATGTGTTGGGAGTTCATGCCCAAACAACTGAATTCAAAAGATTGACATGAATCCCTTCTAACTCTATAGGTAAATTCTCTGCACAGCTTTGGGTTCCACTGAACATAAATGAGTGAGCATCCTATCTATGTCAATTAGTGTAAAATTCGTTTTTTTGGGATGAGACTGCAGTGATATATTCTCCTGTAAAATAATGGCCATGTGGTCAGCCTGTTTCAGATTTTCAATAGCTACTGGATCAACCAAGCACAACAACTTGGACGAGACGGAAAAGTAATCAATGTATGAACTTCATGACCCCCTTTGCCAAGTGCACGTGTGATTGTCATTCTTAAAATTAGAAAGCTACAAATCCCAATCTGCCAAATAGTCGACCCAACGTTTGCCTCTCTTCTGTGAAGGAGACTGCGCTTTCAGTGTGGGTAGACTGGGGAATGAGTTTGGTAGATTGAGACAGAGTTGAGATCGCCACCCAGGATGATATAATAGCCGGGATTGCGCACAAAGGCGTTTTCCAAAACTGTATCTAAAATCTTGAAAAAGGGATCCATGGTGGTTGTTACAGGATTCCAATAAATGCATATAATTAGAAACACAGCATTGGTGACACCAAGAAGGAAAAGTTTTATAGCTAATACTTCTTTAAACTTGCAATCAGTGTTGAGGTCGCCTTTAAGTTGTTATCTACAAGAGCTGCTAAGCCGCCTGCTGGTTTTCCCACAGTATCATGTGTAGCAGGGTGAGTATAAGTGGTGTAACCATTTATACTGAAGGGCTTTATGTTCATTGTCTATTGTATGATCAAGACAGTGGGATTTCACTCAGAGCTCAACCAATGAGCTAGATCCGAAAAAACACAACTATTCCATCATAAGATGCTAAAGCCAGTCTTGCTACTCCTGCATTTTTACTGCCTTATGCTCGATAAACCACATTGTGCCTGTGTACTATTTTTTAAGGAAGGAAAACCCTTTTAAATCAGGAAGCCTCATTAAATGCTCAGATAGCTGCTGAATTTGCTCAATTATTCCTGCCGATAATCTTCTAATCGCATGATCATTTTCAGGATCCTGCACAAAAGTGCAAACATCAGTGCTGTGCCCAACAAGAGCAGGGTGAGCTCTGAGTATAAAAACAAAGACAGTGAGAAGGAGTCTATGGGTATCGACATCAGACAGGACCATTTGTCTGGCCAAAAAGAAACTCTGTGAAAAATGAATCGGAACTGTTCCCTTTTCCAGTTATCAAAAAGGAAATCAAGATCGGGCATTTTTCATTTATAGCATCACTTCCTAAAGTCCGATTTCAACGAGTTCCTGTGGCTCAAGAACTGTTACTTTCTCAATCCTGCTGAAATATCTGTAAAGAGTGTCCGGGGAAGCCACAGTCCAAATGCACAATTGCATCTATTTAAACAGTAATCTTTGTGTACTTTTTCCTCGTCATCGATCGAGTCTGCACATGCTGAACTGCTTCTTCTTGACTTGCTTCCGAAATTGGGTGGGGGTGTTCCGGTGTCACTAACATATGGCTTGACCTCACTGAGGTGAATCCATGCGCGTCGTTCTTGGACTTTTACTACAGATGGAGTAACATTTTCTACTAAATCCGGGCTCATGACACTTCCTAGTGAAGTTGCGGATTTATATGGGATCACCAATGAAGAGTTTTGGTACTGATAACTGTTTTTCAGATTCAGTTGCTGTATGGTCTTTATCTGTGTCCTGAGACTGGCACCCCTTACGCTTGGGTTGATCTGAAATGAGAGATACTAGCAGTCACACCTTTGAGCCTCTCACATATCCTGTTCACTTGTGGGTGATAGGCAGAAGAAAACATATGTTTAATACTAAGCAATAGAGTCATTTGTCCAAATACTTCCTTTACAAAATGGGGCCCATTGTCGGATCTTAGTACCTCACATACTCCCCATCTAGGAAATAATTCTCAGACTAAAAACTTTGCAGTGCAAATTGCATCAGGGTGTGTACATGGACCTGCTTCAATCCATCTCAAAAAGGGACACACCACCACTATCATATACCTGTATCCACTGCATGCTTGTAGCATGTCAACATAATCGATATGTAAATGCTGCAAAGGACCATTCGGGCATGGAATTACTCCTCTAATTGTTCGCAGTGTGTGCCCAGCAGTAAACATTTCAAATACGATGCAATTTACTACATAAAATCAATAACCCAGGCTTTAACTTAGTTACACAATCCCAAAAACTGCTGTATTTGCTTTATCTTTGCTGTTTTGGTGTTTTCATGATCGCCTAAGCTCTTTCAGGTGTAGCCTTTTTTTCCTTCATGTGAGTTTAACTGACCTATGTACAACACCTCTTCCTGGCAATATTGTAATTTATCCGTGTCTTCCTTATATCCTTTGTCTGTTAAAATAGTCATTAGCCGAATGGAATCTTGTCTACACTCATCTTGTGTCATGCTACAAACTAAAATATCATCTATGTACTGCAGCACAATGCTTGGCAAATCAATATTGTTCACGTCCATCTGCAGGACCCTATTAAAGATCGATGGAGACTCACAATGCCATTGCTTTTCAGCTTAGTCTGGCGGAACGAGAATGACGACAAATCTTGAGAATCCTTATGCAACGGGATTGAGAAAAAGGCATTTTTCAAAAGTCAATTACTGTGAAATATCGTGCTTCTGTAGGAATACTACATACAATCGTTGCAGGATTTGGAACTAGAGGAAACTCTGCCTCTACAATCTGGTTAATTGGTCTCATGTCCTGAATTAAATGCCATGAACCCCCTTCGATTTTTTCACAGGGTACACATCAGTATTACACAGTAACTCTGACATCACCAAGATGCCCTGTTCCATCATAGCTGTTATAGTCTTAAAAATACCCTCATCTGCATCCCAAGACATTGGATGCTGTCTTGAGGTAAAATTGCTCCTGGTTTTAGCTTTACTTCTCCCACCCCCCTCAATATGTATAATGTAAGCATGGGGAGATGAAAAAGTGCCAACCTCTTTATGGACTACTGTAGTCCATAAAGAGGTTGGCACTTTTTCCTTGTCGTCATCGAAAAATGAATTGATATGGGATCTCCCTTCTCTCGATTCTGATCCAATATGTAATACTCATCTCGAACATTAATTCATCATCTGACGGATCGTCCTTAAACATATCTTTGTCTGTGACATCAGTCAATCTATACACTTCCGAAATGGCAATTACCATTCTCCATGGCCTGCCCTCATCATCAAATATTTCAAGCATGGCCAATTCCCCTTGCACTATGGCTGCCTGCAGCTGTAGGGGAAAAATCTGTCCCCCTCTTCATCAATAAGTATCGGTGGTCTGACCAAACATTCATCAGGTATCCTCATAATCTTACCCACTAGGCCGGGTAGCCATGTTAACAAAATGCGCGCCCTTTATCCCTATAAAGGAACATTTCTGGTTCTAATTGCATTCCTTGGAAGAGCTATCTGCCCCGTAAAAACCATGATAAATTCACCCACATTTAAATAATGGATCCCTGGCGTGGAACACACTATGCCTCCATCAGTGAAAGAAATTGCCGCTTTTAATTCCCTTAATGGATACAATCCTTTATCTTTTGTACTATCGCCATTTACTTCAGGTGTGGTAGGCGGAGCAGAAGGATCAACACCTTCCTACCTGCACTGATTAAGCATACAATCCTCAGGAGGTGGATCTTCTCTTTCCTCCTGGTACTTCTTCCAAAGCTCTAAGCTGGCTAACCTTTTATCCAATTTCTTCCCTGTGTACGCAGCGTGCAAGTATGTTGTCATGTGCTGCAAAACTGCTTTTGACAGCGAAATCCCTTGTGGCCATGGCATGAACATTTTATCAGCGATACCCTTAACCCATTTCGCACTATACTGTTTAAGAATGGGTGCATGTTTTGGCAGTTGCTTGAACAAATATTACAAAAGGGCACCTGGTTGATGCCTTGCTCTACCCAAGTAAGTAGACTCATATAACAACACAAATGAGCAAGGACATGTGAGTCCAACTAGAGAATACACCCTCTCACTGCTGAATATCAATAAAGTCAAATTTGATTAAATTGATTACTACTGCAATTCTTATTTAATATGTATGCAGGAGTTGTTATAATACACATGAGTATTGAAACATTGGATATTCAACATGATAACTGAACCATACATGGTGTAGTACATGAATAACAGTGTCCAAATCCTCAATATTTGGAATTGAAAAAATATGCAATTACATTCTCTGTGTGTTTTAGCGGGGGTGACATTAGAGGTGAATGGTATAATTGCCAGATCAAATGCAATTACATTCTCTATGTGTCCTAGAAGGGGTTACTTGAGAGGTGAATGGTGTAATTGCCAGATCAAATGCACATATATGTGAAACACTAAAGGTGGAAAGACAACAAAGATTAGGTCAACACAACAATGTTTCGGCCTTTGAGCTAAACTTAAGAAGCTGTGGTTTGGTAGGCCTTCATCAGGACGGATCAATTCTTATGTGTGAAGAATCCCATGTAATCCACTTTGGACACTGATAGGCACCCCATAATCCACAGCCCTCATGGGTTTTGTGATCAACACTACCCTTAGCGCTAGATCTGTACAACACTTTACACACTGTGGAAAGCTTATCAACTTCTTGCCTTCATCCGCAGTGGTTTTCTGGAATCACACTTACAGTGTACATCCTGATGCAATAGGCGGCCCCCTCCTGTGGACCTATTCTACACACAGGCTAGTGACTGTTAAGAACAGTCCACTTTCACAATTTTATTGTTATCAAAGACCTCATTTAGCAGAGCTTCAATTCCTGTAATTAACAGGTCCATGGTCAATTTCCATAGGTATGACCTCCATGCAGAAGAATTATGATCTGCATCCATCGGTGTACATAGACACACATATGACTTTTGCCAACATGCTTCAAGGTTACAGTAAGCACTGTAATCTCTGTGGATCTCTCCAGAGAGCATGGTTGTTCATGCATTTAGTGCATTCCAATTTATATGTTTTTCCTGACGCACTCCTGACACCTTCTTCTGTCCACTTTCTCTGACTGATAACATAGGATTTTTTACACATAAGAATTCATCCGTCCTGATGAAGGCCTACTAAACCACACCTTCTCAGGTTTAGCTCAATGGCCGAAACACTGTTGTGTTGACCTGTTCTTTGCTGTCTTTCAACCTTTATTGTTTCACATATGTGTGCATTTGATCTGGCAATTACACCATTCACCTCTCAAGTAACCCCTTCTAGGACACATAGAGAATGTAATTGCATATTTTTTAAATTCCAAATATTGCAGATTCGGACACTGTTATTCATGTACCACACCAGGTATGTTTCCTGTATCATGTTGAATATCCTATGTTTCAATACTCATGTGTATTATAACACCTGCTGCATACATATTAAATAGGAATTGCAGTAGTTTTCAATTTAATCAAATTTTACTTTGTTGAAATTCAGCAGTGAAAGGGTCTATTCTCTAGTTGGACTCATATGTCCTTGCTCATTTGTGCTGTTACATGAGTTGCTTGAACAAATGCATCAGTGGAGTAACCCCCATTTTCTCAATTGACTGTCGATACATACCGTTGCTTTACACAAAATACGTCTAAAATTAGCATGCACCAGTAGTCGCTGCTCAAAGCCTCTAGTTCACAATTTTACTCCAATCTACTTATTTCGGTTGGCGCCGACAATGACTAAAACAAATAGATAATAACTTTTCGGTCTCAACTCAACACAACCCATCCCACTTGGGCTTTGAGATGACTCCTTCTAGAACCTTCTTGAGCATAGGACACTGGGCTTATCAAGACGCTCATCGTCATAAATGTACTCAATCAACCCCCATCCCTCTCTTTACTATTACCACAGTCCCCTGTGCCCACTTTATTTGCCATTCTCCTCAATCCACTCACCATTCACCTTTCGACTCTTGACACCCAGGATCATCTCCTCCTCCAACCGGCCACTTTCTCCTTCGGTCTGCTCAGCGCTTGGGAAAACCAGGAGGGATTTTGTGAAAGAGGGGCCCGTCCCTGAATATTCTTTACGTGCAAGTTTTCTGTATCGGCTGCTATCCACAGGAAACATCGCGTCCTTCCAGCCAGATGTCAGAGGACGCTCAATGTTCCGCAATATTTGTGAGCTTACCGGTCGATGGGTCTCGATAACCATCATCTCTGTGCTACCAAGTTAACCGATAGACCAGGTCCTTTAAGACGAGGTAACAGTATATGAGATGGATGGGGATGCAGACCTTACTCTTACATCAATAATCAGACCGATTCAGGAATTTTGGCAAAAGTCAAAGCTGTTTTAATAACAAGTCTTTAAAACAGAGAGTACAGCGGACATCAACGGGTGACGCACAAAATTTACTCGATGCATTCAATAAAAAACATCATTTATATAGCAAAAATTCATCATACGTGACGTCAGACTATGTGGCAAATAGGAAAACCTGCAGGAGATTGTGGTTGGACAACGGGGAACATCTACATATACTTTCTATGGGATACAGGGACATGATTGGGTCTCTAAGATCAGGTGGACGAATAAGCCCATCCCAAGTGCAAGTCATCTTCTGTGTCAGTCTAATACTCAACATACCATCGGCTTCTCAAACTATAGGGCTCCTTAATACGTGGCCCTTTTTAATTAATTGGCATGCTTGTACCCTTCTGGAATATTCTACTTGCTAGCAGCACGCAAGCTGGTACCCCAGGTGCCGGGGGTTTGGCCTGGTCATGACTCCCAACCCAATTAGCCTAACATTCATTATCACTCCTGCGGTCTGCCATTCAATTCACTCCTTTAAACTCAGCCTTGCAGAGGCTCACTATGCCTGAGAATAAAAGGGAGTGTGGCATGGACTTATCTTCTGGTCTCGGTGTAGCTTGCCCAAAGTTTTTTTTCATCTGACCATGTGACGGAGACCATGGTTTTGAGCACTTCAATGTATTAAATACTATTAATGAAGAAATCTTAGCACCCTTAGTGACGTTTGTTCCACCTCAAACAGGTCCCTTGTTTCTCGTGTTATTGTATCTTCTTGAGTACATGGCAAGGCTCTCGGCGGCCCCAACTCTTGACATTAGGCCAGGCAAGCCTTTCTCGAATCTTCCTTCGCTGCCAGCTATGATATGATATCCGATATGATATTTTATTTGTTTCGCGCTCATACTCAAGTGTTTCAGAGCACCAGAAGGCAAGGGAGGGGAACAAGAGAGAACAAAAACAACAATCTTACTAGTCCCAGTGGCATTGAGAATGCACAAGTGCATAGGAGAGGGAAAGGGGAAAAAGTGCATGGAAGCGCGAAGAAGTGGAGAGTGCTGAGTAATGCAAAACAGATAAATAATAAATGAATAATAAAAAGCAACAACCAGTGGTAGTGCAGCCAGCAAGTGGCAATTGCTGGGATTAAGGCAACAGACAAGGTGTGTCTGTTAAGTACAGGAAAAAAGGGGGGGCTCTATTGTTAGAGATACAGACCCCAGTGAAACGGATTGACAGGAGGCAGTGTGGGTAGGCAGCAGGGTGAGCAGGTACATGGGCCCAGAAGTCAGAGAGTAGGCCAGGTGCACAGTGCCGAGAGAGAGCAGATCAGAAGGGGAGAGGAGAGGCAAAGGCAGAAACAAAGAGGAAGGTCTTGATGTGGTTCCGGAACCAGAGATGTTTCGTCTCAAGTTTGAGAGTCGCAAGGAGGCTGTTCCAATGGGAGGCACCAGCTGAAGAAAGAGATCTACCCCCAGTTTGTTTCTTTGAAAAACACCTGACCCTGAGGGAGTTAGAGGTAGGCTATCCTATTCTACTGTGACAAACTTCCATTCACAGGGTCCAAGTTTGCAAAAGTGCTTCGTGTGACATCCAGATACATTCCTATATATATACATTGACACATCTCCGCAATCTATTCACTACGCAGCCAGCCTTATGATTACTTTGTCTACTTGCGTTACTGCGCCTGTACAATTGTAAAATGGTTTTGCATTTTCTTCAGTGCTTCGCTGCACGTGTAATCTTCATTTTGCTTCTGAAATGTTGCTTACTTCACTCCTTCGTCATCAGCTTTCACACTTCTTCCAGAATTTCCTTCAGAATTTTGTCTTTTCTCCGTGGATACATATAGGGTTTTCTCAATGGATACCTTGTTTCAAGGACTTTTGGCAATATAGGCACCATTATTGGCTTTGTGCATGTCGAAATTTCCGGTTGCCAATATATAGGCAGAATAGGGGTGGAACTTCCGGTAGAGCTACTTGGCTCCTCCTCTACACTAGCAATGCTGCATGCTGTACGAGTGAACCATCCTATCTGCAAAACCCTCTCCTCCATATCGACAATCCTGAGTGAACAATTGTCGTGGCATACGCTGAGTGAGAATGTATCATTACTCAGCAACCCTGCACTGCCTCAAGTGCTTCAATGAGAGCAATCTGTTCTGCTCATTGTGCAGAATAATGACCTGGCAGCCTCTGCTGCAAGACAACCTCAAACTGTCCCTCAACCAGACGCATCACTGCCCCTTCAGTATGTCTCTGACCTGTCTCCTGTTCAATAGGTGACTACTCAACAAAATATACTTCTCCGTCAACAAGGGCATAGTTGCAGGCCTTAGGGATACCATATTCTGGACCTTCATAGGTTACACTGTTGTGCACCTTGTCATCAAAGTAATGGGTTCAGTCAAAAAGGTAGCTGGGGTCACTGTTTTACAATGGGCAATATGAATGGACGGGCTTGACAGCATTACTTCATAAGCAGAAGACCTTTGTGTTGTCAAAATGGATTTGGATCTTTCTAGTATCACAAAAATTGCATGGTCCATGTACAGTGTTAGTGAAAAACCCATCACAATTGTTACACACTTCTCAATAGCGAAGGCAGCAGCAGCCAATGCTTGTTTTCACTGGAACTGGCTTTGCATTACAGAGTCTAACATGCCACTGTAGTAGGCCACAGGTTTGTGTCACATTGTGCAGTGTTGTGTCAGTACTGCAATCAACATTTGACCATCAGAATGTGAAAAAAAGTTAAACCTTTACGTATAATCAGGGATAGCCAATACTGTCATGGTAGAAATAACATCTTTAAGCTCCTGAAACTTAGCGACCATCTCATCAGTCCAGATAATCATATTTTTTGTACGCTGTGCCTCCTTGAGGACCTTAAACAATTGTTTAGTGTACGCCAATAATATTTCTCCCTCCATTTCTCGGTTTTCAAGCAACTCCTCATCTGAGACATTTTTCATTGGTTTTGTTGGGTCAATGCACAGAACCGTTTGCCATTCCCCATTATTGGAATCAACAGCTATTAAAACAATCCGGTCTTCGGCCACCAGCCAGAATTCCTTCTATATCTAGCTCAATGATGCTATCTGCAACTACCTCTTGGTGCTGGGCGGGCCTGAACAAAAATTCAGAGGGTACCCACAAATACTTGTTCACCAATCTTGCCACGGCACTTAGTAGTATGGCTATGCCATACAGACACACATCGGGGGCCACTGCTATCCCTCTTGCCATGTACTTAACACCTAATGCATGCAAAGATAACATTACCTTCAAGACACACATACCGGGCATGGAATACACCAGACCCCTTTAGGTGAACGAGATAGTCATGTTGAGCTTACTCAAGATATCTCTTCCCAAAAATTGATTGGAGTTGTGGTGGAATGTAGCAAGGGGGCTCACACCTGTCTGCCTCCTATTTTTATAGGTAATTTATTTGTAAAAGGACTGATTAAACTGCCCCAGAGAAGCCCTGCATTTTCATGACCTCGCCTGATAGAGGGAATCCTCCCTCACTGATGCATGATTTAGTTGCACCTGTGTCTACCATAGGAAAATGAATGGATTGTTTGCTATCTCCACGCCTACCAAGGGTTTGTCTTCTGGGTCAGCAGTGACTGGTACAATTGAACACGCTAAGACTCTCTGTGGGCTGTCCAAATCCAGCTACGTGCTTGTCCCATGGGAAGACGAATGGGTCTCCTCCAACCACAGTGGTTACCTAATAGTGAGTCACCATACCATTTGGAACAATGTTGTCACTCAGAATAGGTGGCCCTTGTTGTCCCTGATGTACAGTGTACAGCAGCACCTTACTAGCACCTGGGGCGGATAATGCCGAATCGTTGGTGGGGGAACTGGTGGGGCTACAGGCATTGGTGCACCATGCGGTGCCATCAGGGGCATCTGCCCGTTTGACTAGGAATATGAACCTGGACCTCCCTCCAAATAAGGATACATCGGTTGTTGGTGGTATGCATACACCTGTCTACTTCTGCATTCTCTTAAAAAATGACCCATGCGTCCAAATTTCCAACACTGGCCAGTTCATCCTCCTCCTCGCTGTCCCATTCCTCCAAAGCTCCCTTGCCTTCGCAGGGCACCCAGAACTCCCCCTTTCCCCTGTTGAAATCCCCCTGGGAATCCACCTTGATACTGAGGTTGGTACCCACCTGTCCACCCGTTCTCTCCTCCCCAACCAGGTGTTGCGTGCCTGTCCGCCTGAACTGTCCTAAGATCTGCCGATCCTTCCCTCTGTACTGCCGTTGCGCCTCCCTCCAATGCAAACTTCACTAACTTCTTTTGCACCAGTTTTGCTTCCTGTACTTACGCTTTCTGCACTATTTCCTTCTCCTTTTCTTTCATTCGTTTACAATGGTGGATAATAATAGACTGTATTTCCGCCCAACCCTTTGCCTTGATACCCACTATCTTATCAAGTGTCTTCTGCACCTCCTTTGGGAGCCCTCTTTTAACCACAAAAAAGAAAAAAAGAATTGCTCCATCACACCTTTCCCCAGTCTCCACCCGCCACATTTCTTGCATATGTAATATATATCGGCCCGGATCCTAGTCGTCACGCACTGTTCATTGCATAATCGACTGAAGATCAGGCGCGTCTGCATACGCACTCTGCAAAGCCGTCCATACTTGAGGCTGGATGTCATTAAAGTGTGCTCCGTTGTGGTTGTTGTCACCCAATGTTGCACCTGGATACCCTGCTTTAATTGATATGTCATCAGCCTGGTCTCCCAGGTTCGACAAAAACAAACTTGTCAAGTCCCCTATAGCTAAAGTAGTCACAGCTGTCTGATTTTCAAATGCATTTTTTTATTTGCCCACCCTGGCTGTGATGGACGGGAGTGCCTTTATACGGTTATTTTTGTCAGGCAGATGGGGAGCAGGTGCAAGTGGATCTAGGTCACATGGCCTAAGCCCTGCCCACCTGGTACCCTCCTGCTTGCCGCTCTTTTTCACCACTTAGCAAGCCCCACCCACCTGGTGCCTTCCTGCTTGCCGCTCTTTTTCACCACTTAGCAAGCCCCACCCACCTGGTGCCTTCCTGCTTGCCGCTCTGTTTACCTACTTAAGGAGCCCTCAAGCCACTGTTCCTTTGCAGATGGAGAGCAGGTGCAAGTGGATCTAGGTCACCTGGCCTAAGCCCTGCCCACCTGGTGCCTTCCTGCATGCCGCTCTTTTTCACCACTTAGTAAGCCCCGCCCACCTGGTGCCTTCCTGCTTGCCGCTCTTTTTCATCACTTAAGGAGCCTCACCCACCTGGTGTCTTCCTGCTTGCCGCTCTGTTTCCCTACTTAAGGAGCCCTCCAGCCTCTTTTCCTTTGCAGATGGGGAGCAGGTGCAAGTGGATCTAGGTCACCTGGTCTAAGCACAACCTACCTTCTTATCCCTGCCTCTTCCTTCCTGCTCTTAACTATTAGATCAAGAACGTCTCTCGCTCGGGCGTCTGCAGTGAAGGGCAGACAAAGAAAAGGGCAATTCCTGTTTGGACCTGTTCGGACCAGGAGGGCCCAGGGCCCGACCCTCTGCTCAGACAGCAGGTAAGCATGCACCAACATGTGTTACCCCCTCTGTCCCCACAGGCCATCGCCACACCTTCTGGTCCCCCTGTGATGTTCCCTTGTGCCCCCCCTTCTCGCACACAGGTGTTGCCTGTTTTGCTTGATTCTTCTTCCCTGCTCCCCCTCAACCTCATCCAGACTACTTCTGCAGGAGTCTGTCCTGATACATTCTGGTTTCACCATCACCGTCTTGTGGCCAATGCTGGATTTTACTTTTATGGACTTCATTCATTCACGGTGCGTCACTCTTTCTCAACTCTCATGCTGGACTTTCTTTGCATTTTGTACTCATGGTGGCCCTGAATAATGCTGTTCCCATCTTCATCTTGTATCCTGGCTTGCAACATTATGTGTTACTACTGACTTCTGCAATTGTATTCGCTCTCCACTCTTGCTTCTCCTCTCTTTTTGAATGCTTACTCTCTGTTCTCGCCTCCTTTCTCTTCTCCCTTTTCCTATTTCCTCCCCTTACTTCTTCTATGCACTTACTCTATCAGAATTGTCCCTGGACCTAATATGATAGCAACCTCATCTGTTTCCTCCACCCTCCCATTACTGTTTTTTTCCTCCCCACCTCCCTTCCAGCACTATCTGAAATGTTGTCAGACCTAGTATGATAGTCACTTGTTTCGTTCCTCCACTCCCTTTCTGCACCCTCTCCCTCACCTTTTGTTTTTCTCCGGCTCTACCAGAAATGTTGTCAGGCCTAGTACGGTAGTCGCCTGTCTGCTCCCATTTCCTTCCCACTCTCCCCCTCCCTTCCTTATCTATGTCTTAGCTCTTGCACTATCTGAAATGTCGTCAGGCCTAGCATGATAGTTAATTTCACATCCTTACTGTTCATGGCCTGTAAGAATGTAATTGTATTTTCCCTTGTTCCCTCCCTTGCCTTGAAGCGCTTTGAAACACATTGTGTATAGGCGCTATATAAATAAACTATCATATCATATCATATCATAATGTGCGTCCAAGGGATATACTGTGATCTCCCTGGACCCTTGCACAACAACTGGAAAGGTGCCCCTATCGCCTTTCAACATTTTTTCTTCACCACCACCGATCTCTTTCCCACACCCATATCTATTACGTAACCTGGGTTCCAACAAACGTTCTACTCATGTGGATATTACAAGTGGTTTCTCTGCTTTGTCCAGTTCGTCCACCGTATCCCACTCCTCTTCTCTTTCGTGTGTATAGTATTACTCCTTCTCAGACCTTGCCGTCGCATAATCCAACCCCCTTTTCGCTTCCTTCTATCTTTACAATCTTTTTCTATATGAACAGCTTTGATCGCTGTACTATCTATTTGAAATAAAATATCCCCTGCTCTCCATTCATCCACCCCAACAGGCACCTGCTGCCCTTCTCGTCGTTCTAATTTTAATCGTGCAATTTTGCTTTTCCACCTTCCTTAACCACTCTTTCTGTGGTTTTGCCTCATCTCCCTTCGGCCTTTTACCCTTTTGGGAAGATTCTGATAATGCGCTGACGTAGGTGGCGGGGGTGTCGTGGTAGGTAATGGGGGACACAGCACACGTGGGATAGGATCCTAGTGGTGAACACCTGTCTGTTTCCAAAGTGGCCACAGGGGCACTCGGAACATTAACTCTGGTAGTAACAGTACTGCATGTGGTAGTCACCTCACATACTGTTCTAGAATGATTGGTGGGGTAATCCTCTAAGTCTTCCACCATCTTCCACAACTCCAATACCTCCTTTCTGTTTTTTTATTTCTTTCCCTTATACTTGTTATATTTGGCTGTTAAAAATATATAGATGTGTCTACAAATCTTTCTTTTATTAGTGCCCTTGTCAGGCCAGGGCTTAAACATCCCTCCCTTTGTTTCTGCGCACCATTCCCTTTAATATTAAAGAATCTTATCTCGATACCACAGAAGGGCTTTACACATATAATCCAACAGAGTTGTCAATTCCATAATAACTACTTCTTTCTCATCACTTGTTTACAATATTGCCAATACCCTTACTCCACCCCAACAAATCCCCACCCTTCCATGTATTCCCTTCTTACACCTCACATTCAACCTTCCTTTCCCAGACACAAGCCTTTCACCCTACCCACGCCACACCTAAATCAGCTCTGCTATAATCAATATGAACCACGTCACACAAAAAGAGAAACTCACTGACAATAAATTCACAACAATATTCCTCTTTTTCATTCCAACACCCACCCCCACTATATCAGGTGAGGAGATCCCAGGCCATGCATTCCTCTACCACAACTACCTTTTCGATCCCACGCCATCTCTATATACTGGACGGAGAGATCCCAGACTCACTAAATATACAGAGCTTCTATCCACATAATAATAATAATAATAATAATAATAATAATAATAATAATAATAATAATAATAATAATAATACTACAATAATAATAATAATAATAATAATTTGGCATTTATATATAGCGCTACGAACCCTCAACCCTCAAACATCCTCTTTTCTTCCATTGTACAGCGCTGTCTTCTCCCCCTATTATCTGAGGAAAGGATCCTATTGCTCCAAAAACAATAGTATAAAGGCCACAATAAAAGAAATGTATACAAAACCACGTGATTTCCTATTTCATCAATCTACACTCTCCTATCCACACATGTATACCCATTCTCCAATACTCACACACTGTCTTCGTTTCCCACTTATGTTTCTCCAAAAGGGGGTGACTTACGTCTGTGCGTTCACCCAAAGTCCTCGGTTACGGGTCCCGTCAACAGCATGCACAATCCAGGGACAGCGCCCCGCTCCAAAGAACAGACAGGAATTCTGATAGCACAGCTCCTGTGAACCTCTCAAAGGTTATGCACAAGGGGGACTGGTCAATGCAGGTGGGTAAGGCCCCTCCGGATGTGTGGCCAGGACTCTTCCATCTTTGCAGGGGTCACTTGGATCACATCAGGGACACCAGAAATGTGAGGCAATTCCCAATGATCAAAGAAAGTGCAACCCGCTAGGCAAAAAGACTAGGTGCACCCGCTTTTGAGAAATACGAGAGTTTATTTTTGCATACAAAAAGGAAAAGGTGACAGGGTATTATAAATCCACTGCCACAGAGCTCTCTGGTGTCTTTCATGCATGATTCAAGTTATAAACACACACATCGTCACTCATGACACAATTGAAATACATTGTTAATCCCTCACCCTCATTGGCTGCCGCATATTTACATGCAAATGATTAGATATAGCCCATGTTCCAAATGGTATTCGCTCTCGTCTTCACTGCACATGGGTAGCATCCCCATCCATCATGTGATACTGCAAAGCAGTTGGTTAACATCAATTGGCACGACCCTACCTTTATCCTAACCATGTGACATACACCTGGCTATCAATATGAACTCAGTGGGACTCTTCGGGGACAGCCTGGTCCTTGCAGATAAAGCAGCCCTTCTCTCTTCCCAGATAGGCCAGCAGCCCCCATCATGCTCTCCCATCTGTATGGACATCATTCTTGGCTCTCCTTGTCACAAAATGTAGATCATGTTGTACTCTGTTTTCCCTTTTATCAGTTCCAACTGCTGAGAGTGAAATTACTGTCCCACTAATCACTACAGTTCACAAACGATTTAGAGCCTATTTTCTTGCACATCTGATAGTTCAAATAGAGTGACCATCAATCTGGTTCATGTTTTGGCATCTCAAGAGCTCTACCTTTGCTCCCAGGAATATGACATTGGTGCTAGGCCGCAGCCTTTCACGTCTTCGGTTGCACACATTTCTACCTAATTAGTTCAAACACCTATCTAATGTGAGGTCATATGAGTGTTCCTTTGCCGGCCCTGGGAAACGGGAAACACTAATGAGATGAGAAGCAAGACCTCCTTCTTCTGTGTCATTTGGGAGAAACGAGCCTGCAAGGATTCAGGCCTACACATAAATGCAATGGTAGTTCATGCTGTGTCTGTCGTGTATATGAGCATACTATATCGTACATGAGTAAACGGCAACATTGCTGATTAACTTCCCCTTTATGGGTGTCTACTCCGGCCACTAATCCTTAACCATAACTCCCCCCTCAACCCTCACACTGTCCCATGATCATTTCCATATTCTAATAAATTTTCCACAATCTAGATCATCTAGGTGGGGCGGTGGTCTGAACGTGCATCCCAACCATAGGCACTGTCTACAAGGCACAAAGCTTTAAATTACACCCTTTTAGCAAAGCAGGTGAGATATGGTCTTGACATTTAAGATGAGAAATCAGCCTGGCCGCTGCATTTTGAATAAAATTGGGTTTAACGAGAGAATGTTTGGGACATCCCAAAACGATGGCATTACAATGATCAAGCCGACTGGCTGTAAAGGCATTCATTAACTGCATCTTTTCCAAGAATATTAAATAACACCAGAAACATTTAAGAGTTTTTGATTAAAACACCTACTTGTCACCTTACAAATGTGGTCATTTAGAGATAGGTATGAATCGATTCAGACTACTATTTTCTGAAACATCACTACAAAATAGAGGTGCTGTGCAAAACATATGCCAAACACAACAAGACCCTAGTCATCAGTAAACCGTGCACACCTGTTCTAGGAAAATTGGAGCTACAAACTTGTGTTGTGCAATTTTTAAAGGCACTTTTGCAAATGATCAGTGTATCAGTAATGTCTTTAAGGCAAACACCATCACAAATGGCATTCAAATGTTCCATCAAAATTAGACACTCAGTGATTTTTGAAAGTAAAATATATAGTCCATATTCATTGCCTAACTCTAAGACACCCTTTTTTCAGTCCCAAACAAATCTGTCAACCCCTAAGCCTAACAGATTCCAATAATCACGGACTTCCATAACTCTAAAACACTCTCCCTGGACACCTGCCCCTTACACCATCTAATTATATAAGCTCATCAAATTCCTACCCGGTACCCTCAATAAACAGACCCCACAAGCTCCTAATGCTCCCTAACTAAAACACATCCCAAATAACTGAGAAGTCCTATCCAACCCCAAAAGCCCACTGTTAAATAGCCCTTTTGTAATCATACCCTCTTTCTAACACCAAATCACTGCAGTAAACCGTTCCAGTGGTGCCCTACTCCTTCTAACCCTATTGCACTATGTGTACAGCTCCCATGAAATCATGTCTCTTATTTACCAGTATAAACCCCAATAAACAACACCTGGGAAACGCCATCCTCTTCATTACACCAATTCACCCCAATACACGAGTCCCATGAAATCCTACTTCTCCACAAACCAACATACCACATTATTTTTGACAGATTTCTTTTTTCTTTTCTATCGGTCCTAGGTTGAGTGGCATGCGGCCCTTCCCACTGGGGCTTGTAAGTATTTATAGAGACTGCTAGAAGCTATGGGAAGGGGAGGAAGGAATGTGTTGGTGCTGCAGCACTCCCATTAGAGTATCATTTGTACAACACAGTTCATGAAAATCATTCTAAGACAGCCCTGTAGCCAAGAGTAGCACCACTATTTAGCCTGTGTAGCATTTGCACTGAAAGGGTGCTTTAAGTACTGAAATAGTGCAATGCTTATGGTTCTGTGTTCCCGTAACTGAGTATTTGTCTTAAACGTACTGACCTTGCTAAACTGATCACCTGCTAGTCACATCTTCGCTGGCATAGCGTAAATCTAAGTGAAGATTTTGTATGTTCATTAAGAGTAGGCTTGCTTTAAATTGAATTATGCTACACATTTCTTGCCACATGTACTCATTTAAAAAAGAGAGAGCCCTTCCCTACAGAGCAAGAGTTAAGACACACAAGTTAAGCATACCCTAAATGTTAGAATTACTATTCTCACCTACTAACCACACGTTGCTGTGACCAAATGCCATAATATTATATAGCATCCATCAACATACATTGATCCTATATTCTTAGGAACTGTTAGCTAACATGCATCAAGAGAATACGACACCCATCACACCATATTGTACTGTGGGAAAAAAAAACGGTTTGGAGTGGTTGCGTTTCACAGAGCATTGCCTATTGTATTTGCTCTGTGAGGAAATTAATAGTTCACTATCACGCTGCCAATGCTAAATGTGTCAAGTATGTATCTAAGACCTTTTAAAGAACAGTATTACCTTTAGGGATCTGTACAGGATACAAAGGAAGTGTTGTGAAATAGAATGATCTATAACATATGGCAAGGAACAGTTGAACAGGATTGTTGTGTACCTGGTGTGGGATGCTGCTTAGTATGGAACGCCACAATGTTGTCCAGAAGTCCTTTTCAATGATGACCAGGAAGCAAGCATGGTACGAGAAAACCACCCTAACACTGTTCCCAAACACGTTAACTTCCAGGGAAAGTGTGTAGGATAACTCTCCCTGTACCATGAGGCGGTACCCAGATTAACGTGTTACAAGGACGGTGGAAACCACTGGACCCCACAGGCTCAATTTCCAAGTAAGGTATGGCAGTAGGTAGTGAGATCAAGAATCAGAGTATAATTGAAGGTGAAGACATAGAGAAACAAGAAGAAATGGAGGTAGGCAGAAAGGTGTAGCCAGGAAACATTAAGGAATGATGCATGGAGAAAAGGCCGGAGGGAGAAGCGTGTGGTAAGAAGAATGTTGAGACGCACCGAACGCTGTGTATTCTGGCATTTTATATCTGGGATTCAGAACGAGGCAGCATTGTGGTAGTTGCCGGTCAACCAGGGTTTCCAGCTCCCATCGGATGTCCCTGTTTGTGCCGTAATGTAATTACGCCAAGGAGAGGGACCGGCAAACATGGCGGCCCCCCGCAGCACCAAAAACAAGACGAATGGGGCTTCCGGCCCACAACTTTGACCCCAGCCGAGGAGACCCGCAATACTGAGGAAGAAGGCCAATGGAGACCATGCAGGTGAGTAACACCAATGACACTGTGTGTACCACGCGTGAGCCATCCCATTTGGGGAAGTAACCCCAGGCTTGCACTGTGCGCAAAGTATGTCGGCTCTGTCTACGATGAATACCCAATTATTCATAATTCCCCAAATTATCGAAATTCTTGCTAAATTAAGACCCTGCCCCTTGACAGCTTTTCCTTAGCTTCTCCCTTCTCTATTTATAATCCCTTTATATAAACCCCCCCAACCCTCAGTTGGACTCCTATTGCAAAAACCGAGAACATCAGTGTGCGGGTGGGAATGGAGGGAACCTTAGTGATTGTGATGATTTAGGGAATTAGAAGTAATGAACATTATCATATGTAATAGAACATTACCACCCACCCTCCTATCAACACAGTGCTTACTAAATGAATGGGTATGCAGCCGTGTCTGGGAGCGAAGAAAGATGCTCAGTCAGAGAATATAACTGCAAACACACTTTAATGATCGTTAAAAGCCAACAGCAGGACCTCAACATCCTAAGGCCAGGAATGCGGTCCTGAAGGCACTGGAAACTCTCTCCCCCCAATTGTAGTCTATAATGGGCCACAAAGGCAGATGGAGTTGCCCATGTATCGCGCCTTGAAACACCTGTGTATAGGCGCGTTACAAATACCATATCATATCATATCATGTAGCCACGTTGCAAATGTCTTCCATGGTGACTCCTTGGTCATCACCCCACAACGTTGCAATCCCTCTCATGGATCTACCCTGGAATGCACTGGGCAGCGGGGTCCCAGCTTGGGCAAAAGCCTCCATGATGGTTGCCTAAATCCAGCGACTGATGGTAGTAGTTGAAGGCTTTCTACCCTTTGTAGATCCCATAAAGGCCAACAAGAGACTGAGAGATTGATGAACTCTGTTGAATGTAAATAGAAATAGCCTGCTCAGATCCAGCATATGTAATGATTCCTCTTCTGGAGTGGAGGGCTTGCTAAAAAGGCATAGGCAACACAACCTCTTGATTCATGTGGAATGACAATGGGATCTTTGGAATGAAGTCAGGATTGAGGCGTAACACCAACCTATCTGGATAAAAAATACAAATAGGGGTCGGTGACTAACAGTGAACCCAGCTTGCATGTTCGTTGCGCCGACGTTATGGCCAACAAAATATCTACCTTCCACATCAGAAACTGAATGGACGCTTCCTGTAGAGGCACAAAAGGGGCCTCTTGCAGCTGTCAAAGCACCAGAGGTAATTCACATTGAGGTATCGGTGCAGGTTTTCTCATTTTTTCAGGTGGAAGCTCTTGAGTAGCTTGTTCTCATATGGCTGAACAGAACCCAGGTCAGTTGATGGGCCAAAAATAGCCCCAACAGCTGCCCATTACGCAGGCAAAGTCGCTGACACCAATCCCAGGTCAAAACCTTCTTTCAGGAATTCAAATATGATCCACTGCTCTGCCAAGACTGGATCCCAGTGTTTTGCAAAGCACCACACTGCGAAGGACGTCCAGCGATGTGTTTAAGAGGACTACATCACTGGCCGCCGGGACTCTTGGCCTATCATTGCTGCTGCATGGGACATCCCTCAGCGCTGGAGCTCCTGCCCCTCAATCTTCATGTCGCTAGATGCAGCCATTTCATTGTGTCTTGGGACAAGGGTGGGCTGAGAATTGGAGAAGGATCCCCCAGAAACACCAATGGGGATTCCACTGCAAGGAGACACAGTAGGGGAAACCATGCATGAATGACCAAATGGACGCCACCAGCAAAACATCTGTCTTGTCCCTCTGGATCTTCTGGAGTACTCATGCCAGCAAGGAAAATGGAGGAAAGGCATCTTGAAGTGAATTCCAATAAAGACCAGCTCCTGTGAAGGCACCAGCTTGGATTGGTTGGTGTTTATTAGGAAGCCTTGCTGCGACTGGCTGGTGCATATTATCTTCATGTGGACCACAACTTCTGCCTCAAATGTGTCCAGATTAATAGATCATCTAAATATGGGTGCACTCTCACAGACATCTTTCGCAGAACCCCTACCATCGGGAACAAGGTTTTGGTGGACTGACCGAAGGGCAGGACCAGGAACTGGTAGGTGACACCTGCAACACTGAAGTGAAGGAACTGATGATGAGGTTGGCAAATCGGAATATGGAGAGATGCGTCCTCCAAATATATGGATGTGAGCCAATCGTGACACTGTATCAGGGAAATAACATGATGGTGCATCTCCATCATGAACCGTTTCCTCTGATTTAAATTTGTTGCGGGGCATGACCAGTCTAAATTCCTCCATTGGCTTCTTCATCAAGAACAATATGGAGAAAAATCCCTGAAATTCTTCCAGACATGGGACCACACAGATAGCCTCTTTTTGCAATAATCTTTAGATTCCCTCCAGGAGAGCCACACTCTTCAATGCATCGGAGGATGGTGTACCCTGAATGTAAAATGTCCAACGCCCAGTGGTGGTGTACATTCCCCCAGTCCCCCTTGAACAAGGTTGAGTCAGCCGCCCATAGACTCACACTGTCCATGGTAGTCAGGGCTTTGGTTGCCCTGGCGTACCTGCCAGAAGGTGAGGGGATGAGCCAGTATGGGGCCAGCCCCTTCTTGTCAGGCTGTGTCCTCATCCACGAAAAGAGAGTCTGCGAACTGGTACTGGAACTGATATACTGTGACCGACTAGAACTTTGCCCAACGACCTAAGCCGACTTCGATATGAGAGCATGTGTTTACACCAATTAAATTATTTTTGAGGTAAAAATCCAACTGGTGTCTAAAGAGACAGGGACCCACAAAGGGTAGCCTGGTAAGGGTCCCCTTCCTGTTTCATTCCATTTTCCAAGATCTACGCAAAAGGTGTCGTCTGGCTGCAATAGTGGAACTAACAGTCAGCACTGACACCCTCAGGGCAACATAGTTAATGTCTAACACATAATGGGCCTGCTTATCCATCATCATCAGGGATTCAATGTCATCACACTCCCGATAAGCCACCTGAAGATTTTGTAAATCCAGCATCAGGGACTGGGCAGTATAAGCTAAATACACTCCTGACTTGCCAATCAAATTCACAGTAGGGTGTTTTCCATCTTCCTGTTTACTGGATACAGAGCAGAGGTTCATCAGGGAGAGGTTGTTTTGACCAATGAGGTCGTCCAACTTGGGGTCCGGCTTCACATTTCACAGGTACCTGTTGTCAAATCCCTCCAAAGGGTATAATTTGTATATATAGCGTGGAAAGGATAGTTTCTCTGTTTCCTTCCATTCACCTAACAACACATTTGGAATGTTCTCATAAGGGGGAAGGCTGAACTGGGAGCCCCTTTGAACTGTTTAAACCTTTTCTCTCCATGGCAACAGTCGGGACTGGGAGTTCTAGGATCCTTCCAACACGGTCCAAGATCAGCTTTAGGTCTTCACATTTATCATATTAGCCTGAAAACATCTCCATATCTTTCACCTCATTAAACAGTGACTGGCCATCATCCTTGGCATCTGCGATGAGGTCCCTATCCAGTGTGTCAAAGGCTTGAGGGTCAGAAGAAGTGCCCTTGCACCCTGTAAGACATTTGCAGTAGGCAGGGCTGAATGCCTGGCTTCCACCACTGTCTTCTGGACGAGGCGTGCCACCCCCTTCTCCGACATGTGCCTCCTCGAGTGCCTGTGCTAGTGGTGTTTTCTCCCCTCTGGGTAGTGAGACGAGGAGGAAGGCTCAAGAATCATCCACTTCTATGTGCCCTTCCTACCCCTAATTAAATCCCAGAGGAGACCACAGAAAGAAACACCCCAGGAGACTGGCTTTTTTTAAATCAATGAATGCGGCACTGATCTGCGTCCAGAAACCATGGCAACATGTAAGAGAGTGTCAGATGTGCCCTTCTGTGCCCACCCCTCCATATGATGTCTGAACTGTGCTGCCGTCCTCCTCCCCATGTACCTGCATCCATGTGATCATATTGCAGGGGGGGGATGAGAACGCTTCAGCAAGGCGGGAGCAGTCTTCAACATTGCAGACTTCGCTGATCAGGGCCCATGGTGGACCGCAACAGTGCATCATGAAAAATGGATGCAGAGTCCTAGGGCCTCACCAGCACTCGACCACATCGCCTCCCTGGAGGTCCCCTACACCCAAGATCCACTTACCGCCGTCCACAACAGTACCACAACGGATCCATTATCCTCCTGCCAGCAGAAACAACCCAGCAGCTGCCATTCAGGTAAGCATAAAACAAGCAGATTGAGGGTAAGGAGGTAGGGGTTTAAATGCAAAGGATTAGAAATAGAGAAGGGAGAAGCAGAGGAAAAGGCTGTCCAGGCGAAGAGCCGGACTGTGGTGAGGGGGTGGGGGTAATGCTTTCACGGGTGCATTAGTTTAACAGCCAAAAGCTACTGAGATATCACTAAAATGCTGTTGGGTATTTTGTATAGATTTGGGGCCTAGCGGTATTTTCTTACCGCCAAAATGAAAATAATTCAGTAATAATCACTCTTTGCATTCGGATTAGATTTGGTATATAGTACTATAGTATACATACATTATTTCAGCACACTGATACATTTAGTGGTATACATTATGTTGGTATGCGTTATTGGTGGTATTTCTGGTGAGCATAATTCCTTTGTTTTATATATGGCCCCAATATCCAGAACCCCTTATTTTTGCTTAGTTTGTTCGTGTGATCACTAGAGAGACCTCAGGCATACACTGCCCCCACACTCTGCAATATATAATTACCTAGTTTGTTCAGCATGTGAGATTCTTCGGTTGGTCGCCTTCTGGAAGTGGCAATACTCTCACTTAAAGCACCCCCAGCGAGAACGTGCATCTGCAGTTACTCAAGCCGGGGATTATTGTCTGGGAGTTCCCAGTCTCTGCAGCAGTGCACCGGGATCTGCTTTTTCAGTCAGGCAGCCACCAGCCAGGTCTTTCTCCGAGCTCTCTAAAACGTATTCTCCCTCTCTCCTTCCCCCAGATTCTACAAGAAAACTTGGTTACAGCCTCTAATATGATGCTTGTCCAATAAGAATCCCTCACTTTCTATCCTCCTCCTGCACACAATAGAAATCTTTTGCAGTAAGCAACTCTAACAAAACAAAACTGATTTCCTGCTTATTCGAATCTTTGCTTCCTGCAAATACTGTGTACAATGCAGCACAGGAAAAAAAATCTGGATGCGCGGTTAAAATGACTTTCAGAGTCTGCCTCATTTTGCAGTGGAGAACCCATTATTTTATTAATGAGTTAGCATGTTAGTTTTTTGTTAATGAGGTTAGCGTGTTTTGGGAGCACAGAGCACAGCACCACTGCACAGGGTCAATGTATAGCGTGTTTTTTGAAGTGCAGCGCCACTGCATGGGTTTGGTGCATTGCTATAAGGTGGTACAGCGAGGCATGTGTTGCCAGTGCAACCTATGGACATGTAAAAGAAAACAGGCTATGCAATCAAAAATGATTTCTACATATAAAATGCAAATAATTTTTTTTCACAGTTAAAAGCATATATATATATTTTTTTTTTACCTGAAATTCCTTTGTTGCAGGAGACACAGTTGAGGATTAATGAACTAACCTCATTAACAAAAAACTAACATGCTAACTCATTAATAAAATAATGTGTTCACAACTACAAAATGAGGCAGACTCTGAAAGTCATTTTAACCGCGCATCCAGATTTTTTTTCCTGTGCTGCATTGTCCACAGTATTTGCAGTAAGCAAAGATTCGAATAAGTAGGAAATCAGTTTTGTTACAGTTGCTTACTGTAAAAGATTTCTATTGTGTGCAGGAGGAGGATAGAATGTGAGGGATTCTTATTGGACAAGCCTCATATTAGAGGCTGTAACCAAGTTTTCTTGTAGAATCTGGGGGAAGGAGAGAGGGAGAATACGTTTTAGAGAGCTCGGAGAAAGACCTGGCTGGTGGCTGCCTGACTGAAAAAGCAGATCCCGGTGCACTGCTGCAGAGACTGGGAACTCCCAGACAATAATCCCCGGCTTGAGTAACTGCAGATGCACGTTCTCGCTGGGGGTGCTTTAAGTGGGAGTATTGCCACTTCCAGAAGGCGACCAACCGAAGAATCTCACCTACTGAACAAACTAGGTAATTATATATTGCAGAGTGTGGGGGCAGTGTATGCCTGAGGTCTCTCTAGTGATCACACGAACAAACTAAGCAAAAATAAGGGGTTCTGGATATTGGGGCCATATATAAAACAAAGGAATTATGCTCACCAGAAATACCACCAATAATGCATACCAACATAATGTATACCACTAAATATATCAGTGTGCTGAAATAATGTATGTATACTAAAGTACTACATACCAAATCTAATCTGAATGCAAAGAGTGATTATTACTGAATTATTTTCATTTTGGCGGTAAGAAAATACTGCTAGGCCCCAAATCTATACAACATACCCAACAGTGCAAACACAAACAATAAAACATTTGCTAATTCTTATGCCAATATAAATACATTTGCAAAATTTGGAAGTGAGGACTTAAGGTTTATTACACTGTTTCAAGTGCAAAAAATGTGGTATTTTACACCAACATTGGCACATTTTACAGTTGGATTAAACGAATTCTATGACTGCTTAAAAATAAAACCTAATTTACACAAAAAACCCTCCAATGAAGCAAAAACAATTCTCACGCCCTTTATCCATGGAAAAAATGCTAATTCATTAAGAAAATGACCCAATCAACCAATTGAAGTGTTTCCACACTTGAGGTATCCATCATATACTGCTTTGCCAAACACAATGGATACATATATAAATATTAAAGTCTGAAAACCTATAGCATACATAGCAACTGCAGCACTATGTGTTAAAAATTCTGTATAGACAGCTTGGTAACTGGCCTCAAGCATAGAATCTTGACATATGAGGCAGAAACATGTCTGTGGTTCCTTGTGGTCTCGTGCAGAAGGGATGTGGTCTAGCAGTTTGGGCTGAACTGCCCCTTTAGGGGTGGGGCCAAGCCTGATTTGCATATGGCTTGATGGCGAAGAATGATGGTCTGGACAGTTGCCCATAGCAATTGAGAGAGTTTTAAGATTCATTTTAAACCATCCAGCCATTACCTCTTTGTTGTTCCATAAACATCAATGTACAGTATCCCTTGGCCCTTCACTGGCACTAAAAATACCAAGGGAAACACATTCATCAAACGAATGTTCTTTTGTTTGAAATATGTTCTAAGCAGAAACGAGGTAGGAAGCAGACATTTACTTCTTAGACAATGTGAGTGTTTAGGGATTATTATCTCCTGCACCTCCATACAAGATTTCAGCAATGAGCATGACATGCAAGGGTTCATTGGAACACATGATGAATGTACTCAAAAATATAACCAAAATATTAGAGGACACATGTTCTAGTGCTATACCTGTCATCTTTATGCTGATGACATATACACAGAAGAGTCTTTCCTCTAACATGTCATTTTTGATGCCCTTCTTAACATTAATATGTCAATGGTGAATTACACAACTCTACATACTTGGGCTAGATTTTCATTTTCATTCTGACATGTCCGTTGAGACACAGGCATGAACCAAGTAGTACAAACTAAGGTATGCCTGGAAGTGTAAAATCCCTTATATTCTTCCTTGCCCGGATACCTTATATTAGGAACACAGCTTATATGTTTCAGATCTTAGGAGCTTTTTATGTGCATTGGGCCTCATTATTAGTCTGGTGGTATGCTGCCAGGAAATTCTTCAGAATATCACCAAACGGTAATACCGTTACAACCACTTGGTCTTCCGGAATTACTGGCAGATTGCAAGTGGCTTTAAGTGTATGGTATTCCTCATTCCATGGAGTCCATTGGACTCCATGGGAGAATTTCTGGCATTACGGGCAACAGTAATACTGGCATTTTTTGGCGGTGGGGTGCCAAAATTACTGCCAGGTCAGTGCTGCAGGTAAATCTGGCCACCCCACCACCAAATTTGTAGTATGCCGGTCTCGAAACGTGCTGGTAAATAGAATTACCGGCACATTAATACCATTCTGGCATATGAGTCCCATTTGTCTGCATTTTTACTTTGCTTCAAGTTAATATATGGAGTACTCAAATAAGAGATCTTTTTGTAGCACAAACTATATGTAGGTTTACAAATTTATAAATAAGAGTCATAATTCTGAATACAGTTAAATCTTGGTTACCTGGCATTTAAACAATGCCGAATTTTCCCATGCCAGATAATCAACTGTTTGACTACCAGAAATTGGCACAAAAAGGCCAGGAATCTTTGCTATTCAGCATATTTTCTTATTCAGCATCATTGGGGTTCCAATGATTTTCCATAACAAGGTTTTCACTGAAAATGCTGGACATGGTGGAAGTAATGCTGGACATGGTGGAAGTAATGCTGGACATGGTGGAAGTAATGCATGACATGGTGGAAGTAATGCATGACATGGTGGAAGTAATGCTGGACATGGTGGAAGTAATGCATGACATGGTGGAAGTAATGCATGACGTGGTGGAAGTAATGTATGACATGGTGGAAGTAATGCTGGACATGGTGGAAGTAATGCATGGCATGGTGGAAGTAATGCATGACATGGTGGAAGTGGATCACCTTGTTTGTGTAGTAAGATTAATACACGCCTGAAGCTAGAATGTACAGCGCAACATATCATTGTTGATGTAGGCATTTAATTCTGCACATTGCAATAATCTGTCTTGGTACTTACCTACATATTGTTTTTATATATGGCAGGGAAGATTTTCAGTCAAACACATTACATCGTCTAATTTTTAAATGACCTTGTGTGTGACTTTTATTTCAAAATGAAACATCAATTGTGTGCATTTCATTAGCGCTGGGATTAATGTATAATTAGAAAATAACAGTGAGACAGGACTACATTGAAATATGCCTCATTATATTTGCAATGTGTATCCTACATTTTTAATATTATTATTTATGTTTGTCAATGAGTGCTGATGTAGAGCTCACCCTAAGAATATAAGTGCTGCCCTGAACCACATTTATAGCATCAATGTTCATGTGACTGACCAGCACAAAAACTAAAGTGGGTCTGATTTACAAAATGTTTTGTGCCGAAAAAGTGCACATTGTGTGTGGTGCAAAAAACACGAAAGAGAGACTCAGGTTGTGCTTCGTGATGGCCCTTCCCACTTAGCGGCCCTACCTGAGCACAATGAGCTTAACACCGATAGCATCAAGTTAGCACAGTAGGAGAAGGGGGTGGCGTATGCAAAACGCCTCAGTATTTTAAGAATATGTGGAACAATATGGGCATGGGGAGAGAGTCACTGGGCACATTCCCAAAGACCCCCATCAAAGTGCAAACTACACCAAATTCACAAAAAGTCATTAATGGACTAGAAATCACAAACGAGAAGAGTACCACATAATCAAAATGAAAACCAGCGAGAATGGCTGACCGTGCATTGCTCACACTTTTGCATGCACAAGCAAGGAGGAGGAGGAGGAGGAGGACCAGGATATTCCACATCAGCAACACAATTTTGGGAATTGCAGATGAGGAGACTAATGGCACATACCGATTGCCCAACATGGCATCCTGGACAAGGTCAGGGAGTGAGAGGATGGCCTGACATCAAGGTCCATATGCTCACATGGAGTACCTCCCCATATGAAAGTCGTATCTGCCCTACACTTCCTGGACACTCTTTCATTCCAGTGGGCCACTGTCATTGTAGGGGGCACATCACAGCCCATGCAATCCTGGTGCCTCCACCAAGTTTTGTGCTGCATCATTGCATGGCTTCCTAGCCACATAGACATGGTGACACTCTGCAAGCAAGTCAATGAGTGGCCCAGGAGTTGTACGTTGTTGCACAGATGCCCCACATCCTCAGAGTCATTGATTGCATGCATGTTGCACTGCAAGCCCATAGAGAGACCGAGCACTTATACTTTAATAGGAACAATTGGCATTACATTAATGTGCAGGTCATGTGCATTGCCAACTGCTCCAAAATGCATGTGAATGCCAATTTTCCCGGATCCAAGCATGACAAGCATGAGAGCTACATCCTATACCATTCCCGTATCCATCAGGCTCTGGCATCTGCAATCTCTGGCAACATGTGGCCCTTTGGTGAGTATCACTCATCACACACATTCAACCATGCACACAATCACATGCAAAACATACATCAACCACATGACCAAAACTAAGCTACACAAATGTTCTGCGAAACAGTGCTTACCTGCTTCATCCTGACACCCATCAGGAAACCTTCAAATCCAGGCGGGGCCGATACAATGCAGTGCACATTTCCACCAAGTGCATAGTGGAGCGTACATTCAAAGTGATCAAGTCATGGTTCCGCTCCCTTGACCACTCGGGTGAGGTATTACTATATAAGCAGCACAGTGTTGTGTAAAATTATACGGGCATGTTGTGTCCTGTACAACATCGCTACACGCAATGGCATACCAGGGGAAGGGCAGGAGAAATGTTGTCCCAATCCACAGGGCACATCCATACCCCTAACGGTACAAAGGGCATAGAGGCAGGGCACCCATAACCATCCCAAATGGGCTTGATGGTGAAAGAGGGCAAGTCCTGTCCCGCCAACAATAACACCTTGAAAATGCCTGTCCTGGAGTGCCAATGCGTTTACACACTATAACAGACGTGACTCGTATGCCCATCTCGATTCATCTGCCACGAATATACACCAACACACCTGAAGCACATAAAACATGCCTTACAACATCACTACCCACAGACAACAAATGGACTGCATTCAGTGGCATAATTACTTTCACACGTGGTCTACGTGGTATAAGGCCTGTTTTGCCAATCCTACACAATCAATATTGACTGACGTGCTTTCTCTGACATTATGCTAACGTCTGTAAAGGCAGCCTTTCTGCTCCTTCCTTTCTTTTGTTTAGCAACTAGCAGTTAATGGCAGAGGCAGTGCCTTTCTTCTGCAGTAGCCACTTGTGGGGAAGACCTCACACCTTCAGCAGATGCCAAATCCTCACAGCCTTTCCCTCTCTAGAGAAGGGCAGCTCTTAATAACTAGATATATAAATCATGGCTGTTTTGCCTTGGCTCCATCCTTTAGCTGTGGCACAAAACTTTGTGGGGACGTTGGCCAGAGACCCTTACCTAGCAAGGAACCTGAGAGATGGAAAATTAGACATTTCAATGTGCTTGCATTGTCCACCCTGTCCCCTCACCCCTGCCAAAGCCAACTTCCTGTCACTTCTAGCATGCTCCTCCTCTCCTTCCTACATATGCATCTGCAACACCCCCCTTTTGGCAAGTTGAAGCACTTTTCAGGATTCCAAACTCTTCTTAATTCCGCTCTCCTTTTCAATATGAAGAACCCCCTGCAGGCTTGCAGAATCACTCTGGTACAGATGTCATGGAGCCTCCTCTAAACCTGTTGAGTATTAGCTGATGGGTGCAGAAATAATTTAATTTTGACCAGGGTGTCAAGAGTCTTAAGGCTTCTGGGAATAAACCATGTCGACCACTTGAAGAAACGAGCATGGTATCAGGTCCTTGCCCCGGCTATCTTATGCACACCTGGCAAATAACTTCTTGCCCTGCCCATAATGGGTCCTGCCCTTTAGGGACAGTTTTCCCAGCATGGTACTGAGCGCAGCACCTGTATATGCTATAGTGAGGTTTTTGGGATCCCTCAGAAAGCTTGCTAAGAACAGCAAAATGGGTGAATGTGGGCACACATTTCAAGTTGTAATTTCTCTGAAACAGAGGAACTTGCCTCTCATAACCATTAGCATGCAGTTTATGGTAATTGAGTGTTGCTTCCAGATTGCCCACTCCCACTCATCTGCCAACGTGCATATGCAAGAGTGCATACAATGTATTTATTACAGGTAGAGAGAAAACAAGAGAGGGATAGAACGTTGCACTGTGACCTACAGAAACGATGGGACCTGTCTGCAACACGTCAGTCGTGGGAGCGCAGGGTTGCAATGTTTTTGCATTGTAGGAACTACGCCTACTGCCCCATTCCCCTGACTAACCAACTCTCTTCTAATATCTCCTACTTCCTTACTTTGCACACATATAAACCCCAAAGAAGGCTGCCATAGGCTGAGCCATTTGCCTACTGACACTAGCCAAACCATGACAAAGCTCTCCTCTTTAGCCATATCAATCTCGTCCTCATAAGAAGCTTATCAGATCCACACTGCTGTACACTATTAGATATTGGCCTTTTCCCCATGGGGAATATACCTCCAAGTATCCCTGGAAAAAGACACTGGGCCTAATTACAAGTACGGCGGTAATACAGCAGTAATTCCATTGCTTCCACAATACCACTGCATTACCGCACTTCCGGGCTACAAGTTTGGTTGTAAGGTGGAGGATGTACCTCTACCGAAACACTGGTGGTAAATGCTAAACCTTACTGCCAAATTTCATCAAAATTGTCAGAATTGTTGGCGGCGGAATTACTGCCAGCAGTAATTCCGCTGAAATCAACATTAATTCCTAAAGACAATTCAGCCAATTTTGATGCTTTGTGGCAGTAAGGTGGAGAATGTACCTCCCTTACCAAGATCAGCATAAGTAGCAGTCACAGGAAGCAGGTATTGGCAGGGTTCAGCAGACATGGATGATTGTCCAAGGGCATTGAAATCTCCAAGGGCCCATAAATCGATTGATAAAAAGCAATCTAAGGAATCAATAATGAGTTCATGATTTGCAAGAAAAACAGGATTAATTACATGCAAATATAGCCGGGAGGGTTGATCAGGGTCGATCACCTCTGAAACTGAAAATGCTCTTGACAGGTCACTCTCAGTTTACAATTTTTAGAGACGAAAACCACAAAACAACATGTGTTACAATTGCCAAGTACTTGCTAGTCCAATAATCCCCATTGGCTAGCATGATACACACATCTAAACACAACCTATGCAACCCAAACCCATTGGTCAGTAACCTCCCCATGACCATTTAAATGCTTCCCCTTACAAATGACCTAATTGTGTAGTTTGCAAAAAATCTACGTTTTGTTTGGACAACATTATTGATTATTGATATTACTGTTGCTACAATGGCCTTTTCCAATTGGCCAGGGCAACCTCATGATGGGCATGCCCCCTAGACAGCCCATTCCTGAAGCAAGTGTAAACAGTAAGGTCAGCATCCTTTGGCAACAGAATGAACACAATAATACTTTCTCCTGAAACCAGAAAATTTGGATCCCTCTGCGATTCTCAAACCTTGCAGTTGTACATTTTGGCACCACCTCATGTGACTCCCATTTTGAATCATGTTGCTTTCCTTGCACACATCCTCCCACATTTCTCTTGGGAACCAGGTGGCTTCATAAAAAGGCAGCAGAGGTACTGTTCTTGAAAACACATTTTTTCTAATTTATTCACTATATTTAGTCTGCCAGCTGCAGTTCCAATGGTCCTACCACTTCTCAATGGGGGCAGTATAACTACAACCTCATTTAATACCCTAGCTAGGCATTGCCTCAAAGCTTGTTCACACCAAAACATGTCCTTCGCTGCCAATACATTTATCTAATGCTGTGAGCCTCTGGAAACAGTTAGGTCTTGCAAAAATAACCAATCTGTGTGTGTCGCTACACCCTTCCGCCAAGGCCTTGGGTGTCTTTTCACTTACTGGAGGGAAGCAGGAATAAAGTCTAATTAAATTAACAAGACAGAGGATCAGAAATGCAGTCATGTTTCCTTAATGACAGAAAGCTACCAACTCTTAACTGTGCCTAGTTCAATAAGATTGGAAGGACACAAAGGCATCTCTGCTCAAGTTGTATCACACAGTCATGACAAAAACTCAATTGACAGCTATGCCCTCTCGACTAGATACATTCAGGATGAGAACCATATCCCCTGCAAGGAATACAATCCATTTATCTAAAGCAAACCGCACCCCAGATAAGCTTCCACTTTTTCTTGTGTTCCTAATCCTTGACTACACTTATGTAATTCACCAAGTACAATATACCCACATCTCCATCTGGCGCAATCAATTTTAGGTACTGTGAACCTGGTGACAAAAAGATTTGACATGCACAGAGTCCCTTACAAGGAATTCCACTCATGCTACACATGTATCTTTATGAGCTAGAAGGTATGCTTCCTTTATGTTCTATCACTTATATGTCCAAATTCTAGTAAAATATGTACAAATCTATATAACAAAAACATTGATTGCTACAGACAAGTTATTCCTTCTCAAGTCTCTAATAATATGTATACATTGGGGGTCATTACGAGATTGGTGGTAGTCATGGTGCTATTTGCGCCATGACTGACTCCAATAACGGGACCGAGTCCGGTTTGGTGCAATGGGGACTTACCGGTCTAGTCCGACCCTGGCAGGACCGGTAAGTCCCCATTGCACCAACCATTCCCCATTCCCATTTGAGCCCCCATAGGGCTCAATGGGAATGGGGAGGGCGCTAATAACGGGCTCGCGAATGATAAGCCTGTTATGAGCACCCTGGTCCCTTAACGGGTCGCGCCCAGACGGCTGGTCAGACCAGCCGTTCCTGCTGGGACCCGCTAAGGGACCTCGAAATAGGGTGATAAGGGATTACCGGCACCGGTCTCCTTACTGGTGCCCGGTATCCCTTACCGCCCTACTCATAATGACCCCCATAGACTGGTACTGGAGTATATTTAATCAATCATGACACAGCCAATACATGTTTCGACCAAGCTAGTCGTCTTCAAGGCTGTTGGCATTGTACATGATACACAAAGTAATGTGTAATGATTAGATACAGGTTCATGAACAAGCAGAAAAAGTACAAGATATTTTTGTCAGAAAAGGAAGAATTAAATTAACATACCAAACACCAGGCGTTGGATTCGAGGTTGATCGAAATGATGGACAGAAAAACATATGTTTTACAGGATTATGTCAGTTTTAGGTCTCATGAGAAATCAATTGTGTTGCCAGCAGAGAATTTCTGAGAAAAGAAAGGCGAAAGAAAACGAAATCTCACTTGTTCCAGAGTCCCCAAACCACAGGGAAAAGGTGAGTAGACAAAAAACCGAAGAAGGGAGAGAAACTCTAAATTCAGCATACGACACGTGTGTTCAGGTGTGGAGAAAGTGACGTCAGCAGGAGTGCATTAGAGAGAAGCCGCTAAACCGTGTCCACTCCAGAGAAACTGAAAGTGTCTATAACAGGCACAATGTTTTCTGCTTGTTCATGAACCTGTATCTAATCATTATGAATTACTTGGTGTATCATTTAAAATGTCAACAGCCTTGAAGACGACCAGCTTGGTTGAAACACATGTCGGCTGTGCCATAATTGATTAAATATACTCAGAGTACCAGTCTATGTGTACATATTATTAGAGACTTGAGAAGGAATGACTTGACTGTAGCAATTGATGTTTTCAGCATTGTGTATTTATCAACACTCCCAAACCCACATGTTTCTGCTTAACAAATCAGAGCCTCGCTAGGGGACGCTCTGTGGGACTGTGCACACTGCAGGCCTTGATCTCAGATCTATTAGCCAGGTGGATATCTTTAGAGCATAGGTAACTTTAGTCGAACCCCTTGGGCCTCATTACGAGGTGGGCGGTAAGGGCACCGGTACCGGTAATCCCTCACTGCCCTATTACGAGTTCCCTTTGTGGGTCCTGTCCTTAACGCCTGGTTTTACCAGGCGTTAAGGACGGCACCCGCAAAGGGACTTTGGTGCTAATAACGAGACCGCAATTTGCGGTACCGTTATTAGCGCCTTCCCCATTCACATTGGGCCCTATGGGGGCTTAAATGGTAATGGGGAAGGGCCCTGGTGAATGGGGAATTACCGCCCCGCCAACCTTGGAATGGGGCGGTAATAGCTCCATTCACCAGGGCAGAGTCGGTAAGGATTTGGAGGCAGCCATGGTGCTAATAGCGCAATGGTTACCTCCAAACTCCTAATGAGGCCCTTGCCTTTTATTCAGTTCAAATCTATATAACAAGTGAATGGTGACACTCTTCCAAAAGTCTGCCATCTAACGCTTATAATAACACACGGAAATCAGCCCTAGAACGCTTGCTGATCCATTGGTCCCACCTTGCTATCATTAAGGTGAATTTCAGTTCAGTTTGAAGCTTCAAGATTGACTAAAGCACCTGCTGTTTAAGAATCATTGCTCCTGAGGAAGGGATAAGTTTCCTGAAACACGTAGAGCTCCTTCATTTTTATTGTTTTCTCATTAAATTGTTATTTAAAAAATAATATAACGGCTTTTCTGGAGTAAAAATGATTATATTGATTGAATGTCATTCATATCATGCACTTTGTTACAACAATTGTTTAATACTCATGAATACCAATATGATTTGACTGACTAGCCTCAGTATATAAGGTGTGCAAGGGGCGGGAGTGTCCATCACAGAAAGGCACTTAACTTTCTTGATTCCTAGTTCAATATGGCAGGGCTTTGGCTAAAATGACTGTGGCCTTTCCGCTACCTGCCACTTCAACCATATACTCAACATTAACAAAAAGCTTACCCTAATACAACAGTGCCTCAAGCTAATTCTCTCCACTGTAACAAAGACATACATATTATGGGCCCCATTATGAGTCTGGTGGTAACCCACCGGCAGATTCGCCTTAACCATTACCGGCACCTGATATCCCAGTGTTACCAGGATTTGTCTGGTGCCAGCAACCACATTAAGTTCCCATTCCATGGAGTCCTGAATGGGCCTACCCCTTTCACCGGCACAAGTAGCAATGGTGCTGGTGAAAGGGGCAATTATCTAACAGTAGGGGCCTCAACTCCCAGCAGTTCAGGCATGCCAGTAGTTCACTGCCACTACACTCAAACTCGGAGGATGCTGGTCTGGGAAAAATGCCAGATCTGGTATTACCAGCCGTTTTCCCACCATTTTTCCCAGACGTCATACTCATAATGACCCCTATAATCTAAATCAGTGATGCTTGCTAGGAAAACCGTGGAGTGTCATAGGCCTAAATGATAAGTATAAGGGGCAGTGGGCCTCATTATGAGTTTGCCGGTCCAGGAACTAGGGTACCAGTAAGCATGCTGGTAGTTCCCACACCGGCAAACTACGAGTACTGCTCGTGGGTGCCATTGCAGCCACCAAGTCTGACCTGGCGCCCATACCAGTGTCACCCGTGAGCAGAGCATGTCGGATGCACCGGCACCATTGATAACAGTGCCGGTGCATCCAGGTTCCCCATTCCCATTAAGCGCTATGGGGCTGAAATGGGAATGGAGAAGAATATTTTCCAATGCCCAGGGATGGGCAATTACCGGGTCCCGCAAGGCCATAATGACCCGGTAATTGGCCATTCCTGGGCACCAGAAAATACAGACGACAGCCGTGCTTGTATTACAGGCACGGCTACCGCCAGCCTCGTAATGAGGCCCAGTATCTTTTGCTGCTCATCATTTCACCATGTAATGCATTCTAGAATGCACCAAAACTAAGTGCAATACACACATAAACACACATGCTAAAACAAATGATGTTGGGACATTGCACCTGCATGCCAACACTCTCACCTTTAGTTAATTCATTAACTAATCTGTCTCGGTTACCCATACTTTACGCATATTAGGCAAGCACTCTCCACTCCGGGCATATACCTCCGGGGTGTACGGTAGGAAACAGAAATCTCCATCTCCCGCACAATTGACCCAATGTTCAAAATAATTCTGCGGGTCAGGTGGAGGGTAAAAAAACATTCTCGGAGGACCAATTGCACTCTCTTTCCTTACCATATGTCTGTGTATGCATATGTTTCAAGAGTGGAGTGACTTCACCTGCTTCATGGGCTAGGGACATCCTAGTGATTCCTCTCGATAGCATCTTCGTGCACCACCTTAAAATCGGTTTGTAGGAGCAAAAGGTTATAAGCACCACAACAAGGACAGGAGTCAATACTTTGCAAAGAGTACTCAAACACAGCAGGTTCCATGTGAATATTGATGCTAACCAATCTTGCTCCACCACCACCCCACCTTCCTTATCTATTACTGTGCATGAATAGTGTAAGGCCACCACTGTGTGTGTGTCATATATCTGGTATTTGAATAATGGGGTGGTTAGTATTTACAACAGGAAATTCCAATTTTCGCACACACCCCACCCTCCATGGCAGTGAGCAAGTAGAGAATGTACCTATTCTGCAGAATCATTAATCTAATGGCCCTTAAGATTTACCTGATTACATTAAGTCCATGCTCAGTGTCATTTGCTAGCTGCATTTTCTCCCAACGTGTTCCTTGGTCCACTTGGAGTTTGCCACTGCCTGTACTCCTGGAGCAAGCAGGGAGGTGAAGAATGCCTCAGTTTTGATGAACAGCCGATACTGCTCGGGAATGGCATTGAGCTTCTCTGTTGAGTCTTGGGAAAAATTGTTTGAGCAATTATGGCGGCAGAGGCCCAGTGACTGGCGGGCATGCTGGTGGCTGGAATGCATGGGTGTGACCGGTGGGAGTGTGCTGAGTCAATATGGTGAGATTGGCCTCTGGTACATGAAGGACAGGAGAATATAGAGTGCCTAGTGAGCAGGCACACCTCTAGAATGGTGGGAGCTGAATATGTACGAGGCACCCACCTGTCCAAAACACATCCATGAATGCTGTAGTGCCCCCATTGAGGTCTGGAATATCGAGTGTCCTACTACATTGTCCATTGGCACCAACAGGCATGCTGCCAATGCCCCTTAAACAGAAGAAGAATTGTTTAGTTTCTGTACTTTAGTGGCTTGCTTGCATTGCTTTATCCATGTCAGTTATTTCACATATCTTTCCCACACAAATTAACATGTCTCACTAATGTATGCCACTGTTTCCTCCGAATACCCCACAAGTCCTCCTGCTTTGCACCCCATCAGTTCTTTAACCCACTGATTGGTGTAAAAAACAGCACCTTCTATCTGTAATCGAGGTCTTATTTTACACTGCAACCACTCCTGCCACTTTTCCTCAGAACACTCACTTTTACCACAGTTGCTTGAACCCTTTGTCCCTGAAACAACCCATGTACCCTACATAGGGCAAGGAGCACTAATCACTGCGTTATTAGAGGTGGCATCTTTTGGGGCAGAAACCGTCTGAGTGTGCTAGTTGCATGGGGTATTAAAGAACATATATAACAGAAGTCATCTGACTACCATCTTCCCACCTCCCTTATGTGGATGTGCCATAGAAAGTCTTTCTCGGGGCGCTGCACACCTGTACTACTCCTTAGAAAACCCTCCAGATCCACAATGCCCTTCTTAAATCTGGTCACTGATACACTGCTAGTATGTTGCATCATTGCAAGGTTGAAATCATTATTAAAACTTCCCCTAAAAGGCCAATATACCATTTTGGCCACAAAGAGAGAGAGAGAAAAAATAATAGTTTGATAATGCAAAGCATCAACTTCTTTTCTCTGTTTGTTGACCTTGGAAAGAAAGAAATGTCATTGTCCGTCCTTCCAAAGAGGCGCACTGAGTTCAGAAAGTTCAAATAAGTTTTCGAATTATTAATCTTTGTGTGGTCCTCTTTACTCTCCCTGCTGCTGGATGGGATGTGTGAGTCTGTTGGACTTCCGGGTGTCGCTCAAATTAATCCAGGTCTTCCTGCTGACAAACTTTACTGCTTTGGTGTGACATAGATGACAGTAAATGGGCCCTTGAAGCATCCCTCATTCCCTTTTTTGTTGAAGTTCCTGACGAAAATTGTGTCCCCTGGAGAAAAGTTGCTGTGGTCTTTGAGAGGTTGGGTCCTGCTGTGCTGTTTGTTCTTCTGTTTGGTACACTACATCGTTCTGGCAATACTGCAGTTTGGTTTTGTTCACCTTGTACCTGTTCGTTGCAATTAAAGTTACAAGTTTTACTGAGTCCTCTCTACATTGCTCTTCTGTCAGGCTGTAGACCTAAAGGTTGTATACATACTGAAAGACTGTGCTCTGCACTTGTACGTTTCCTAAATCCATTTGAAATACTCTGTTAAAGATGCTCAGTGACTCACAATACCCATTGGCAAACTTGTGTGTTGAAATGTCTGCCCTCGGTAGGTGAATGCTGTGAGGAACTGAGAGTTAGGATGCAATGGGATGGAGAAAATGCATTCTTGAGATCGATTTCTGTGAAGTGGGTTACTGCAGAAGGGATTTTGCACAGGATCGTAGTGGGATTAGAGACGACTGGAAATTCTGCTTCTACAAAATTGTCCAAAAGGTGTAAATTCTGCTCCATCCTCCAACTTGAACCCTTTGCTTTTTTTTCACAAGGTGAATAGCTGTAATGCAAGATATTCTGATGGTTGTATTATGACTTGTTGCCATAATGATACAATGCTGGAATACATCCCTTCATCTGCTACTCTCGACATGGGGTATTGTCTCACTCGGGGTAACACGGCGCCTGGTTTCAGCTTGATGTGAAATGCCCCTATGCTCCTCAATAATCTTACGTCATGGACCTTGCTGGTCCATAAGTGACTGGGCACCTTCTCTAGATCTTTCTCCAAGTGTGATGGTAATGTCTTATCAATGAGCATGGTGTGTGGTACTTCTCTGTGCTCTATTGTTGAATGACAGGGTATGCACATTTCAAACACCATCTCTCCTGTGTTATCAGCATCTTCGAACAACTGTCCATCAGGCACCTCTCTCAGTGGCTGGGTTGTGTCTATGCACAGAACTGTGTGCCATTCTCTCCATCTTCACCTGTACCAGATAGTATTAACTTGTCTGCTCTTGTGATCACTCTTTCTAGACCTAATGTGATAATGGTACCAGGTGCCCTTTCCTTGGGAACACCTGCTATGAACAGAAATTCAGCAAGTATGCACAGTGTCTTGTTCTGAATCTCAGACACAAATCCTAACAGGACTGTTACCCCATAGAAAAACAGATATTCATGTAAGGGCACTCCCTGCATGGTGCTGCCACTGCAAAATGCTTCTTTTGTTGCTGTAGCTCTAGAATTGTACCTGGTGTTGAACAGACTATACATTCCTCAGTGAATGAAATGGTCATATTCAGCTTGCTCATGAAATCACTCCTTAGAAGGTTAACTGGTGCGTCTTTAGAGTACAACAAGGGTTCTGACAACTCCTGTGTGCCTACAGTGATAGATACATCTTCAGTGAACAGAACCAATACAATAGCCCCAGAGAAGGCCTGCGTGTCCATAATTGTAGATGATAAGGGAAACTTTGCTTCCCTAATACAGGATTTGGTGGCCCCTGTGTCAACCATGAAACTAAATGTTCAATTTCCCATCCCAACTGCCACCCCGGATTTCTCCTCCGGTTCTGCAGTGATTGAAAGTACCAAGCATGTCCAAACTCTGTATTGGGGATAGGCATTTGTGCCTGGAAGCAGAAAAATATTTCCCCCTAAAACGCTTGCTAATCTGTACTGCATTACTGTTCCTTGTGGCAGGGACATTTTATGCAATGGCTGTCTAGGGGTCTGCGTCAGTGGCTGCTGCATTTGTATCTATATGGCATTTGGTGCTGAGTACTATATCGACTGTGACTGGATGGAACTTGGGGAGTGCATGGGACCTGGGTCATTTGGGAGAGCTAGAGGCTGAATTTGAGATGTTGGGTGGTAGGCGAGCTGAAAACTGGGCTGCTAGGTATGCTGCTTCTGCATTCTCACACAAAATGTCCTACCTTCCCACAAGACCCACATTGTCCTCTAAACCTGGGTCTCATTCCTCCCCATCCACTCACTCAATCCATCTGGCAATTGCCCCTTCCCCTTTGGAAACATCATGTTTTCCATTTGCCATCTCCCCGCCCTTCCATCTATCTCTGCTGGGCATTCTGTACCTGGTGTTCTTCTGTGGTGTTGGTAATCACTGCCCCTTCCGTGCTGAATTTAGCTAATTTTTTCTGGACCAAATTAGCTTCTCCCTTCTCTGCTTCTTCTGCTATCTGTTTCTCATTTTCTTGCCTTCTACAGAAATTCACTATGTGCGTTTATCTTTGTGGACATCCTTTTGCCTCAAAACTAACTACTTTATCTAAATCGGTTTGCACTTCTGCAGGGAGACCCCTGCGTAACATGATGTGTCGCCCTCAATTGGCTGTACAGCTAGGTGCAGCGTCCTGATCAAGGGATCAGGCAGGCCTTCAGGAAAGCACAGCACCTGCAAACCCCTTGTGGTGTACACATGTGCTGGTTACTGCAGGTAGGCACCGCAGCACAGGATGTGTGGCAGGGGAGCCCCCAACCTCTCGGTGGTCACGGAAATAACATCGGGGTCACCAAAAATGTACGATAGGCCCAAAAACACACCTCTCTCAACTTACAGTTTTTTATAGATGAAAACCACAGAACGACATTTGTTACAAATATCAAGTACATATTAATCTGACATTCCCCATTGGCTAGCCCCTATACAAAAATCTAAACGCAACCTATGCAAACCAAACCCATTGGTCAGTAACCTCCCCATGACCATTTAAATGACGCCCTCTACGAATAACCTTATTGTGTAGTTAGCAAAAAATATTCAATTTTGATTGGACAACATTATTGATATTATTGTTGCTACAATGGTATTTTCCCATTGGCCATGACAACCTCATGATATGCATGCCCCCCGAGATGACTCAATCCTGAAGCAAGTGTGAACATGAAGTAAGTATCCTGTGGTGAAAGAATGGACACAATACTATTTTCTCATGAGACTAGACAACTTGTCACCCATCATGTGTTTGTGGTAATCCCTACATCTCATCTGGGCCAGTCACAGCGAGGAGAACTGTGAACTTGTCAGTGCTAAAACTACTCAGATATTGAATACAGGAAGTAGCCATGCTACCCTGATGAATACCCACATGGTACCAGTAACCATGGACACATCTCCTGCAAGACTTTGTAAATTACTTGATTGACACTCAGAGTATTGCATTCAACTTTTTGACGCTCATACCAGAGAAAATGGAAAAGGAGAATGATGTTCCAACCACACTCAGACACACATTCAACAGCAAGCAACCACTTTCACCTCTTGCTCCAATAACAACGTAACTGCATGGATTGGCATGGAAAACAACATTTCTGCAATCTTTCAGACATATGTACAAAAAAAAACATGCCCAAACAAACATTAAACTACCATTCCCAAATAATAATCAGGAACACACAAATATACACTTTTACAAATGTTCCTCCTCTTCCAGTTTGCCTGGGCCCAGGACAATTCAGAAGCAATATTCGCCTCTTGGAGTCAGGCTTCACTATACATGGGGAGGGTCTCTAGTGCCTGCCACCTTCTTGACTCAATTTCTTCCGCAACCATGAAAGAGTCCTCCACAACTGAGAGAAAATATCTGACCATATCTCCTTATGTAGTAGTCTCTTTTGTAGAGCTAATGGGACCTATGGTGCCATGCATGAGATAGCAGCCATGCCATGTCCATCTAGTTGCCTGTGACCAGCCACGTTTCCAAATAGTGTAGATGGTGTGTCTTGGCTGGAGGAAGAGAGAGGATGTCTAAAACAATTACATGGCACTTATCTTAGGTGAAAAGAGCAGGGGACCTGTTTTGGAACTTCCTGGTCCAAATTGGCCCACACAGAGATTGGCCTTCAGTTTGTCTGCCCTACCCTTAGGAGGGACAGGGCAGGGATGGCCAGTTATCTAAAAGTGAGTAAAAAGCAAGGGGCAGAGGTGCACAGGTGAGTGGAATTGCAGTCATGTGAACGACAGCCACTTTCATCAGCTGTTTGCTTGGGCAAAGCACATTGGATTTGACAAGGAATTGAAAAAGGCCTTACTACCAACGTGTACTCCTGGGGAAATGTAAGCCCCTCATCCCAGAAAAATACATCAGATCTGCCAAGATCTTGGTCCACTCCTACCTGGATGTTGTCAGTGCCTCCTGGAATCCCTTCTGGACTATCACCCTGACACACCACAAGGGTGTCCTATATGTTGCAGCATTTTTCAACAAAAAACTGCAAATTTGTCACATCAAAATCACTCTCTTTGAACAGAATGATCTCCCACGTCCAGGACATATCACCTTTAAAATAACATGCATCATCTACGAGCTTGTCTCCCTCAAGTCCCCAAGCTACATTACCAATAACCTATGCATCTCTTGAGCCCTACAATCTACCAGAGGCAAGAACATGTACAGACTTCCACAGGAAGAATAAAAATAGAAAACAGGCATTCACTGTCTGTGGCCTCACGCCCTGGAACACAATCCCTGTCAACATGTGACTCACCACCCTACTTCTACTCCTCAGGAATGAATTCAATACCATCATCCACAAGGAATAGCTCCTCCACAACAACTACCTCCACACACCGCCCTCTCTCCACCTAACCTGAGAATGGCTCATCGCATTGCTGTTGCATTACCTGGTGGCATATATATTCCTTGCAGCATATTTTCCCATACTCTCCCATTGTTTATTCCCCACACCTTTGCGTTCATCTCTTGTTTTCCCCTCCTATCTATGTGCACATCCCCATATGACTAAGAAACTGCTCTTATGCGTGTAGCCGTTTACTGTTTTAAACACTGTACTAATTTTTATGAACTATTCTAAAATGCTAATATTGCATATGTAGAAACGTCAGGGAGGCATGAATATGGGAACATACCTCAAGTGATCTTATGTTTGATGCCAATACTTAAATAATCATTGATGGCATATATGATGTTATTAATGATGTCATCAGTGATGTCAACAGGGATGTCATATATGATGCCATTAGTGATACCACAAGTGATGTCATCATCATTGTCATCAGTGATGTCATCTGTGTTGTCATCATTGTGGTTATAGGCTGTGCAACAGGGGGCGTGAAGTTAAGAAGGCGTTAGCTTAATTTCAGGGGTTTTGTTGCATTAAGTTCTCACCTTACCATTCCTGCAACTCATGCTTTTTCCTTGAAAATATATATTACCAACGAGGTAGAATGTACACGTTTGCCAAGCAATTTGATGGTTCAATTAAAGTTAGATTGGAACAAATAGCTACCAATCAACAACAACCAGCAATGACAATGGAAGATCCAGGTAGCTTAGAAGTAGAGACATTAGAAACAGAAATCTCAACTTCAAAAAAAGCTAATCTTTTTAGAAGAATTCAAACTGATCCATTTGGACAGCAGAATGGACAAGAAGGGATGAGCTCAATTTGCCAGGAAGAGGAACAGTGGGACAGGTGGGAAGATCAAAATGAGGTGGGATGCCGGAACAAGCAATCAATCAAATATAACAACATGATCTGGCAGCAACCAGAGGGGGAGACCGAGAGGAAGGAACCTTCAACTAAAAATATTCAACATCTATACAAGAGTACTGACTGAAATAGAAATGTTGGTGCTCTCATTAGGCCTATCCTTCAGCCCTACCTATACATATGACTTTACATATGTTTAAGTTTACTAGAAAACTAAAGTTGACTAAATTCTATGCCACCAAAGTTAACAAAGGGACTTCTAATAAGGGCAGTATTACTGGAAATATATCTCCCCTAACAGAGAGTGATCTAACTAGTTTAACCTGTGTAACTAACTTGGAAGAAATGAATCAAGAGGACCAAGTATGTATGATAATGTTGGACAATATTACACTAAAGGAACATTATGTTATCCATACGGAAAATAAGTGCCCCAATCATTTCAAACCAAAATCTATTTTTTGCCCAAACATTATTTGTGGATCAATTCATACCTTTGAAGACTTGGTTATCAAAGATTTAAAGAGGCTAATGGCAACCATACATCCCTCAGAAAGGAAGGTGAGCTTCTTGCAATCTAAAGCATTAGAAAATCTTGAAACAGACCACTTTATAGTTTTTTGTCCTTCAGACAAAGGTGGAAGCATAGTAGTGATGGACAGTGAGAAATATAAAATCGAAGCAGCACGACAGCTCAATAATGCAGACTGTTATGAGCCTGTGGAGAAATCATTGAACAACGCATATTTAAACTACTTTACTATGCTCCACCAGTGGTGTGACTTGGAATTATTAGATGAAGATGTATATTATTTCTTAAAAACATGTCATCCAGTCACACCCCTTATATATTTAAATCCTAAAATCCACATAAGCCTGACAGAGCCCCCTGGGCGTCTCATTGTTTCTTCTATTGGTAGTCTATTAGAAAATACACCTACATTTTTAGATCATTTTTTTCAACCTTTTGTGTTGAGCCTCAGCTCATATATACGTGACACCCCGGTTTTACTCACTAAGTTGAGTGAAATCAATTGGGAATCTCATTATTTTATGGTTTCTCTAGATGTGATTTCCGTATACACCTCAATCAAACATCAACATGGACTGAATGCCTGTTGTTTTTACTTAGATAGTAGATCTATCAGTTACCGACAGCACAGTGGCATGCTCCTTGATATGCTACAATGTTGTCTTGAACACACATGTATAGACAAATCCAGGGGACGGCCTTAGGGTCTTGCATGGCACCCACTTACACCAACCTATATATGGGGTGGTGGGAGACCATAATAGCCTGGGCAGAGGAATTAGAGCACTCCACTCAACAGATAGTCATGTGGTACTGGTGTATAAATGACTTGTTCATAATCTGGCATGGTACAGAGGTGGAGCTGCATCAATATATCCACACTCTAAACAACAATGTGTTACATTTAGAACTTACTACCACATGCAGCAAACATGAACTAGTATTTCTGGATGTGAAATTCTAAGTTATAGACAACATACTTCCCTCAAGCCTGAATAGGAAATAGAATTGCTCAAATTCTACTTTGCATGCAAAGAGCCATCACCCTTTGGCTCTAAAAAAAGTCCATACCATACGGCACATTTTTCAGAGCCAAACGGGTATGCAGCAAAGATACTGATTATCAAATTGAAGCCAAGTACATAAGTCAGAGGTTCATCAACAGAGGCAATGTGAAAAGCACAGTGACAGAGGCTTTGTCAAGGCTCAACAGCTGAGAAGAACAGATGTGTTTAGACTGAAAGATAAAAAGAACAAAGATAACATTAGATTAATCACTGGCTTCAATCATCGAGCTAAAGAAATTAAATCAATAATGCATTAACATTGGAAAGTACTTCTAACCGAATCAGATCTTAGCAAACGTTTAGACACCACACCAAGTGTCACTTATTGTAAAGCTACTACCTTAAAAAACCATGTTATCACCAAGCATGGTAGTTACAGATAATGATGCATCATGTAACTTTATGACCATCAATCAAAATGTTGGCTTCAGAAAGTGTGCCAACTGTAAAATGTGTGAGTTTGCCACTAAGAAACCATTTGTAAGTTCCAATGGATTGAAATGGACTGACAAACATAGAATCACCTGCTTTACCAAATACGTAGTATATGCCATTACCTGCAAATGGGGTCTACATTACGTTGTCTCAAATATAGGGCCATTAAAGCTGCGTATACTACAGCACTATAGAGCTATTAAAAATGGGGATTTAACATGTCCCTTAACAGCTAATATTTTGCATAAACACAAAGGTGACATTAAGGAAATGTTGTTTTTGGGCTTGAACCATATACCGCAACACAAAAGGCTGGGCAATAGAGAACTTAACCTGCGACAGTTGGAAGCAACTTTGATATGTAAATTTGACACCTTAAGACCCGAGGGTCTTAATATATACTCAGAGATGTTTGTATTTTTACATTAACTCTCTACTCTTGTGTTTCAGACAAATGCTGGAAAACAAATACACGCAGTGTGACCATTCTCCTAAGGCCTGAGGAGTGCTTTATGGCTCAATTGTCTTAATAAGCCTAGCATCCTTGTATGAAGCCCACTAATATCTTCTTTTTGTGTTCGTCACACGTGTTTATTGTCATATTGTTGCATAGAATAATATGGCCATTAGCGGGATTACTATCATCACGTGTAATCCTGCAGTACCACCTTGCCCATTGCGTATTTGCACTACATACTTAATACAAATAAGGTTTATCTATGTCAGCCACTTTGCATTTTAACCACCTATGTTGTGGCTCAGGACCAGATTATAGCAACACATGGTTACATAATATTGCACATGCACTTTAACAAAACACATGCACTTTATGAGAGCCCTATGGCTAACTTTTGGTGGTTGCACTTGATCGACAAGAATATACAGCTGTCTCTTATGATAACACCTGGATAGTTGAACTACGTTACAAGATGTACATTAAGTTTATTCAACACTCCATAAGCAATGTCCCTTTGCCGTATGAGATTAAATCTGCTTTAGCACTTTATGTTATTTTAAGGTTGAAGATTTCTCCATAATGAGATGTCTCATGGTCACTGTGACATAATTTATACATTTCAGTTCTTAAAAGTATGACAGATGGATATTAACAGCATCATGATGCAAGACAAACTGATGTATAAGTAGAAAACATACTATGAATTGTAGAGTTATCTGCTATTGCATATAGAACATGCACTTGCACTTTATGGAATTTTAAAGAATGAAGCGTTCTTACAACGACCAACTGGCACTGTGATAACACAACTGCCCTCTAGTGTTTTCTGTTTGGGCTCTATAGGCATTACGTCCGTATTGAATGTAGTGCTCGTCAACGTACTGGTTTTAGAGACAGCTGTCTTTTTCACATTGATGAGCATTTGCATCTAGCATCACCGAAATTGCAAAGATTTGAAATGTGCTGGAGAGATTAGCATGCTCAACACCAGTCATCCCGTATATTCTAATAGTGCACAATAAATGGCGGGTGAGGACACTTTATATCCGTTATTCTAAGGATTTAACACTCTCAAAATGGCGGTACTTTTTGACAGCAATCACAGGCAGGTTACAGGATCTCAGGAAACACGGGATGCAGAGGGCAGAGAATGCCGCTCTAGCCAGTGCTTTTAAACTTTACAGTGACATCGCAAAAATGGATAATATCAGCCTGAGGAAGCGAGTCATAAAGTCATAAGGAGCGAAACGCGTGGCGTTTTCCAACCGGAGAGGTGAGTGTTTTTAAAGGACTTGGTCTGTCACGTTTAGTGAATATGTACCCTATGTTCACTGTGTTTTACGTGATGCACTTATATTCTGGATAAAGGAACACATTTGTTAATGAACGCAACGAGGTCTTGAGTGATTGGATTCCTTTACATGTACCCCTTAGGTTTTTTTTTTTAAGTACTACAACCCCATGGCCGCATGTGTTTTTTGTATATTTATATATATATATTTATGTATCTATATATATTAAGAAGAGAGGAAAAATAGTCAAGGTGAGAAAAACAAGAGTGGATATGAGTAATGTAATAGCATGAAAGGTCAAGAGAGGTCAAGCCTCACATATATTATAGATTTGAAACCTTCCGGAAAGAACAATGCTAGAGTTGGGGGAAGCAAAATAAAGAGGAGATAAACTTTAATGCTGCCCATGTAGCATCATGTCTTAAGGGCCTATGTGCACAACTGACCAGGGAGTGGCTGAAAATGATGTTTCAAAGGCAATCTGGGGTTTTGTGCTCGCCCACCAGGCAGTGGATGCAGTGATGGATGATGTTAGAACATCCATCATCCTGCCTTGGACAGACTAAATGACAATCACAGACTGCCTCGTGTTATCCATTCTGGAAATATACAGCTTTGGCTCACAACAAATATGTACTGTCTGCTGAGGAGCATGGGCAGGGACACCAGTAAAGTTATGCAAGTTATGAAGGACTAGATGGTTAAGAGGAATTGAGTGCCACATGACTTCTGAACCAATTGGGGGTGGTTAGCCATGACAGCGGAGATTTAGGGGAAGTACCTTGGTAAAGATGTATATCTGTGACCACATGCAAGACTGTTACAGCCAGAGGCCTTTGCCAACACGGACAATCAATGGTTTGAGGGTAGGGTGGCAGACACATTATCTTACTTGTTTCAGGCCGCCTAGAGTCTGTACATAACCTGTGTACTCTTATGGGCCCTGATTTCCTGTACATGCAACTACATGCAAAACCCATTATCAGCCATCATACATGCTCTCCCCATGACAGTGGAGTAATGACCACCACTGCAGGCTCTGCACTCAGCCACTTTTTACCATTAATTGTCCATGCTGTTTGCCCACACATTGGACAGGGGTGGGGGGAGGTACAGTGAAGAATGGGTCCCGAGAACAGACAGCCCGTCAGCCGTGGGTTTAATGATATCATGGACACTATCACCTGAGCAGGCTTGGGCTAATTGGAGGGAGAGGGTCATACAGGCACATTGTAATCACTACATTCCCAAATTACTTTCATCTAAAGGGTTCATCAGGGGTTGTTAGGTAAAATGATGTAGATTGGGTATAATGACCCTTCTACCTTCTTCTTCTGGATGATTCACATGGTTTGCCTTTCATAAAGTGGCTGAAATACTGGACAGTGTGTCTTGTGAGGCATGTGCAGGAAATCGCTTTAGGAATGGGACAACATAGTGTGACAGTATGGAAATGAGGGGTCATGCTTGCTGTGGCTGAGGATTTATTGTCAGTGTCCTTGGAATGTGCGATTTAGATGTGTCATGGCAGGACCTTGACCAAATGCCAAATGCCCACTTGTAGCGGGCATTACTCTGTGAAATCAGCCTTTCATGGTACACACAGTCAAAGTTTGTTTAATGAGTTTGTAGTGGTTGCATGCACTTTTGTGTGGTGAGTGCTGTGGGAAATTCAGCCATTGCCATGGTCAACAGCCAGATATGAGTGTGTGAATGAGATTTCCATGGAGGAAGCTTGGCATGTAGCTTGTTTGGTTGTGTTTTGGCATGTGATATGCTCTGTGAATAGGTCGTATGGCAGGGGCATAGGGATCCATTAGTCTTGGTGGATGCATTTAGGGTTCTTGAGGTACATTTAAGACACATTTTACTCTATTTGTCAGTTGTTTCTTTTAAAGGTGAGAATTCCCCAGAGGAGGAGCAGGCTGCACCGTCTTCCAGCAAAGGCCAGTAAGCAGTTTCCAGTGAACATTCCCAATGCTTGCAGGCAGAAGTGACCAGACCTGACAACTCTTCCTCCTCAGAGTATGTCGCTACTGATGTGGATGGCATATTTGGAGAATTCCTGTCTTGGCCTGTACTCACCACCCAGGAGGAAAAGGAGTTCATCCGGTGTATTTCTGAGGCTGGGTCAGAGGGACAGAATAAAGGAAGCTTACCCTAAATGGATGTCATCATGCCACAACAGGTTACATCTGTTGGAGATACCCGTAACACTGGTGCACATGCGAAGCAAGACACACATTTGCTTTGTTTCAGTGAGTCCACATCTGTGGGGGCTGGATCATGGTCACCACCATTGACACTATCAGTCCATGATGTTGGAAGGTGCCGTTAGATCAGATACATGGCATTATTACAGGATGGAAGCCTATTACAGCAGTGCAGGCCTCTGCCATCACTCCTGAATAGGCCATGCACAAGTGGAGCTACATGAACATCTGACTGACAGAAGAAGTAACTGCATACAAGCGGAAGACAACAATGTATTGTCTGAGAATATAACCCAGTTGTGCTGCTGTGTGGCAGAGGCAATTGGGGAGATTCACCAGGAGATGCATGCATTGAGGCACAACGTGCACCAGGAAGTGGTAGCATTGATGGAGGATATGCACCAGGACATGATTTCCATTTAAAGTCGTTTGCACACCTCTCTGTAGTGCATTTCTGTGGAAATGGAGGACCAAGCTTTGGCACTGCATGCTTTGAGGGTGCTCCAAGTGCAGTTGGATACACAGGGGGAGGTTGGTCTAGTGGCTGGAGACATGATGACCCTCTTTAATCCCCTTAGATGTGCAATGTATTCAATTAGTTGGGCCCTACCCCATTGTTGTGTTGAAATTAAAGGAGGAGTTTGAGATGTCTGCTGCTGTGATATTTCCTTTGGCGTGCCAATTTCTCTGTGTTATTTTCACACTATTTTTGATGTTTGTAGGTGTGTTTTGGAATGTGGTCTACATTGCCCATTTACATACATCAGTCCTGCACCCATGGAGCTCTTTGCAAATGATTTGTTCTATGGCACAGGCTTTACTCTGATCAGTCACCTGCAGCCATAGGTGTTCACGTTCAGTCACAGAGAGTGTACTACAAGTCCATGCTTAGTGGTGTAGATGATGTCATTTTGAAACCCCTCTCTGGGTTACAGGATGTTCACATTGAAGAATAAACTGTTATGTCAGTGTGATGTGTTGGTATGTAGTAACGTTTCCTATTCCATGGCCAGTGTGACATGAAGATGCGATGGCTGCATTTGTCAAGTGTTGGTTGCAGTGCATGTTCTCTTGATATATGTCTGTTTCTGAGATGTGTGCATGCAGGTTGTTCGTGTGTACTCTGGGTAAGTTGTATGATGTGATGATGTCACTACATGTGTTCTCTAGGTTGTGCCTGGGTAGTGATGGAGTCTGTCTTGCAGTTAGTGTGTCCTGCGTTATTTGGATATGTTTGTGGCATGTTGAAGCAGATGAGTGTGCAGTGTGTTTTCTGTCAATGTAACCACACTCATTGTCCTGGCTGGAGGAGACTTCTTAGGGTGTTTTGTTAAGTAGCTAGTTATTGGCCTCTCTCATAATTGAAAGTCATCATTGATGGGGGTTTGGAGTGTACTCACAATTCACAACTTGCATGGACAACATGGTTGAGGTTTCCATTTCCCTGCACCCTTTGCCCTGCTAGGATAATTGGGTGCAAACCCTCCAGAATCTCCTCAGGCAGTCGACTTCATGTCACAATGTTGTACAATACACAAAACACCAGTACAATGTTGCGTACCAATGTTGGTGTGCATAGCAAGACACCACCCAAGTGATCTACACAGCATAATAGTGATTTGAGCACACCAAGGTTTCCCTAAAGTATGCCTATTCTGGAAATGTGTTCCGCAGTGTACCTGTTCTTACGTGGGGTTGATGGATTCCTGAAGGGTGTCAGAAGGAGTGGTGAGAGTGTCTATGCAGAGTCTGTGCAAATTAATACATATGCAAAATTGGTTAGCTTCCTTACTTGAGTAAGTGCATGCATTGCATGTGCTTGTGTGTGTGTGTGGTAAGATGTGTGTGATCGGTCAAACTCACAAGAGCACTAACATGTTGACAAAGGTTTCAGGTGACATGGCATGATGAAGTGGTGAATGAAGGAGGATTTAGCTTTCATGGGTGCATCCTGGGTAATTAGTATTCACATGTCTTATCCAGCCATTTGAATCTCAGATGGCATGCACATTGATGGAATGGCAATGCTTCCAGTTCCTGTAGATGTGCCTTGTGTGTTTGGGAGATCGCAGTGCCACATGTGTGCAGTCAATTTCTCCAATGCCTCTGGGGAAATGCGCTCTGGCATAGAAGTCCTGGGCAACTGATTGCCTTCCCTGCACAGTGTGGGCATGTCAATGTGGTTGTGCAGCCATGTAATGATACACTGCAATACATGATGCAAGCACCAGGAATGGGTGGCCGGAGATATGCCACCTATGATTTATCTGATATGCTGGAATGACCCAGTGGTCAAAAAGTGAAGTGCTACTAACAGTTTCACATTTCGGGGTACAGCATGTGAGCACATGGTATATGGTTCCTCCTTCCATTCCCTCACTATGTCGATTATGACATGTGGGTGGAATCTGTAGGTGCTATACATGTCCCTATAGTTATGTGGCTGTGGAAGACAGTGAGCCTCTTCTCTTCCTCTTCTTCCTTCTAGCATTGTGAGCTACCATAAGTTTGAGCAATGCGTGATCTGCCATTGCTGTAGGTTTTCACTGTGCTTGAACAGTGCTTTTACACTTTGCCGCTGCCGCTGATAGGTGTTAAGTTTCAGGGCACTTGATGTTTCCCTGATAGCGCTATATTTGTTGTGAATCAGGTGGGTTTTGCACTTTAGTGAGTGTGTGTGTGTGTGTGATGAATTGACTTCTGCCTTGAAGTAGTAAAAGTATGAGTAGAGGCTAAAGTGCCTACTCAGACCATGCACTTCTACTAACCAAGAGCCAACACAATCATAAAGGAAAAACAGGAACAGTTAAACGATATACCTCCTTCGCCTGTTGTGGTAATATGGTGGGAGGGAAGGCCATACTCTCAAGAGGGGTGTGACTGTGGTTCAGTAGCGACCCTCACAGCGAAGTATATCAGTCCAAAACAAAAGAATGTCCAATCAAGGTTCTATAAATATATATATACTTTCATTAAGCACGCTATGTGCAACAGTAACCAAATAGAAAACACTACAAAAACCCACCCATTTAGAAAGAACATAGAATATGCCACATGGCAAGATTCAGCACTTTGCATAATGAGACAAGGGAGAAAAGGCAATAAAAAACACAATGTTCAAAAGGCTATGTTCTCATGTTGCTAAAAGGGATTAGTGGCCTATCCAGTCACTAAGGCCCAAATGGACCAGGGGGACAGTTATTAGGCAATAATACCTTTTGCAATGTCTTAGCGGTTTGACAATGGTGAACCAGGTTTCTCGGTGCACTTCAGTGGTTCGATGCAGTTCTAAATGCAGATGTCGCTGTGGTTCAGCAGCAAGAAGATGTTGATGCAGGGTTTAACTGATGAAGACTGTGGTTCGAAACATTACTCAAGCAATGTGGATGTTGGATTACATCAGGTTTGGTTCAGCAGTCGAGGTTGGAAGCCGAATGGGTTGATAACAGGATTCACAGGTCAGTCAGTTTGATGTGGGTTCTTGAAGGACACAGTTTGGTAAGAACACCAGGGTTGGTTTGATTGGTGACTCATACAGCGATGATGAAACTGAAGGTTCGAACAGTGGTTCGAGAAGTGCAGAAGCAATAGTACTTCTTTGCTTGAGCCAAGGCAACAATGCACTTTTGGATGCAGTGTTACGGTGGCGAAAAGGTACAAAAGTGCGGGAAAGTGGTTTGAAGATCAGTGAGTGCCAAAGGCATCTCAGGAGGGTCCTGGTGGTTTTGATCTGGGTCGAGCGCACTGCAGAATTTTGACAGCAAAGTGGCAGGAATCCTGGCTGTCGTGACTCTCAAGAGTTATGAGTCCCTCTCCACATGCTCAGGAACAAGTGGAGTTATTTTCTCAGGTTTCAAAATATGGGGGAGGCTAAAGCATGCCTTCAGCTGTCCTGCCTTACAGTGAGGTCATGGGCAGCAGTGTGGCTGCAGAAATACAGGTCTTGTTCCAGCAGCAGGTCACCACCAATCCCTAGGGATGGTTAGGGGACAGAGATTGCCTCTGCCTTAGAACACCTACCTTCACCTCACAACTGGAGGACTTTGGAAAGAAGTGTTCACCCAGCGGGGTCCAACGAAACCTGGAAAGCTTTAAGTCCAGAGATGATTCAAAGATGTGGTGGGAGAGCCCTTCTTTTAAAGGTAAATGCCCCCAGGTGATTGGACCAATGATAACCTGATTTAGGGGTCCAATCCCTGTCATTAGAATACGTGGACGTTGCCTTCTGACATCACAACCAAAGTGATTTGTGCTACAGGAAGTGAAGGGGACTGAAAGGAAAGATAGAGGTATAGAGAAATAAGATGATAGATCCGTACTCTAGCTGTAAAGAGCTCCCTCTGCCTACACTAACTCCAGGCCAATCCATTCTCAATAGAATCAAAGGCCTTTTGATATGCAGCTCTCTATCTTGAGGCTACTCTTTTTTGCAGATGGGTGTGCCCTTTGATTCCTTGTCCGAGTACAGCTTCCTGAGGAGTGGCTGTCTCTCTGGCCAGGATGTTACTTGCCCTCACAAATAAACAAAGAGAGGCAATGCACCAGGCATCAGCAAGGACAGCCTGTCTCGGTAGAATACATATAACCTTTCCACAGATTAACTGGGCTGACAAGTGTGTGATATCCAATTGATGTTCCTAGGATAACCATGAGTGATGCTGGCTACCGTACCCTTAACTCAGGTTTGGCTTTTATTTACAGTTTAGTGTGCACCAGGTCAACAATCTTACAGCTATGTAGTTTTTTGAATGGTGATGCAGATCTTAAATGCAGCCAATGCGCTGGAGAGTCATCGCTGCCACTGCAGCTTTCAGATGGGCACCTCGAACTTCTGAACCTGCTCTTTGCCAATGGAGTGCAGGCACTGCAGATCGGGCTACCAATGCAGGATGGCACAGGTGTACACTGTATTTGGGCATGGAGATTGTAGAAGGAGAATCTGATAAGCAGATTTCTCTTTGAGAGATGGGATTACCTACACAGTTGTATTAATTAATATTAGTAAGAAGCCAGGGCTTCTACACCCTTGGCAGCTGGCAATTCCTCACAGTGTGTTGATAAGTTTTGCCGGTGCCTACCCACCCATGCCACTTCCCTTTATCCTGTCCTAATGATGCTTCATAAATATTCAGCCTCACTCTTCACCCTTGTGTTATCCTTTACTTTCAGCTAGGGTGGGGCTAACACGTCAGAGTACAGTGTGCTTGGGAAAGGCACAGGGGCACTGTGTCATCACAAAGTGCCTTTTGTAAATCCCATTCGGACTTTGCAAGATGCCCAAAGAACGGGATTTAGGTGTGAAGGCATTTTGTGTGACCGCGCTGCTAAATGTTTGTGTATCACGTCTTAAACAGCTAGCTATTCTCCCCTCATATACCATATATGTAAAAACGTACAAACTAGACTTTTCAAGGGTTTCTTTCTATCCAAAAAGAAACCGGTTTTTAATGAACACCATTTGTTTCGTCTCTTTAACCCCAGCTGACAAGCAGTTGGCCTATGAGGGGTTGTTCGTGCAGAAACGGTGTCAAACTGAAGCTAAGACCAGTGCCTTAAGTGGCACTACAAATCGAGCCGGGGCCCATCGAGGGGGCGTGGCCTAACAACGGGGTCTTGATGGGCCGTTAGGCCACTGCCCCTTGACAAGCCCGGCTCAATGGGCCACTGGCACCCCTGCCAGGCAAACTTTTGTAGAGATTAGCACCCTCTCCCCTATGGGGGAGAGGGTGCTGATCTCTGCATTTATTTTGTATAGGCTTGCCTGGCAGGGGACAGTGCCTCGCCTATTCAGCCTTAATGGTGGTGCTGCCCCTCGCCAGCTGGGGAGGGGCAGCGTCACCATTAAGGCTGAAAGGGTGAGGCCACTGGAAGCAGAGGCCTTTTTCCTAAAGACTGAAACTCCCGCGAATCCGCGGGAGCTTCAGTATTTAGAAAGCAAGGCCTCTGCTTCCAGCGGCCTCACGTTTCTCCATAATGGTGGCGCCGGCCCACGTGCATCCCTTGATTAAAGGGATGCCTCGCAGGTGCGGCGCCACCATTATAGCTGAAAGGCATTTTTTTCTGAAGCCTGAAGCTCTCGCACACGAGCGAGAGCTTCAGGCTGTAGGAAAAAAATGCCTTTTCGTGTAGTGACCGGGGCGATTAGTGGGCCCCGGCAGGGCCCCGCCTCAAAACGAAATTTCTTTTTAGCAACAAGGCATGTTTGTGTAGTTCTTCTTTCCTCTATACCCCCGATAATTTCCAGGCTTTCGCAACTTTCCTTTCATTTTTCTTTTGTTAATGCTGTTTCAAAAGAAACGTTGGATTGCCCCGTCTTTGCCCCCTGGCATCATAGGGTTCTGCTATGGAAGCAAGATTCCATTCGACTTCTTTTTTTTCAAAAATAATGTTAACGTTATTGACTAGCGTTTACAAATCCTTCAACCTGATGACATTACGTTGAACTACTTACAAGTGTGTTCGGAAGAGGACTAAAAAATATTGATTTTACAATATTCCAGTATAAATAATACAACCGATGCACGATTTCTTTTTAAAAAACACGTCAAATTAATAGAAACCAATTAACGATAACGGATTGAGTAATTAATGAATCTTATGATTGTAAAGAAACACTTTTTCTCATTTTACAACAATTCGGCACAGCAGGACAGAAACAAATCTGCGCACAACAAATAAATAAGGCATACTCATTTACACAGACAGCAGAGAAATCCACGTTCCTGCTCCTCAAACAGTCAGTGTTTGAGCTCCTAAAATATGTCAAGCGGAAGTTGTTCAAAGACTGCCATCAGGGCACATTCCGAAAAAAGACGGTCTACCCTATTTAAAAGTTGATGGCGATATCGACATTCAAGATTCACATCTAGATATCAAGCAAACATTTATAATGTAAAACAACTTTAAAAACAGTATGAAAGAAACACGATATCGCCATATTTCCTGTGCATATATGCATTAACTAATCATTATTTAGTAAATGTGTAATTAAACACTTTTCTGTGTCTTATTCAGTGAACCCCCAAAGCAATACTTGACAATCCATCAAGCACAATCAAGGAATCACTTGGAACAATGTATTCCGAATGCCGATGTGTTATGGGAGGTACCCCCATTCTGAAATAATGCGACTGTACATTGTGAGGAGGAATACCAGTGTGCACTTAATGCTCTCTGATCTGTAATGACAGGTTCCAATCATAGATCTTATATAAACATCTGTCCAATATATGAATTTCAAGATGTATAATCCACAAAGCAATGAGTTGGTTCATGGGGAGTGATATGATTACAAGTGTAATTCATTTCAATTGTATTATTGACTACAACGATTGTGATTTTCAGTTGTATTTAGTTGCATGCAAAGAAATGCTATTTAAAGAGGGTTATGTGAGTTTGCTATCTTGTTAGGCTACTGCCTTTTTTTCTATTGGAAGGGGACATTTTATGCCCATCGAACGTGAACTGATAAGTGTCTAAGTGCAATTGAATTGTATTTTTTCAGTTGCAATGTATTATGAGACAAAGGGAAGACTACTTCTTGCAACGAACAGAACATGCATCCATGTTTCGCGATAACTGCCAGCATATAGCGGTTAGGCTCTTCTACTTAAGATGCAACATTTATTTTAGTATTTTCCGATCCCGCTTTTAAAATGACCGTTATCATAATTGGATTTCACCATGTTCCATTGCTCTGCTGGAAAACACGGGAGAGCTAATGTTGCACGGTCGAGCAGTACTGTAGATTACTGAACCAGACCACATCATCTGTGCCAGGTCCGTAAACTAAACGCGAGCTACTCGTAGGGTACCCAGTACAGTGTTTGCCAGAGACCCTTGTTTAATTGTAAGTTCAGGGTTCATTGCAATTATGATAGACATGTCTCCTGCCAAATGGTGCTGGAAGGACGCTAGTCGTGTTCCTGCCCAGACTACAATGTTCCTCTCACCAATATATCAGCAGAAACAAGTTAATAGCAATGTGAGAACAATGCAAAAACGGCACTGAACAGAAAAAAGAAAAAAAAACACTTCACATTACCATTGGTGTGAATTTTCTATTTATTATTATATTCTAAAGTGTTGGCGGTCTGTTGGCTGCATTAGGCCCAAGTTCACTTCAAGAGGTAGCTAACTGTCGTGGATGATGTCGGAGGACATTCCCAATTCCCAATCAATGTTTCTATATGTTCTGATGTTGTTTTCATGTCTATTGCTATCTTGGCTGGTAAATCCTAATGTAAAGAAAGATGAGCATTTTTATTTTGTTTACAAAGTCCTCGTCCTCCACAGTACAATTAATCACAGTGCAGATCTGCGTACTCTGACCAGACAATATTTATTTATGTTATTTATTTGCATTTTTAAAGTGCTCACACAGCCCAGGGGCATCGAGAGCTGTTACAGGAATATGTCTTAGGACAGAGGTTTCTAAGCGTGGACCCAGGGATCAAACCTGTGTTGTTTCGTGTCGTCTAGTTTCCAAGGCAAGCACGTTGCCGCTGAGCTATCCTCCTGGGACAGTCCCTTTCAGTTACAGAACAATGGAACTTCTCATGGCTAGTTGCTAAATTCATGGTATGCATGGTGGCCATTTGCTCTCTACATTTTCTTGATTATATACAAGCCATTGTTTGGACATAAAAGGGGTCATGCAGTAAGAAATGCTGTAAAATGGGGATAGTTTCTCACAGACTCATATTCTATTCAGTACGCAATGTTATTTGTAATTCCCTGGCTTCACCCTTCCAGTGTGTAAAGGAGTGGATTTAACAGTGTCCAGGAGGGGCGTACTTACCAGCTATGTAAGTGACGCTGCAGTGACACAAGAGTCAAGTGTAGAATGACATCACACTGCATGTACATTACACTTAGAGTGCCACATGTCAGGAAGCAGGGCGCTGCGCAGAGAAATATACACGCATGGACATAGAAGTTATATGTACTAGGTATATTGGGCTAGGTAGAATAGCCTGGCTTCAGAGGGAAATAGCACACGTGTAGCAAAGGCTATATCTGTCTGCTTTCCTTCTTTTTGTTTTTATCTCTACAGCACACCTATGCACACTCTTGGGGTTAGTGCAAAAAGGGCCTCTCCTATCTGCTAGCCCTTCTATTCGTGTTGCCTTTTAAAACACATGATGACACATTGATATTATTGTCTAGGGATAGGTAGGAGTAGGGTATTTGCAGATTAAGTATTAGGTATAAGAAAATTGGCGAGCAGTCTACGGCAGTCTCGACAGTCTTTCCACAGTTGCTGTTTTTTTGTTGTGGGAGGAGCAGTTAAAACCCTCGACCCAGCGCGAAGCGGCACGCGGAGTTGGCTCGCCAGAGTTGCAAGCAGTCTACGGCAGTCTCGCCAGTCTTTCCACAGTTGCTGTTTTTTTGTTGTGGGAGGAGCAGTTAAAACCCTCGACCCAGCGGGAAGCGGCACGCGGAGTTGGCTCGCCAGAGTTGCGAGCAGTCTACGGCAGTCTCGACAGTCTTTCCACAGTTGCTGTTTTTTTGTTGTGGGAGGAGCAGTTAAAACCCTCGACCCAGCGTGAAGTGGCACGCAGAGTTGGCTCGCCAGAGTTGCGAGCAGTCTACGGCAGTCTCGACAGTCTTTCCACAGTTGCTGTTTTTTTGTTGTGGGAGGAGCAGTTAAAACCCTTGACCGCAAAGCGGCACACAGAGTTGGCTCGCCAGAGTTGCGAGCAGTCTACGGCAGTCCGCGGAACTCTAGGCAGCCCAGGCCGAAATGGCATCTTTGGCTGCCTTGGATCTTTTCAATCAAGCGCCAGTGCCGACAACCCCGCTTGGCCGTGTTCTACGCAGCCAATATACTCGCTTGGAGCGAATCGACCGACGAAATAAAAAAAGTAAAGAAAACCTCCGTTTCCACCCAAACGCAAGGAAGAGTAAGGGGGGGGGCTAAACTTATCTCAACTTCCTCCTCCTCCTACTCCTCCTCCTCCTCACTGTCAAGATCAAGTGCACCAGACACCCCTGCTCTTTTGGGCGCAAGGTCTCGAGCTGACGTTGGGGAGGGAAACATCGAGCCTATTGAACCGGACTTGGTGAGGGCCGAAGTTTTTGATCAGTCCCTTGACACTATCCAAGCACCTTCGTGCGACGATTCGGGGGCGCACTTACCTGTTGGCTCCATAGAAAATAGCACAACGCTGATGACGAACAGCCTGCGAAATACCCCGCGTTCTCCAACACGTAACTATCGCACGACTTCCGATGACCAGCTTGCCTCCGCCGCGGCGAGTGGGACCACATCTGACGAGGCCGAAGGGCGCAGCCGGAATGATCGTAGCGGCTTGGTCTTACCGGAGCCACAAAATCCTCCTGACTGGCCCGCTTCCGCCGTGGTCTCGGTCGCGGCGAGTGGGATCACGCCTGACGACGCCGGAGGGCGCCGCCGGCAAGACCCCTGCGGCCCAGTCTGGGATGTTCAACAGATCTCGAAATGTTCAGTCGAGTCAAGCGCCCGACAACTTTTTGATAAGCGAAACACTGACACGCCCCTACCACAAGATGGAAACCTGCAAGAAATTCAAGGGGTGTGTGTTAAGTCTGGAACTCCCATTCAAGTTGAATTGCATGCAAATCTTGGCTATACGATAACCCTTGGCGAAAGAGACTGCACCGAATTGTCTACCACTCTATCATCATATCCACCGGCAATGTTACCAACCATAGAGAGAGTGGAAAGTCTCCCAACTTCTTCTCCAACGGTGGCCCCTTTTAATACATCGAAGGAAGTAGATTCAATAGTAGATTCTGTGAATCTGCCGGGGACAGAACCCTACTCCCTACAAAGACAAACGGCCATAGCTTTATTAAAAAGAAAAGCACTCCACCAGCAGAAACCACGGGAGTCTGGCATTTTAGTCAATACAAACTACTACCAAAGGAAACAGAGAGCATCAGCCAAAAAAATTGAGATTGGAAAAACGTTACTCTCTAAACCGCTTACATGCCATGCGCTAAAAGACTTTTTTTGCCAGGCAGACTAAGAGACAACTGGAGAGAGAAGTCGAACTTTCAGACACCGAATTATTGGACGCAACTGCTGAAACTCCCCCGGATCCTAAACAAAGGAAAACGGGAGTGATTGATTTACCAACTCTACCCTTAATCAATCTACGCCTTTCTCCAGTGAGGGTACTAGAGTCCCAGCGTAACCTGGACCTCTCACATCTTAATTCATTAAATGGAAGTACACAATCACTTTTGAGATCCCCCGTCGAATCATCTGAAGTCCGACCGCTGGGAACCATCGGTTCGGACCTGGATAAATCCAAGCTATCAAAAATTACTAGGAACGACGACGTACCTCAAAGAACCACCACAAACCAACTCACTCCAATTAAGCAGCATCCAGACATTCAGAGAAGCTCCTCCATGCCGGGGAAAGACAAAACTGGTGACTTATCCCCTCCGAAACTAGTCCATGGATCAAAAAACCAGTCTACAGACATGTTTGCAGTGATGTCAGCTATCACGGTGGGCCTGTCCCCATTCATAAAGCTTTATGAATCGCTCAATGATTCGATGAAAGATCTAGTTGCAATAGCAGCTACCACAAACTCAAAAGTGATCTTTTTGGAAGGCTTCATTACAGCTTCCGAACAAAAAAACAGGGAGCGTGAATATCAGTGGGAGCAAAGAATGCCACATCTAGAAGCCAAATTCAGGAAGGAGGCGGTAGCACCACCACAGATACCCTGTCCATTTATAAACATAAATGGACTCATAACCACACAGGAAAAAGTGGACAAAGCGAAGAAGGCTCAATCCATCAGGGAAACACAAACTATGCCCGTAACTGAAACACCAAAAGCAGACGTACATCAGAAAGTCAGAGAGTCAAATGGACGTGTAGCTGAATCTACTAGAAAATCGATGCCATCCACAGAGACGAGCAAAAAGGAAACAAAAAAAACGGAAACTAAAGTTGCAGAAATCTTCAGCTTCACAGAGACGAGCAAAAAGGAAAGAAAAAAAACGGAAACTAAAGTTGCAGAAATCTTCAGCTGGAGCAAGCAAGGAGGGGAGCCGCAACCTAAAAGAAGCCCACCACAAGCCGAGGCACGAAATTCCCAGAAAGACACAGCATCTCCAGTATTTGAGCCAATAATTGAGGTGGATGACTCCGATTCATCCTCCCCAGACTCTTCTCTGATGAACCTGACACAACACTTGGAACCGAAAGATGTTTCAAATACACACCTTACACCGCGGAAGCCTCCACCTACAAAGACAACAAATCTCGCCACTTCCTCTCGTACATTGGGCCAAATAAAAGTGTCCGTCGGCACATCGAATCCAGCTCCACCGTCTGCACCAAAGATGATCAAAAAACCCTCTGTTGAAGTACGATCAGGAAACTGGCACCATACAGACATGGCCAAAACGACCGGTGATGACAACAATTCGCAGAAAAGTGACAAAGAGGGCACCGAAATAATCCCCCAGTCAAACCCAGAATCAAACAAAACATTAAAGGCCCCTGTTACAGACGTGCAAACTACGAGACAAACTCGCCTTTTTAAAATGGAACAACTAGTGTCAGGAAAGAATTTCCTAGTTTTGAACAGGAAAACAGTCCTTACAATACTGGCAAAAGTCCCTAGTTTGACTCACCTGTCTTCTACCAACTTCATCTTAATCAAGCCTTATCATAGACAGAAAAAGGCCAAAGCATATTTACACGTAAAAACCATCCCCAGACATGAGCCAACAAAAGAAACGCTTGAAACTTTAAATCTACTGGGCTTTGGTTTATCAGAATTGCAACTCCCTCAACCTTCGACCCAAACTGGACCAACACAACACAATACAAATTCTCCAACCAGAAATTACAAACAATCCTCACAAATGCAACAGAACATTAAGTACCGAAGCCACCACGTAGAATCACAAGACCATCCACGTGATAGACCTAAATATACCCCACGGACCTGGACGAGCAGAGCCCACCACCTCAGACCAGAAGGAGGCCAAAATTGGAAAAAAACCCATTGTAGGTCAGACAGAAACTCAGTGGATGATTGCCTGGCAGATCATAAAGACCTGCTGAACCACTCACAACCACGAGCTCCCTCAGGCCCCTGGTCGTGGTTAAGAAAAGTGTTAAAGCCTAATCCGCAAAATTAGCAATTATCCAACAACGACTCACGACAGTTAGACAAGTCGTCGTATGCAACCACCGAACTCATCACCCAAACCATTTCCATGTGTTCGTGGAACACGAGAGGCCATGACCATCTGCTAAACCCGGAAGCACAAGACTTAGCAAAATTTGATATAATTTGCCTCCAAGAGACTTGGCTGAGGGAAAAACCAATTCTAGATGGCTATACCACCGAAATATCTGCAGCGAAAAAGGGCATTTTAGGCAGACCATCGGCAGGCCTTTTGACCTCTATCAGGATTGGATCAGGAATCGATGTTAAGGGAAAGATAGCAGAATCCTATGGTATCCTCGCCCTGCAGACGGAGTGGCGCCATCCAACAACCGGTCCTAAGGGAAACCAAAACTCAAAGTTGGCCATCATCAATACTTATTGGAACCCGCAAAGAACCACAAACAAGGACTTCTGTGAAGAAATGACCACGCTACTAGACAAGATCACGGCTGAATTGTCCATTGATTACATTATTATTTGTGGCAATCTGAACGCCAAGTGCCATCATTTTAGCCACTCGGTACTGGCGACAGCAGCAAACGTAAGAGGAGATCTGTGGTTAGACCTGATGGAAGCCAGAATGTGGCTATGGTGAAGGGCCAACTTCCCGCTTTCCCGACGTGGGAGCGTGACTCCTCAACAGCCACACTTGACTACATCTTCATATCTCTCGCTTTACTATCTCACGTCACTACGTTTGAGATTTACAAAATGAAAGAAAGCGACCACAACCTTCTAGCCATGACGGTGGAATCCATAAACGCGCCGAGACTGAGCTACACACCAGGGGTGGAACTGACAGCGAACCAAAGGCGGCTTCAGCTTACAGCACTCAACGTTAAAGAAATAACGCAAAGCTACGTTGATTATCAAAAAATTCCATTAGCAGCATGGAAAGGCCAAACTACTTGCCTCTTCTATTACTCCACACGAAAAAGCAAAAGAGTCTCAAGCCCACAACAACAACTGGTCAGCATGAATACGACGATTCATTAGTGCAAAAACTATGAGAACTGAGAAAATTACAACGTGATTATAAAAGAAATACCAACAAAAACGTTAAACAACTGCTGACTGCGGCGACTAGATCTTATAGAAGCTGGGTAAGACATCGGAGAGCGGCACTCTATGAGAAAGATGCAGAACAGATGTTTAAAACGCTATCTTCAAAAAGCGTAGGAGACTTCTGGGCGTTAATAAAGAACAAAGGCATCCGAAATGATGACAAACTCCTCAATTGGATACCGGAATCATCCTGGACATCTTTCTATTCAGCACATTTTGCCCCAATCTCTGCAACCGTAACTGATGCAATAACCCAAAATGAAGTACCATGGACAAACCTAGCACTTCAAGACCAAATAAAGTCAGCAATCTCAAAATTGAAAACGTCTAGAGCACCGCAGTCTGATGGTCTGACTAACATAGATTTAAAGCAAAACCAAACTGAATGGTCCACCTTGATAACAAAAATTTTCGATCACTGCATAGCATCAAGACAAATCCCGAAAACATGGACTGAGGCGGTCATTGTACCCATCTTTAAAAAGGGAAGTAGAGATAACCCGGCGAACTATCGACCGATAGCCCTCCTGGACATCATGGGAAAAATATTTGCGACTCTACTCCTCTCAAAATTTCAAAACTGGGTAAGAACTTCGCCTGCAACCGACCACTTCCAAACGGGATTCTTGAAAACAGCCTCGACAAGTATAAACATCATGATCTTGAACATCATCAAAGACAATGTAAAAAACGGGGCTCCGAAAGTTTTCCTTGCCTTCATCAACCTATCTCAGGCCTTTGATAAAGTAAGCCGGCAAAGACTATGGTCTAAATTAACCAACTGGAACTGTCCTGACGAAATCCTGAACCCAATAATCGCATTACATACAGATACAACTATGCAAGTCCGTGTAAGCCGGCAAGGCACGCTATCGGAAGCAGTCAAGGTTGAAAGAGGAGTCAAACAAGGCTGTCCTTTAGCCCCTTCATTGTTCATTGCATTTCTAGGTGATTTTCAATATACGCAAACCCTTGTGAGAGCATTCCCGCCGAAAGTTGGAAACATTGCAGTCTCTAGGTTACTCTATGCCGACGACATGATCCTGATGGACCAAACCCAAGTTGGTCTCCAGCACCAGTTGGCAAACCTGGCTAGATTCATCTCTGAAAATGACCTAGAAATAAACACAGAGAAATCGAAAGTCTTGGTTTTGGGGAAAAAGCTTTCAAAATCCAAACCGGTTGGCTCCTGGTTCTTAAACAACGTAAAGATTGAAATAGTTACAAACATCAGGTACCTAGGTGTAATGATTGATGAACAGAAAACTGAGAACTCGACCATCGTGGCTTTGTGGTCCAAAGTCAAAACACTCACCACTCAAACAAGGCTAATTGACAATAAATATGGAAAATTCTCTTCAATACCGGCGATCCAGTTCTACAGGCAAAAGGTGGTACCGTCATTTATCTATGGAATGTACGTGGCACTCAACATTCAGGAGTCAATTTGGCCGGAACTTGAGGGTTATCTCTGGAAAGCTGTTCTGGGGTTACCAAAATCTGTTTCCATCGCAGCCATACGACGTGAGCTTTGTTTACTATACCTGGCAGCATCCATTGAACAAAGCCAAATGAGAGCTTTCAGGAAAATCATCGACCCAGACTCACTGCCTATCTACAAAACCATTCTAGAAGAACTAAAGCTGGGGCGTTGCAGGGCACTGACCACCTGGGAAAAAAAACTAACGGCAAAACTACAAGACCTTGCATGCACCCAAGAGGACTTGATCCACAACCCGGAAAAAATCAAAATCAAAGTAGCACAAGAAGACTGGATTACTACATGCAAATTAGCAACCGCAAACAAACTTCTTGGTCATCTTCCTCCTACTACTAACAAACTGAACCTCCCCCTGAACTATTGCATCAAATTCACAAACAAGAATCTCCGGAAATTGTTCATGAGAACAAGATTAAATCTGATGCCAACCCAGGAGATCCGGGCTATTCGCACTAAATCTGAAAACAAAATCTGCACACTATGTGCAAATCCAGACTCTATAGAAACAGCAAGGCATCTGATTCTGAACTGTCAGAAAACCTATTACCTACGGACAGCATTCTTACTTTCACTACTTCAGGACACCCCTCTCAGAGAAGAGCACACCTGGTGGTGTAGACTGATTGCGGGGGAAAAAACAAAATGGGTTACAGTAGCAGTTAAGATCTTCAACGCTGCCTTAAAAAACATTATCGCCGCCGACCCCGACACCAAAAGCACCTGAGACGGAAACCTGCGAAAGCAACCGAACAGACTTCACAAGCGGTGTAGGCAACGAAAGAAGCACCTATGCTATGACTTTTTTTTTTTATTTTATTTTTTATACATTGTAAAAATCATTTATTTTGGTTAAAATCAAGTAAATAAAAAAATAAAAAATAAAAATAAGAAAATGTACTAGACATTGCTATGTTTGGTAGGCCCAAAGTAAACGTTGTAGAAGGGATTATATTTTAGTTAAAACACAACAGATCACAGTAAAATGGAATTACTGCTGACACGTGAAGAAGCACTAGTTAAGCTGTCAGGGTTGAGATATGAGGGAGAAGTTTCTGATGGGAGGAGAGCTTCAGCCAGATGCCAGGTGCAAGGGCTCTGGCAGTGAATGCAATAGCAATTGAGAATCAAATAGCAAAAATACAAATTCACAAACAGTGATGCATGAAGTATTTTCGAACTAGAATTGGCACGAAGCAAGGAGGGGGTTAACAGGTGTAGAGGGTGAAGGATGAGGGGAACCAATCAGGGAACTGGGATATAGTGTTCCACCTTGGAACAGTTATGCTCTGAGCTTGCATTGTATCCAAACAACAATATCCAGTTAAAACCTGTAGCTGCATAGCTATTTTCTATGTTGAACTGTGCTACTTAATATGGTCAGCTTAATGATGTAACTAAGAGCTGTTGGGGGGCAGAATTATTACATCATAAAGGGGCATTGTGGGTTTGTGTTTCAGGAAATGTGTTTGCCCAATCATAGATAACCAATGAATGGAGCAATCTAAGGTCCCGATGATGTTCTACCAATCACTTTTTTGACCTGCCCCAAAATGTAACTAGTGTGTTTTATTTTAATCATGTGTTTTATGTTTATAAAAGGTGCACCTGCAGTAGGTGGAGTTTGCCCACTTTTCAACCGGTTCAGCTTGCAGGGCTGTCTGAATACTTGTCTCCCAGCTGTGTGTGGGGCAAATAAAGCTCTGTTATTCCTGCAGGGTGTATAATCTCCTGTGGAATGTGTGTACCCTTTCTTGGAGTACTTATGTAAAGTTGTCCCTCTTTACAGGTTGGTTGTTTTCTTTCAGCAATTTGTCTTCCAATATGCTCTAGGCATTTGGTTCCTGATGCATACACACCAGGCTAATATATGAAATATTTTCGCCAGGGGATAAATATGTACACCCTTTTTGTTAGATATTTCAAGATTAAATAATAATACGCACATCTAATGCAGCAAAAGATAATGAAAACCAATGTGAAGCTGCCAGACAATCAAATGCAAAAAATAAATAATAGCATAAGGGCAATACAATATCTTAAGTCATTTACAGAACATATTTGACCAGCAGTACATTTTCTATTTCACTGATTCCTCCACTTAAGTTTAAGTTCCTTGAATCCTCATTTTAAACAAATGTTACTCCTTGCCCCAAAACGTAACAAAGATAAATCTAAAGCTGGTGCATCAAGAAGCATGTCTTTCTCTATATCAGGGGTCTGCAACCCTTGACTCGCCAGATGTCTTGCACTACACATCTCATGATTCCTCACCACCGACTTTAGCTAGGACTGATAGGAGTTGTAACCGGAAACACTTTCAGACCCAAAGGTTGAAGACCCCTGCTCTAAATAAAATATGTATCCTCCCCATATTTCTAAGAATCAATTGTTCTTCCCTTTCCTTACATGAAATGTCACCTCGAATCTCATTACCTTACTTTGTTCATTTGTGATTGGATGGTATCGTTCAGATTTGTAAGTGCAAAATGACCAGCAGCATTGCCTGGCAGAGTGGTAGTGCCAGCATAGCAGTAATTCACTGTGACTTGTGTTTGTTTTTGTAATAATGCCCGATAAGTGATGGCATAATGCTTTTCAGGCGCATGTGCAATTTAAAAAAAAAGGTTGTCTATCCGCATTATGCATGGCATGGATTTGCTGGTCCCTGGTGTGCAGCAGTTTTAGAAGGCGATGGGTTTGCTGTTTTTCTTTTAAAAAGACTCTCTGAGAACCTTAATTACGTATTACTGTTGGTGGCATGACGTGCATGACAGGTTAAAAACTGCCTGGGCTGAATACTACTGTGAAATACAAAAATATCCAGTGGAACACACTTTTTAACTCGAGGATTTTTCTCTAAGCAGCAGAAATGTATTCATACATTTCAATTTCTGGGACTGGACTGGGACTGGAATGCGACCCCCAACGCACAAACAGCATCTTCATCATCAAATGTGAGTGCACTGTTCAATCGAGTCACATTTGTCATATGGCAAAAGCGATGTATGCCTGGTCCAGTGTCTGTTTATATTTTATTTTGTATTGAGGATTACCAACTGCAGTGCAATTTGCTGGCTGTATTTGAATCAGAGGTGGTAGTTGTACCCAGCGGTAATTTTACCTAGTGGTAACCCAGCTGAGTGGGTTTTACTATCTGACAGTATTTTCACCTTCTGTCATGGACATTTCAAGGAAGCTGGTCGTTATTGACTTTTACCACTGGCAGTATTCATACCGCCATTCTCTACTGAAGCTCCTCCTGTGCAGGACAGGCACAAAACATATGGTCCAATGTGCCATTCTCTCTCTCAAAATATAGACATCAGAGATAAAGCTCGGGATATTTAACCACTTTTCAATATATTCTGTTATACCCTGTATGCCCCTTGTTTTGTTCCCTCTCTTTAAAGTCCCCACAGTTCGCCATAATTCAATAACTGTTGGAACATGACAGAAAAGGTTGAGCCTACGCTTTTGCAAATACAGCCAGGTAGTTCATTAGGCTCAGCAACAGGCCAGAAGAGTAACAGAGAGACATATGCTCTTTTGTCAGTAAGACACTCGATGGTGTAAACGCATAAAACTATCCACTGCCTCAACAGTGACAGACTAACGGTGAGCCACACAATGCATTGTCAGTTCCTTTAAGACATGATGATTCTCTTTCAGCAGCACTACTGACTCAATAGGTATGATATTCCATCCCCTTTCAATTATTCAGTGAATGTATGCAGCATGACTCATTAAAGGACTCAGCAAATTCGACCACATACCCGCGACCCTCATCGGACTGCACTGGCTCCCGTGTAAGCGTGTATTGCCGCCGCATCCTGCTGCATGATCTACAAGGCAGTCACACTCAAGTCCCCCAGCTACCTCACTGATAAGGTCAACATCTCTTGTGGCCTACGATCCGCCAGAAGTTAGAACATGAGCAGTTTTGAACTCCGCTGGTCCAGAAATGAAAGAAACAGAAGACCGGCCTGCCCCCTCTGTACCACCAGAATTTAGAACCTCTGAACCAGCAACACTAGACTTGCCTCGTTGCTTCTACATTTCAGGAAGGAGCTTGAGACCCTCCTCTTCAAGGAATAGCACCACCCTAGGATCTAGGTCCACACCTCCCCACCCCCACCTAACCTGAGCCTGGGGGATATGCTTCCCGTTGTTTCCATCCGTGGTTGCTTGTAGATCCATTGTTGCCTAATTTCCCACCCTCCCACTCCTCCATTGTTAGTGCTGACTCCCTTGCATCTCTGCTTCTCTGACTGTGTACTTCCCCCTTTGTCATGTGAAGCACTCTTTTAGTTCCTGAAGCTAGGTCAGTGCTCAATGACAATAATAATAATAATAATAATAATAATAATAATAATAATGATAATAATAATGATAATAATAATGATAATAATAATATGGGGGCTGACCAAGCGCCGTTGCGGATGGCTGCCTGATTTTGACCTCCCGACCCAGCGTCACAACTTAATATAAATTTGTGCGTTATGGATTGTGAAAACATACATAACACGTACCAGCTGCTCCTGAAGGTCCCCAGGAGAGGATTTTGTGGCACGCCAAGTTTTTTCCTCCTTCCGAAGTATGAGATGTAAGAATTCTATGTGTATCCAGAGGTACGGCCTGAGAGCAGAAAGGTAACACTGAGAGAAAGCTGTTACGTTCTGTCAGCTGACTCGGCTGACGCGGCAAGGAGGCTCCGCTGGACGCTGGAAAGCGCTTTTCTCCACAATAAGGCTTTAAAATACAAGTAAAGCCTCATAATGAAAGATACTTTTGGCAAACGGCCTCCAGGATATTTTAAATAAGGACATGTTTTCTTTATAACTAAAGCTTATAACAGTTGTTGAGAAGCTCTGAGGAGAACAACGTTCTTTTGGCATATATTCCTAAAAAATTGCCTGAAAGGTACTTTTTGGCACACGGCTGCCAGGATATTTTAAACAAAAGCATGTTTTAATTATAATTAAAGCATGTAACTGTTGTTGAGAGGCCTTGAGTTGAACATAGTTCTTTTGGCATATGTTACTCAAAATTTGACACTTGCTGCTTGGAATGTACACATAAAAGAGAGCTATTATGGTCCTTCTTATCAATTTTTTTAAAAAACTGTCAACCCTGATTTGTGGCTGCCTGAATTGCAATTGAGTGATGCAGCCTTTTTATATTAAGGAGGGCTGATTATCTTCTAATATGGACACTTAAAATTAAGGTTCCTTTTTGCTTACAGTCACATAGAACTTTGCAGAGATAAGCTGATTTACGGCAAGTAAAACATATTATTTTGCCATTAGCACAGCTATTTAAGGGAAATTTCTTTAAATATGTGGCGTCCTTCACTTTCCTACAACGAGCATCATTTAAGTGACTTATTCATTATCAACTGAACTGGAGGCAGAAGCTTGGTATACACCCATTGTTACACACCCCGCCTCAGTATGGCTTCAAAGAAGGGGCAACCTAAGGATATGCCATCAACGTCAACCAGTAATGCTCCCAAAAGACAGAAAAGTGATTCTCCCACACCTAAAGATGATATGCAAGATCCTGTTATGCAAGCTATTTTGACTGAAATTAAATCCCTTAACCCCTTTACGGAAGCCACAACAGCTAAATTGTAAATGCTAGATGACAAGTGGTCCACATCCCAATCGAGAATAAATGAAGTGTAAAGAAGGGTTAGCGATGCTGAAGATGTTACAGTAAAGGTGCTGTCTCTTGAAAATACAATTATATCCCTGTATAAGCAAGCAGAAGATTTAGAAAATAGAAATAGGAGGAATAATATACAAATCATTGGTCTTCCAGAGAGTATTGAAAAAGACAATCCTATTCAATTGTTATATTACATGCTCCCTCTGCTTCCGGAACTTCCGACGCCCTTGCAACTTAACATCCAACGGGCTCATCATGTAGGACCTAAAAATCCATCCCAAAATTCTCCAAGAACTCTAATCGTTGCCTTACTTGGTTATATTCATGTCCTACTCATCATGGACAAGGCAAAACAGAAAAAGATACTTACATGGGAAGGCACCAACATCGTTATACCTCAGGATGTCTCCAAGGCCACTGCAGCAAGAAGAAAAGAGTTATTAGCATTTAGACCAGCGCTAAGGAAGCTCAATGCCAGATATTGGATCATCCATCCAGCATCTCTAAAGGTCACTCTCAATGGTCATATGTTCACCTTTCAGAATCCAATTGACATACACAATTTTATCCAGAGCCACAAAAGAGACGAGATGGATACCACTAGATCAAAGAATGAGCCCATCCAGATCTGGCTCTACATCCCTAGTACTTATTGACTTCACACAGACATGGTTTGGAGTGGCTGTTTCCCATGAGCCACTACTCCTTTCTAAACTAGTTGGTTTATATGGAAATTGCGAAATTCCATGTTCTTTTTGTTTGTCTTTCCGACTCCCTTATGTCTCTTCCCCATACGTGTTTCTACTCACCAGTACATCACTATAGACTACAAGTCTGTATACAATACCCTAATTGTTACCCGTGTCACTTAACATAGCCACATGGAATGTTAACGGGCTACATAATCCTGTTAAACGGCAGAAAATTCTCTCACACCTCAATAGGGCTAAACCATCCATTGCATGCCTACAAGAATCTCACCTCTCACAGGCAGACGTTGTCAAATTGAGACGCTTATGGGTGGGTCAAGTTTTTTCGAGTCCAGGGGATGCAACGAAGAATGGAGTTTTCACCCTTATTAATAAACATCTTCAATGCAAGGTCTTATCCACAGAGTCAGATGATGTAGGGCGATGGGTTTTGGTTAAACTTCTTATTGATTATATAGAATATTCTATTTTAAATGTATATGGCCCCACCAATGCTGACCCTGCCTCTGGACTCCGTTAAGAAATTATATTTTCAAATATTGTCCTAACAACCTCATTGTATGTGAAGATTGTAATGAGATCATGGACCCCCTTCTTGACAAAATGTCTAATGTACATTTTAAAACAGCTAAATCCCATCTACAATTTACCAATTTTGTCTCTGAATTAGGCCTCAGTGATGCATGGAGTATCACCCATACCTCTGATTTGACTATACCTTCTATTCCCCTCCTCATAACTCCTTCTCAAGAATTGATTATGTCTTTGTATCCAAATCCTTGATTAACTGTTTATTAGATGCCAAGATAGAATGTATTACCTTGTCAGATCACATTTCTGTTCATATCAAACTATCCATTGCACACAATATACATCGACATAATAGATGGAGATTCAATTCAGCTCTTTTAAAAGATAAACAATTTGTGAGATGCATCCATCAACAGCATACACATTTTTTTGCAGAAAAATTTCCTTCTAATACATCCGTACATAATAACTGGGATTGTTATAAAACAATACTAAGAGGACACATTATATCTTACACTGCCACTTAAAATTAAAAACTCAAAAAAGAAACAGAAGATATTCTTAAACAAATCAAATCTTTAGAATCAGAATACATACGTACTAATTACGCCCCTACACTTCAAAAAATCATTTCACTTAGAATACAGTACAAAAATGTAGCTACATAATATTAATGTGGCAATCTTTTAAAGTATAAATCCAAGATATCAGCTTTCTAATAAATCAGGCAAATCATTAGCATCAAACCCTACCTGTCAACCAAAAACTGCCTCACAATAGCCAGGGCTACCATTGAGGCCAAACTGGACTACTGTAATGCCCTTTTCATGGGCAACTCTGCCAAAAACCTCAAAAGGTTACAAGTCACTCAAAAAATGCCCTCAGATAGTGCTGAGCATCCCTAAAAGGAAACATCTCGCACAGGCTAGAAGAGATGCGCACTGGCTGCCAGTTAAAGAGCGCATTCTATTTAAAACCATGGCGATCACACACAAATGCCTCTCTCGCACTGCCCCCCTACTTATCTGAAAAAATAATACCAGTCACCTCCACCAGACTCATCCAAGCTCTCCTCTCTAACCAAATCTACGTCCCCACCTTCAAAAGAGCCAAAGCGGGAGGTTCCAGCTTTCAACATCTAGCACCAGAAAACTAGAATGCCTTGCCCACTTCACTCAGAAATTACAAATACATGGTCCCCCCTTTTCCTATCTTGGTAGGATAGACTTGAAGCTATTTAAATGATGATCTCACCTATTATTCTCTACTCTCTATATGTGCTCCCGATTCCTATTCCTGCCTCTTTTTTTAAATCATTGGACTCCTGAATTCTCAAATTTATCTGGGGGAAAATGAAATGTAGAATTTCATTGTGTAAACTCAAGAAGCTCAGAACTGAGGGTGGAGTTGGCTTCCTAGATTATAAAAAATATCACTCAGCCTTTGTTCTACGACAGACACAGTTATGGTTCATTCCAACTTATCTTAATGTGCCAAACTATTTTCTTATAGAGAATATAGTTCTCCCCCCACATGTTCTTATGGACTGTCCCTAGATTAAAGGTAACAACAGATGCTTTACTAGTACTAGTATTAATGTTTCCATTATGTACCTTTGATCATACTTATTCTCGTTGAGTACAAAAAGATCCCAGTTTATATCACAATATATTTGGATGAATCCTCTGATGAAGGTTAACAAGAGAATTATATGTTGGAGACCATGGTTGTCTCTTGGCAATAAATAGGTAGGGCAGCTGTTCATTCTGGGTATTCTACTTACTTTTGATGAGTTCATAACTAAATTTCATGCGTCAACGTCTTTTTTGCAGCAATATGTTAGTTTAATTGATGCTATTATGGAGAATTATGATGTGTTCATCTGTTTACTGCGAATGTTTATCAAGCTCAAAGTTTACTTCATCTATCTAACCCTAATGTCGCAGCATCTATGTTCTACAAAGTCTGTTCTTCCATGTCAACTGATTGAGTCCTACTCAAATGTCAAGAGGTTTGGAGCCAAGATTGCTCGCTAAATGACTCCCAATTGGTATGGCCTTCTGTGTGGACTAATGTATCCAAAGCAATTGCCTCAGCAAGTTTACTCCAAACATAGTATTTCTTCCGCCAAAGGGCCTTCATCACTCCACTAATGCTCTTCAAAGGTGGATTCTGTCAAAATGACAATTGTTGGCATTGTCTTTGTACTCAAGGGTCTTTCAAACATATTGTTTTTGAATGTATTTATGTCAATGCTTTCTGGGAAAGGGTTTGGAAAACTCTTGAGCGTATTTTTCAGGTTCAACTTAATTTCTCCTTTACAGTTCTGTTTCATGTAGCAAAGTTATCCAACCTGCTATTGATACAAATACATGTCATCTGTTTGACCTCTTAATTGCCATAGCAATCCAGACTATTACTTCCAACAGGAAAGATGTCAAAGGTGGAATTCAGTATGTAACATCCATAGAATGGAAAAATGCAGTGATATGTCCCCACTCTTGCAGTACAAACATGAATTAAAATGGCAGTAATTTCTGGATTTTTTGGAAAATACAATGCCAAGTTAATGGAAAAGATCATATTTCACTGTTATTACACAACTTGATAAATAATGTCCCATCCTCTCCCCTCCTTTTGTTCATGTTAGTCCTGTATGTCTTTTTTCGTATTTAATTTCTATCATAAATGCTTCATATAACTATGAGTTCATTTTGAATTGCATTTCATGCATTAGGATATATCATTTATAAACATCATATGAGGTTCATATATTACTTAAATATGTTATGGATGAACCTCTTGCTCTAGCAAGTACATGGAGTTTACTTACCTTTATCTGCCGTTCTACTTATTGTATGAACCGTGCATACTTACTGATCTTAATAAAAAATATGTAAACAAAAAACCAAATAATAATACTAATAATAATAATCCAAGTGCTAAGGACAAGTATGCTTGTTCTTTTTCCATAGACTTGGTTAATGTTCAGCAGTTAAGGGGTTAATGCACTTATAGTTAGTGCCTTGATTATGTGTGCATGTCAGTGTTCAATATTTGTTTTGTTTATCATTTGTAGAAGTGATTATATGAATTATGTCCTGATAGAGATGTGGCCCTAAACAAGGAGGAGATCCATTGGAACTATTTAACTAGATCTGCTAAATGTTCTAGATTTGCTGATTTGTTTTTTAGTTTCTGTGTACGGTTTTTGAATTATTTATGAATTTGTTTCTGTACACTTAAGTCTATGTGTCAAATGTGTTATGTGTAGATAGGCTCATTGATGTATTTATACAATACATGTTTTTAGTTCCCGCAACACGAAGTGACCGTTTTTTGTGTCAGTATTTCATTTGATTTTTTCTGTTGTTTTAAGGGATTGGGCATCAGCATTTTTTGTGAAATAATGAATTGATTATTTAGAATGTGTTCTTCACTGGCATTTTCCTCACAAAATGGCCCCAGCCCACCTTCTCATCTCTGCACATGCCCATTAAGGGCACAAAACCCTCTAGTCAGACCAGTGTTTGGTGCACCTAAAAATACCCCAACATCAGGCCTCCGCCGCTCCCTTCATTTGTTAGCAGTGGAGAATCGTATAAAATTCAAGATTGTTTGTCCTGGTGTTTAAATCTGTTAATGTTCTGGCACCAAGCTAACTGAGGGATAAACTGAACTTGTACCATCCCGCTCGGGCCTTAAGGTCACAAGATAAATCCCTACTTACTATCCCCAGGACAAAATGTCTCAGGGGAGATTGCAGATTCTCAGTCTTTGGGCCCAGATTGTTGAACAGCGTTCCACGAACTTAAGGAAAATCAATTCTCTTTTAACATTCCGAACAGGTTTAAAAACTCACCTTTTCAAATAATGTGTTCTTTTTCTATGACTCCAGTGATACTACTGTCATGTGATTGATCCCAACATTCTGTTTGTTGACACACTTCATCTGCGCCAGTATTCGATTTGGTTTGTTGTGTGTGCGTTTATTTATGCTTCAAAATCAAAATCAATCAAACAGCAGACCATACCGGGCCAACCTCACACCTTTGGCATGTTTGCCTCCCCTTACAACGTGTGGTAGTCCCACTCATTGCAACATGGCCCTCCCGCTCCTTTCTGGCCATCCTGCTACAGCTGCCTCGCCTCTCCCTATGAACGAGATCTGTTCTTCCCTGGGAAGATGCACCCAGCACAATACTACATCTATCCTCACCACCGCCCAGCCTCCTAACATAGGCACACCTCCCAACTCATCCTCGCTCTTGCCCGGCACCACTCTTCCAGCTGGTACCGCCATTCCTGGAGCAGCATCCATACCCAAACAGCACCCTATCGTGTGCTGGCCTGCAAACACCTCTAGCACACTAGAAGTGGCCAGACCGAGACAGTACCCCATCGGGCACATGCATGCAAACAACTCTAGCCCACAAGAAGTGGACAGATCCAGACAGCGCCCTATCGTGCGCATGCTTGCAAACACTTCTAGCTCACTAGAAGTGCCCAGACTGAGACAGCGCCCTATCGTGCACATGCCTGCAAACAGCAATAACCCACTAGAAGCTCCCAGAGCCAGACCCAGACAGCACCCTATCGTGTGCCCACCTTCAAACACCTCTATTCAACTAGAAAATCTCAGAGCAATTGCCAGACCATGTTCTCCTGGAGATGGCGCCTCATACCTAACTTCAAGCGCTGTCCCCCATCATTGACTCCTTTCCTCCTGCTACATTGCACCGTAACGCCAATCGCTGGCGCTGCACAGCTTTTAGTCCTCTACCTCCCACCACAATAGTCCGACACCACCCCCTCACACCCACCAACCCCATACATGCCAAGGAAACACCACCCATCCATGGGTCACAAGCCCTTTGACTCCGCTGTGCCTTCCTCAACACCAGATAATTGGTTGCCCATGCACATGAAATCCTTGGCCTCATCACCCTTAATGATCTTGATATCCTAGCCCTTGGAGAAACCTGGGTAACTCCTACAGCAGAATCCTCATTGTCCATCACTCTTCCCACAGGGTACGATATACTTTACTGTGACAGAACCCTTAAGAGAGGGGCGATGTAGCCCTTATCTTCACGGACTCCCTTTCCTTACATGCCATCAACTCTGTCACACTTCCCAACTGTGAATCAATGTCAGCCAAACTTAATCTTTCCCCCAATGCATCTATCACCTTCCTCCTCATCTACCATCCCCCAGGCCCCAGCTTGACCTTTGAAAGTGACCTCGCTGAGCTCATTTCCTCCACTCTAAAGCCCACCACCCAACTTTAGTTCTGGGCAACCTCAACCTGGGCTACAATAACCTCTCTGACATAGAAGTTGTTGCCCTCACCAATGGGGTATATCCAATGTATCACTCACCCTGCGCACCACCAGGGCTGTATCCTAGATTGGCCTCTGGACCATGGAACTAACCCCACAGTACTCTCCAACCTACCTTGCCGGTGGTCATGCCATCATGTTATATCCTTTACCATTCCTAGCACCAGCATATGCAAATCACCCCTCACCTCATGATTGCCACCCCAGCCACTATTCTAGCCTGCAGCCTGTTGCTTGACTAGTGCTCGGATCAACCCTCTTCTCAACCTCCCCCGTCCTGCTGTCCAAGACCCAGATGTTCTAGTAGACCACTACAATACCCTATTATGGAACACCATTGACCTACTGGCCCCCCTTAAAGGCTGAAAGCCAGAAGTGTTCTACTCAGAAACTCCCGGTTCACCCCTGATCTTCGAAACTTCAGAGCCAAATAAAGAGCATCTGAAGCTGAATAGCATAAAGACCCAACTGCAAACAGCAAATCCCTCCTCTCTAAAATCCCCCTCCTCTAAAAACACACCATTACGCCACCAAAGTAGCCGTCTCCAATGACAGAATCACCAAGGCGTTCATCTAGCATATGCAAACTGTTCACTATCCTCCGAGAGCTTGAGACCCCCTTCAACCCTAAATCCTCCATCCTGAAAGACAGCTCATGGTGCAACACTGTCCATGTTTTGTGAGGGCGGAAGTGACGCGTGTCTTGAGATTCCAGAACGGGTAAGGATGCAGGATGTACTCGGCCCGCTGTTTGTGGGGTTATTCCCTTAGTTGTAGGTCTCCCCTAATGTTCACTGTAGTTATGCAGGTCTCGTTTCTGTTCTGTGACTCTATATTAATCGGCATGAAGGTGAGCACTTTAAAGTGGTAAAAAGACCACCAGTGTTTGTTTCCCTGTGTTTTTAGGGTTAAGACGGGGCATACACAGCTACGGACCTTGCAGTAATCAACAAAGATGACCAGGGCAGTTTTAGCTCGCGATCACGCCGGTACACTAGAAGAAAGTTGGGCAACAAGACCGAGTGCAGGTTGATGCACACAACAAGACTAAGGGTAAGCGACTGATTACAACCTGTATGAGTCAGAGTGGAGAGTTTAATAGATAATCTTGTTGTGTAAATGTTAGTGTTACAACTGAGGCTTTAGAGGTACAGGAGGTTAGCATGTACATGCATAAACCGGTTGTTTTGGGTAACATCGAAGTGTTATTGCACTAATTAGGGAGTAACCTCCAACATAGGAGTCTATAAAAACCCTCGTGCAGGTTGGGTTCAGTAATAAGGTTTCAGTAATCACATGTACCAAGAGGAGTAAGTGAGACTCCCATAAGTAATATAGGTAATTCCCTTTTATATTAAGGTATATTAGATGAGCATGCCTGGGCGATATCAGCAGATTTGGAACGATGTATAGTGGTTCTACTACTTGTAGATTCAATCAGGTTTTAGAGTCATGTGAGTGCTGCAAGTGGTTATCAAGTAACCAGGGATAATCACAAATGGTAGAGAGATGAAGAAATTGTCTTCAGTGATTGTCTTATTTCTGGAGTGAAACTTGACAGCACTGGTGACATGGTCGGTGTGTTTTTATATTTACAGATCATAAGTCTACATCGAAGACAAGTCTACTTATCCGTCAAAGGCGCTAATTGTAAATGCCATTACGGTGAGCCACAAGTAGGAGATTAATTGCTCCCGCTAGTTTTTGGCTTTTGTTGAATTGAGAACAGCGTTACTAATAGCTGTTATTCTATGTCGTTTTTTCTCCCCTAGGGTTAAGAAGAACACCACAAGAAAATAGTGTTTATGTGTTGTTTTAAGGCTGTTTAAACCTGTGTTTTTTTAAATAAATTGCTTTCTATTCCCCTGATGAAACTCTTTTATATTACCAATTGTTTACAAAGAACGAAACATGTCGGGTGTTTTCAGAGTGTTGTACATCTGCCAACATATATCAATGAAATATTGAGTTGATGAGAACCACATGGTGGTACACATGAGGATTCACCTACCAAGGATATTGAATGGTAAACGATTGTATCCTATAAAATAGGGACTGTTTTATGTACTTATTAGAAGTGTTTATCACTATACAGGGTGAGTTGTAGTTTTTAGATAGCTAGTAAGATAGCGGATTGGTACATGGTATAGTTCTTTGAACTGTTTTGTTGTAAGGTAGAGTCTTGGTTTATAGACTCCATTGTACTGTCTTTTTTAAGAAAATGAATGTGTTTTACAAAATCAGTTTTTTAGCAGAAGAGTGTGTAGCATTCAGTTTTTTAACTATATGAGATTTGTGCATAAAAAGGTTTTTTGGGATACAATAAAATATTACAATCGATTGTTACATTTATATATGGAGTAATTATTTTCTAAGTGGAGTTTTTCATCCTTAGGGGGGTGACATCATAGAGACCACAAGATTCTCTAGTTTAGAAGCTGCCACAAGCCTTTATTAGGGGACAAATCTTGAGGTCATTTAAAATGTTCCCTGTGTCTTTCTTTTGTTAATCGACAACACTGTCCAAGACACGTTTACAGGCAAAATCTGTCAGCTGAGAGCCAAAATACAAACCGATTATCTCAAACACCAGCCACCATCCTTCCTGCCCCTCATCATGTACCCAGCGGCATCCCCTTCTTCCAGCTCCAACCCACCAGCATCTCTGCCCTTGCTAACATCATCAAAGGCCTCAAGCCCGCACGATTGTAAAGGAGACAGTTTCCCAGCCTCTTCTGTAAAAGAGTGTGTGGAGCCAGTACTCCCTGTCATCTCTGCTTTCATTAAGACCTATTATTTCACTTGCACCGTCGCATCCTGCCTCAGAAAATCCTGGATCTCCCCTCAGCTGAAAAAGCCATCCCTTGAGCCGGCCATCCCTACCAACTACTGGCCCATCATACCTTTCCTTTAAAAAATTGTCAGGGTCGCCTACCTTAAAATCCAGGAATTCCTTGAATCGTACCACTTCGTGGGCACATGACAATCCGGCTTCCACCACAAACATGGGACCCAAACTGCCCTCCTAGAGCTTAAGAATCAGCTAGATGATGTCAACGACCATGGTAACCTCTCCCTCATCCTACTACTAGACCTCTCGGTGGTCTTCGACCTCATAGACCACCAAACACTCTGCCTCCACTGACATCCTCAGACCACTTCTCGCCCAACAATGCCAAATGGGTTGCCTCTTTCCTAGTGAACAGACCTCCCACGTCTTTGCAGGGGACGCTGTCACCCAACCTACACCCATTTCATGCTGAGTACGCCAAGGCTCTTGTGTCTCCCCTACACTGTACAATATGTACACAAAACCACTTTTCGATCATCTTATGCACTAGGCATCTCCTACTCTAATTATGCCGATGACACACAAATTCCTGTCGCACTCTCCAACGACCAAACACGGGACACTTGCATAGTGTATACAATCTAAAAAGCTTTCCAATCCTGGATTGCCACACACAGCCTCTGTCTAAATGATATAAAAACAGAGCTTTCATCATTGGCCCTCCGTCCTGTCTCACCAAACTAAGCCAAGCATACAAATCTTTCACCATTGACAGCCACAATATCCCCATAGCCACCTCTGTAAAAGCTCTGGGCATGTACCTTGACTCATCTCTAAGCATGACTCGACTGGTCAATCGCATTGCCTCGTCATCAGCCGCCGTCACAAAGCACATTAATGCCAGTAAACCTTTCTTGTCTGCTAAGTACTGGCTGAAGGTAGCCCATGAACTCATATTCTCAAAACTTGACTACTGTAACTCCATTCTCAGAGGTACATTGAAAAAATAACTTGAATTAGTTATAGCTAATATAGAACAACGCCCTGTGGGCAGCGCTTGACACTGGCAAACACGTCCACATCTCAAAAGCCAGGACATCTGCCTACTGGCTGCTGGTTAAGGAGAGAATCAATTTCAAGATTCAGTCCAGTGCCCACCGATGCCTGTCGAACGAAGCCACTGGCTACCTCACTCAGAAAATCAAGAAGCAGTCCTCAGGCAGATCCCTGAGATTGGCCCATAAGCATTATCTCTCCACACTGAGATATAACTGCAAAAGTTCTGGGGGCTACAGCTTCCCCATCTGGGAAACAGTCCTCTGGAATGATCTCCCACTCTTGCTACGCAATGAGCCTTGGTACAACATTTTCAGAAAAAATCTTAAAACCCACCTATTCAATTGATGTGCCCCCTTTCCTCTTCCCCCCTTTTTGTTTCATCTGTTTTTTCCATGTAACCAGTGCCTAGGTGCCCATGGGCTTTGCAGGTGTTAGGCAGAAACCTGTGCAGTTCCCTCTGGGACCACTGCAAAAGATTTAAGACTACAGGTGTTTGGCAGTAAACCCACTTGGTAGCAGTCTGTACCACACAGATTCACTTGGTACCTGTGGCTGAGCAGTCAGACTTCCCTCAAGAAGAGTTAGGCAGTATACAGAGTATTCACAATAGGTCAGAAGAACACAGTAAACACTGACCAGACCTTGGTGTAAAAGAGATATAATTATTTATTTAAAACCACATCTAGAAAAACACACAGGCACTAACAGTAAGCAATTCAAAAACACGGTCACTAAAAGATGTACACTCCCTTAAAAGAATATTAGACAATTCTTTAGTAAAGCCCCACTTATTTTCAGACAGCGGTGAGCGCTTAACGCAGATGGCACTCTAATAATTCGTTTTAAAAGGGAGAGAAAAGCAGAGTATAAATTGAAACAGATCCCAACACTTTTACAAGAACACAACAAGAAAGGAAGGCAAAGTAAAACCGTGAAGTTAGAGTTCAGTAGGCCAGATCCACTTTAAGAGGATCAGAACGAAATGTGTCCAAGGTCACACGGTTGCAGTGCACAAAAGTCTTGAAAAGGTTCAAAAAGAGTTTGACTAAAGAAAGCGACCAGTTAGAAGATCAAGGCGGCCAGCCCAATCCAGAAGGTTAAGGGATTATTATTACCTTGTATCAATCTTAAGAAAGGGAGGCCTTGCGGACACAGTACCTTAAAGTGGTGAGAATACTCCAGCGGGGGCAGTTGTTCCTGGCAGCGGATGCAAGTCGGTGCTTCATCTGGGGGAAGAGAGGAACTCGTTGGGAAGGAAGACAGGAGTCTGTTGCACTGCCAGGGAAGAAACCAGCCGCGGAGTTCTCAGGTCAAAGGAGCGGTCCTTTGATTTGCGGTCCAGTGGTAAGTGGCTATCCAGTTGCCGGGGTGCTTGGCACAGGCAATTCGACCACAAGACGTCCTGGGATGCGAAGAAAAGAAGGTAAACTGGTTGTGCCCACCAGTCAGGGGAAGAAGTCTCTCCAGCCAGGTGATCTTCACTGTCGTCGGGAAGTGGTGAGTCGGTTCCGCAGGGCTCCACCGGTGGTGTCGTCGTGGTAGGTCGGCTCAGCTTCTCCCTCGTCGGATTCTCAGGTCCTGTGGCGACTTCTGAAGTTCCAGTCCCCAAAGCCCTGCTTTTATGCAGGACACCCCCATTCACTCAGCCTAGCTGTCAATCAAACATGCTAAGTGGTGAGCCGGCCGGCTCACCACTTGGGCCAATCACACAAGATTGCGACTTGAGTTACCAAGGTAAATCAGTCCAGGGTGCCTAAACCCCCTCCCACATCCCCTGTGGTACCCAGACAGAGTGGCACCACTTTTGGAGGCTTCTGAGGAGAAGCCCGCCAAAAAGTGGAACAAAGGGCTCGACTTGGATTGGAGTCACGGAAGAGAACACAAAAGCCATTTTAGAATCGAGTCTTGGCAAAAAATACCAACCAGTGAATTAATATTAAATAAATAAACCGGCGGAATGTTCGAGGCTATGAGAATTAAGTAATTAAAGTTGGTAACCTCGAACAATGGGAAAATCCCATAGGGATATATTTGCGGTTGAATATAAAAAGTAGTATCCACTGCCAACAGCCAAAACTCAATCAGGGGGGATGGAGACGTGCCCCCTCGACTAACAGACCCCGGGGCAATTGAATTGCCCCGACCAGTACGTCCACAATATGATGGTTTGTACTGGTTTCTGTTCATAATTTGGGACTAGTAAAGCCAATGGTGACTTTACATGCCCTGGGAGACAATAGTCAGTCCCAGGGTATGGAGTATAGTGACACCCCTGTGTTACTGCACCATGGGTGCTGTGTAACACACCTAGGAAAAACACATGAGACCCTATGGAGTAAAGGACCCCATAGCCCATAAAACACATTAGCAGTCAAAGGAACATCATAAATCATGTCCAAGAGTGGGAGAAAAAGAGTCTCACTCTTGGCAGGAGAAAAAAACAAACTCCAGAAATCCAGCAAAGCTGCTGGGGGACTCACTAGGTTAGGAAATTCAGTCTGAAGAGAGAATTCTCCCTAACACTCGCCCCCCCCACCCTCACACTAAGGGATAGGAGGATTTAATCCACTCCTGGATGAATCTCATACCTCTAGTCGATGACATACATCCTAGAGAGACCATGAGCATTTTGGTGGTGACACCCTGACCTGTGCTCAATGGTGAAATCAAACCCTTGCAGGCAGATTGACCATCTCAATAGTTTTGGATTTTCCCCTTTCATTTGCATTAACCATCTCAAGGGTTGGTGGTCAGTCTGAATGACAAAAGTAGAACCATACAAGTATGGCCTAAACATCTTCAGATACCACACAATAGCAAAACACTCTTGTTCAATGGTTGCCCACCTTGTTTCAGGATCCTTCAGTTTTCTACTGATGAAGCAAATGGGGTGCTCCCTACCTTTCCCATCCAGTTGACTGAGGACTGCACCTATTCCTACATTTGAAGCATCTGTTTGCACAATGAAAGTTTGGTGGTATTCAGGAGCTCTGAGTACTGGGGCTTGGCAAAGAGCCCTTTTCAGGGTTTCAAAGGCCTGATTGCATTCCTTATTCTACCTAAACGTTTTAGGGAATTTAGGAGTGGAGATGACATTCAGTGGAGAAGCTATGGACCCATAGTTCTCAATGAAATTCCTGTAATATCCAGTGAGGCCTAAGAAGGCTCTCACCTGGGTCTGAGTAGTAGGTGTTGTCCAATTTTGCACAGCTTCAATCTTACTGGGCAAAGGCCTTATTTCTCCACCTCCTACCTCATGTCCAAGGTAGACAACTTTACTCTGTACAATCTGGCATTTACTTGCCTTTATGGTCAGAATGGCCTTTCCAAGAGCCTGCAAAACAATACTCAGGTGGTCCACATGTTCTTCCCAGGAATTGCTGAACACTGCTATGTCATCCACGTATGCCATGCAGAAGTCCTCCATCCCATTCAGAACCTGGTTTACCATCCTTTGAAATGTAGCAGGTGCATTATTTCAATCCAAAAGACATAACCTTAAACTGGTAAAAGCCAGCTGGGGTAGAAAATGCAGTTTCCTCTTTGGCATGGTCTGTCAGGGCTATTTGCCAATAGCCTAACATCAAGTCAAATGTGCTGAGGAATTTGGCTGCACCAAGTCTATCCACCAACTCATCTGTCCTTGCCAAAGGGTGGGCATCAGTCTTAGTGACTGCATTAAGAGCTCTGTAATTCACACAGAATCTAAGTTCTTTAGATCCTGCCTTTGTTACTAACACAACTGGGCTAGACCATGGACTAGTAGAGGGCTTTATTACCCCGAGATCAAGCATCTTGTTGACCTCACCTTTGATGTGGGTTCTTACATTCTCTGACATTCAATATCCTCTGCTTTTGACTGACAGACAGTAACCAGTGAGTATGTCATGCTGGCCCCAAGGGGTCAAGCCTGGTGAAAGTGAGAACAGAGAGGCAAACTGATATAACATAGATTTGCACTCTTCCTGTTGCTCAGGTGTCAGATTTGAAGAGAGATTTACTCCTTCAATCTTTTCATCTAAAGGTAAGCCTCTGAGGAGATCAGGAAGAACTTCACTCTCTTCTTCTTCCTCTGATGATGCTAGAAGCAAAGCTCCTACATCAGGTCTGGAGACATATGCTCTTAGTCTGTTGGTGTGGAAGACTGTTTGAGCCTCCTTGGGATTGCCCAAGTCCACCAGATAGTTGACCTCTCCAAGTTTACCCACAACTTTGAAGGGTCCCATCCATTTGTCTTGCAAGGCCCTTTGACTTGTTGGAATCATAACGAGAACTAGCTGGTCCTGAGTAAACTCAACCATGTTAGCCTTTTGGTCATGCCAGTGCTTGACCAATGCTTGTCCAGCTTTCAAGTTATCACTTGCTTCTGTCATCATTTGTGACATTCTCCTTCGGAGACCTATCACATAGTCAGTCACTCTGACTGGCTTGGGGGAAGGAGCACTCTCCAACCCCTCCTTGATCAGGGCCAATGGACCTCTGACCGGATGACCATAAAGAAGTTCAAAGGGAGAATAACCTACTCCCTCCTGAGGGACTTCATTATAAGCAAAGAGAAGGCATCGCAGTAGAAGGTCCCACTTTCTTTTAAGGGGGTCCTCTAAAGCACCTGTCTTGCTCTTTGTGGTTCTGTTGAACCGTTCAACCAGTCCATTTGTCTGAGGGTGGTATGCGGTTGAGAACTTGTAAGTAACTCTGCATGCAGGTTTTCCACATGTCTTTGATGTAGTGGGACATAAAATTCGACCCCCTGTCAGAGATTACTTCCTTAGGAAACCCAACCCTGGTGAAAATTATCAAGGAGGGCCTTAGCCACAGCCGGTGCTGTAACAGTTCTCATAGGAATTGCCTCAGGGTATCTATTAGCATGGTCTACTACATGGGTGCACAACATACGGCCCGCGGGCCAGTTGCGGCCCGCCATGCTCTTTTGTCCGGCCCGCGAGGCACAAAGACTTTCCTAATGGAGGGCGGCCCGCGGCCGCCCTCCATTAGGAAAGTCTTTGTTGTCTTCCGGGCCGGACAAAACGCTGGCCGTCATTCGCTCAGCACACATGCACCACGTTGCTCCTACGAGCCACGTAGTGTGTGTGTGCTGACCCAATGGAGGGCCAGCACTACGGCTGGCGTGGTCCATAAGGCTTGATGCCGGAAGGCATTTCAGCCTTGGACCACGCCAGCCGTAGTACGATTCCAGCGTTCCAGCTTACCTGCCGCTTACCTGCCTTCCAGTTCCAGCACGTCTCCGGTAAGTGGTCTGTTTGTGTTTGTGTGTCGGGTCTGTTTTACTTTATGTTTGTGTGTGTATGTTGCGATGGGGGGGGGGGTTGGATGTGTATGAATGTTGGAATTTTAATGTATTTTGTGTGCATGTTGAGATGCGGGGGTGGGGGCGGGGTCGGATGTGTATGAATGTTGGAATTTTAATGTATTTTGTGTGCATGTTGAGATGCGGAGGTGGGTGGGGGGGGTCGGATGTGTATGAATGTTGGAATGTTAATGTATTTTGTGTGCATGTTGAGATGCGGAGGTGGGGGGTGTGTCGGATGTGTATGAATGTTGGAATGTTAATGTATTTTGTGTGCATGTTGAGATGCGGAGGTGGGTGGGGGGGTCGGATGTGTATGAATGTTGGAATGTTAATGTATTTTGTGTGCATGTTGAGATGCGGGGGTGGGGGGGGTCCGGATGTGTATGAATGTTGGAATGTTAATGTATTTTGTGTGCATGTTGAGATGCGGAGGTGGGGGGTGTGTCGGATGTGTATGAATGTTGGAATGTTAATGTATTTTGTGTGCATGTTGAGATGCGGAGGTGGGGGGTGTGTCGGATGTGTATGAATGTTGGAATGTTAATGTATTTTGTGTGCATGTTGAGATGCGGGGGTGGGGGGGTCCGGATGTGTATGAATGTTTGTATTTGAATGTTTTTTGTGTGCTGAGTTGGAGGGGATGGGGGGTTCAGGTCTGTATGGGTGCATGTGTGTGAGCTGAGTTGGGGGGGATGGGGGGTTCAGGTCTGTATGGGTGCATGCTTGAGAATGTGTGTGCTGCGTTGGGGGCGGGGGGTTCGGGTCTGTATGGGTGCATGCTTGAGAGTGTGTTTGGGGTATAGTGTTTGGTTGGGTGTGAGGGGGCCATGGGGCATAGTGTTTGGTTTGGGTGAGGGGGCCATGGGGCATAGTGTTTGGTTGGGGGTGAGGGATAGGGGGCATAGTGTTTGCTTGGTGGGTGAGGGACAGGGGGCATAGTGTAAAGTTGGGGGTGGGAGCCATGGGGCATAGTGTTTGGTTGGGGGGTGAGGGACAGGGGGCATAGTGTTTGCTTGGTGGGTGAGGGACAGGGGGCATAGTGTTTGCTTGGTGGGTGAGGGACAGGGGGCATAGTGTTTGCTTGGTGGGTGAGGGACAGGGGGCATAGTGTTTGCTTGGTGGGTGAGGGACAGGGGGCATAGTGTTTGCTTGGTGGGTGAGGGACAGGGGGCATAGTGTTTGCTTGGGGGGTGAGGGACAGAGGGCATAGTGTTTGGTTGGGGGTGAGGGACAGGGGGCATAGTGTTTGCTTGGGGGGTGAGGGACAGGAGGCATAGTGTTTGGTTGGGGGTGAGGGACAGGGGGCATAGTGTTTGCTTGGGGGTGACAGGGCCATGGGGCATAGTGTTTGGTTGGGGGTGAGGGATATGGGGCATAGTGTTTGCTTGGTGGGTGAGGGACAGGGGGCATAGTGTTTGGTTGGGGGTGAGGGACAGGGGGCATAGTGTTTGGTTGGGGGTGACAGGGCCATGGGGCATAGTGTTTGGTTGGGGGTGAGGGATAGGGGGCATAGTGTTTGCTTGGTGGGTAAGGGACAGGGGGCATAGTGTTTGCTTGGTGGGTGAGGGACAGGGGGCATAGTGTTTGGTTGGGGGTGAGGGACAGGGGGCATAGTGTTTGGTTGGGGGTGAGGGACAGGGGGCATAGTGTTTGCTTGGTGGGTGAGGGACAGGGGGCATAGTGTTTGCTTGGGGGGTGAGGGACAGGGGGCATAGTGTTTGGTTGGGGGTGAGGGACAGGGGGCATAGTGTTTGCTTGGGGGGTGAGGGACAGGGGGCATAGTGTTTGCTTGGTGGGTGAGGGACAGGGGGCATAGTGTTTGCTTGGGGGGTGAGGGACAGGGGGCATAGTGTTTGGTTGGGGGTGAGGGACAGGGGGCATAGTGTTTGCTTGGGGGGTGAGGGACAGGAGGCATAGTGTTTGGTTGGGGGTGAGGGACAGGGGGCATAGTGTTTGCTTGGTGGGTGAGGGACAGGGGGCATAGTGTTTGGTTGGGGGTGAGGGACAGGAGGCATAGTGTTTGGTTGGGGGGTGAGGGACAGGGGGCATAGTGTTTGCTTGGTGGGTGAGGGACAGGGGGCATAGTGTTTGCTTGGTGGGTGAGGGACAGGGGGCATAGTGTTTGCTTGGTGGGTGAGGGACAGGGGGCATAGTGTTTGCTTGGGGGGTGAGGGACAGAGGGCATAGTGTTTGGTTGGGGGTGAGGGACAGGGGGCATAGTGTTTGCTTGGGGGGTGAGGGACAGGAGGCATAGTGTTTGGTTGGGGGTGAGGGACAGGGGGCATAGTGTTTGCTTGGGGGTGAGGGACAGGGGGCATAGTGTTTGCTTGGGGGGTGAGGGACAGGGGGCATAGTGTTTGCTTGGGGGTGAGGGACAGGGGGCATAGTGTTTGCTTGGGGGTGACAGGGCCATGGGGCATAGTGTTTGGTTGGGGGTGAGGGATAGGGGGCATAGTGTTTGCTTGGTGGGTGAGGGACAGGGGGCATAGTGTTTGGTTGGGGGTGAGGGACAGGGGGCATAGTGTTTGCTTGGTGGGTGAGGGACAGGGGGCATAGTGTTTGCTTGGTGGGTGAGGGACAGGGGGCATAGTGTTTGCTTGGGGGGTGAGGGACAGAGGGCATAGTGTTTGGTTGGGGGTGAGGGACAGGGGGCATAGTGTTTGCTTGGGGGGTGAGGGACAGGAGGCATAGTGTTTGGTTGGGGGTGAGGGACAGGGGGCATAGTGTTTGCTTGGGGGTGAGGGACAGGGGGCATAGTGTTTGCTTGGGGGGTGAGGGACAGGGGGCATAGTGTTTGGTTGGGGGTGAGGGACAGGGGGCATAGTGTTTGGTTGGGGGTGAGGGACAGGGGGCATAGTGTTTGCTTGGTGGGTGAGGGACAGGGGGCATAGTGTTTGCTTGGGGGGTGAGGGACAGGGGGCATAGTGTTTGGTTGGGGGTGAGGGACAGGGGGCATAGTGTTTGCTTGGGGGGTGAGGGACAGGAGGCATAGTGTTTGGTTGGGGGTGAGGGACAGGGGGCATAGTGTTTGCTTGGTGGGTGAGGGACAGGGGGCATAGTGTTTGCTTGGGGGGTGAGGGACAGGGGGCATAGTGTTTGCTTGGGGGGGTGAGGGGGACAGGGGGCATAGTGTTTGGTTGGGGTAAGGGACAGGGGGCATAGTGTTTGCTTGGGGGGTGAGGGACAGGAGGCATAGTATTTGGTTGGGGGTGAGGACAGGGGGCATAGTGTTTGCTTGGGGGTGAGGGACAGGGGGCATAGTGTTTGCTTGGGGGGTGAGGGACAGGGGGCATAGTGTTTGCATGCAATAACTAAATCGAAATAAATTATAACAATGGAAAATGTGTAGTACAAAATGTAAGTTTGAAATGCAATAAAAATAGTTACCCCTCAAAAACATATTCTTTTTCCATGTGTTTAATACAAATTGGGGGTTGAAAAAGCCTCCTGACATGTCCCGCCTACCGCCCCGCCCACTTTTACTTTTCGGCCCACTATAGCCCTCATGTAAGGTACTTTCGGCCCTCTGTCAAAATCAGTTGTGCACCCCTGGTCTACTACAACAAGTATAAACCTGTTGCCTGAGGAAGTTGGAGGATCAAGGGGACCAACAATGTCAATCCCTACTCTCTCAAATGGGACTCCCACTACAGGGAGAGGCACTAAAGGTGCCACATTCTTGGAGCCAACCTTACCAGAAGTCTGGCAGCTCCTGCAGTATTTATCTACTTCAGCCCCCATCTTTGGCCAATAAAATTAGAGTGAGAGCCTTTCCTTAGTCTTCTTGAAACTCAAGTGACCAGCCAAAGGAATCTCATGGGCTAACTGCAAGAACTGTGGTCTGTTCTCTTGGGGTACTAAAAGTCGTTTGTTGTCCCCAGGTGCAGACTCCGTTGGTTCACTGTAGAAGAGGCCATCTTCCCAGTGTAACCTATATTTCCCAGGCTCTTGCACCTTCAGCCTGAGCATCTGCCTGGTGGTGAAGACCTTCCAGAGTTGGACATTCTCTCTGTCCCTTACTGAAGTCTGCCCTGTTGGGTGCACCTTCTGCCAGTAAAGACTGCAGCTCAGGATGGTCAACAGGATCCAGATCTCCAATGAGTTCATGGCCTTCCACTAGCTCTTCTTCAGAGTCTAGTTCAACCACACAGGGTTGTACCTCCCTCTCAGCCTCAGCTGGAGGGGGAGTTACTGGCGTAACTTTGGACAACCTAGGGGAAGCCCTTGTTGGCTGCACTGGAGTGCTGGCTGTGAGGTTCTTTTTAGAAGTTGTAGGTGCCCTTTTTCTTCTAGTTTCTTAGAGACAGCAGCTGACATCTCCAGTTTAGCAGAAGTGATCTCTTTCTTCATCATCTCCTTGGGAGTACCTCTCATGGTTCTCTCCCTTGCAGGTCTGGTGAGCTCCTGTAACCTTTTACTAGGAGGTCTGGGGGTATGTGACACTACTCCAAGAGTTTTTAAGTCATTACCCAGCAGAACCCTTCCTGGAACCTTACTTTGTATGCTGCCAGGTATCTTCACAGTCATGTCATTACACTGGATGAGAACTGGTAATTGGGGAAGCATCGGCACAGGCCCTCCAGCTAACTTGGTGAGGCATTGCCTTAGCAACATCCTCAGCCTGAAAAAACGATTTGTCCACCACAGTTATGCTGGTCCCAGTGTCCCTAATGGCAGGAGTCTCCTGACCATTCACCTGGACACTGTCCTTATAATACTCTTTAGTATTATCAGGGATAGAATTATAGACATCTAAGTTCTGCCATTCCCACAAACCCAGAGACACTAAAGAAACACTGGCTGAGACTCCAATGGGTTCATCAGCCAGTAACAGAAAGTTTCCACTTGCCATTTGTACTTCCTCCTCTGGAGCCAAGGCTAAGGAGACAAGCTGGACCCCTGAAGGTTTACCATTACATCTGGGATCTCCTTTCACATGGTCAGTAGAGCCACAAACAAAGCATTTACCAAATGCTTTCTGGAATGGTGGCTTGTTTTGACCTCCTTCTGGTTTGGCACTAGGAGGTACACTAGCCTGATTTGGTTTCCCTTGTGGCTTACCCTTTTGGTTTTGTTTGGGACCCTCTTTGGAATTGGAATCATTAGAATTCTCTTTGGTGTCCTTTTTGGCTGTTTTCCCTCATCCTTTTTCTGAGTAGTCCTAGAATCCTTGTGAGTGGCCCTGTTGGCACCACAAGTCAGCAGCCTTTGCTAACTTCCTGGAATCGAATTCCTTTGAATCAGCCAAGTGCTGTCTGAGCTCAGGAAAGCAGGCATCATAAATTGACTCCAACATTACAAGATTCTTCATTCCTTCGTAAGTGTTAACTCTGTAACCCTTAATCCATCCCTCTAAGTTTTTCAAACTTTCACTCACCCAGGTAGCCCAATGGGTACCAGCATGCTTTATGAGGGTTCTAAACCTCTTAAGTTACTGGGAAGGGGTCTTCCCAAATCTAGCTATCAAAGCTAGTTTCACACATTCATAATCCTTCTTATCCACCGACCCCAACTCCATTACCACATCAGTTGCAACAGGGGGAAGCCTAGAGAACAACCAAGGAAGTAACTCATTCCCTGTGATGTCCTGGGGCCCATGATTATACTCAAACATTTTAACCAATCCAATACATCCAACTTAGGTTCATACATACCCACTAATTCCTTAAGCATCCAGGGTCTTTTGGGACTGGAACTGCTAGAGGAACCAGAGGAGAGAGAAGCATTTTCCACAGACAACTTCTTCATTTCTAGTTCATGATTAAGCTCTATTTCTCTGAGTCTTAACTCAGCTTGCTTCTGCTCAGCCTGGGCATTCATTCTTCTGAACTCTAGCTATTGGTTTCTTTCAGATTGAGCAATACAACGTTTAATTCAAGCTTCATTTTTTCAAGTTCAAAATAAGCAGGGTTACATGTAGGACCTGGTATAGGCCCAGTAGGTGCAGTAGGTAAGGCAGACAGAGGCTCAGAGTGGCTAACTTCATTAGGTTTACTTTCCTCTTCTGACTCATTATCAAGACTTTGATTCAGATCAATAACATCACTGTTTTCTACATTTGCTGGGGGAGTAGATTCCTCTGTACCACCCAGACTTTGGTTTTCTAACAATCTTTCTATAAGTTCCATTTTCTTGCCCTTCTCAGAGAGATTCTTATGTCTACACAATACTTTTAAGCAATCAGCAGTTTTGGCAGACAATGATTCTAGGGTATAACTCTCCATAGCAGACATAGTTAGAAAATCAGCTTTTTAGTGCTAAGCTCTGTGGTTAGTTGCCCTAAAGTGTTCAAAAAGCACTCTAAAGTGTATACTCAATACAAATCCCACCGCCGTACACCAGTGTTAGGCAGAAACCTGTGCAGTTCCCTCTGGGACCACTGCAAAAGATTTAAGACTACAGGTGTTTGGCAGTAAACCCACTTGGTAGCAGTCTGTACCACACAGATTCACTTGGTGGCTGTGGCTGAGCAGTCAGACTTCCCTTAAGAAGAGTTAGGCAGTATACAGAGTATTCACAATAGGTCAGAAGAACACAGTAGAGCAAGTAAAAACTGACCAGAGCTTGGTGTAAAAGAGATATAATTATTTATTTAAAACCACATCTAGAACAACACACAGGCACTAATAGTAAGCAATTCAAAAATACAGTCACTAAAAGATATACACTCCCTTAAAAGAATATTAGACAATTCTTTAGTAAAGCCCCACTTATTTTCAGACAGCGGTGAGCGCTTAACGCAGATGGCACTCTAATAATTCGTTTTAAAAGGGAGAGAAAAGCAGAGTATAAATTGAAACAGATCCCAACACTTTTACAAGAACACAACAAGAGATGAAGGCAAAGTAAAACCTGTGAAGTTAGAGATCAGTAGGCCGGATCCACTTTAAGAGGATCAGAATGAAATGTGTCCAAGGTCACACGGCTGCAGTGCACAAAAGTCTTGAAAAGGTTCAAAAAGAGTTGGACCAAAGAAAGGGACCAGTTAGAAGGTCAAGGCGGCCAGCCCAGTCCAGAAGGTTAAGGGATTATTATTACCTTGTAGCAATCTTTAGAAAGGGAGGCCTGGCAGACACAGTACCTTAAAGTGGTGAGAATACTCCAGCGGGGGCAGTTGTTCCTGGCAGCGGATGCAAGTCGGTGCTTCGTCCGGGAGAAGAGAGGATCTCGTCGGGGAGGAAGACAGGAGTCCGTTGCACTGCCAGGGAAGAAACCAGCCACGGAGTTCTCAGGTAAAAGGAGCGGTCCTTTGATTTGCGGTCCAGTGGTAAGTGGCTATCCGGTTGCCGGGGTGCTTGGCACGGGCAATTCGACCACAAGACGTCCTGGGATGCGAAGAAAAGAAGGTAAACTGGTTGTGCCCACCAGTCAGGGGTAGAAGCCTCTCCAGCCGGAGATCTTCTCTGTCGTCGGGAAGTGGTGAGTCGGTTCCGCAAGGCTCCACCGGTGGTATCGTCGTGGTAGGTCGGCTCAGCTTCTCCCTCGTCGGATTCTCAGGTCCTGTGGCAACTTCTGAAGTTCCAGTCCCCAAAGCCCTGCGTTTATGCAGCACACCCCCATTCACACAGCCTAGCTGTCAATCAAACATGCTAAGTGCTGAGCCGGCCGGCTCACCACTTGGGCCAATCACACAAGAGTGCGACTTGAGTTACCAAGGTAACTCAGTCCAGGGTGCTTAAACCCCCTCTGATACCCCCTGTGGTACCCAGACAGAGTGGCACCACTTTTGGAGGCTTCTGTGGAGAAGCCCGCCAAAAAGTGGAACAAAGGGCTCGACTTGGGTTGGAGTCACAGAAGAGAACACAAACGCCATTTTAGAATCGAGTCCTGGCAAAAAATACCAACCGGCGAATTAATATTAAATAAATAAACCGGCGGTATATTTGAGGCTATGAGAATTAAATATTTAAAGTTGGTAGCCTCAAACAATGGGAAAATCCCATAGGGATATATTCGCGGTCGAATATAAAAATTAGTATCCACTGCCACCACCCAAAAATCGATCAGGGGGGATGGAGACGTGCCCCCCTCGACTAACAGACCCCGGGGCAATTGAATTGCCCCAACCAGTACGTCCACAATATGATGGTTTGTACTGGTTTCTGTTCATAATTTGGGACTAGTAAACCCAATGGTGACTTTACATGCCCTGGGAGACAATAGTCAGTCCCAGGGTATGGAGTCTATGGTGGGGTGTCACTATGACACCCCTGTGTTACTGCACGGAGGGTGCTGTGTAACACACCTAGGAAAAACACATGAGACCCTATGGAGTAAAGGACCCCATAGCACATAAAACACATTAACAGTCAAAGGAACATCATAAATCATGTCCAAGAGTGGGAGAAAAAGAGTCTCACTCTTGGCAGGAGAAGAAAACAAACTCCATGAATCCAGCAAAGCTGCTGGAGGACTCACCAGGTTAGGAAATTCAACCTAAAGAGAGAATTCTCCCTAACAGCACGCTTATACAAATGTATAAATAAAATAAATAAATAAGTGTGATTTTTGTTTTGAGATATCATACATGTACATTCAGGCAGGGTGGACTGGGAAGGGGGCAAGATGGTATTGGCTGGCTGGGCAGTTGCTCCCAAGTCCAGAGAATCACAATGTAAAAATAATATAATTGAAAAAGGTGAAATCCTTCAGAATCTAGCCTGCCTTGATGGAACCAAATGCTTCTAGGCCTGCAATAACACATCCCTTGATTTCAGCAGTGTTGTAGATGTGCCGGTACACAGTCCTCCACAGTGGGTAAGTGAGAGCGAGAAGAGCATAGGCACAGGGGCATATTCGCACTGCACAGCGGCAATGTACGCATTTAAAAGAAAAGATTCTATGACCCAGCACACCAATGTTGGCACCACTGCGGGCTATACACCATTAATCTTTTGCAATTATCAGCAGCTCATCATGACTCCTACTTGCCAAGGAAGTAACGGTCCATAGCTTAGAGATTGTTCACAGTTTTATTGTGTAAGAATGCTTCCCCTTTCCTCTGGTGAACATCTTGATCCCATGTGATCTCATTGCAAACATGTTTTAATAGCACCCTGAATGGCTTTGATGGATATTACTACATGGCACTTATAAAAATGACTGTTGGATTGTTTATGGTGCTCACTATTGGGCACAATTGAAAAACACATACAGAAAGATGTAACATTCAATTGTTAATTATTAGTAAACTAATATCTATGGGTGTCAGTCAGAGTTAGGTGGATTATTTTCATACAATACCGCTGGAGAAAGGTACCCCCTAACAAGTGGTATTTGTGAAAATCTGTCCAATTCAGGGTTTTCCATTGGCAGAGATGATATTTTTTAAATAAGTCTGGAGGTATTTTAGAAAATGACATCTGCAGGTGGTAACATACAAATGTGTACATTTATTATGCACAAAAGTGTCCATTCTGACCCTTTTGTGCAAAACGTGGGAAAGGGGGTGAGCGAGGGCATCAGAGATGCCCACCTTTCCGCCCCCTTACAATAACCCTGTAAAAAATGTTTCACTGTTTTGAAAGTGTAGGGTGAATGACCCAAAACCCGAATGATTAAAGTAATCCCCGAATTATAAAAGCAATCCCAAATAGGCCAAATAATCGATGCACCGCTTGCAAGGAAAATAAAGTTTTATTTCATGCAAAAGTATCAGACAGTCTGGTAGAACCAAACTACCACAAAGCTCGCACCACCCAAAGAAGTTACATATTTTATAGTGGAAAACCACAAATTAACAAACCTATGCATAATAAAGATTACTACCTGATCCCACACTCCCCATTGGCTAACTCCTATACAAAATTCTAAATATCCCTTATAGTCCATTACCCTATTGGTCACACATTATCTAAAACACATTCCCTAAACACGTGACCAACTACATTGCCACTAGTAGTTCATCAACTACCAGGTACATTGTTACCATAATACATTTCTTTAACAAGTAAATATCCTTGACCATCACGTTATGTGCACCCCTCTGTCACATCCTGATCAAAGTGTGAATTGCAAGGTAAACCCTGTTTTGATAATACAACAGGTCTCTTCATTATACCAGACACCGTGGCAAGCACAAACAACTCCCTGCACTTGTAGATAAATACATTGGCATCACCTCTGCTCCTCCTGTCCCAAATCATGGCACAGTTCTAGCACGTTTCCTCCCTTATCTCTCTGGGAACCCAGGTTCCCATGAATGACGTGATTGGGGCACCACTGTTATGTTTAAATTGTGCTTGTTTATTGATCGCTAGAGTGCGGCACTTGCAGTTCGAATAGGATGACTGCTATCCGGGTGAGGGCAGTAGTTCTCCAAATCTTCACCACACCTCTTGACATCACAGAACCCAATGTCTTGCTCACCTGGATTCAAACTTCAAAGGAGCATCCCTTCCCTTCCTCTCTAGACACAAAATTCCTTTCCAATCTCCTTCTAGCTCTACAGCTGGACTCAATTAACTGTTATCGACACAGCGTGGCTACCTGTAGCCTTGACATCATAACATCTCTCTGGCGGAGGGAAACAGGTCTTGTCTCAGGATCAAGTGGGTAGAACTGCAGTTCCACATTTGGCCTGTTTCTCATACTTTCACAAAAATGCATCCTGTAACATGCCCTAAAATCCAACAATGTGGAACTCCTGCTACCTTAGCCCCCAGACCTCACCTTTACAGCAACACTTCCCTGACTCCATCTCATACTTCTACCTATGTCAGTTACCTACTCGCACATCCCTTAAAACATACCACTGTACACTACTGCGAAATGCACGATGCATCACTCTATCTTTAACCTCTGCAACTGTGACATGAATACATTGTTGCTCTTTCTACAGGGCTTTATGGTATTTCTAATATGTGTCAAAGTTACCAACAAATGGGTACATGCGCATTCTGCTGTGCCCAACGAGAACTGCTAACACTAGGCCACCTGATAATATATTGTGATCAGTCTAAATCTCTTTGCTTGCCTAGGACTTTGCACTTACATTCCACCACTCTCCCCTTTAGTTAATACCCCATTAACTAAGCGTCTTCTATAGTTGTTGAGTTTGCTCACACACACTTTGCACATGGGTCGTAAACTTTCCCCCATCCGGGTATAATCTTCTGGGCTACATGTCATAAAACAACATCCTACATTTCCTGTCAAATGTACCCAATGCTCCACATAATTTTCTGGATCAGGCGGGGGGTGAGACAGTGGCCCCGGGGGACAAACTGGTTTTTGTTCTCTTACCATCCGGTGCTCTATTACACCTTTCCACTTCTAAGTGACAGGATCCACAGCTCCAAGGTGCAGGAGTGGCACGAACCAACCATCCCCACTGCGGTTTTGGGACCTGCAAGTAAGGGCTCACACAGGGCTCCGCAACCTCAGGTGGGAAGGAGGGTTAGGGAACTGGTGGTTGATTGGGTACGGGGAACTCAGTGTGTGTGTACATGTGTTTTGCAAGGAGATCACCTTTACTTGTTGTTATGGACATCAACATCATCATTGCACTCTTAGTCAGTGTTTTGGAGCAGCATTTGATACAAACAAAAAATTACAAGAAAAAATACAACTATAGGAACCAGCACCATTACCGATATCTCCAACCAAGACAGGGCCCGTGAAAACATCCACTCGGACCAATCTTCTGCACTCATTCCGGCTTCCTTTTCCATGGCAGTACACAAGTAGAGGAGGGCTCCTATGACATGGGTTAGAGATCCATTGTCCACATCATTTGGGCATATATATGTGGAGTAAGAAGATCCGATCTTCTTGCACATGCCCCCTTCCATTTCTGTAAGTAAATCCAAACAATATTAGTTCTGGAGGGTCAAAAGATAAATAGCCAACTATTCTGTTTTTATTAAATTGAGAACCTGCTCTGTCTGGTTTGCTATCTGGAACATCTCCCACCTTGCCATATGCAACCACCTTGCATTGGCTGCAGTTTGGATGCTAGGCAAAAGGAGGGAAGTAAAAAAGGCTTCCATCTAGGTCAACAGTCAGAATTGTTCTGGGATCACTTTGAGATTGTCAGAGGAGTTTTTGGACCAATAATGAAACCTCTTTGTCGACAGGTTCTTAGAGAGCAGCAACACACTGATGGGGAGGGGTTCAGTTGCAACTGGGAGTGACATGTTTATGACAGTCAAATGGGAATCGGGCGCTATGAGGATATTCGAATGAAAGATGGTGAGCAAGCAGATTTCTCTCTGGGAAGGGGGAAGGAGGAGATAAGCGTATTGTCCTCATACCCAGTAAAAATCCATCAGTGTGGATGTGCCATTCAAAGTCTTACTACACTGTTCATTTGTGCCTATGAGCACAGAGCCATATCCTCCGAAGCAAAAGGAGAAGTGTGCCAGTATTTGCACCTTAGCAGTCTTTTCGTTCAGTTAGATCGAGGTGAGTTTTGACACATAAGTGTTCCAAGTTTTAGAACATTTCTGGTTGACACGTGCCGCTAGATCCTCCGAGTAGTACCCCAGTAGACCCACCCACTGTACAGCTCACTAATCCTTTCACCCATCTGTCATTGGAAAACCGTGCACCTTCCAATTTCAGTAATGGTCTTATTTGATATTGTGATTGCTCTTTGTTCAGTTTCATCTCTGTCTATTAAGACTGCCTGGGCTGTGTGTCCTTGAAACAGGCTGCATACTTTGCAAAGGGACAGGTGCACTAAACATTGGGCTACGAAAGGTGGCATTTCTGTGGGATAAACAGTTTGGGTATGCCTGTTGCATGGGGTATAAGCAAGCAAATGTAGCAGCTCTCATTTTACTTTCTTCTTCCCACCTCCCTCATGTGGTTGTACCACACATTGTGCTTATTCTAACTTCGCCGGTATCCATGGCGGTAGAGCTGTTAGGATACTGCCAAAGGTAGATTCTGTTTCCAGCACTCAAACAGGCTGCATTGCTGACGGATTCCGAGTGCCAGAGTGACGGTGTAAATCCCCATTCACTCAGTCCCAGAAGACTCCATGAGGGGATTTGCCAACATTACAGGCACTGGCAATGCCGGTGTCTGTAATGAGGGCTTTGTTTGATGGTAGGGCACTTGGCTTACCTCCAGCTGGCTTTAACCCAGGTGCCCCACCGGCAAACATGTGGTCAGCCGGTCCAGTAAAGTGCCGGTATTCAGAAATGCCAGCACTTTTTTACTGGACTGACCAACCTAGAATGAGTCCTTTTATTTGTTTGTGGGTGCTGCACATCCACAACAATAAACAAAATAACTATATTATATTTTATTTTCTGTTTCCTTTTTATTTTTCTCCAACCCTATGCTTAATATTACTGTGTCATTGCTATAACCCCCTTTATATGCACAAGCCATATAAAATTACCTACTATAAAGGAAGCAACAAGACAAAAACAGAAGCATCCAATATACAACAATATATACATTGCACAGCGTCCAAATCCTGGAGGCTGTGAGAAAGAAAAACACTTAGGCCCTCATTACAAGTTCTCAATTGCAATGTTTGTGATTCCGCAGTGTTGGTAGTACCATTACCGGCTACTGGTATTGCAGAATCACCAGCAGATAACAACACCTCGGGCAAGCATCCGTGAGATCCAGAAACTAAAGCCCCAGGAATGCAGCAATAGTGGATAAATGTGCAAAATGACATCATAAAACATGCCACTATTACCAGATCCATCCCGTTGTTGCCAGAAACACCAGTACCGGAAGCACCGGCACAGGAAACACCGGCAATGGAAATAGCATCATCTCAGGAAATGGAGGTAGGCTGGTGGACATTTTGGTAATCAACAATCCAATTGAATTCAGGCATTGCTTGGCATCATACAGTAAGACAGACACAAGTGATCACAGTTCAAGGGTGTTTATTGAACTTCAACTGGGTTTGAAAAACGCCTATCTAATCCTAAATCTAAAGATGGGACAAGATATGACCATTAAATAATAATAACGCAGTCCGAGTGGTCTCCTGTCAAAATAAAAAGGGCCAATACTAATAAACCTATTGCCAAACCTTACTTCTAAATACAAATAATGTGGAAAGCAATGTTATGCAAAAGAAAAGTGTTCAAGAAATTATATGTCAGGATATTAAAGGCGTTGGCCTCCTTTCCCCACGTTTCAGCATGGGACAAGGCAGCACACATGAGTTTAGCACAGTCTCTGGCTTGTCGAGCATGAGGATGCTGTTCAAATCTCAGTATCAGGGCCTTCTATGTCAAAGTCTCTTTGCCATTCAAAGTCTCTTCTTCAGAGAGCATGTTGCAAAAAACAAAAATTCAAAAGTTCCCTTAACCTTAGGATTCTTATGTGCCACGTCTTGGGTGATTTTTAGTTCACCCGAGGCCCCCCTCCGCCGGGCTCAGACACACTTTAACACAAATCTTTCAATTGTTCACCCTCTGTTGGGCTCAAACCGAATCCATGTACTATTCCAAACTTTCGCTACTTCATAGAAATCAAAGACTTTTGACTGTGCACGTGATTTGACTTCCCCTGTCGCAGGACCACTTCGATTCACATGTATTCAATTGATCTCCTTATGTCGGGCTCAGACCAACTTTATCTACTTTGATCACTTCTCAGCTGCGTACCTCACAGAGACCTTCAATTGAACACTCACGCGTGGTGCCAGACCACTCCGTGAAAGGTATTGTAGCTTGCTTTACAGTTCAATCACTCATCAGTAGTTTAACTTCAATTGAGTCTCTTATCACACGCGTTTTAACAATGTTCGTTCCATGGCTTGCCATATAATGTTGCTGTTTGCAACCTTGACTTCAACATAGACCGGTCTTGTATTGATTTCCCTAAATCATTGGCATTGTTGCTTTCAATGAAGCGACTTTGTTCTTGGAGCCAAGGACAGTACCATGGTGGCCGGAGATTCTCCCCACCTTGATTACTGACACAGGAGGGCCCCGGCAACCTCTGACACATAATACAGGATTCTTTCTCTAGAGGTTTCGTGGAGGTAACGGTTAATGGTCAAAGAAGTCAAGGGAACTTCCCTCCTTGTGACCCCCTTCTGTTTCATTTCTCCTCTCGTTAAACTGCCATCTTGGAGCTGCTGTTTCCTTGTGTGCTTGCCTCTCTCAGAGTGTGCTCTCATGTTTTGCCTTTTATCTGTGTGGGAAAGTGTAATGGAAGTCAGGTGTGAGTGATTGTCGATAATTGCCTGACCTCGCCTGACCATAGTACTGGGACATGTCAGGTACAGGGGACAGGTGTTTTCCCTTAGAGCAGGCTGTCAGTGAGAAAGTGTTTGTGCTGTAAAAGGGGGGTAGAGTTCTCACATATCCCACCAGGTAAGATGGGGTATAGGTGTTACAGAGAAGAGGATATTTCGTCTCACCATCAGGTGTCCCAATTCCACTCGCCGAAGACCCCTCACCCAGGTGATCCTCCTGCACTGCTCCTACCTCAGGAACTGGATCCAAAAGTGATGGCTGTGTCCTGGACACCTGGATGACATATCCCCAAGGAATAGTGGGTGAGGCACCTTCTGGTCTTTCACATGCCCTTCCCCTATGTAATGCAGCTGCATTGGTTTCACAGGGAAACCGGGAAAGGAAATCAGTGCTCCACTGGTCTTTACCTTTTCGGTGCTCTACAGTGAAACAGAAGGGTTGCAGGCCTGGGAAGCATTGCATGACTTGAGGGCTTATCCATACCAGTGGAGAGTGATCTGTGACGAGATTGAACTTTCTTCCTAGGAGGTAGTAGCTTAGATGGGTGATGGCCCATTTGATGACAAGGGCCTTCTAATACTAACAGAGTCGTATTTCTTCATGTGGGAAGAGTTTTCAACTAGTGATTAGGATAGGGTGTTCTAATCTATCACAAATGTGTGAGAAAATGACTCTTAACCCTGTAAGAGAGATGTCTGTTTTTAATACAATCTCTTTTGAAAAATCTGCTACCTTTAGGATCGGGTTCTGGCACAGGGTTTGTTTTAAGCTGTTGCTGTTATAAAACACCTCGTCCTCCTCAGACCAATGAATCTTCTGGGGTTTGGTGTTCTTTAATAAATGTATCAACCTAGCTCTTCTGTCTGAGAAATTAGGGATAAACCTACGGTAATAACCGATTAACCCTAAGAATGCTCTGAGGTCTCTCATGGTTTTAGACGTGGGGGGTATCGAGGACGGCGTTCACTTTTTCTTGTTGAGGCTGGACACTGCCATTCCCTATAAAGAAGCCAAGGTATTTCACGGCTGATTGTGCCAGCTTACATTTGGATGGATTGGCAGTTGAACAAGCTTCTCTGAGGGCTCTCATAATAGTAAAGAGATGGAAAAGATGATCTTCCCAAGCCTTACTATAAATAACTATGTTGTCAATAAAAGCCCCACAGAAATCCGAGTAGGGCTGTAATATCCTGTCCATAAGTTCTTGGAAAGTGGCAGGGCACTGTGTAAGCCAAAAGGGAGGACTTTGAACTGAAATAGTCGGAGGGTTGTCGAGAAAGCTGTCTTTCCCTTATCAGATCCATGTACTGGGACCTGCCGGTACCTCTTAGTTAAGTGTGCGGTTAAAAGGAAGGTGGCATTTCTGATTTTATCAATAAATTTGTTGATGCGCGGCATGAGATAGGCATCAAAGTTGGAGATGGCGTTGACCTGTCGAAAGTATATGCAAAACCTCCAGGAAAGATCAAGTTTTGTGACTAATACAATTGGAGGAGTACCATGGGCTTGACGAAGATTCGATAATATTTGCCCTTAGCATTTTGTTCACTTCCTCAACCACTATCTGTCTACAGGCTTCCGGGAGTCTATATGGTTTCAAATGGACCACTTTTCCCTTTGGAGTTCTGATATAATGGTAAGTGCCTTGCACTCTCCCTGGGTTCTCACAGAATACATTGGGTAATGTTGTGACAAAATCTTTTAAGTATTCTTGTTGTTGACTAGATAGCTCTTGGGGAATTAATTCAAAGTTATTCGTTTCTTCTGGAACCAAACAAGATAGTTTTATGGCAGTGGCTACAGAAGGATTTCCCTTCCACTCTTTTAAGAGATTTACATGGTAGAGATTGGTCTTTTGTTTCCTGTCAGGTTGGGCTACCTTATAGTTACAGGTCCCTGTTTGTTCTAATATTTCATACGCCCCATGCCACTTTGAGACAAGCTTATTTTCAGAGGCAGGTAAAAGGACTAATACCTTTTGTCCTATTGAAAACAATCTTAAATTCATCTTTTTACCTAAGTGGACTTTTGTGGTGCTTGGGCTATTTCCATTTGAGTAAAGACTAGATTTCGAACAAGGTCATATGCTCTCTCAATCTGGTAGCTGTTTGCGGAAGGGGAATAAGTGCCTCTTCTCTTTCTTCCCAGGTCTCCCGAAGCATGTGTACGACATCTATTGGTTCTCTACCATAAAGTAGTTTGAACGGAGAGAATCAAGTGGACTTCTGAGGGGTCTTTCTTACTGCAAGTAGGGCCCAGGGGATCATGCAATACGAGTCCTTCCCATCCTTATCTAACAACGTTCTTAGGATCATTTATATTTAGTATTAAATCTTCCTACCAATCTGTCTGTTTTGTGGTGGTAAACTGAGGTTCTTAAGGTGGAGATATGAAGCAATTCCTTGACTTCACCCATGAGTTTGCTCATTAAATTGGATTTCTGATCTGTTAGAATTTTCTTAGGAAAACCAAACCTGGAAAAATATGTCAATAGATGTTTTAAAATCTGCTGGATTGTGTTCTTCAGCATATGGAATGCATATGGGTATCTGGTAGCGATTACAAAGACATATTTGTTACACAGTCTAGAGGTTTCCAACAGCCTAATGGTATCCATCCCATTCCGGGAGAAAGGGACTTCTATTGTTGGTAAACAGTTAAGAGAGGCAGGCAACTGAGTGTGCGTACTGGTTTTCTGACATATTTCATTTGTCTGAATGAAGTTCTTTATATCAGCATTGATACCTGTCCAGTAAAACTTCCCACTGACTTGCGCTGGGTCTTAGAAAGTCCTAAGTGTCCCACTGTCAAATGAGATTGTGCAATCTCTAGAATGATCTTCCAATGGGTTTTGTGGGTTACTAACTGAGTTTTACTTAGGCCTTCTGTGGATGTTTCCTTTCTGTACAGTAATCCTTGCCTTAGGAAGAAAAAGGGACTTCTTTTCTCTAATCCTTCCCCTTCAGGAATCACCTGCAAGAAATCCTCTGCGAGTCCTGGATCATTTCACTGGGCGAAGTCCAGGTCTGGAAGGATGGTAGGTTCTTCCTCCCTTTTTGCCTCAGTGGTAGATAAATCATTAGCTTCCCCAAAGCCGAAGGTACTTCTCTCAGTATCTTCTGGTTCACTCTCTACACAACGGGGGAATAGAGCCCTTTCAAGAATTTCCTGTCCCGACAATGTATTTCAAATGCAATTTTGCCATTGTTCTGTAGGAGAACCTTTTTGTCTCCTCGGAGGTCGGGATCTATGACGCCCGCTAGGACATCTGGACCAAAATTTCATCTCTTGCCAGATTTTGGTGCCAATTTTATATAACACCCAGGAGAGGCTATCAATACAAAATCTGTGAGAATCATTGCTCTTTTCCCTGGAGGGATAGTAGCTTCTCTGCTGCTACAAATATCAAAGCCTAAGGATTCTTTCATGGCAATAGAGGCATCTGAAGCTCTATGTCTAAGCTTCTGGAATTTTAGGGTTTCCCAATTTTTCTCAATTGAGTTGCATCCCACTCTGACACCAAATATAAGGAAAGCATGGTATCAAACAATAAGACGGACACAAGTGATCTCAGTTCAAGGGTGTTTATTGAACTTTAACTGGGATTGGAAAAACACCTGTCTAATTCTAAATCCAAAGATGGGAGCAAGCTATGACCATCAAATAATAATAACAAAGTCCTAGTGGTATCCTGTCAAAATAAAAAGGGCCTATACTAATAAACCTATTACCAATCGTTACTTCTAAATACAAATAGTGTGGGAAATAATATTATGCAAAAGAAAAGTGTTCAAGAAATGATATGTTAGCATATTGATGCCATTCGCCTCTCTTCCCCATTTTTTCAGCACAGGACAGGGTGGCACACTCAAGGTTAGCACAGTCTCTGGCTTCTCTATCATGAGGATACAGTTCAAATCTCAGTATCAGGGCCTTCTATGTCAAGGTATCTTTGCCATTTAAAGTCTGTTACTTCAGAGGGCATGATGCAACAAACATTCAAATGTTCCTTTATCCTTAGGATTCTCATGTGGAACTTCTTGGGTGATTTTCAATTCACCCGGGCCCCCCTCTACCGTGCTGAGACCCACTTTAACACAAAGCTTTCAATTGATCTCCCTCTGTCGAGTTCTGACTAATGCCATGTACTTTTCTAAACTTTCTCTACTTCATCGAAATCGAAGACTTTCAACTGTGTGCATGATTGGACTTGACCCGTTGCCGGACCACATGGATTCACATTTATTCAATTGATCTCTCTCTTTCGGGCTCGGACCATATTTATCTAATTTTATCACTTCTCAGTTGGGTACCTTACAGAGACCTTCGATGAGCACCCATGTGATGCCTGACCACTCTGTTGAAGGTATTGTACCTTGCTTTAAAGTTCAATCACTCATCAGCAGTTTAACTTCTATTGTGTCTCTTATCACACGTGTTTTAACAAGTTCATTCCAGCGCTCGGAATGCAATGTTGATTCTTGCAACCTCGGCTTCAACACAGACCAGTCTTGTATTGGTCTCCCCAACTCACTGGCTGTGCTGCTTTCACTGAAGTGGCTTTCTTCTTGGAGCCAAGGACAGTACCACAGTGGCTGGAGATTCTCCCCTTCTTGATTACTGACGCGGGAGTGCCCTGGGTACCTCCGACACACAATGCCGGATTCTTCCGCCTGGTTTCTTGGTCTTCTGCTTTCTCTCAAGGTTTCGTGGAAGTAATGTTTCCTTGTCGTAGAGGTCAAGATAACTTCCCTTCAGAACATCCTGCCTACCCTCTCCTCCCTTAACCCTCCTCCTCCCTCTCTGTCTGTGCATGCTGAGCCTCTTTTAGCCACTCCCCCACCCTCCTTCTCATCCTTTCCTCCTTTCTGTCCTTAGGTCGCTAGAAAAGTCCAATCCATGAAAGCCTTCTCAAAACAGGTTCATCCCTGTTCCTCTAAAACCATCCAGGACCATGTCGATACCTTCGCTCTGGCCCTTGATCATTTCTAAAACCACTCTTTTGCCTCAGGATCCTTCCCTTTCCCTCTGAAGCACTTCCTTGTTCATCCTTTTCTCAAGAAACCCACAGCTAATCCTTCTTGTCCGGCTAACTATCACCCACTTTCCATTACTCCTTTTCTGAGCAAATTCTTGGAAAAGCTGGCCATCTCTCAGCTTAACCTTCATTCTAATTCTGTTGGCTGTCTCCACGACCAACAGTATGGCTTCAGAGCTGCCAAAAGCATGGAAACTGCTCTGCTGAACATCAGTGAAGATCTGCTCTCCAATCTTGACTCCAACATTCCCTCTGTCCTCATCCCACTCAATCTCTCTTCTGCCTTTGACACAGTCAACCATACCATGCTGCTCAAACGTCTCCGTGATAACCTGGGTATCACCGATCAGGCTCTGGCCTGGCTGACCTCTTTCATCTCTGATCGACCCTCCCAGGTCCAACTTGGGTCCTTCCTATCAGCTATCTCCTCCTTCTCTACCTGTGGTGTTCCCAGGTGTCTAACCTCTCTCCCTGGCTTTTTAACCAATACTTGCACTGCATTGCCATTTTCTGCTCCAATTTCCAGTGCTATGCCGATGACACTCAACTCATTTCCAGGCTGCCCTCGGAAACCTCCTCTCTTTCTCTCATCTCTGATTGCCTAACTGCCATTCAAGATTGGTGTGCTGCCAACGATCTTTGTCTGAATGCCAGCAAGATGGAGATCCTCCTCATTGGCAAACCTTCACCCTCCTTTCCCCTCACTCTCTGGCCATCCTCCCCTGCCCTCCTCCTAACCACACCTGCAAAGGCTAAGAACTCCCAGGGTCATCTTTGACTCCACACTTTCCTTCACCGCCCACATCTCTGATGTCTATAAAAAGTCAAACTTCCTACTGCATCTCCTCAGAGGTACTCTGTCTTTCCTGTCCTTCCTGAGAAGCTCACTGTCTCTGAAGCTCTGGTTCTCTCTAGGTTGGACTATTGTAAAAGCCTCTTTTTAAATCTACCTTCCTCTACTCACCACCCTCTGCAACTAATCCAGAACACGACTGCGAGACTTGTCCTTGGCCTCAAGCACTGGGATCATATCTCCCGAGCTCTGAAATCTCTCTTCTGCCTTTGACACAGTCAAACATACCATCCTGCGCAACCGTCTCCGTGATAACCTGGGTATCTCCGATCAGGCTCTGGCCTGGCTGACCTCTTTCCTCTCTGAATGATCACACCAGCCAGCAGCGCAATTTAGCCATATGGCTGGAGGTGGCTAGTTGAATCACTGCGGTAGGGTCCATCTCCTGAACATAGAGGGACTGCTACAAAAGGTGGGATGACTTTCAGCTGAGGGTGCGGAACCTGCTGGTTGCCCACCGTCATGAATCAATGCCTACATGAGCCAGGACGGTATCACCCATTCGACTGATACCCTGGGAGGAGTGGTGCAGCTCCATCATGCACCTGGAGGGCATAGAGGGTGTCAAAGGAGCAGAAGCTGTGGCCGGGTGCCAGGGGGGTGGAGGAGAGTACAACGAGCCACACCAGAATGCCCTGCAACACACAAAAGATGTACACTAAACAGGCCAGGTCAACGTGCACAGCAAAAGTGATAGTAGCAGTGACATCACCATCTAAAGTCCCAGGGCACACATAGGAGACAGGGTTTGGGCCCAATCCAACACATTCAATACCATCATACACAACAAGCAACCATGCCCATGTGCACATGTCATGTGCAGCGTGGCATGACTGGACAGTCAGTACTATGCCTCATGTAAAACTGCTTTCTGTAGATATTATTCCGCTTCAATGGTCCAAGGTTATTAAAGACATGTTGAAACATTGCGTGAGGAGCCAGATAGAAAAGCCTGTTTTCCTCCTTCACATATCCTTGGAAGCAGGGAGCAAGGCATTCTTATCAGTACACGGATGCCAGTGAGTCTCATTAAAAGAATAGCAATGCACGAAACTAATATTAAAGGGTTTGAATTATGTTCTTCTTTATGGCCCCCCTTCTGAGCACTGTGAGCCCCCGCAAAAGTGGCGATGTTAAAGAGAAACATAGGGAAAATAAAATGGTGATTCTGGTTACCTTAAAATGGCCGCACTCTCGGTGAACTAATAGCTACGTAATAAGTAATGGGCACATATTCTTTATACATTAAATGAGGCGGTTAGTCTTCGGCCAACCAATTATCCTGCATTGCCTTCTGTTCAAGGGGTGTCTACATTTCTAGACTGACAAACCCTCTTCTTGGCCGTATGCCAAACGCCTCATCCATACATGGCATCTTCCTACGATTAAGTGTTTAGATCAGACTCAGAATCTGATTCGAACTCTGACTCATATACGCTCTCAGATTCCTCCTTTTCATCATCGATATTAATTGTCATGAATTCTTTAATTGTTTTGGGTTCATTATCATTGTGGGTATTTGGTCTAGTAATGTGCTTTCGTTCTACCATTTGAACACATTCCTCACTACTTTCTGTGCATACTATGGGGAGACAATGTATGCAACAACAACACGTCATGAATATTCCTAAAATTGCTACTAAGATTGCAAATAGCTTCCATCCCCAGGACCGTAACACTTCCCAGAACCAGGAGCTTATATTTAACTCCCAACCACTCTCAGGAAGCGGAAGGTCAGAGCTTAATACATGCAATTTTCTTATCGCTTCGAAAATCGTGGGTGAGGAGTCACTTACAAATACGCAACACGCTGATCCCACGATTTTGCAAACACCGCCGCGATCAACTAAGATTATATCAAGGGCCATTCTGTTTCGCAGTGACATCAATCTAATTCCTTTTTCCTGAAGAGTCATATTATATAATATGTCGGTGGTTCCATTTATTGTTTCTTCCAATATTCTAGACAGTCGTCTTATGTTATAGGAGTTTATCACTTGGCCCCAAAATGGTATGAATGATTTTGCTATGTCCCCTACAATCAACCCGTCTTCAATATTCCGGCGAGATTGTGACCTGGTCAATTTGGTTATGTCTGATGTTTCTAAAAGAAACACCCCAGGAAACAGAAAGCCTAAATAACACGTGCCTCCCCAGTTCCTAGGTAACCAAGGATATGCTTTTTCTCCACATATAAAGTACACAGGATCTCCCACATATATTGGTTACACTTCTTTATCAAGGAATGCTATGTTCCTGCATCTGGTAAATGTTCCTACCTGGAAAGAACCCTTTTTCTTTAAACAGAATGTGACAGGATGAGGGTTATAATTCACGGTATATGAAGGGGGTTCTGCATCCTTATTCCCTTCTGGGTTCATATGTGGAACGTGATCACAGAAGATTTATAAGGTACAGACAATCTATCCTATGGCATTATTGCTGGTGTAATTAATCGTCTTTTATGGAATATGGAGCAACCCACCGGTTTCATAATCACTTCCTCGAATTCATTCATGTTTGTTTTGTCTAGTTGACCAGTTTCACTTTCGTTCCATTTCCCATAATATAAGGCACTCAGAGAAGCATAACATGCAGAAGTCAATGGCAGGGGCTGTACATACCAACCTATTCCCTTACCAGTATGCTGCGGCAGGTGGGCACAGACCCAACAGTTGTTCTTTCTTAGTATTGAGTGTGTCATGTTCATTATCAATAGTAATGTGTTGTTCCCATATCCTTCCCTATGTCTCTCTTCCATTGGGGACAAGGTATAAGAAATCACATGGACTGGGCTTTCTGTCATGGAAATGTTCACAATAGGCAACAGTACCTCAAGGGGGTGCATTTCTTCTAGGTACCATAATACTGATATGATCAATATTGGGGCTAATATACTCATTATACACATTATTATCGTTAAACCCAACATACAATTCTTTCGACCATGTCCCCTTTTCACCTTTCTATGTACTGCGTTTAACTCGCTATCAGCATTGGTGCAGAAGGAGACATTGGCTGGCTCCGGCATCTTCCCTCGTCGTTCTGCTCTTGCCGTTTTCGTCGTGAATATCTCCTGCCGATGTGCTTGTTGGGATGTCAGTATCATGATGCCTACCCCTGGAGTACCAGGCCAGGCCCAGCACCCCCGGGAGCAGGCATCACGCCCCCGGGTAAAAGCCCAGCGGCTCTTTATAGGGGCTCTTTGGACTCTGTCCTGGCGCCGTTGGCGCCAGGCTCATGTTGGACATCAGTCCTGGTGCCATAGGCGCCAGGCTCATAAGGGGAAGTGTTTGGTGCACTTACCTGAAGCAAACCATGCTGCACACTCACCTGATGTCGACCATGCTGCATGAAGAACCAAGCCAAATGAGGCTTAGGAGGGACTATTTTTCTGAGGGAACTATTTTGTTACTTGGGTGGTGCTGTGGAAGAATACTCACCTGGAACTTCTTCCAAGGCTATTTAAGCCACACCCGGACAGCCACACGTGCTTCGCGTTGTTCTGCATCCCAGCAGCTGAACGCTCACCGTGTCAGCTCCTGCACCTGGACTCCAGCTACGCCCGCCTCGAACCTGGAACACCTGTAAGGAAAGAAGAGAAGAGAAAGGTGAAAACCAAGAACTTATTCAACCTTCTTACCTGCATCCGGAATCTTCACGCCAGCATTCCTGAAGGAGGACTCCATTTAAAAGCACCGCGTTGCTCGCTGCAGCGCCGCGCTTCACTCACCTGTTCCCGAGACGCCGCCCAGCTCCATCGCGGCTCTCAGCACCAGTCGCCACATCTCTGCACCTAGGGGAGAGAAGAAGAGACAAAAGGTGAGCAAGGGAACACAAGAGGAAGGCCGGATTTTCAGCCATATTACTTACTGGCTTTTCTTGGTGAACCATTCCACATCTCGGGTCGGCGCCGCATCTTTGGCAGGTACCGCACCCCGGCCCCTATGTGGAAAGGACAAAAGACATTACTGGGAAATTATAAAGACATTTAGAGGGGTCGCCCTCATCACTAACTCACCTAATTTTACCACCGGCAATTTAACCCCTCAACGCATCGCCTTGGTTCTGCACCTGAAATAAAGGACAGATCACAGGTTAGGAGAAACAACATAAAAGGAGGCTCACACTTGAACTTTAGCATCTTCATACTTACAGTGTATCGCTCAGAAAAGTCAAGTGGATTTGCCAGCGCCATTCTGAAAACCAGTGAAGTAACTGGACGAACGCGCCCCCCTGCACCAGAAGCAGGATGGAGAGTTCATCCTTCCAAACCATAAGGTGAGCTTAAACCAGGGGGTTTTGGAGGAAGTCAGAGGAGAACGAAGGGGGGAAAAGGGGGGAGCAAACACACTATTCAGCAGACAGTTAATCCCCTTTCTCATCTGCAGAAGGATATTCCTACGGGCCAGACAAGCAAGATTTGGGGGTCCTGTTCAATCGGTGGTCCGAATTCTGCACATCACGCTTGAAGAGGCCACAGCAACCCAGACCAGACCAGTGCCTCCGTGGGAGCCAGGTGAGCGTTACAGTCAGAGAGTTTGATAAATGTCTACAGTCCTTCCATGCCAGTTCTCGTTCAGCCTGGATTGCTTATCTGTTTGGTAAGATTCCTGTGCATTTGCACATTGCTCTAGAGTTTCAGAGCAGTTGCCTTTGTACCATGTGCGCCCCACTTGTTCGCTCGGGTTCCGGCCACATGGATTTAGCACCGAGGAGTTGCGTTTGTTGAGCTGTCTAGCTTGCACAATTCTCACGCCACTCTCCTTTAGGCTTCCAGTTCCTACTTCATCCGAGAATAGGAAACAGAGGCAATAAAATCACAAAAGGCTGAAGAGGTGATCACTCCTTTTACTGCTCCGCAGGTTATACCGATTTGCTCCAGGTATCGTGTGGTCGACAAATAGTGTGGGTGCACTTCCGGTCTCAAGCTTGGAGTCATCCTGGGGCACAATGACAGATGATGATGAGTGCCCAGGCGACGATGCAGGCAGCGGCGCAACGGAAGATGGTGGGCGCCACAGAGGTATACGCTTGATATCGGCCAGCAGTGATGCAGAATCTGCTGGACAACGTTGGGGTGCCCTATGCCCTTTTTTGTGGCAAAGAACTGGCAATTGCATTTTTCGTTTCTGGAGCCGCTGCTGTCTCTTTCTGGTCTGTGTCCCGATCAGTCGAAGTGTCAAATGGCGGTGGGACTTTCTTGGCGTGCATGGCGTGAATCCACGCTTTCCGCCCATGTCAGCAATGTTTTCCGCTCATAATTTCTAATCAGCACCCAGGTTCTAGGCTCCAATGCATGTCCTGGACCAGTGTACCTCACCGGTAATGCCTCCTGCACCTGCTGATGAATCAAAAGCAGTTGTTTTACTAACAGATTACAATAAATGCTGAGTACAGGGTATTCTACCTCTCTCATTCTTTTCAGCTGGGGCGCACACCACACATTCGCCGGTCTTCCCATTATGATTTTGTATGGGGAGAGCCCAGTTCTGGCTTGCACTGATGTTCGCATACACAGTAACGCTATTGGCAATGCATCTACCCAACTTAGCTTGCTGCCTGCACAAATCTTACTTATTTTGGATTTCAGGATGCCGTTATGATGTTCAATAAGTCTGGCACTCATGGGATGCCTGGAGCAATGGAATCGCTTATCGATTTGGTGACTTGCACAAATCTGCAATATTACTGCACCTACAAAATGCGGACCATTGTCCAACCATATGACACGGGGCAGACTGAAGTGAGAGAAATACTCTTTTAGCATTACTTTCGCCGTGCTCATGACTGTGCAGTCTTTCAATGGATACGCTTCCACCCATTTGCTGAATGCACATATGATCACCAGAACATACTTCAGGTTTTGGCATCTTTCCATTTCTATGAAGTCAAAGTGGATCACTTCAAAGGAGGTCCGAAACTTCCTGTTGGAGTCACCGTTCCCTTCCCCACATTGTGCTGTAGGCACGTTATGCAGGTGTGTACTAGCCTTTCGGCATTCTTTTTTATGAGAGGATTTTCCCAGACCGTGGCTAATTGTTGGACTATTTTCTTCGCATAGATGTGGGTGGGACTTTGAGCCATTGTTACCATCGCATTTACATAAGCATTCGGCAACATCCAATTCCTGCTCTTCTTGTACACCCAACAACCCTCCAAGTCTAGTTCTGCAGAGCCCTTGGCCCATCCCTGTATTTTGTTGGCGGTAGCATCAGCCTGCATCTCTCTAACAGTTACAATTCCATTTTCTATCATACAGGGTACTTCCTTTGAATGTACTGTTAACATTTTTGTATTCAAATCAGTGGCAGTTTGTTTCGCAATTCTGTCTGCAAATGCATTTCCTTCTCCCACTCTGCATGTCACTTTTTTATGCGCCTTGCATTTCACTATCGCCAGGTGCTTTGGACACGTAAGTGCAGACAGTAATCGTACAATCAAAGGGCCATGTTGAATTCTAGCCCCATGTGATGTTAGGAACCCTCTCTCGGCCCACAGTCGGCCGAAGTTATGAACCACGCCAAAGGCGTACTGGGTATCAGTGTAGATATTTACGCTCAAGTTCTCTGAAATTTCACAAGCCCTTCTTAAGGCAATTATCTCTGCTGCTTCTGTTTTCATGGACAAGCTGGGCGTAGGGGGACTGGCACATTCCAGGCCTTACTATCTCCTGGTTTCGATTCATGCTCTAGAGGTCAGCTTGCTCTCCGGGGGCTCCCAGCACTCAGAAGGGGGGCTGTAAAGAAGAACATAATTCAAACCCTTTAATATTAGTTTTGTGCATTGCTATTCTTTTAAGGAGACTCACTGGCATCCGTGTACTGATAAGAATGCCTTGCTCCCTGCTTCCAAGGATATGTGAAGGAGGAAAACGCGCTTTTCTGTCTGGCTCCTCACGCAATGTTTCAACATGTCTTTAATAACCGTGGACCATTGAAGCAGAATAATATCTACAGCAAAGCAGTTTTACATGAGGCAAAAGTGGCGATGTTAAAGAGAAACAGAGAAAACAAAATGGCGATTCTGGTTACCTTAAAATGGCCGCACTCTAGTTGAACTAATAGCTTCGTAATAAGTAATGGGCATATATTCTTTATACTTTAAATGAGGTGGTTGGTCTTCGGCCACCCAATTATCCTGCATTGCCTTCAGTCGAGGGGTGTCTACTTTTCTAGACTGACAGAATCACTGCGGTAGGGTCCATCTCCTGAACATCCAGGGACTGCTGCAAAAGGTGGGATGACTTTCAGCTGAGGGTGTGGAACCTGCTGGTTGCCCACCGTCATGAATCAATGCCTACACGAGCCAGGACGGTATCACCCATTCGACTGATACCCTGGGAGGAGTGGTGCAGCTCCATCATGCACCTGGAGGGCATAGAGGGTGTCAAAGGAGCAGAAGCTGTGGCCGGATGCCAGGGGGATGGAGGTGAGTACAATGAGCCACACCAGAATTCCCTGCAACACACAAAAGATGCACACTAAACAGGCCAGGTCAACGTGCACAAGAAAAGTGATAGTAGCAGTGACATCACCATCTAAAGTCCCAGGGCACAGATAGGAGACAGGGTTTGGGCCCAATCCAACACATTCAATACCATCATACACAACAAGCAACCATGCCCATGTCCACATGTCATGTGCAGCGTGGCATGACTGGACAGTCAGTACTATCCCGATGAAAACACAAAAGACAAACCACTGTGCCATGAGTCCCACCAAAACTGACAGAACCCATACATGCATGCATGAATGCAGCAGTGCACAACCCCCACCCCATGCTGATCAGACCAGGGAACATGCAATGTCCAAACAGCATATTGAAAATGCATCTAAATCACACACACACCTCTAACTGCTATGTATTCTAACCCTAACAGGCACGTCCACTTACAGCGATGGTGATGGCGCAGGGCCATCCACAGACCATGCAAGGCCCAGCCAAGCATCACAATGCCCCTCCCAACCAAAAACCGTGGCAACGCCAGCCACACTGGCCCAGCCACCATCCCAGGAGGCCCAGCCACCAGGCCAGGAGGTCCAGTCACCAGCCCAGGTGGCCCAGCCAACAGCCCATGAAGCCCAGCCAACAGCCCAGGAGCCCCAGCCACGAACTGAAAGCCCAGCCAGCTGCACCAGAACAGCAGCCTGCCCCACAGGCCCAGCCAGTGCCACACCCATGGCAGCCATACAGAGCAGTCATAGTCCATCATGCCCCTGCCTCACATGGCACCACCTCTGATGAGGCTGAAGTGGCAGATGTTGACCAGGAGACAGATGAGACATGCCAGTGCTCCGCCTATCCCTTCCCCACTTTTAGTCCATTCCACATCCATAGCAAGCACGTCCACCAATGCCGTCCATCAGGGAGACAGATGACCACATCCTGTAGATGGATACTGGACATACAACGGCAGCAGCTAGCAGAGGCACAGTTCATCAGGGAGGCCACACAGGCCACTGGCCACTGGCCACTGTTGTGACTGTGCCCTGGGCCGTAGCACTGTGGCACTCGGACAACTAGCCCAGAGGCTCCGTCAGGGCAATAAGGTAGTGTCTGCACTGGAGGAGTCAGTGGCAATGTCTGTGCGTGACAACCAGGAGGGCTGGGGCACCCACCCCTGCCAGCTCAATGCAGAGCAGCCCAGGTGCCGCTCTCAAAGACATTTGGGTGTGCCTGCCTGTGGCAAGGGACTTCATGCCAAGAGGCACAGGGAGTGGGACTTTGGACTGGGCGAATAGACAATTTGCAGTGATGTAGTTTGAGGAGGGTTTGTGGGTGTGTGAGGAGGGGGCGGTAGGTATGTGGGAGGCTGGTTGGCAGGGTGTTTGAATTGTAGTTTGTAGTAATGGTTAATGCATTCCAGTTTTCACTTGCAACAATGACAACCATTATTAGGTGTCTGAATTTATTGAGTGAACACATTATTTACAGTGCCATTTCATGGGTGGTGCACAGTGAAATATCCTCAGAAGTCATTCTCAATTTCCTGTCATAAAATGCACCAGTCCCTGGCGTCCATGTGCATGATGCGCTTATGTCTCGCTTGCGCCGCCTCACCAGCACCGTCATTGCCATCATCATCTCCACCTTCAGGTGGTGGTATTTCGAGGTCTGGTGGCAGGGTTATGTTGCTCCTTATGCAGATATTATGAAACATTGCACAGGCCAGGATTATCTGCCCCACCTTCTCTGGCCTCTACATCAGTGACCCCCTGACAGGTGTAGGCACCTGAAACATGTTTTTAGTAGTTTAAATGTATGCTCGATAGTTGCCCTTATTCGCACATGGGCACGGTTATATGCCACATCCTCCGGTGACTATGAATCCCTTAGTGGGGTCATGAGCAGGGGCAGCATTGGCTATCCAGAATCACCTGCAAGGGGGGTGGATAGATGTTGAGGCATGGCATGCATGTGGCTTGACTCACCATTTAACAGCACTTTATTTGAGACCCTGATACTTACCATAGCACCGGATGCATGGGGTATGTGATTCATCCACTGTGTGGCTCCCTGTTGCAGCAATTGTGAGTCATATGCACTTGAAAGTGTTGTAATCCATGGGGTGGTATGATGTGGGTGGGGATGCATTAGCCACCCACAGTCACTCCATGCATATCCACATGATGTGGCATGCTAATGGCCATGCCAACACCCATGCAGTGTGTGCACATGCCACATGACACCCACACTGCCATCTGTGCATGCATGCACCTCGATAGATCATGTCTTCATTGGCCTGTGTGGATTGGGGCACTGCAGGTGTGGGTTTTTGGGAGTGGCAGTGTTGCATTCTGGTACCTGTAGTGTGTTGCCAGTTAGCTTCCTTAGGAACGATCTCTGTACTTGCCACTGAGTGATATGGCAACATGCTGGTGTTACACCCATGCTCTGTGTACCATGGGTTGTCCCTGAAAACCATGTGCAGCAGTGTTTGATGGTGAGATCAGCGTCAAAGGTCATATATACGTTTTGGGAATGGATTTGCTTGCAGTTCTTGGTGCCATTCATCTGTGCCAGGTGGGTGGGTAGGGTGATATGTGGGCCCACATGCTGTAGAAGAGCCTCCAGTACCTGCACTAGCATTCTGGAGAATGTGTGCTGTGATATGTCATTCAGATGGCACACAGAGTGACTGAACGTGCCTGTGGCCAGGAAGTACAGGGCCTACACCGGCTGTCTGGATGCCACTACTGCTCCCTATGTCACCCTGTATTAGGATCAGTATTTCTTGTATTGTCTCCTGGTTTAGCAGGTACAGGGTATGTATCTGCCCACCTGCAAGGGCCCAAGGTGTGGCACGTGTGTGGGGTATGGCTGTTTGCCTTCACCTCACCACTTGCAGCCAAGCCATCATCCTCCTCCTCCTCCTCCTCCTCTCCCTGGTCTCCTGCCACCATTGGTGCTGCTCTAGCTCATTTAGCTGCACCTCCATTCCATTGCTACCGCTGAGAGAGGCAGCATGGTTGTGTTAGTGGAGTGTTGGCACCTGTGGCCTATTTGAGCAAACCTGAGGGCATTTACCACCTGGTCCGCGATGCCTGTATTCCTGGCATGGTTTTTCCGGTACTTTGGACATTTTTATGCCAGTAGTACTGCAAAAACAAAGGTCGCAATGGGCTGATGGCTCTGTGTTGCTGGTGTTTCTGACAAGTGTTTTCAGGGTTGCCGGCATTTCCGTTGTATGTGTCTCCAGCACAGGTGGCACAGGGATTGTATCTGGCAATGCCAGAGAAATCGCAATTTTTTTGTCAGAATTGTACAGTCAGGTAATTGTGCCAATACACAGTGCTAACAGCACTTTATTACCGGACTGGCTAACTTGTAATTGTAGCCTTAGTGTCCTGGTGCCCGCAGGGTACATCTGTTGCAGAAATGTAAATATAAAGGTCACTAAATTAGTTGTTTAATGTCAAGGTTCTTGAGGGCCTGGAGGAGAAGAGGCTGTGCCAGTTGCTTTTCAAATGTCAGATAAGTGGACTTAATGGAGTTCATTGACTCTTGCAGCAGACTCAGTGGCATACATGACAGTGGTTCCACTTCCTCATGAAGGACTGCACATATATGAAATCTCTGCCGTAGAGCTGATACGCCTGTAAAGACGTTGGATTGAGAGGAAGCATGGCAGCTGTTTCTTCTCTCCTGGGATCAAACTGTTGGGCTATTATCTGTATACATTTTGTGAAATCCCTCAAATTCTCCTGAAACTACTCCCCCAAAATACCAGCTGCCCTGTGTGTATCTGATTCAGTGTGTGCAGGTGAGAGTGGTGTGTGTAACCTTCTCTATGTCACTATCTCATGCAGGGACAAGGGGTGGTCCTTACCTGGCTGGTTTCTAAGCCTGAACAGAGCCAGAGGAAAACAATCAGGGAGTTTTCTCTCAGTGTATGACACAACTTTGACATTTTTTTTTTTCATTAACCCATCGAGATGTTCTACAATCCCATTGGCTTGAGGGTGGTAAATCTAGCACAACTTATGTTTATTCCCTAATAGGGATGTAATCTCTTTAAATAGTTTGATAAAAAAAGTGAATCTCATTGTCTGACATTTGAACATCACATATCCTCCAGTGAGGAAAGACCTTGCATATTAAAAATTAGGCAGAACATTTAGCAACTGGTTATGTGCAAGGGCCCACCTCAATCCAATGAGAAAATGGACACACAACAAAAAGATACTGTCATGATGCCTACCTCCAAGGAGCCAGGTCCGACCCAGCAACCCCAGAGGCAGGCATCATTCCCCCCAGGGAAGTGCCAGCGGGCCCAAGCTGGGGCCCTTTGGACACAGTCCTGGCGCCTTAGGCGCCAGGCTCATGTTGGAACCCTGTCCTGGCGCCTTAGGCGCCAGGCTCATAAAGCTAGACATGTGTTCAAGTGTTTTAATGTGCACTTACCTGATGCAGACCATGCTGCTACATCCAGGCCCTCTTGAGGCCTGAATGGAACTACTTTACCTGTGGGACTACTTTCCACCTGGGTGTGGTCGGGGAAGGATACATACCTGATCGGTGGAAGGATACATGCCTGGAACTTCTTCCAAAGCTATTTAAACCACGCCCGATCAGCAACTCACGCTTCGCGTTGTTCTGCTCCTCGCAGCTGGACGCTCACCTTGTCAGCTCCTGCATCTGGACTTCAGCCACGCCTGTCAGCATCCTGGGTCGCCTGCAAAGGGAGATAAGAGAGAATTGGTGAGAAAGAAGACCTTACCTGCTAAAGCTGCATCACGGGGACATCACACCGACGATCCTGAAAGGGAAGACATCATTTTAAATGCATTTCGCTTCGATCGCTGCAGCGCTGCATTTCACCCACCTTTCCTGGGCGCCTCCATCTTCAGCAGCGATCATCCAGATCTGCACCCGCTTCCCAGAGCCTAGAGAGAAAAGACAAGAAAACAAGGTGAGAGAAGGAAGGGAAATAGGAAAAGCTCAGTTTCCTTCTAAGACTTACCTGTTGGGTCATTCCCATTTCATTTCGGGTCCTGCCGCTTCCTGGCATTCCGGACCCCGGCCCCAATGGGGAAAAAAGACAGATATTGAATGAGCGAATGCAAAGACATTACCTGAACGCTCATCCAGAACTTACACTTCGGGTCGGCGCCATATCTCCGGCATTCCGAACCCCGGCCCCTAAGGGGAAAAAGACATAAGCATTAGCGCTTGCTGCAATAAGACAATGAACATTATTATTAAGCTTGAACTTTTGAACTTGCAACAGAACTCTTACAGCGCCTCACCTGAATAGTCAAGCTTATTTTGAACTCCCATCAAACCTCAATCCAGTGAAGTAACTGGGTTTCAACGCGCCCCTGCATCAGAAGTAGGATGGAGAACTCATCCTTCCAGACCCTAAGGTGAGACTTCACAGGGAATCGTGGAAGGGTATCGAGGAGGGTTGGAAGGGAGTGGGAGGCTTGAGCATTATTCCTTCAGTAGGTAATACTCCCTTTTCACGCACAGGGGAATATTCCTGCGAGCCAGAAAAGCCAGAGTAGAGGGGCCCTTCCTGTCCATCATCAGAGTCCTGCGCTTCACCATTGACGAAGCATCAGCACTCGAAGCCAGACCTGTGCCTCCGTGGGAATCAGGTGAGCGTGACAGATACATATAGTTACTGCACCTGTTTATCATGCAAACAAAATCTATGTGAAGCTCTCAAAAGGGTCCTGCTGGGCAGAACACGCAACATCCTGAGGGTATGTCAGGTGCTGTAGAGGTGGCAGATAGTGCAGTTTGCCAGAAATGTATCAATGAATTCCTGAAGCTCGGAGACAAACCAGTCCTCCTGAATGTCATCTGCAAGATACGGTTGAGCATATGCTGTGGGTAGTGCAGTCACTGAAGAGCAACCATAAGCAATTCCTATGGCATTACAAATGTTTTGTCTCCAGATAAGATCCATCAGTGACAGTGAGCACCCCCATTTAATCAGCAAATCCTTCTGCTCTTGGGGTGCCTGACCTTACAATGCAATGATCTGAGTGAGCAGGACTGCTGTATAAGGCACTGCCATCTGCAATTGTTGTGTGGCTATCTCAGGATATGCTGGGACACCCTGAACTTCTAAAAAGGCCACTTATTTGGTGGCCCGGTCTGCAACATCATTACCGAGTAAAACAAAATCTGTGTCCCGCGTGTTGGCGGTGCATTTCGTACAGCTGCTGCATCAGTAACCTGACCTGCAGCGCCTGCTATACTAGTGGCGCAGAGCAAATTCAGAACACTGCTAATACTGAGGGCAGATAAGGCCTACATTAATCATTCTAACAATGCTGTATGCTGCACAGGCATCCCATCAGACTTCTTGACCCCTCTCCTTCATCATCTGTACAACCCTGAATTTTCTGTAGATGTGAAGTACGCTGAATCAGAATATATTGTTACTAGACACTGTTGTGCTGCTTCTAGCGGTTCCATTAGTGCAATGAGTTCTGCTGCTTTTGCAGAATAATTTGTTGGTAATCTCTTTTTAATTTCTACTTCATAATCCACATCTGTGAGGCACACACCGCTGCAGCATCTGTATGCCTTAGTCCAGTCTCCGGATTCATCGTCAATGAAACATCAACAAATAGAACCTTCCCTCTTTGAGTGCATTCTCCCTCCCTTGAATTAGGTAATCTTCAGGACTTTCGTATTTGACACAGTCTTGCATCTCCTCTCTTGGCTGAACGGCTATCACAATGAAAGTAGCAGGGTTCACTGTGCGAAACCTTACAATGTGAATGGAAGGATTGGACAGTATGACCTCAGACGCAGGTGCTCTTTGGGTAGTGCGGGTTGTTTTGGATGTTTCCAGAATGGCAAAAACTGCTTGCCACACTTATAATGTTACTGAGCACACCATGGTTACTGCAGATGATAATTCAATCACATAATCTGCATCTGCTAATGCCTGTTTGCAAGTGAACTGGCCCTGCATTACTGATTCTAAGATCCTGTTTTAATAGGCCAAAGGCTTGTGTCCCAAAGAGGTTGTCTGAGTCAACATTGCTGGCATTACTTCCCCACTAGAATGTGAGAGCAAATATAATTTCTTTCTGTAATCAGGGCTTGCCAATGCTGGAATGTTACTAATAGCATTCCAAAGTTCTTGATCACATGTGATAATTTCTCTTGTGCATTTAATGACCCCTAACTTTCTGAGCCTCTTTACGTCCTTGTAACAAGAGCTTTGTGTGACTAGAGAAAATCCATACTACAATTGTTATACAATCCTAGAAACTGGTGCTTCTCTTTCACAATGGTAGTTTGTGGTGTGTTTTGTGTTGCAGTAGCTCTCTCTGGGGTTAGCCTTTTTCCTGCTGAGGATGTCATTTGCCCTAAGTACACTACTTCCTTCTGACAATACTGCACTTTGTCTTTGTCGACTTTGCACCCCTTTTCTGCAAGTAATGTCAACAGTGCCACTGAGTCCTCTACATTGCTCTTCAGTGTTACTACACACTAGAAGGTCATCTATGTACTGAATGATGATGCTCAGAGTGTGTATGTTACCTGAATCCATATGCAATTCTCTGCTGGGGACTCACAGTGCCCCTGAGGAAGTTTTGTGGGTTGAAATCACTGCTCACGTGAAGTAAACGCAGTGAGATTCTGGGTATCAGGGGGTGCAATGGGATGGAGAAAAATACATTTTTCAAATCATTTACAGTAAAATATGCGACCTCAGCGGGTATGTTACATAGGATTGTGGCGGGATTCAGTAATACCAAGAACTTGCCTACACAATGTTGTTGAAAGGGTGGAGATCCTGTATCATTCTCCAACTTGACCCATTCGCTTTTTTTACAATATTTATAGCTGTGTTCCAGGCGAATTCTGATGATACCATTATGCCCTACTGCAGTAATGCCACAATGGTTTCATAAATATCTTCATCTGCCTCTCTCGATAATGGGTATTATCGTAATCTAGGTAATATTGCACTGTGTTTCACCTTTATGTGAACAGTTCCTATGCTCTTCAATGTACCTACATTGTGGGGGTTACTGGTCCACAAGGTTCTGGGTACCTTTGCCATGTCTTCCTGTGAGTGAGCATATACTGGACTAGCAATAAGTGTTTTGCGAGTGGTAGTTCTCTGTGCTGTGTCATGACCTGACAAGGAGTGCATATTTCAAAAAGAATTTCTCAATCATTGTCTACATATTCGAATAACTTCTCATCAGACAACCCCCTTAATGGCTGGATGGGATCTATACACAAAACCGTGCGCCACTCACCTTCCTCCTCATCAGTCCCTAACAGTATTAACGTATCCTTTTTTTTATTATTGCCACCTTTAGATCGAGTGTGAGGATGGTACCTGGGGCATGTTCTTGAAGGACTGCTTGGCTAAACAAAAACTCCACTGGTACTCTCCTTGTTTTGTCTTTCATTCTTGGCACACATCCCGACAACACTGTTACTCTAAATAGGAACACATACGGATATCTTAGCACCCCTCTTGTAGCAGCATCACTATAAAGTGCTTGTATTATCACAGAGGCCCTAGCATGATATATCCCTGGGGCTGAGCACACTACACCAACCTGAGAAAATGCAAAAGTCGTATTTAGCTTACTAAGGAGTTCGCTATCTAGCACATTTACTGGGGTAACATTTGAAAATTTAAATGAGGCTACCACCTCTTAGGTACCTACCTTGATGTGTAAATCTTCTTTAAATGGAACCAGCATTATTTCTGCAGAGAGCCGCTGAATGCCCATGAGTTTTCCAGATAAGGGAAAGTGATATTCCTTAATACAGGACTTCTTTGCTCCCATGCCTCTCATGAAGATGAATGTTTTACTACATATCCTCACACCTGTCTGCTGTTCCTCTTCCGTGTCAGCAATGACCAACAGGACTGGGCACGCCAGGGCTCTCTGTGGGCTGTCCTATTGGGGATAGGTGTTCAACACCAGAAGTGGAAAAACACTCCATTCTATGACACTCGGTGCAGTGTAATGGGTTACTGTATCACCTGGCAGGGGGTCCGTGTCCACGGGCTGAGATGGGGACTGTGGGGCTTCCTGCTGTATATACGCTGGTGTAGGATTTGAATCTGGGTTCTGCATTTGCTGGTGTGGAGGTGTTATATACTGATACTTTAGCGGAGGTCAAAGGTTAGGTGCGTGTGAGGTACCTGGGGCAATTTGGGCATCATTTCTGATGTTGGGTGATATGTAAGCGCAAATGTGGTTCCACTAGGATAAGTGCAGGGCTCATAAGAATATACTGGTCTGCTCCTACACTCTTGGACAAATTGTCCTATCCTGCTGCAGGTCGCACATGGTCCCGGCCCCCCAAACCTAAGCCTCCTTCCCCCAAATCCACCACCTTATGCTTCTTGGAAAACTCCTCTTCCTCCCTGATAACCTCCTGCATCCCTTCTATTATCTGGATACCCTTTGTAACCCTCTGTCCATTTCGGTGCTTGCCTTGTACCTGCTGCCCCTCAGGGGAGCTTGTAATCAGCGCTCCTTCTACACTTCCCTTCTCCAAATTCTTCTGTACTAACTTCGCTTCAGCCTTCTATACCTGCTCCGCTGTTTCCTTTTCCTTCTCCTACAATGTGTCTGGATCTGCTGACCTTAATGTGTTCCAAACTCTCGCTCAGCAGTCATTAAACTGTGCTCCATCATGATTGTCATTATTTATCTATGCCTCTGGGTACCCTGCCTCCCTCCAAATGTCCTCTGCCTGTTCTCCAAGCAGCATAGCAAATTAAATTGTCATGCCCCCACTCCCAATATAATCCCAGAAGCCTTTTTTCTAATGCATGTATCCATTTGCCTGCCCCCGCTGTAAGTGAGGGCAATCCCTTCATTAGATTGTTCTGCCATGTGTGGGCAGGGCACATGTTTTGCCCTCTCATATCCATTGTCAAGTAACGGGAGCTGTGTTCCTGGCTGTTTAGCCGGTACTATTCTCTCTCCTCTCTTGCCTTTTGCTACAACCATTTGACCTAGTCATGTCCTAAGCCTTGGCCCCCATAGGCTCTCTAGCCTCAATATTGGTACTGGTGGTAACTCCTCCTCCTGATCTCCCCCTGCTCTATATCTGACGCCCACTCAGCTTCCTCCTCTGCAACATCTGTGTCTCTGGTCATTCGAGTCGAGTCATAATCTACGCTGATGGCATGCAAACAACCATCTGGTTGCCCCCCCAGCATTGGGGTTATCTTTACAAATCCCTAATCACTCTACTATTAATTCCAAACAGAATATCACCTGCTCTTTTATCTCTTTCCATCCTTCCCCCTGTTCCTGCTCGGCTCTCAACAGCTCTGCCTCTGTTATGTGGAGTGCTGTTTCTAATTAGCTCTGCACCCTATTTTCTACTTCCATAAACTATGGGTCTCACGTAGCGTTAGCCACAGAGTCTCATATGGCATTCACACTAGCAGCGGGAGCTTTCTGACTTGCTATTGGTTGGGCTACATACCTGGGTTAGTATAAACTGCTGCGGGTTGCAAGGGAAATCAACTGTATAGGGCGGGCCTTGGGGATAACACAAGGTGTATGCATTACCTCCTTTGTCCTTTTTGTTCCTCTGGGACATCTTCTAAGTACCCGACCATTCTCCAGCGTTTGACAATACCCTGCCTACTTCTCCCATTGGTTGGCAGTTACACCATGTGACCAGAAGGGATGCTGCAGTCCAGAGTGCTTTACTCCATAGGATTTGCTTCTCCTGTCCCATCTGATCCACCTCGCCTGAAGACACACATTCTGCTGGTGAGTGCCTGCATCCAGGCCCACTACTGGGCCCCCTGACCAAGGACTCCATTTTCCACCCCTTTCCCCCTGCTCACAGCCCTTTCCAAACCCTCCTCCCTTCAGCCCCTTTGCCCGCCGTCCAGCGGCCCATTGGTTGGTGGTTACATCACATGACCAAGAGGGTTCCTGCAAACTGCAACGCTTTACTTCATAGGATGTGCTTCTCGCATCCTATCTGAGAAGAAGCACTGAAGAAACACATCCTTCTGGTGAGTGCCTGTATCGGCCCCACTACAGGGCCCCCTGACCAAAGAATCAATTTGTTACCCCCTCCTTGCGCTGACAGTCTTCCTGGACCCTCCTCCCCTCAGCCTGTTTGCCTGCCCTCCAGTTGCCCATTGGTTGGTGGTTAAATCACATGACCAGGAGGGTTCCTGCACACTGGAGCACTTTACTGCATAGTATCTGCTTCTCTATGTTACACCCCTTTCCTCTGGCTCACAGCCCTTGCTGGACCCTTCTCCCCTCAGCCCCTTTGCCAGCCCTCCAGCTGTCCTCCTCCATGGGTAGCTTGTGTACCCTGTTTTCCCCTGTTCGCCCTCAGATGTCTGATGGACGATCCTCAACAACAACTAAGGTAGGGTGGTATGCGCCATGAACACAGCCATCACTGTGCTCTATCAAAACCCTGCCACTCTTACATTGCTAGGTGTTCCTAGCACTGTACTGATTTACATTCTGGCCTGTAGCTTACCTTTCACTACCATCACTTCACATCAAGATAATTGGGTAGTGTAGCCATGCTGTGAAAGAGGGGATGGGAGGTATTAATTGCATTCTGGATGGCCTTAGACTCCTCACTATTGGTTCATCTCACTCTGTTCATAGTGCAGGTTTGAATCTAAGAGATTTCCCATCACTGAATGTTTTGGATCTAGGTTTATTTTCACTACACTGAATGTATTAAATATAGGCACATTTTCCATTGAGTTGTGTGTCTTGAATCTAGGTGCATTCTTCCCCACCACTGTATACTTTGAATCTAGGTGCACTTTTCCCACTACAGTGTACATCTGGAATCTAGGTGAATTTTTCTCACCACTGAAATAATTGATTCTAGGTGCATTCTCACTACACTGAATGTTTTGTATCTAGGTGCATTTCCCCACTGCAGTGTGTGTCTTGAATCTAGGTGCATTTTCCCACTGTGGTGTGTGTCTTGACTAAAGGTGCATTTTTGCCCACCACTGTGTGTTGTGAATTTAGGTGCAAGTGTATATCTCCAGTCTAGGTGAATTTTACCACTACTGTATGTTTTGAATCTAGGTGCAGTTTCACCACCCTGTAGGTTTTTGAGTCTAGGTGTGTTTTTCCCATCACTATATGTTTTGATTCTATGTGCATCCTCACCACACTTCTTTATGTTTTGAATCGTTGTGCGATTTTAACCCCACTAAATGTTTTGAATCTGGGTGCATTTTCCTAAATACAGTGAATGTCTTCAATCTAGGTGCATTTTTCCGGCCACTGCATGTTTTGAATCTAGGTGCACTTTCCCACTTAAATGTGTGTCTTGAATCAAGGTGCATTATCCCAGTGCGGTATGTTTTGAATCTAGGTGCATTTACCACTACATTGAATGTTTGAATTTAGGTGCATCCTCCCACTACAGTGCATGTTTTGAATCTAGGTGCTACAGTGTAAGTTCAGAATCTAGGTGCATTCACCCTCTACAAGGTTTTGTCTGAATTTGTTTTTCCCATCTATTAGGCACCATGCCACACACCATCGAGATCAGAGCTGCACGCTGGCGCTCCAGAAACCTAACTAATGATGTACCCAGTCAACCTCTTTCCTCTTCCTCCACCCAACCTCCCCTGTCCCCTGTCATACACGCAGCTCCCTATGCCCCCTTCACCACCCCGAATTCAATGCTCACCTACGTCCCAGATCCAAACCCTACTACCCACCCATCCACCCTTCAAGCGGATCTCATGCCTCCCAAATCAGAGCACACTGGTGAACTAGAATTCTTAAACACAGCCCCTCCAGCCACCTTCCCATCTGTCCTCTACAGCCCCCCCCCATCTACTTCCCCACATACAACCCCAAACTATTTCCCCCCTTCTGCCTCCACCCACATCACTCGTACAACCTCCTCCACCGATCACCAATGTGCACTTCCTATTCCGTAGTGCAGTAAGGGCTGCCCTGGCCAACACACCAATCTCTACACCCCCCACTCTCACCTACAACCCTATGGCCCCCAGAATCCCTCAAAATGGCTATGGTCTCATCCACCTCAGGCTCCTGCACCCCCACTCTTCTCTTCTGCTCCATCCTAGATCCCAATCTTTGCCCCTTCCCCATTCTGCCAAACTACCCCCTTTAACACCTAAACCTATCCTAGCTCACTTCCACTCTCCCCAAAACATCCAAGCCCCACCAGTTGCCTCCCTAGCCCTGATGCCATCCTCTGAACCCCCCACCCTTTCCTCTGCCATTTCTCCCCATCTCACCTCCCATGCTCCCTCCTGTCCTACAACAACACAACTCATGACTGCAGCCCAGTCAGAAGACTCTCTCACTAACCACTCCTCTCCACCAATGCACACACTAACCCTGACTTTTTTCCCTAACACTTCCCCTCCACCCGGAAACCAAAACTGCTCTTTTTCATACTCATCAGTGTCAGGTCACTCTCCAAAAACAAATTAATCGTATTTGACTTTTTTTCTGAAGAAAACCTGGACATCCTCTTCATCACAGAGACCTGGTTCGCTGATGACTGTGAACCTATTGCACACAAGGCCTTTCCCCCAGAGTGCAACCTGATTGTACAGAGTAGATCCAGCAGAGAAGGAGTGTTGGATAACCTTCAAAAACACCAACTACCAGTCATACTTAAGGATAACTTAGCCTGCAGTTCTGATCGTGAATCACTGCTAGTAAAGTTTCAACTCTTCCCCTGTATCATCAACAGCTTTTTACTCCTATACAGACCCCCCTGGGTACAACAGGAATTTCCCTCAGTGATACCTTATCAACCACCTTAATTCAGCATCCTTCTCTCACCATATGAGGAGACTTCAACATTTGGTTTGATAATCCCTCAAACACTGTGACCCACTCTCTCGCTGATAACCTAGAAGCCCTCAACTTGACACAGCTCATATCTCTCCCCACCCACTCTACAGGCTACACACTCAATATGGAAGTATTCAGCACCAGAAACCTGACATGCACTCGGCTCCCGCCCTCTAATCTAGAGATGCTATCAACCGACCAGGTACCTCAGAACTGGTTCTGCTCTTCTCCTCGTTATTCCCCATTGCAACGTACCAGATCTCAGATGTACTCTCCTCGCCATTCCATCTGGTTGCATGAACTGAGATATGCAGCTGACCTTCAAGAAAATGCAGCTTTGGAGAAGAATACAGCAAAGTCCCCTCTAAGTCTTTTGATCTGCATTGTCCAAGGGCATACCTCATAGCCACATTTTCCAACAAGACCACAACCACAGCTTCTGGCAGAGGCCGAGTAGCAAATCAAGGTGGTTTGATGTCTATATGTGAACCACGGCAATGGAAGGCAGTGTGTGACAAGAAATTGGGGACTGAGCACTGTGGGCTAGAAAAGGGGGGTAAGAGGGAAGGGGATTAAATTAACGGATGGTGCAAAAGGGAAATGAAAGTTAAGTGTAAGTAAGGGGATGAAGGGGCATTGAGGATATGGTGCACAGGAAGGACACCAGAGGGTGATGGGCAAGGAAAATAGGGTAAATGGACAGAGGTAAACATCTGGAAAAGTAAGTCAGCAGATTGAATGCCTGTTCCTGTGATTTGTGCCTAACCTGCATGGCACTGTACCTGATTGTGGGGCAGGCTAAACCTCTTTCTTTTTTCTGACAAAGTGATGCAAACCTGCTTTATGAACATATGTTTCAATTAAGAATTCTCATAGATTTTGTCAGGTTGCTTTGCCACATGAGTATTGGTGGGGAGGCAGTATGCCAAGTAGTGGGGGGCTGGAAAACAGGGTGCCAGGTGTGGCTTTTGTGTTGTGCAGTGGAGAGACATGAAGCCAGGTATAGATCTTTTGCTGTGCCAGTGCATTTTTGGGCTCTTAGATTGAAGGCAAACCCCTTGACTCGGCTCGACCAAGGAAGATGTAGCTTGCTGTCCAGTTGCGAAAGGGTACACAAGAAACCTGGCCTCAAATCCAAGGTTTCCCATTTCACCAAATTATAATATCCTTGTGAAATCATTTTACTTGGTGTAGTATGTGGTGGAGGTAAACATAACGGAAAGATGTTTTCATAAAAGCAAAAGCAATGTCAAAGAGTAGGTGGAGGGAGAGATTGGTATTAAGTTTAGTTGCTTGGGACGTCGGACATGCTGCCTTGTGGGTTTGGGCCACAACACCCTGGGCCAGAAAATTGTACTCGCCTCCCAGTACTAAGGTTGCCAGTCCTCCTCTGCATACATGAACCCTATATCACACTTCATTTGAACATAGAGGAACTATTATATTTAGCTGTTCGTGAATAAAACTGCTTTCAGGTGTCTCAGAGACTACATGCATGTGTTTGTGCTGTGTAGTAAACTAACTCTATTTGGTAAACTGCAATGGTATGAAAGAAAACACCGGCTACATTAATGTTCTGATGATCACTGGATTCATGCTATTTCGCCTGCAACTTCAATATTAAATTCATAACATTAGGAAGATTTGGAAAATGAGGCAGGTGAATTCTCTTATTGTCGATTGCCACCATTAATGTGTGTCATGCTGGGGGTTGACGATTATATGGGCAGTACTAGTTTAGTTGAAATATGTTTTTTAAGAGCTTGCTGCACGAACATCACAAACTGAAGCTATGTGCGTGGTGGCTTTGCAGGTCATGTAGGCCCTTATTCACAGAGCGTTATCCAATGGGGGTTTGCCATTATAAAACACTTCTGTGAATTAGGCCATTAGTGTGGGACTATTTTAATGGTAGAATACATATTTCAACTAAAGTTGTGAACGTGACAATTTATGAACTATTGGAACTGTATTTTGAATTGGTCATGTGGCAGATAAAAACAGGACCTACTGCAATTTAAAAGTAGAGCTATGTGTTTCTGAATGCTGATGTTTGTTTCACTGCCTGCTTGGACGTCAGCCATAATCACACTCATCATGCAAATGTATATTCAGCACTTTGATAACGTCTGTGGTCTGTCAACTTAAATGTTGTAATCTGGTACAAGATAACATATAATCATGCGAGTCCTTTTTCAATGATTTGCAATTATTTCAATTTGCTGTTAATGTTATCCCTCTCCTGCTGCCTGACATGTTTGAGTGGGAGTGTTATTTGTTCAAGAGATAAGAGAAGTGATGCAACTACCTGTATGTGTATGTGTGCACATAGCAAGAATTGTGATAACTATAATGGAGGCTCAGCAAGAGAATAGACCGTCTTTTTCATTTCGCGATAATGCTGGCTATTGTTTGTGTGGATTCATGGCTCTAATTGTGGGATCAGCCATTTACCTTTACATTTTATTATTTGTAAAGCGCAACCATAAAGGCCCGGAGGCATAAGGGCGATGTTAGATTGATTAGCACAAAAACAAAACATAGAAGCCTACATAGAACCCTTGCCTGAAACCCCCTGGTTAGTACGCAGTGACCATTTTATCTAAATAAATGAGACTTTAATTTATTTTTAAACTCATTAAGAGATGTTAAGCTTCTTAGATCCGGTGGAATCGAATCCCATGCCGTGCTGCCATGAAAAAGGCCCTTTTACTGAATGAAGTGAGTTTACATGATGCACCACAAGTATATTTGTGTGATTCCACCTGAGAGATTTCACATCCGGTTTCCAAACTATCCTAGCCATAAGATAAGGTGGATTTAAACCGTTCAGGCATTTGAATGTAACAGGGAGAAGCCTGAACTTTATTCTTGCTTTAATATGCAGCCAGTGAAGCTTCTGTATTGCCTTAGTGACGTGGTCATTTTTTTTAAATCCAAGCACAGCTCTTACTGCGCTGTTTTGAATTGTTTGTAATTTCACACAATCCCCTTTAGTAATTCCAACTAGTAGGCTAATACAGTAGTTCATTTTAGAGCCTAATATTGCTCTTGCTATCGTCTCACAGCACAGCTTTTAGATGTGAGAAAAGGGTGAATTTGGGCAAGCAATCTAATGTAATAAGCTGCCAAAGACACTAGGGAGTTGACCTGAGCACTCGTACCAAAATTCTGATCAAGATAAATTCCCAATGTACTTTCTCTTTGGTAGCGATTATACAGCCCGCAATCTGAAAGCACCGATATTCAGAACCAAGATACTCTGGTACTAGTGTCCATTAGCATACGTTCCATTTTTCCACTGTTGATTGATAGGCCACTTTCTAACATCCAATCCTCAATCAAGTGGGAAACATTATTCAAGGATTGCCTATCTTCTTTATACCGACCAGATAGCGGGATGACTCATGTGTCATCCGCGTAGTTAGGCTGTCAGATGCCTTTTTCCTCTGCAGCATAAACAACAGTGCAGTAAATATAATGTAAAGAGAGGAGGACAAACCTGCCCCCTGTGGTAAACCATATTTTATTTATTTAATTGTTTTTTATAACGCGCCTAATACCGTACCAGAGTTCAGTTTCTAAGCACAGATCCGGGATTTGAGCCTCTGTTGCTCTGCGTGGTCTTGCTTCCAAGACCAGCACATTGCCCCTGTGCTCTCCTCCATTCACATACTATAGGTCCATTGGGTTTGCTTCTGCTGTATCACTACAGACCCTAATCAACCTGTTTTCTAAGAAGGATTTACTCAGGCTGCTGCGTTAACACTGAAATTAGTGAGGCTCCTCAATCTTTTGACACATAGGGCGTGATTCACCAGGTCAAACACAGCAGACATATCCAATAGCATAAGTAGAGAGACTTGACCCTTATCTATGCACTGTAATATATTTGATTTAAGATCCAGCAATGCAGACTCAGTACCAAAACCTGGTCTGAAGCCGGATTGCCACTTATTCAATATATTCGCCTCTGTCAGATGGACTAGAATCTGTTCATACGCCACTCCGTCCAATATCTTCAGCAGGAAGGGAGTGTTTGTGATGGGTCTATAGTTGGCTGCAATCGTCAGATCCAAGCCAGGTTTTTTAATTAATGGAGTGTTCCTGAACCCTTTAAATTCGACTGGAACATGGTTTTGAAAAAATATCTATTCACAAATTTAGTGAGTACTGTTATTAGAGAAGAAACACAAGCATTCCCTGTGATGGCTGGACTATTATCCCCCTTACATTTAGTCGGTTTTCATTTACTAGAGATTTCTATTAGTTCCTACTCTGATACACGTTTAAAATTAAAGCATGCACCTATATCTGTAGGCTTTTGTTCCACAATTTCAGATTTACACATGTCAGTAATGGGGGCCTCCTTCCCTTTTTTCAGAGAGATGCTATGCTAATTTTATCAAGCTTGTCCAGCATAGGTTATTGGATGGTTGGACACCATTCACAATCCTTCAGGGGCTCTTTATTAACCTTTGGGAGGGGCTTTTCTAATTCTCTCTGAATTTTAAATATCTCTTTTTATTCATGTTGGGCCTCCAACATGTGGAGTTCATACATGTCTTTTTTAACCTTTACAATTTAAAGTTTGTAATTTTGGCTCGAATACTTTCCACATAGTGCCTGATTTAGGAAACATTTTGCACTCTTCAAAGAGGTGTTGGCACTTTTCACCTTGTGCCATCGCTGAGCACACTGCACTCCATGGCGTTATTGTCACATTAACACACATGCAGAGAAAGGGGCGAATATGCAAGATGCCTCATTGATTTGAAGAAAAGGAGAGTTCCATGGGCCAGGGACACCGAGAATCTCACAATCATTCCAATCAAATTGCAAAACAAAACAAATTCACAAAATATATGGTGCAAACATCAAAGCCCCTGAAACTTACTGCAGCCTGAGCAGGCATAAACTATAAAAGCATCATGCAATCATAGTGAAGTCCAGCGAAAATGGCCGATCATGCCGTGCTCTCACTCGTACGAGCAAGGAGCAGGAGGAGGCCTAGGATATTGCACATCCAGACCTCTATTTTCGGGATGGCGGAGGAGGAGTTTTATCACACATTACGATTTCTCTCACATGTCCCCCTGGACATGCTCAGGGAGCAGGAGGATGACCTGGCATCATGCACTCTATGCTCTCATGCAGTACCTGTACATGTGAAAGTCTTATATGCCCTTAACCTCTTTCCACTGTGTCTTTCCAGCGGGCCACGGCCATTGTAGGGTGCATATCGCTTTTCATACAATCCCTGTGACTGTATCATGTTTTGCAGTGCATCAATGCACAGCTGCATTGCCACACAGTTATACCCTGCACTCTACGGACAAAGGAAAAAGTGGCCCAGAAGTTCTATGCTATTCACACAGTTTCCACAGGAGGCATTGATGGCATTCCTGTCAAACTACAACTCCCCATATAGACAGAGCACATACACTGGAACAGGAAAAATGGGCATTATAACAATGTGCGTGTCATCTGTCATGCAAATGGCTACATAATGCATGGAAATTTCACCGGATGCACACATGACAGTTATTTCCTACACCATTCTGGTATCCGTCAGGCTCTGGCATCTGGAACCTTTGGCAACATGTGGGTCATTTGTGAACACCACCCAACAGACACATCCAATCATGCACACAAACCACGACATGCAAAACATACACCTACCCTAGCACTGAAACTAAACTATATGTCACATTTACCCATGTATAGGGTACAATACAAACAGGCTATCACCATTCCTCCTGACTCCCATATGAATCCTGCAAACCCAAGTGTGCCCCACTAGAATGCAAAGTACATTGCCACTAAGTGCATAGTAGAGTGCTAGCCTGTCTTTGCCTTTCTGGCCGCCAGCCAGAAACTCTGCCCCCCGCTTCGTTGCCGAGGATCCATCTGCAAACTTTCTCATCAGGTATACCCTACACACTACAGGAACTCCCCACGTACTCCCTGTGTTATCTTTATATCTGATGTGCCTCCCTTCTTGCGTGCCGCCACTAAGGTTTCGTGGATCCTCTCACCCTGCATTGACCGCGACTTATCTGAACCATCATCCCGCCGCTCGACTATGAACGTCATTGCCGCATCAGTCTCCTTCGTGGTCCTATGCCTATCACCTCTCCACTAAAGGTCACCCATACAGTAGAGTACCGGTACTAGCTAACGTGCCTACTGTCTCTTCAGCATGAACAGTTTGAATATTGCCTACTACCTGCATGCATCCTACACTCGCGAACGTAGGTACCTATTGACTGTGCTTACTGCTGTATCTATACTGCTCTTAGTTTGCCTTGCACAAATTGAACCTTGATGTTCCACTGCCCTGCATATCTCGAATCCAGGTGGTCCACTATCTATGTATACTGCGGCATCCTACTGCTTTCTTAGCCTCCCCTGCATATTTTGAATCTAGATGGTCCATTACCCATGCATACTGCTGCAGTTACATTGTTTCTTAGCCTGCCTGCTTACTGCGAACCTAGGAGCTCCATTACAGGCGCATCACACGCCTATTGCTGATTTTGCATTGCCCTAGCTAAAATCAACCTGCCTATTTTTGGTTTACATTGCTCTAGTGGAATTTGAACCTGCCTATTGTTGATTTTACATTGCCTTAGCTAAAATCGAACCTGCCCATTGTTGGTTGTACATTGCCCTAGTGGAAAACGAACCTGCCTATTGTTGATTTTACATTGCCTTAGCTAAAATCGAACCTGCCTATTGTTGGTTTTACATTGCCCTAGTGGAAACCGAACCTGCCTATTGTCGATTTTACATTGCCTTAGCTAAATTCGAACTTGCCTATTGTTGATTTTACATTGCCCTAGTGGAAACTGAACCTACCTATTGTTGATTTTACATTGCCTTAGCTAAATTCGAACTTGCCTATTGTTGGTTTACATTGCCCTAGTGGAAATTGAACTTGCCTATAGATACGAGGCCCACCCCCTAGGTGTTCATATACCATGCTCCTTAAGACGCACTTCCTTTTTCTGTTCTACTTTCTGTCCTCTGAAACAACAATCTTCTCTCAGCCACGCACGCATCTGATATGGCCGACTCACCTTCAGCCATCAGACACTATGTCTTGCCCCAGTCTTGTCCCACAGACTTTACGCATGGCGACTTTCACAATGACACCAACCTCGGGTTTCCAACACCTCATTACCAACATCAATCCCTACCTCAATGACCCAGCCCTTTGGTTGGAACACTTCGCTAGCAAACCTATTCCAAGCCAACCATGCCCTACATCTCTAAGAAATAAAAGATTAGGCACCAGATTCCGCATACGTCCCACCCGTTGTAACCTCCCTAAGCAAACACGACACACACTCCTGTGCCCACCTACTGCACTCAACAACAGCAAATCCCTCCCTACAGAAGTGAAAATGCCCATCATCAAAGGCACCCTTATCAACGCTAGATCCCTCCCAGCCCATGCTTTAGACATAGCAGACCCCATAACCTCATCAGATCTTGACTTCATTGCCATAACTGAAACCTGGTTACATGCCGCATCCGGTCCCTCATTGTCTCTTGCCATACCACCTGGCTTTAGCATAATGAGATGCGAGCGCACCTCTGCTCCTCACCCTAGAGGTGGCGGTCTTGTCATCATCCATAAAATCACGTTGGACCTAAGAGTAATGACCAATACCAAACTCGAGTCAGCCGAACTACTATCAGTCAAACTCACACTAACACCCAACCAAACAGCCAGCCTCCACCTAATTTACCGGCCCCCAGGCCCTGCACCTTCCTTTGCCGGCGACATATCCACCCTCTTCCTTGAAAACGCTAAAACTAACTCACAAATCATCATCCTCAGTGACCTCAACCTGAGACTCGGTGACCCTAAAGATCCCATTGCACTTGATTTGGAAAACTCCCTTTCCAACTTTGGTTTCACCTTGCACATCCAAGAGCCCACGCATTCTAAAGGTAGGATCCTTGACTGGCTAGCCAGTTCTAATTGCAATATCAATGGCCTGGCCATTACCCCCTGTCTCTGGTCAGACAATCACATTATCACCTTTAATATTGAAGCCGCCCCCCGCATCCCAACCGTGATAGCGCCTGCTCTCCCGACCAGAAATAAAAAGGACATAACCAAAGAGAAACTCCTCCCTCTACTACTCACGACACTTAAAGCAGCCACTGACTCCTACAATGACCCGACTGCCTTAGCTGACATTTATAACTGCAGCATGTTGACAGCTATTGACTCTATAGCCCCCATCAAACTGAGGAAGGCCAAACCACGAGCACACCTGAACTCTTGGTTCACCCCACAGCTAAGAGCACTCTGTAAAACCAAACGCTGTGGCGAAAACTGCTGGAAAAGCCAACCCTCTGACGCGCATAAAGACGGCTTCTTTCTGGCCTCACTTACCTACAAAACAGCTATTATAGAAGCGTAAAAAGAATCCATTAATAATCGCATTCTGCTTGCTGACTCCAACTCCAAGGAACTTTTCAAGATCCTAAAAGAGCTTGAAACCCCTGTTACCCCCCCTGACACCTGCACTAAAGACAGAAAATAGTGCGCTAACATTCAGGCAACGTTACTAAATAAAATCACCATGCTTCAATCTAAAATTACAGCCAAACAAGATAGTGTGAAACTGGACAAGCACCCTCCTACTTCAGCAGGGGCCTCCTCCCCTGACGAGCCCAACTGCAAACGAGTTGCATTCTCACCACTCTCCATTGCAGAGGTAGAAAACATTATCCTGAGGATCAAACCGTCCAACTGCCAGGGCGATCCCTGCCCTGCCCCACTTATTAAGGAATCTGCCCACAACCTGGCCCCATTTATTACATCCTTCATTAACGCCTCCTTTAAAACAGGAACCGTCCCCGACAACCTTAAGGATGCATGGGTGATCCCCTTCCTCAAAAAACCATTGCTCAACCCCAGCATACCGACTAACTACCGACCCATTACTACTGTTCCGTTCTTGCTATAAATTCTAGACCGTGCAGCATCCCTGCAAATCCAAGAACATTTGGAAGCTAATAATCTTCTAGGTCTTAGACAATCTGGCTTCCGCCCTAAACACAGAACAGAGACAGCTCTACTAGACTTAAAAACCCAAATTGAAGTGCTAAATGACAACGGCAAACTTGACCTCTCTGCGGCCTTCGATTTGGTCAATCACCAAATCCTATGCAAGCATCTTCATTCAGCCGCCCACTTCTCATCATCAGCATCGACCTGGATCAAATCGTTCTTGAGCAATAGATCTATTTGGGTCTTTTCTCAATCCGCAGCTGCAGATCCTTCCCTGATTCACTGCGGTGTTCCCCAGGGTTCTTGTGTGTCGCCAACGCTCTAACGTTTTTACAAAACCACTCTTTGATGTACTTGACCATCTGGGTGTCTCCTATACGAACTACGCTGACGACACCCAGATACTCATACCAATCACTGGTGACTACTCAGCTGACACTAAGGCCCTGAACGAGGTCTACCTGGTAATCCAAGCTTGGATGGCACAACACCAGTTATGCCTTAACGATCACAAGACTGAGCTCCTCATCTTGGGCACCACGCAACGCCTTAGTAAACTTGAGCCATCCTACCAATCGTTTATCATCGATGTCAACACCATCCAAGTCTCGAAAGACACTAAAACCCTAGGCGTCTATCTTGACGCCACCCTATCCCTATCCCGACAAACAAATGCAGTCAGATCTGCCTCAGCATACACCTGCAAACTCATTGCAGCTTGCAGGCCATTTCTGACCACCCCTAGCGTGGTCACTCTGGCCAGAACGCTTATCATGGCCAAAATTGACTATGGCAGCGCTCTTTACCTGGGAACGAGCCAAGAGAACCTAAACAAACTGCGAATCACCCAAAATAATACCATCAGAGCAGCCCTCAACATCCCACGAAACCACCACATCTCAGAATCTAGATCCAATCTTCACTGGCTACTGGTCAAACAGAGAATTTCACTGAAAGTCTTAGGCCTCTCTCACAAATGCCTAGCCAACCAAGCCACACCCTACCTTTGCAGCCGGTTACCCCGACACGCGCCTACCCGCCTGCAAAGAATGCCTCAGACCCACTGTCTAACCATTCCTAGGTTCAAACTACAAAAGGCGGGTGGCTCTAGCTTCCCCGTTCTAGCCTCCAAGCTGTGGAATGCCCTCCCACTCACTATCAGACCTGAACAATGCTTTAGTGCCTTCAAATCCAAAACCAAATCATGGCTCTTCAACCAGCCTTGACCTCCTGACCTGCCCTAGGAAACGCCTGTAAATATGTTTATTGCTGTATGCCCTGAATACTATGCACTGTTAATATTGTGAATAGATGTATCTATATGCCTATGTAACCATGTCTAATGTTGCGCCCTGATGCCTCCGGGCCCAATGGTGCACGTTACAAATAAAACAAATACAAATACACATTTGGAGTGTTCAAGTCACGGTTCTGCTCCATTGACCACTCGGGTGGGGTATTGCTATAAATACGTGTCTGGGGTTGCTGTTGAGAATTGCCTAGCATTTCGGTGCTGGACTGCCTCAAGGCAGGACAAAGACAGATATGTTTGGGATATTTCTCCTCTGTGAAAGATAGTGAGCTAAAGACTCTGGGTAAGGCTCTTGTAACCAGGACTCATGTCTGGCAGAGAGTCTCACAGGACCCCCCCTTGTTATTTGCGTATTGCTATATACACCAGCAGTGATATGTAAAATCATACTGGCATGCTGTGCCCTGCATAACATTGCTACATACTGTGACATACCTGTGGAGGTGCAGGAGGGGGTTACACTCCAATACAAAAGCCCCACCCACACCCCTAGCAAGGCAAAGTGCGCAAGCACAAGCCAGCTGCAACCATGAAGTACAAACCTTTTTGCATGCACCACATCCTGTGTTGCAGGCACGCTACACGCCCACGTCCCTGGCATGCTTCAGTGAGGATAGAGGGCAAGTCTGGTCTGCCCAGACATAACACCCTTAGAATGCCTGTCTCGAAGCAGCAATAAGTTTGCACTAGAGAAATGAAACACTGTAAGCCCATCTCCCTCGACACGCTGAAAACATACACACATACACAAAGAACATATGCCTCACAACATTACAACACAGAAAGAACATATTGACTACATGCATTGCATCATCATTTGCACATGTGGCCTACTGTAAGGCCCATGTTGTCAAACCTACACACGCACTATTTCCCTGATGTTCTTCCTCAGACATGATACTACTTGTTAAAGACAACCTTTTGGCTCCTTCCTCTCTTCTCTTATGAAAATAGAAGTCAATGGGTGAGGCTGTACTTTCCTGCTGCATGTGACCCCTTGCTATCTTTTTTTACACTGTTAGGTCACTGGCCATCCCTCTGCCAGCCTTCCTAAGGGTTGTACTGACATTTTACAGTGTGGTCCCTAAGTGGACCCATCTAGATCCCGAGTTAGCACATCCAGAAACCCTGCTCCTCACATATCATGTTTGAGCCCTGTAATAATTCAACATGCTTCTCTCTCCCTGCAGGTCAGACATGCCATCGCTGCACATATTTGAGGTTGGTGTTGACGGACACCATCATGGACATGGCAGCACAGCTACCTCAACAGGGCAGATATGCACTATAGGAGTCCCAACTACATGACGAGTGATGTTCCCTGCATGTACTCAACTGCCATAAAAAGTAGAATACATTAGCAAGCTGATCCCCACACACAACGTTTACTACTTAATGACTGACACATGTACGTCACCAACTACACTCTGTCGGATATTTTTATCTCAGATATTTGTATCTCCAGGTCTCTACAATCTTATCCGCTGTTTTATGAGTTTCTCTAATCTCTAGCGTTCAGATCAGCTCATTGCGAAATGTATCTTTTTATTCAGGGCTCTGACTAAGGTCACTACCAGGCCTAGTATTAAGCGGGGCACTCTAAACTTTATCCGGCTTTTGCAGTTATATTTGTACCCAATTCCACCAACTTACATTACATAATAAATATGCCAAACAATAACCAATCCTGCACAGCTTTCGTTATTCTGTAATCCACTTCAGAAAACATAGAAAGAAACACGATGTGTCATTATTGGGCCCATGTAACATTGAAAACAAACTGAGAAAAAAGAAACATGTTCCAGCGTATCTGTTCTTAATATTTTCACAATCTGTCAAAAATGATGCAATGCATATGTGGAAATAGCAATTTCAGAATCATTCCCTGGGTTCTCTCACCCCAAGTAAAAAGCTCTCCTCCATAAACAGCAAAATAGACTTCCTTCTGCAAATTTGGCACAGCACACACTTTTTTTGTTATATCAACCTCAAGCTGCTACAGCTTTGTGAGTGAAGCGACTCCTTTCTCTTATGAGCAGCTAGCTTCGCATAGGAAAAATGCATTTGCTTTCCATTGAATGAAGAACAAACAAGTTCTCGAGGTGTCTAATCTGACTTTTCACTAAGAGGAGTACATTTTTCTAACACTTTTCAGAAACTCTCTTCATTTGTCACTTTTATGCTTCCCGGGAAACTTTATAGGAGCTCTGTCTCTACTGACTGACATCCACCCCTTTTTGATGCACACGGTCTCTCTCTCTCTCGCTCTCTCTCTCTCTGCCATCACTCCGTCTGCTCAGTGAAGCTGCAGCTGTGTATCAGATACTGCATAGTAACAATAGAATGTTGGTTTTCATTGGCTGTTGTTGTTGGACTCTGTATGCCCAGCCAGCCCGGAGCCAGCCATGGATCTGCAAGGGGAGCAGCAGCAGAATGATTTATGATCACAAAACTAATTAAAGTGAACAAACAAAGGAATTACATGTGCGCCAGCCGCCCAATGATGTTCCGGTCCCCAAAAAAGAGTTCCGGTGTTGGCCACTGCTTAACACCGGCACAAATTAAGCACTGCTGCAGCCTCATCTTCCAGCGCAGCACATAGGTAGCTCGGCTCAGCACAGCATCCCAAAGTCTCTGATCTCTGTTTTCTCTCCTCTCCGCTTGCATCCTGTCTTCTTGATCAAAAAGCACCTGTATCCTCCATCTCAGCCTTTTTAAGTCCCCTTCTGCTTCCCTCCTCTTGACTTATGGCTCCCTACAGAAAATATATCATATCATATTCTGCCCCCCTCCAGCCTACTTCAGCAGGAGTCGGTCCTGATACATTCTGGTTTTACCATCACTGTCTTGTGGCCAATGCTGGATTTGACTTTTATGGACTTCATTGATTCACGGTGCATCACCTTTCTCATGGTGGACCTGAATCATGCTGTTCCCATCTTCATCTTGTATCCGAGCGTGCAACATTATGTGTTACTACTGACTTCTGCAATTGTATTCGCTCTTCCCTCTTGCTTCTCCACTCTTTTTGACTGCTTACTCTCTGTTCTCTACTCCTCTCCCTTTCTCCCTTTCCCTATCTCCTCCCCTCCTCACCTTACTTTCTTCTATGCACTTACTCTATCGGAATTGTCCCTGGACCTAGTATGTTAGAAACCTCACCTGTTTCCTCCCCCTCTCCCCTTACCTCCCCCCCAGCACTATCTGAAATGTCATCAGGCTTAGTACGATAGTCGCTAGTTTTGTTACTCCCCTCCCTTTCTGCTTCCCTCACCTTTTGTTTTCTCCGGCTCTACCAGCAATGTCATCAGGCCTAGTACGGTAGACCCCTGTCTTTTTCCATTTCCTTCCCACCCACTCCCTCCCTTCCTTATCTATGTCTTAGCTCTTGCACTATCTGAAATGTCGTCAGGCCGAGCACGATAGTTAATTTCACATCCTTACTGTTCATGGCCTGTAAGAATGTAATTGTATTTTCCCTTGTTCCCTCCCTTGCCTTGAAGCGCTTTGAAACACATTGTGTATAGGCGCTACATAAATAAACTTTCATCATATAATATCATATCATATCATATCATATCATAAACTATAATGTATTATATCATTTCAATTCTGACTGTAACATCATCCATCAATCACACTTGTGCCTGGAGAGAACGCCCTGCAATTTCCCAGAAGGCTAACACATGTTCCTTCACCATTACCATTGTACAGGGTTCAGCTCAGTGGCACCGGATGGACAGTTGAAATACTTTCATTCTGTCTTCCTGCATTGAAGCTCTAACAAGGACTACTTTGGGCAGCAAGATTCTACATATTCCTCACACTCTAATGCTCATGCCCCCATCACAAAACAGTTTTAATTTATGCATTTTATTTTCTAAGCAGCATTGTAGAGTCTGTGTCTACAGTCTGTATCTACAACATCAGTGTGCACCCTTAGTTTGCACCTTTCCTTTGCACCATTTTCTATGGACTAATCTGTCGCATTCTAATAACAAATTATATTAGTGGGTTATGGGTTAGGAGTGTTAGGGAGACTTTTCAGTTTAGTGCTAAATTCCTCCCACCTTAGAGACCCCGAGCTCTTTTGCTGAACTTTGGGACTTTGTACTTTTAATTCTATGGGCCTCATTACAAGTCAGGTGGTAAGCGGTTAATGATGCTGGTAAAGGTGCCGGCGCCGTCAACCCCGTACTGCCTGATTACGAGGTCCCCTCGGGAACCTGGTCTGTGCTTCTGGTTTCACCAGACGTGCAGAGCGGGTCCCGCGAGGGGAAGAGGGAGCAAACAACGGGCTGCTCATAATCGGCCCGTTGTTTGCTCCCTCTCCCATTCCCATTCCCATTCAGCCCTATGGGGGCTAAAATGAGAATGGGGAAGGCCCGGGTCTGGGTTCCCAGAGGGAAGAATTACCGGGCCCTCCGAACTCGGAATGGCCCGGTTATTCCTCATTCTGGGAACCCGGACCGATTTTGGCAGCAGCCATGCCGCCAATAGCGTCATGGCTACTGCCAAAATGGTAATGAGGCCCAATGTGTTTTCAGTGTTTCTTTTTGGTTTTGGAGTCTGACAAACTCCATAGGCATCATCTTTGCATTGTAACTCACAGCACCTTCAGTGCAGTGGCACAAGGAAGTCTCTTAGATTTCCCAAAGGTTTAAATACCTTCTCTTGAATAAACTGCTGTTTCCAAGAGCAGTAAAATTAAATTGACTTTACTTACGAATTGTAACTTTCTAGACACAGCACACGCTATCTTAACATAGGGTGCTGGAGGGGTTATTTAGTATCCACTTTGTCTAGTTTCTCATTTAACATTTTTATGTTACCCTTTCTACAATTAACGTCTGGTGGCAGTGGTTTTCTTTTTACTAACATTGTGTGTTTTTACCGTGGGCTGCATTCGCAGCTGCAGTAAAGCACCCATGGGTGCCCATTTTGTCAAAATGGCCCAGTCTTCTTTTTTTGCCATTTCTTGTTGGAAAGATCCTTCTTGAGATTTACTCTGCGTGTCAAATCAGGTTTGATCCTTTTGTTCCTTTTGTCTTTGGCGGGATTCACAAGTGAAGCTGGCCTCTGGCTCCAGTATGTCTGGCAGGGGCAGGAAGTGAGGGAGGTGCCCAAAACTCCCTGTGCTTAATCCCCTTGGTTACAGGAATGCACTCCAAGGTTATTGGCCAGCTGGCTGTCCGGCAAGGACAGCCACCCTGCTGTGTGATGGACAGCTAGGCTGGAATGAAGGGGAGAAGTCTGTATGAAAGGTGAGGCTTTTTGGCTTGGAAGGCAGAGTCGACAACTGGGTGACGGAATCCGAAGAAGAACATGGAAGAGAGGCCTGCTGCAATTCCTGGACCATTGGTTTGCCCGGTGAAATTCGCCTCAACTAGAGAAGCCCTGCAAGGACGACTTCTCCCCTTTAGTTGGTGGGACCAATCGACTCCAAAGTGAACTCGTTTGGACATCCTCTCGGAGCTGGCTGTACTTCAACTGCTGTTGCTTCTGAAATCGAAGTGCCCGGAAGAGGAACACCGAATGGAGTGCTTCACATTTAAGATGGGCCCAGCTGCTGGAAGATTCTCTGGACTCCCTGTTGAAAGACCAAAGAAATATCGAGACTTATTACCACAAAATGAAATATGCCAATCAGAGGTTGAAAGATACAAGTATCTTTATTTCTGTACAGATTCAAAGCAAAAACAGATAGCTATCTGGCTCCCAAAACCTTGCAGTGTGTACCAGCAGACACAGTGAGGGTGAGAGTGCTGGACATCCTAACACAGGCTGTTTTATACATTAGTCCAGTTGTTGTCCAGCCCCTCTCCAAACTAATAATTCACATGCTAGGGTTCATGCCTCGTTCACATGACAAATATAACAATATTGTTTAACATATTTAACAAGTTTGCTTGTCCATGAAGATACAATGGCAGTGTTGGGTTTCCGGCTCATGGTAAGCTTAGTTTCAAGAAAGAACACAATGTATTACAACCAAAGCACACGGTTTGAGTTTGCTCTACATTGTTCCATTGTTTAGATGAGGATGAGGCTTGTGAGCGCAGACAATACTTGGTTTGCAGTTCATACGAGTCGCAAGGTTTCTTTGCACAGAACAAACATTCTGCTCTCAGCAGCCCAAATGTTGACGTAACTCAAAGGTCATTCGGCTCAGCTGTAGTTGAAAACACAGTTCACCACTTTAGGACACAAAGCAAGAGTTAAAATCAAAATGGCGGATGGTTCTTAAAATGGCGGCAAAGTTGATTTGAATATCGTAGCATTTAAAACGTGGTTTTCTGTACAACGCGAATGGGCTTAGGCCAATATTCATAACAAGGCGGTATTATACAAACACAGTTTAACAAACCCTTCTTTTGGCCTAAGCCAAGAGCATTACCCAAACATTCGCTTTATTCAAAAACCCATTCCTCAATCTCCAAACATCCTGAATCCCATTCTTCAGAAATATCAATCACCATCAGTTCCTTGATAGTAATATCCTTCATTACTAAAGCATTAGCAGTTTCATTGGGCGTATGTACCTTTGGTCCTAGTGTACCTATTGATTGTTTACAACATCCTCCTACCATCGAACATATGACAGGGAGACATTGTACACAGCAACAACAAAACAATAGAATACCAAGAACTATCATTAGGACTGCCACAAGTTTCCAACCCCATGATCGTAACAAGTACCAGAACCAAGCACTAAGATTCCAGTTTCCCTCTGGGTCATGTACTTCAGTACTCAAGGTATGTAGATTTTGTATTGCCTTGAATATGGTAGGGGAGGAGTCAGGTACAAAATCACAACACACAGATCCCACTAATTTGCATACCCCAGCACGCTCAGCTAGGATGGCGTCTAACACCTTCCTATTTTGGAGGACCACAAATCTAATTGCCTTTTACTCCAGTGTCATGTTATACAGAATATCAGTGGTCCCATTGATGGTCTTTTCCAGTACCCTTGCTAGTCTTCTAATGTCCTTGGAGTTCATTATCTGTCCCCAAAATGGCACAAAGGATATTGTTACATCACCCAAGACTTGTGAAGGTGTGTCACCATTCTCATCTGGCCTTGGACGAGCTCTAGAGGCTTTAGTGGTGGTAGCTACATATACCCCTGGTAACAAGATACCCAAGTAACAAGTACCATGGCAATCTCTGGGAACAAGGATAAGCCTCATTGCCACAAAGTAAACAAGGTCTCCTAAATACAAAGGTCTGTCCTCACTGGTTAGATTTGCAATGTTAGTATAACCCTCGAATGTACCTATTGGCTGAGAACATTCCTTTGTATACAGAAAGAAACAGAGTTGGGGCTATGATTACTAGTATAGGAAAGAGGCATGGGATCCCGGTTGCCTATGGGAGCCATCTTGAAGGAAATCAATGACTGAAAAGGTCTAGAGAGTCTATCAGAAGGCCTTATAGAATCAACAGTGAGTTTGCCTCTATTTGCAAAGAGAGAGCATCTCAGAGGTGTTAAGACTCGCATTTCAAATTCATTTAGATTAGTCCGATCGAAGTTCCCAGAAATACTATCATTCCAACAACCAAAGAATAGTGCCCTGCGAGGCATAGCATGCAGTAGTTAAAGGAAGAGGATGAATATACCAGCCCAGTCCTTTTTCCCCTGTGTTGTGGCAAGTGTGAACACACTGTCATGGCCACAGGCCCCACAACACAAAAACCATACCATCTAGTGATGGGGGCAATGGGTCACTTGACTCACTTATGTGCCTTGGGGACCCATAAACACAGGGGCCCTGACTGGACGCAGTCCTGGTGCCTTTGGTGCCAGGCTCATATAGAGATGTGAGCAGGAACACTTTATTTCAGTGCAGAAGTGCTTTTACTTTATTTCAGTGCAGGAGTGCTTTTATTTTACAAGAACTTTGCAGGAGCTGAAAGCCTTTATTCCAGAGAACATCCTCATGTGCGAACTCATTGGGTGTGGCTCCCTAGGCCTGGTCTTCATGTGCTGACTCATCGGGTGTGGCAGGGTGGGGCAGGCAGGCTGAACCTGGTGGGCGTGGCTTCAGAAGCTCAGCCATATAAGCTTCTCCATCCTTAAGGCCGGTGCGTCGCGTTACTGTGCACTCTTGTGCAACGTGACGCTCACCGCCGCTTGGACCAGTTTACTTACCTTTGAAACCAGGCATTCTTCTGCAAGCTCACCTCCAGGAAACCGGTGCTTCATCGCTTCATCTGCAGACTCATCTCCTTACATCCAGTGATCTTGATCCCGATGCCACAGCACTGCACTCTGCATCCACGAACTCAGACCCTGTGAAGAAAAAGAAAGACAAGGTTAGAACATCTGTCCTAGGGCTGTGCAAAATTTGAACCCTATCACGCCCCCTAGTTAACAACTTACCAACTACTGTACCGCTGCAGCTTCGTTCCTCGTTCCCTCGGCCTGCCACCTCAAGCTCCGCAGATTTTGCCGGGCCGGCAACATTACCTGCAAGGGAAAAAAAGCAAAAGAGCAAACATAAAAAGTGGAACGGACAGCAATACAGGACAACAAACTTTACAATACAACAAAAACAGACAAGGAAAGACAAAGGCAAACAGGAACACTTACCTGAAGTATAGTGGCTTAGTTGCAGCAGGACTGGACTACCACATGCAAGGGACCAGTGAAGGAACTTGTCCGGATAATACAAGTGCCCCTGCCAGAAGCAGCAGGACGGAGTTCTCGCCAAAACTAATCAACAGGTGAGCTTTCCGGGGACAGCGCCTCCCATGGGTACCACGGTTCGGGAGAAGGGGTCTGGAACGGGATCAGACGCACAAGCAGGCATACTCACGCCCCCTATTCTCCACACAGGAGCAGTCCCGAGCAGCATCACCTATTACCACCAGTCACCACATAAGCGCAGAGGGTGAAGTCGGACCCGAGCGACCTCACACCCGGGAGGGCTGCAACCATGCCCCAACACCTCCGCAGAGACCAGGTGAGCGTAACACACACCCAGAAATTTGTTCTGTTCAGAATCGCATGGGTCGCATTCATGATCATTAAGAGAGCGTTATTATGATAACCCTGTCTATGTTGGGAGTCTTGAGGAGGAAGAGTGTGCAGATGCAAGAAAGGTTGAGACACAGTGGGGATTATTTCAGTGGGTAACAGTTTATCAAGTGGATGCACCTGTTCTATGTACCAAAAACCAAGCCTAAATATAACTATGAAACAGACCAGTACTATGATTAAAAAACAGTGGGTCCTCAGGGACCATGATCTTTGGTGAACTGATTCTTTATCAGCCAAGAGACTAATAGCTTGCTCCGCATGAGCGGATTTAGGAAGGGACATTGTTTCTCAGAGTCCGTTTAGAAACCTCTCTGTTAGGTTCTTTTAGTTCATCCGTCGGTGCCTCCTGTCCATGTGGCCTATCTTGCTTGAAGGTAACTTTGCCGGTCCTTGCCTCTTTATTTTTCAGCAGAAGAGTGACAAGGGACTGGCTCAATGATGTTTCCTTGTGGGCACAGCCAATGCTGTGCTGTAAATCTGATTCCTCGGACGCAGATCGTACCTCAAGACTCCAGGTACGGTGTGATCTGCGAACAGAGTGTCGTCGCTTCCTGAAGGAAGTGATAAAGTGGAAGCAAAGTTGCTCAACGGTGAAGAAAGATTCAAAGAAGAACTTGAAGGCAAAGCAGCAGTCTCTCAAGGCCCCACAGGCTCAGGAAGGATTTCCATAGACAAAACAGGCTTGTGATGAGTATCAAAGTGAACAATCTCCTTCTCTTCCCCTCTGTCGCGGGGCAGAGTAAAAGGAATCTTCTTGATGTGCGCTGCGTGTATACAGTGTCTTTTCCCTTCCACTTTTATAGCGGTCTGTGTGGCCATGAGGACTTGGTGCGGTCCTCTCCAGCGAGGTGCGAGAAAGGAAGCTCTTTCAAATTACTTAATGAGCACCCAGTCCCCACGTCTGAGTCAATGACCTGGACCCTTGTACTTTACTGGGAGGGCTTCTCGCACCTGTTGATAAATCAAATACAAGTTTTGAGTTAACTGGTCACAGTACTCAGAAAGGAGTAAATGCTCTGCTTCTTTTAGCAGCTTGGGATTAGGTACATTCCAAATATTGGCTGGTATCCCCATGATGATCTCATGAGGAGAAAGCCCTGTCTTTGATTGTGCGGGTGTCCGCATGTACAATAGAGCTATCGGTAAAGCATCTGGCCATTTCGAATTGCTGTTTGCACAAATCTTGACAATCTTATTTTTCAATATGCCGTTATGGCATTCTACAAGTCCAGCATTCTGAGCGTGTCTGGCCGAATGGAACCGTTTATCGATCTGCAATCCCATGCATACTTGCAGGATAACAGCAGCGATAAAATGTGGACCATTGTCTATCGAAATGACTCTCAGCAAACCAAACCTAGGAAAATATTCCTTCAGCATGGTTTTCGCCATTGTCATTGCTGTGGCATCTTTTAGAGGAAAAGCTTCGACTCATTTACTGAAAGTGCAAATAACTACTAGAACATATTTATAATTCTGACAATGCTCCATTTCGATAAAGTCAAAGTGTATAACTTCAAAAGGTATAGAGAGGGGACCAAAACTACCCCTCGGTGTCAATGTACCTTTCCCAACATTATGCTGTAAGCATACCATGCAATTTTGGACAAAATGCTCAGCAGTTTTCAAAATATTTACATTAACCCAGACAGGTTCTAACAATTTACAAATCTTTTTGGCACATGTGTGAGTTGGACCATGAGCCATTGTAACCATAGCTGTGACATAAGCATCGGGCAGCATCCATTTTTGTTTTCCATTATCTACCCAACAACCTTCATCGTCTAAACTTGCTAAACCCTCAGCCCATTGTTTAAGTTCGTTTAGAGTGGCATCAGCTTGAATTTCTTTTATACAACCAATTCCTATGTCTATCACACAGGTGTTAGTGACCTCTTTTGTTACATACATTTTGGAATGCAAATCAGTGGCAGTCTGTTTGGCTATTCTGTCAGCAAAAGTGTTTCCTCTGCCCACATCATCTGCTACTTTCTGGTGTGCTGCACACTTCATTATTGCTAATTGAGTAGAAAGCGCAAGTGCTGAAAGTAGTTCCATGCGAGGTCAAGAAACCTCTTTCTGCCCATAATCGACCGAAGTTGTGAACCACCCCAAAGGCATACTGACTGTCTGTAAATATATTCACGCTAAGCCCTTCAGGAAGTTCACAAGCTCGAGTCAATACAATAATCTCTGCGGCCTGCGCGGAGTTATGCAGAATTCTTTTGGTTTCCACAACAGTGCTTAATGTAGTGATAGGGTAAGCAGCAGTGGATGCACCATTCATTAGTTTGAAGCAGGAGCCCTCGCAAAACAGCTCCCCCTGTGGATCTTTCAACAGCGTATCACTTAGATAAATTCTGCCTTTAGTCTCTTGTTCTGTGGTATAGAGGCAGTCATCTGACATTTTGTCACTGCAATCAAGTTCTTGCGGAAGAGGCAATAGTTTGGCCGGATTTAATGCGCAACATCTCTTAATTTGGATATGCAGTGCAAATAGAATCAGCTCGTACCTTGTTAGTCATGCTTATGTGAGATGTTGCTTCTGCGTTCTATTTAATAGAATGTCTAAAGAGTGAGGTACCATCACGGTTAAGGAGTGACCCAGAACCATACCCTCACTTTGTTTTACAGATGCATCGGTAGAAGCAACAGCACATGCAACAGGGTCAAGCGTGGAGGAAATATAACCGCACAGTCTATTCTTTCCCCCATGCTCCTGCATCGACACAGCCAAAGCGCATCCATCACATTCATGCACATACAGAATAAAGGCCTTGTCATAATTTGGTGTGCCCAAAACCAGTGCTGAACACAACGCAGTCTTGAGCAGATCAAAAGCTTTCTGGCAATCCATGTTCCACGGTAAAGGTAAAAAAATGCCCTTCTTTGTCAATGCCAACATTGGTTTTATAATTAATGAGAAGTTAGGGATCCACTGTCTACAGTATGAAGCCATGCCTATTGAGGTTCTGGCCTCTTTCTGTGTATTTGGGACAGACATGCTAGAGATGCTTTGTATCCGTTTAGGTGTCAGTCTTCTCCCCTCCTTTGACAGGAGATAGCCTAGGTAGGAAACCTCCTGTCAACAATATTTAAACTTTTTAATGTAGCCTTATCCCCAAGGTCTGCTAGATGAATAAGCAGCAATACCATGCCCCCCTTGCAAGAAACTTCAGAATATGCAGCTAAAAGAAGATCGTCAACATACTGCAACAACGTGCTGGTAGATGGCAACCAAACATATCAAGCTGTTCCTTCAAAGCTCTACTATAAATGCTTGGACTCTCAGTGTACCCTTGTGGCACACGATTAAATGTAAACGAGCATCCCCCCTAGGGTGAACGCGATCAAATATCTACTGTCAACATGTACAGGAACACTAAAGAAAGCATTTGTCAGATCCACAACACTAAAATGAGTAGCTGAAGCCAGAATCATTGTCAGTATAGTATTCATATCAGACACAAGCAGAAACTGTGGAGCAACAATCGCATTGTTAGCGCGCAAATCAATAATGAAACAGAAAGGAATTGCTTTATCCCCTTGCTTATACACCGGTAAAATCGGACTATTGCACAAACTTCCTGCAATTTCCTCAATCACTCCACGATGTACAAAATCAGAAACTATATTCTTCAAAGCTTGTTCACCGTCAAGCCAAATTTTATACTGTGGAATACGTGGTAGTTTAACACCTGGTTTCAACACAATTTTAACAGGCTCAATTTGTAAAATACCAACGTCATTATCATCAACCGCCCATAAACACGCTGGATCCTTATCCAAATCAATCGGTAAAGGCCTAGTCAAAAATTGTGAAACAGAAGTTCGTTAGGGTGAAATCGTCAAATGCACTCCATCCGGAGAACAGTAAATTACAGCATTCAATTCTTTCAACAGATTGAACCCCAACAAATTTTTGCCACAATTCGTCATCAAAAGAAATGGACATGAATCAGTGAATGGCCCCAGTGAAATTGGTACCGGCTGAGAGACTGGACTAACCACTGGCGTACCAGCAAACCCTACAGAAATGTTGTTCTGCCCTGACAGTGGAATATCTGGAACCCGCAAATGATCAATGGAACACTTCTGTGCTCCAGTATCTATCAAAAATAGATGCTTCCTATTCCCCACCTTCATCTCTACGTAGGGACCTTTCTAATCGACGGGAATAGGTACTGGTTCCAGACTCTGCTTCGGGCTGTCCTAACAGAACAGTTCATCATCAAATGCAAGATCGTTATAAAAATAGACAGTTGAAGGATTATCAAAAATGTTCCCATTATTAACACTATGCTGCTGACTATCCTGTTAAAATGTCTGTTGATTCTGAGCTAACTGACTTCTACCAGGACCCCCTATCACAGGATGGTCTCTGAATCGTCTACCCATGGTACCATACGTGTTATTCGATCACTGCTGAAGGATCAGGCATTATGTTCGCCAATGACCTTCCTGTATGCAATAGGCACATTGGTTCATGTGTACAGGACCCATTTGCGCATTACTCTGTGGTGCAAATTGACCTCTAAACTGTGTATTCCCACCTCTGGTTCCTCTTACTATTTGCTACAACAAGTCTCCCTTCTTTTTTCTATCTTTTCTTTTTTCAGTATTCTCATAATACTGAGCCATATGCAATACTTAAGACTGCGATTTTGCTTGCCAGGTGCTTTCGGAAGTCATCATTTGTGATTGGAAATCAGGTGACAATTCACACACAAATTTGTCTACAAACAGCCTTTTCCCTGAATCGGTACTTAAATCCTGACTGCTGAAATCTGAAAAGACTTGTTCAAACCGATTAAAAAATTTGGTGGCACCCTCAGATTTCCCCTGGATGCAAGTTGTAAGCTTGTCCCAAACTATTCTTCTCTCTGGAACCAAAGTTTTCAATTTAGATACTATTCTGTCTGGCAGTGTCAATATCACCTGTGACGGTTTCTCGGCAGCATTCCTTTCTCCATCTCTCCGTACCAAATTAACCCATGTGTCACCCAGTCCTGCGTGATCATCTACAGTTCTAAACTGTTTCCATAAATCAGCAGGTAGGATCACAGGGAACATCAAATCTATACCACCCAGCGTGAAAACTGACGAATGCAAGACAGAATTTATTTTATAAAATCCTGTTGAATTTTTCCTAATATCTGGAATCGTCTGTCTGATAGTATTCACTTCCTGCCTAGAAAATCGGACATAAACAAACTGTGAGACATAATTAGCTTCAATAGCAGTGGCTGCTGTGCCTGTTGCGGCATTAGCTGGAATTTCTACTTTAGGAACAAATGTTGGAGAAACCTCCCTCATTGGAAATTCTGAACGTTCATTAAGTACCAAAGCTAAATCAAGAGTCAAAGTAGTCAAAGCAGTATGGGGTGAAAATGCTCTCTTATAAATGACCATCAAATCTGTGGGACAACAAATCTTTTTCTTCAGAAACTCATCCTGTAGATACTCTACCATTACCTGTAACACTTTCCTTTGCATTGCCGTAGCATACTCACTAAACGTGTCATACACTTCAATGAGAGAAATTGATCTAAGCGCATCTCTTGTGCAGATACGCATCTCTTCACTCATCAGTTTACATGAAGAAAGACATCTTTTCGGAACTCCCTCTTAAACTCAAATACCATCTCAACATGCTCATGCTCATGTACTTTCTCCGCAGTGTCCCTTGAACGAGGTAGGACATTCAAATCTCTCAACCCCTGCGGGACATTCATATCCGTCAAATCACTCCAAGTATCAGCCAAATGTATTCCCATCCTCTCTATCAAAATATTTTGTTTGCAAATACTTTCTTGGTCAGAAATCGCAGTTAAGACAGCACCTTTTTCATCTTCCTCTATATATTTCTTAGCCCATACATACAATTCTCTTTTTCTAGCTTTAGATAGTGTATTACGAGTCACTATTCTTGAATCAGCACTCGCTCCTTCAATCGCTACAAGTGGAGCAGAACCACTTGGAAAAGAAAGTTCAGACAAATTTTGTTCAATAGGCAGTGGAGACACTACCGCTGGCGGTAAGGACGGAATTAAGTAAACAGCAACTGTCGGTAAGGGTGAGGATGCAGAAGGGGAAACAGCAATAGGAAGAGGAGCAACAACCGGAGGAGGACCAACAACGGGAGGAAAAGGAGCAACAACGGGAGGAGGTGCAACATCGGGAAGAGGTAAAACAACAGGGAGAGTCACATAAGGAGGTGGTGCAGTGGCGATAGTCCTACGCGCATACAATAGCTTATCGATCAGCTCGTCTGAGACATGAAAATCCTGAGACGGATATATTTTCTGTACTCCAAGTTGAAAAGCCCTATCCATACGTCTAATAGAGTCCGACTGTTTCTGTTGGTCACACAATAATGCTTTTTCAGTATCAGACATATGTCGACGTGAATGTTTCTCTTTACTCTTAAGTTGCTGCATAGCTTCCTTTCTCCAATCCTTAATTACATCAAATGCTGCAGGCCTAGCCTTTTTCTTGAATAATATAGACTCTAAATACTCTATACTAGCAATTTCAAAACTGTCTGTGCCAAATACTGTTAAATAAAATACTATTTAGGCCATACGTACAGTACATCAAACAAGCTGGTGAGCCAACAGGTGGCGCTGGTTGGCCACGTCCCAAAGATTGTCTGTCTCTGTGGAATAAACCCCTGAAACAGGCACACAATTTCCCAGGCATTTCAGATTACTGGTGTTACCTGCCGTTGTTTGTACTTGCGAGTGCAAAGCTGCAACCAATATCAGGATTCTTAGGAATGGGGGCACGACTCACCTGATTTCAAAGTCTAAGGAGGTCCGAACGGGTTGTCGATTTTGGCAAAGAGCCCGCCTCGATATGGGGACCCTTGTCAAGATGCCCTCTCGAACCGCTTGCTCACCGTCCAGGGATCGGATCGTGCAGTACTGTCGAGGTACCGCGTCTCATACATAGGGGCCCCTGTTTTCACTCTCTGATCCTGGCCCAATAGCCGCGTCTTCTTTTCAGCGAGGTGACATCAATCTTGAGGCTCCCTATACGGGCGTCATCAGAAAGACCAAAGAAATATTGAGGCTTAGTACCACCTAATGAATTACACCAATCACGGGTTGAAAGATACAAGTATCTTTATTTCTGTACAGATCCAAAGCAAAAACAGATAGCTATCTGGCTCCGAACACCTCGCAGTGTGTACCAGCAGACACAGTGAGGGGTGAGAGTGCTGGACATCCTAATACAAGCTGTTTTATACATTAGTCCGGTCATTGTCCAGCCCCTCTCCAAACTAATATTTTACATGCCAGGGTTTGTGCCCAGTTCACATGACCAACATGACAATATTGTTTAACATATTTAACAAGTTTGCTTGTCCATGAAGATATAATGGCAGTGTTGGGTTTTCGGCTCATAGTAAGCTTAGTTTCAAGAAAGAACACAATGTATTCCAACCAAAGCACACGGTTTGAGTTTGCTCTATATTGTTCCGTTGTTTAGATGAGGATGCGGCTCATGAGCGCAAACAACAATTGGATTGCAGTTCATACGAGTCAGAAGGTTTCTTTGCACAGAACAAACATTCTGCTCTCGGCATCCCAAATGTTGACATAACTCAAAGGTCATTCGGCTCAGCTGTAGTTGAAAACACAGTTCACCATTTTAGGACACAAAGCAAGAGTTAAAATCAAAATGGCTGATGTTCTTAAAATGGTGGCAAAGTTGATTTGAAATCAGAGCATTTCAAACGCAGTTTTCTGTACAACGCGAGTGGGCTTAGGCCAATATTCATAACAAGGCAGTATTATACGAATACAGGTTAACACAGTAAGCAGGACTGAGCAAGCCTGAGTCACCTCAACCGAGTGCTGGACCCCAGATGCAAGGAAAGTCCAGGGTGGCATCTGTGAGACCGCAGTGGTGCTATTTGCTGAGACGCGAGAAGCTGAAACCGTGAAGTGCCGCTGAATAGAAGTTGTTCCTTTTCTGCCGCTGACTGTCCCGCTGTGTTGTAGGAGTCCCCAGAAGACCTTGCTCTTGTTCCCACAGCTGAGCCACACAGGAACAGAAACCAGTTGGAACCATTTATTCTAACCAAAGGCACTGTACTGTCTAAGAGAACTTACCTCTTGTCTTGTAGCCTCACTTGATCGCAGTTGAGACTTGTCTTCGTTACCTCTGTAGGGTTGATTGCATCTTCTATAACTCACAAGCCTCCCAGCTTGTGGCCCTACATTGATTGTACTTTTTCTACAAAGACTTCTAAAACATTGTGCAAGACTTTTACTTACCTGTAAGAAGTGATTCAGCTCACCTAGATCTTTGCTCAATTAACATTGGCTGGCCTGGTTCCCTGAATGACTCTTCTCTCTGTACTTTGCATTGGGGGGTTCAAAAGTACTTACCTGCTTCAGAATATTTGTGTGATCTCTTTTTGTATTCTGAAATCTCTTTACTTTAACATTCATCTCAGTATTGCTCTAAATGTACCAGTGATACAATAATGTCCACAGTGTCCTAGTTATTTAAGTCACCTTAGGGTTTAGGAAGTGTCTGTGTGACATCCCAAATGGGTATTTGCTGATTTAGAGAAACTAAGAGTGTGTATTTTGGAATGTATGTGTGGGTTACTATTATACTGCCCATTCTGAAGAAGGCTTATTCAAACGGACTGTTAAATAAATTAATAATTATTTAATCGGTATACCTTGAGTGTAAGAGTTTATTTGGACACTTGTCACTGTGAATCTCTGTGTAACCACCCTACTGCTCACATTGTCCCCTCTTGAGATAAGCCTGGCTGCTCAGCTTCACTACCAACCTGTGTAGTTCAGACTTATACCAAAAGTTGGGTCCCTATTACCAGGAGGTCAAGGTTGGTGTTGTGCACCCAAAGGGTACTTCTCCAAATCTTGACGAACAAGGAGTTATTGGTTAGTATGTTAGGAGTGAGTAGTGTTAGTTCCTACGCTACACCGCAATGCAGTTCTATGGTACACAATGCTATGGTATTCTATTCAACCAATTCAAGCTACACTATGCTATTATGTAATGCTAAACCCAAGTCTCCCTTTTTTTGGTTTGGTTGAATTCCCCTCAGTGTCTCTCATCAGTGCTAAGCCGCACACACTATATGCAATACCATCATAATTTATACTCTGGCATGCCCCTTCTATAGGAGTCTGAGTTTTCACCAAAATTCCCTCTTGGCTATAATTCAGCCTGGTTTGTTTCTTCAAGGTCACATAATCCAAGGGCCTCTGCAGAGACAAATAACAATCCTGGCAACACCACTTCATCAAACCATGTGATCTTGGGCGCATTTGTGAGAACATCAGTGTTTTCGCTTAAAAATCAGTTGTGCTTTGCAATGTCAAATGTTCATACATGTGTATGTCATTAAACAGGTAATAATATGTTTTACATATGATTTATTTTTTATGATCTGCACCTTTTTTTGTTTTGTTGCAATAATTTGATGTTCTCTATTTTTCGTAGCTTATCAATAAATTACCAATACACCAGTAATACTGAGTCTTTCTTTGAGTTCTTTTTCTAAAATAAATGTTAAAATACGTAATATGTTTCCACATATATGCTGAATGCCCATGGGAATAACACCTAGAAATAAACTGCAATCAAATGTCCCTAGCTTGAAACAAATGACCCACATCCAAAATAAATTCAGATTGAATGTTCATGAGTCAAGAACGAATACAATTGAAAGAATGGTTCATCCTGGAACCATTGTTCGGTATTAAAAGTAAATAAAGGTTCCTTTAACCAACAGTGGCAAACCCCTCAGAAGGCCTAGAGATGGGGGCGAGCAGCCTTCTTTATGTGACTGTTTGCTAGGGATGCCCGTGTCCATGCCACAGTTTTACTTGATGTGCATGCAATTTTTTATTCTCTGTATGTGGTGTTTCTTTCATGCTTGCCAATCGCTCATCTTCTTCCTGTCTATCTCGATTCCGGGTTCTTCGGTCCTGTCGACACCCGGCTCCAGGGGCACTGGTGCAGGAGATCACTTAATATCTAAATTAAAGCAGGTTAAGTATCCAGCAAAATAAAAAGTATCAATTTTTTTAACTCAAATTTACCTGGAAAAATAAAACTTTACGCAACATAAAATATGCAACATTTCCAAGAATATTTGTAATATTTATGATGTTTTTATAATGACCTGGAAATAAATGTGTGGGTTAAACATTATAGCAATATTCCACTGTAAAATATGATTTTCTAACTAACTGGAAATAAACATCTGGGTTACACATTGTAGCAATATTGCATGAAATAATATTTGCAACCATTTAGAATAACCATGTGAATTAAGCATTAAATTGGAACATCTATCATCCTGGAAGCCTAATCCTTCTTCTACTCTTTGTCTCTTGTATCCACACACCTTACATTCATATTCTCATGCACACATACTCACCTGTTTTATTCCCCCTTTTGCCATTTAAATTAAGAATTCCATTCACACCTACTCACCTGCTAAAGTGCAAATCCCTCCAAAGAAAAACACCACTTTTTTTTCAACTTGCCTTTTTAATGTAACAGCTATACCTTTCACTCCCTACTGGTTTCTTCAGCTTGTTCTAGCCTTTTCACCTTATGTTTTGGGTGAAATGGCTTGATTTGGTCAACATGGACTTATTGTTCTACAGTTAGCTCTCCTTCCTTTTCCATAATTCTGTACACCACAAGTGAAACCTTGTTCATAATTTTGTATGGGCCATGCTAGGATTCTAGAAATATGGCATTCTAATGTTTACCTTTTGTAAAATCAAATAAAAAAACTTGATTACCTACTTCATATTCTCTTACAGATGTCTTTTTATCATAATATGAATTTGCACTGTAAGTGTCTATTTCTAAATTCTGCTGCACAACTGCAAATCCATGCTGCAAATGCTTTCTTAGCTCTTCCACATATTCATGGATTTTGGCTGCATTTACCAGAACCTGTGTATTGGTCCGGTATACCAAATGTTGTGGCCACACATTTTTCTACCGGTCACTATTTCACGTGGACTGAGGTTTGTGGATTTTGCCGCTGTTGACCTAATGGCAATCAGCACCAGACTGAGTCGCAAATCCCAATTGGATCCTCCTTCAGCTACGCACTTTTTCAAAATATCAAAGATTGATCTATTGTAACATTCCATACCTCCAGAAGAAGTAGGCTGATAGAAAATGTACAGTTTCCTTTTCACTCCCCAAATTTGCCACATCTTTGTCATCACTGACCTGGAAAAATGACTCCCACGGTTTGATTCTATTCTTTGAGGCAAACCAAACCTAGAGAAAATATTATGCACTAGCAATGTGGCTACTGTTTGTGCACTGCAGTCAGGTGTTGGAATGCACTCCAACTATTTGGACATTAAACAGGTGACTGTCAGCATATATCTGTTTCCCTGTGCTGATCTATGGACAGAACCAATGAAGTCGATTTGTAAATCTGACCATGGAATTGTCAGACCTCTTTACATTAATGGTGCCCTATGTGTTGGAGATGTATGTTGACATTGTGCACACACTAAACATCACCTAGTATACAACTCTACATGTTGGGACATATGTGGCTAAGATGCATATTTTAAAAAAATATTCAATGTTTTCTGTGAACCTATGTCCTGCTGTTAACCCCCGAAATGACAAAGGTACCACCCACTGGATTTTGGTTGAAACGGACTCCCGAACCATCAGCCCATCTTGTCATTGAATTCTCTTTTTTGTTCTTTAACAGCACCCTCAACTCTTCTCTCCCTTTAAAGTCCTCCTCAGACAAAGGATTTTGCCCTGCAACTAGTAAGTGGTTATAGAGTATACCTAAAATTGGATCTTCTTTTTTTGCCTAGACCAAGTTCTGATCAGGGGTATCAAAACTCCACTGTGCCACAGGCTGGTCAACTGTTCCCTGAGATTTGGAGCGTATTGTAGGGTGTGCCTGGATTTAACCAAGTAGGTGCTCAATAGGAAATAATTCCCCCATCACTGCCCCAATCTTGGTTAACTGATCTGCTTTGTCATTCCCCACTTTGAATTCCCCTGGGGTTTTCAAATGGCCTTATATCTTCCCCCAGTGAATGATCATGTCATTCTCTGACACAAGCTTATCTATGGCTTGAATCATTTTACCATATTTGAGTGGCTTCTTATTATATCTGACCATTAGTCTCAATTTCCACCCAGGTAAATATTCCACAAAACTATTCTGGGCATATTCAGTATCATTAACTAAAACTATTTCTTTGAATTTATTTTCCACTGCTTTGTATATTGGCTCGTAGATGGCAGTCAACTCTGCAATTTGACTGCTTTTGGAACCTAACCTCATTCTTACCTTTGGAATGCCATTAGACTTGACCCATAAATTCCCTACTTCTGACACTAATTATTTTTCAGAATCACCACCCATATGGAATACACATCCTATTTCCCACCGCCATCTCAACGTAGGGACCTTTCTGATGAACGGGAATAGGTGTTGGTTCCAAATTGTGCTTCGGCAAATCAGCAATCCTAACGAAACAAAATGTCATCAAAAGGAAGCTCATCAGGGAGGTACGCAGCAGAAGAATGATCAAAAATGTTTCTATTATCCCTACTCCTTCCGTGCAATTGCATACCTTGTCACCTAGAGATTCTTTCCATAGACGGAACTATCAGAATAATACTCTTTTGTTAACGTATTTGTTAATAATGAATGCCACTCATGCAATTTTTAATAGAACCAACTGCTGGATCTGCTCGCATTTACCGCAACATGGGGATAAGGGGATAGGTTGGTACATTCATCCTTTACCTTTGACAACTGCTTGTTATACTTCTCTTAGAGCACTATTCTTTGGCCGTTGGAATGACAGCATCTCAGGGAACTTTGATGGTACAAATTTGAATAGTTTGGAAAAACGTGTTTTGATGCCCCTGGGATGCTCACTGTTTGCAAAATAGGAGTAAGCCAAACGTTGCTTCTGTTAGGCCCTCTGATAGATTGTCTCATCCTTTCCAGTCTTTGATCTCTTTCAAAATGGCTCCTATAGGCAATAAGGATGCCACGCCTCCATCTTATTCTGTTAATCATAGCCCTGATTCAGTTTCCTTCTGCATATAGAGGAATGGAACACGGTCAATGGGTGATTTTAGGAGATGTGCCAACGTTGTGAATTTGACTAGTGAGAACAGACCTCTGTATGTAGGTGAACCTGTCTATTTCGTTTGCAGTAATGTGGCATTTCCATGGTTGCCCAGGGATTGGCAAGGAACCTGCTATTTAGGTATTCTATTACCTGGGGTATTTATTGCCAGTACTGCAGAAATTTCGAAGACTCGTCCACGACGAGATGTGAAGGGGAATACTCCAGCGCAAACTCTGGGAGACATCATGAAATCCTTTGTGCCATTTTTGGGCAAATTATGAATTCAGAAGATATCAGGGGACTAGCGAGAGTACTGGAGAAAACCATCAACCGGACCACTGACATACTCTATAATATGACGTTAGAACAGAAAGCCGGCTTGGGGGGGTGGGTCATTTTCATTGATGGGACAGCAACTATTGACAAGGGGACAGGGCTGAGGCATACAGGTGCAGCAGTGGTTCGCCTAGTTGATGGTGAGTTCGAGGTGGTGGTGCCGAAAAGGCTACCCACGCATTATTCAGCCCAAGCAGCGGAGTTCATAGTACTCATTGAAGCACTTCTAGCATCCCAGTCATGCCGAGTGACTATTTATTCTGATTCATGCTATGTTACCACAACAGTGCAATTGGGGCTTGCAAGGTGGAAAAGGAGAGGGTTCAGATGGGCTGCTGGGTTCCTGGTTCAACATGCAGCATTATTGGATACATTGATCAATGCTGTTTCCATGCCCTCCATGATGGCGGTAGTTAAATGCACCATCCAAACCAATGACACTGATACAATTTTGCTCAGCAACGCCACAGCAATTGTAGCAGCCAAGCAGGCTGCATATCTTCCCATGCCTGTTATTTCAGAGTATCCAGTAGCACAGAGGCAAGAGCAGTTGCTGGCTCCACACACCTCCCTTCCGATAGCACAGATTATTGAGTTGCAATGTCCATCCCCACAGGAGGAGAAAGAGTTGTGGCAGAAGAGATGGTGTACACAGTCCCTTTCAGATTAGTTATGGCCGCAAGATAGCATGGGTAAAGTTGTTATGGCAGGCAAACTGTTGCTGATTGTTTTTGCCCAGTTGCATCATCCGTCTCATTTGTCAAAGCAACATATTGCTGCAGATGTTCCGGAGGCCTGGTTTGTTCCCAATCTTCAGGAAGTTCTTGCTTAATTGGTAATAAATTGCATCACATGCCAAACCTACAGTACTTGCCAAACCCTGAGAACAATACAAGGTATGTTGCCTCACCCTACTAGGCCATTTTAGGAGCCCCACATTGATTATGCTGACATGCGAGAGCGGTGTAATGGGTGTAGGTATTTGATGGTTATGGTATGTCCCTTTTCCCGGTGGGTTGAAGCAGGTCCTTGTGTACATCCAGACACTAAGTGCTCTGCCAAATCTTTAGTGAGAGAAATGTTTCCTCCTTGGGGTGTCTGTGATGTGCTGCGGTCAGATGAAGGCACCCATTGTTTTAATGAACTCTTTAAAGAAGTGACCACATTGCTAGGCATTGAGCATTGAATGTGCACAATTTACCACCCCCAGGCCAACAGGATTGTAGAGAGGATCAATGGATTGTGTGTCACTCTTCAGAGGAACTGGGTGCACTGCCTTCAGAATGCTTTATTTAGTTTGTGCACTCAGCCCTGTATGGATCATCATTGATCACTACATGAGGTGATAACAGGCAGGAATTTGCCTCTTTCTCCTGTAAGGAAGGCCTCTGATGTTCACATGGCAGTGTCCGTTCTGGGTGAGGAATTTAAAGATTATCTAACTGTTTTGACTAGATCGATTACATTTATTTCTCAACAGACAGCACCATAGTGGTCTGAAAAACCAACCAGTGCTGCATCTACTTCAACACCTTCTCATCCTCTTCAATGGTCACTGGGCAATCATATGTTTGTGAGGAACTTCATGGGCAGGTGGAGTGAACCAAGATACAACAGACCTTTTACCGTTGAGTATGCCATTCCATTTGCAGTGAAGATCTGGAAGCTGCAATATTGGGTACACCTTTCTGATGTTTGAAGGGCTCCTGATGCCACACCCTCACTGATGAACACAACAGTAGTATATGAGTAGTGTCTATTAGGAGTGAATGTATATTTTTAGAACAATTGACCTGATGTATATATGTTTCTGAACTGCACACACAATTTTACAAATTGCTTATTTTAACAGAATTCGGTTATGATTCATGGTTTAGTGTATTTCCACTGGTTCAGGGAAATTGTTTTTTTCCCTTTCCTATTTTAAGTAATAGTTTTGTTTCTTCTTTTTGATCTAATAATGCCAGTGAAATTGCTTATTAAGGAGCCTATTTCTAATTTACAATGTGGAGCTAAAAAGGGTATATTGTATCATGCATTTCACATTGAAAGTATTTTGCATGTTTATGATTGGTTTATGACTATATTTAGTGTGTCATTTTATATGGTTGGATAATATAAAAGGGGTGATAACCGAGGGAGGTGTACCATTGGGGAGTGTGCATATCAGAGTGGGGACAATAACACAATACTGGAAATCCACACTAATACACCATCAAACGGGAATGAGGATGTGACGACACAGAAACTGCATTTAAATGTGTTACCAAATGTAAAGTCATATGTGCCATATGTAAGCATATTAGATCGTTTTACAAGACAAACTAGGAACAAATAAGATGAATTTAGAGGTTTAGGTTTTGATATGATAGAGGATGTGCACCACCCAGAGATGAGTATCAGTTGGTATGCTTGTTGGGGAAACAGAGGGTAAATGGGAGTTGTTATATTTTTTCCTTAATACCATCAAATGTTGGAAGCCTCCACGGTTCTAATAATGCAAGAATGTTCGCTCTTAGAATCTCAATGTCTTGTCCATTTAGCACTATGTAGGTTGTGAAGCATGTTCCCAGTGCACAGCATACTCCTTGAGATGGTGGGCCCAGATGAACAACAGTGTGCCCATAATGGCAGAAGCCAACAGTGTTTACAAAGTCCATATATGCAGCTAGAAGGAGAGACCATATATGCAGCAATGGATATGTACTGGGTCTTTGGCCAGCAGACATTTCTGCATCTCCCACCATCATGGAGGGGCATATGTTCACTGACCACGTTAAACTCAGCTCTCCTTGTGATTCCTGAAGCACACCTAAACATGAGACCAGGGACCTTGGTTACCCTCATACCACCACCAGGCCCTACCAATCTCTGCATCACCACTACAGCCCCCTGTTTTCCAGATCTTGCCAGAAAAAAAGAATAACATACTTTTGAAAAGAAATAAAGAAATCTAACTATCTTTAACTAAACTCAGCTCAATTGCTTCACTAATTACCTGATAAATATAGACTGTACAATAAGGAAGAGATTTTTTTTTTTTGCTTCTCTGTTAGTACCAGGGATACAAGCAGCGGCCACTGCCAAATGGCTGCAAATAGTTAGATGGTACCTGATAGAGCTAGTGAATGACACTGAACAAGGGTTCAGGTGATCAAGGTTGAACTGAGAGCCATCCTGTTAATGACATTTCAGAACCGGTATGTGCTCGATCTGCTCGCAGCCATGGAAGAGGGCATTTATAAAAACATAGGAGAATCCTGCTGCACTTACGTACCCCCAAACCATGCTACAAATGGGTCTCTCATGCAAATAATAGAGGCCTTGTACACTCTCCGAGAACATATGCAGGCAGAAATAGGGATCCATAAGAGCGATTGGTTGATGATCTCTTCTCGTGGGCACCATTGTGGATGGGAGCAATTGAAGATATTGGTGCCAGTGGTGGTGTTTGTGCTGGTAATCTTCTGCACATGCCAGTTGGGACAGTGATGCAGTGTTAAATTGTTCCCTAATAGTGCGATGATGATGGTTTCAATTGCGATAAGCAGTGCACCTCGCAGAACAAGGAACAGGCAGGTACATATAGAAGACCCAAATAAGCCCTGCCTGGTGAAAAAGAGCAAAAAATTCATCACCCGGAACAGTTACTACAATCCCACTTGATCCTAGAAACTATAAGGAACACTTGGTTGATTTAGAAGGGGGCTGCATATATCTTCCTTGTACGACTGAGCAGTATGCACAAGTGAGAGAAAGTTTGCATTCAGTATGTAGAGCGTGGGCACCCAAGAAAGGAACATGGAGCTATGAGGAGGCTGAGAGGATGGCAAGAAAGTTTGTTAATATGGAATTAAAAAAGGGGGGGGGGGATTTTGGGAAGGAAGGACGGAAGGGTCAGGTCCCTCAGTGATTTAGGATGAGACGATTGTAGAAGGGAATGTTGTGGGGGAGCTACGAGAATGGAGGGGGCCACCCATAAAAGCTGGATTGTAGGCGAATGTAGTTGATTTCGGCAGTAGTATCCGGCATGCAAGGAAACTCCATTTTAGAAATTAGACGCCATCTTGAATTTGAGGACTAGTGCCATAGCTATGCCAGTGCGCTTGCATCAAGTCCAAAGGGTTAGAAGTGTGTGCGTGCATTCTTCGCTTGCAGCCCTGGTAGCTTTGCAGAAGGTTAATTTCTTGAAAACACACACAGACAGTTCTTTATTGTGTCTTATCAGTAGTGCATGCAACCCAGAAGGAATGTGCCCTGCAAGGCCAAGAGAGGGCAGGCATGGATCTATGAAGAACGTATTCCATGGGAAAGCGGGGTGAGAGCTCCAGGCCTTCACCATCTTGATCTATAAGTTATAGTGGCCCGAGACCTCCACATCCCTGACACACACATCTGAGTACACTGACCAGCCCAAGAATCTTGGCCATAAACCTGTAGAATCACCAATCAAACAGGAAGATCAGAGAGCATGAGCGGGCTGCCCCTGTTAGGCAGAAACCTGTGCAGTTCCCTTAGGGACCACTGCAAAATGTGTTGGCAGTAAACCCAATTGGTAGCAGTCTGTAACACCCAGATTTACCTGGTAGCTGTGGCTGAGAAGCCAGACTTCTCTCAAGAAGAGTTAGACAGTATATAGAGTACACAAGATAGGTCCCCAAATACAGTAGCACAAGCAAACACTGACCAGAGCTTTGGTATCAAAGTATATAATTATTTATTTAAAGACACACTTAGAAACACTCCAGCACTATTATTGTAAGCAAGTTCAAAACACAGTCACTATTAATATATATACATCCCTTATTCCTTATTAGACAAGTCTTAGTTAACACCACTTATTTTCAGACAGAGGTGAGCGCTTAACTAAAGGTGGCACTCCAATAAGTTATCAAAAAAGGGAGGGAAAAGGCAGAAATTAGAAAAGCACGCAACACAATACTTTAGAAGCACCCAGCAAGGCAGGAAAGTCAAAGTCTACTTATGAGCAAAAAGTTCAGAGGCCAGGCTCCCTCTTAGAGAGAGTAGAACACCAATGCGCCCAAGATCACACAGTTTAAAAGGATTGAAAAGTGTTGCAGAGAGTTCAAAAAGGAATTAGTTCAGCTCAGAAAAGTTCAGTTAGCCAGCCTATGGTCAACCCAAGTGGTAAATTGAGGATTTAAGAGACACCCCACACAGACAGTTGCGAGGGAGGCCAGGAGGACACACTACCTTGAAAGTGGAGAGAATCCTCCAGCGGGGGCAGTTGTTCTTGGCAGCGGGTGCAAGTCACGGCGTCGTCCAGAGGAAGAGAAGATCTCGACATGGAGGAAAGCTGAAGGTCATTGCACTGCCAGGGAAGAAACCAGCCGCGGAGTTCTCTGGTTAAAAGGTGCTACCCTTTTATTCGCGGTAGTGGTAAAACGTGGTATCCCGGTTGCTGGGGTGCTTGGCACAGGCAAGGTGGCCACGAGATGATCCGGGAAGGCGAAAAGGCGGGCAAACTGGTTATCGCCACCAGTCAAAGGAAGAAGACTCTTGGGATGAAGATCTCCTCTGTCGTTGGAAGAAGTGGTGACGCGGTTCAGCAGGGCTCCACCGGTGGTGTCATCATTGCAGATCAGCTCAGCTTCTCCCTCTTTGGATTCTTTGGTCCTGTGGTGACCTCTGCAGTTCCAGTCCCCAAAGCCCTGCTTTTATGCAGAAAACCCCCATTCATCAGTCCTAGCTGTCACTCAAACATGCTAAGTGGTGAGCCGGGCGTCTCACCACTGGGCCAATCACACAAGAGTGTGACTTGAGTTGCCATGGCAACTCAGTCCAGGGTGCCTAAACCCCCCTCCCACACATCCTGTAGACCCAGAGAGAGTGGCACCACTTGTGGAGGCTTCTGTGTAGAAGCCCGCCAAAAAGTGGAACAAAGGGTTCGACTTGGGTTGGAGTTACAGAGGCGAACACAAATGCCATTTTAAAACCGAGTTCTGGCAAAAAGACCCAACCGGGGAATAAATATTAAATAAATAACCCGGCGGTAACTTTAACATTGCACCAAAAAGTGGTGCGTTTAAAATGAATGGGAAACCCCATAGTAAATATTCTTAAGGAATATTTTGCGTGGTAACCACTGCCACCAGCCAGAAACTCGACGAGGGGGGACTGCACAGTGCCCCCTCGAAAAACAGACCCAGGGGCAATCTAATTACCCCTACCAGTACTTCCACAATATGATGGTTTGTACTGGTTCTGTTCCCAATTTAAGACTAGTAAAGTCAATGGTGACTCTACATGCCCTGGGAGACAGTAGTCACTCCCAGGGTATGGAGTCTATGTTTGGGGGTCACTATGACACCCCTGTGTTACTGCACTGAGGATGCAGTGTAACACATTTACCAAAAACCACATGAAACCCTATGGAGTAAAAGACCCCATAGCCCATAAAACACATTACAAAGTCAAAGGATATCTCAAATCATGTCTAAGAGTGGGAGAAAAAGAGTCTCACTCTTAGCAGGAGAAGAAAATAAACCCCAGAAATCCAGCAAAGCTGCTGGGGGACTCACTAGGTTTGGGAAATTAGCCTTAACAGATAATTCTCCCTAACAGCCCCCACCATCAGTTCATGTGATTTGTGCTGCGAGGTATCAGGGGAGAAGTTAACAAATGTATGCTGCTGCTGGGAAAGTTGTGGAAGCGAAGACGTGTCTGGGATTGGAGCAGGGGTTCACGTAGTTCTAAGAAGTTGTGATGACCTCCAAAATATCCTCCTTGCTCATGTCCATGGTACCAGGTGCACTGTAGAAACTAGGAAATAATTAATAGTGTAACTAAATTGCCAACTAGAGCCTTAGTAGCTGATGACGGAAAACGAAGATCACACATGCAAGAAGATGGACAGAAGATGCAGGGACCAATCGCTTGGCATCCCTTATGGAGCAGGCTGTATGTGTATATGTTCACACCAACCAGCTGTCTGGATTTGCAACCTATTTGATGTATGCCATTTATGACGCTGTGAACCTTTATAAACCATTGCTTATGCTGTTTTTTGCCACAGCGCACAATGACAGCAGAGTTCTTTGCTGGCACGTTCTTGTATATTTGTGCAAATAAACCATGTTCTCCTTGCAAGAGGTGTGCTGGGCCTTTTTCCCTAGTGGGTTGTATTTTTCTGGTGTTAGCATTGAGTGGTTAGTCTACAGTTACTGGCCAAATACGATGGTGTAAGTGCACAGTTGTCAAAGAAAGAAAGACAGTTGTCAGAAAGTGAGAGAGAAATTGATCATGCAAAAATTGTTTTGGAAGGCGCCCACAAAGATAAACACATTGCATTATCAGAGGTACAAGCACTCAGAAAGGGTGATTGTCAAACAGCCAAACAATAACATGCATTGGAAGATGAGATTTTTAGACTTATGGATGAGAATGATAAAAGGAAGAAAACAGTTGATCATTGCAAAACGCAAATTGTAGAAGTGCATGGGGAAATTGTCCGATTAAGGAAAGAGAATTCTGCACTTTACAGTCAAACTCAGGATCTTCAAGGGCAGTGGAGGGAGATAAAATGGCAACATTCAGCTATATAATAAAAAATATGGGGTGAAAGGAATAAAGAGCTGTTTATGCCCGTGGTCAGCAGGGAGTTTCCCTCGCTGAAGCTGAATGTAGCCACAGTATGGGAAATGGGCCATCTGTTCTTCACTCGGCAACAGCTGGCTACTCTCCAACTATGGAGGCCGAGTCTGCCTAGCCAGAGCAGAGCAAAGGAGCAAAGTGACCCATCGTGCAATACATTGTGCAGTACAGTGTGCAATGTACTAAAAATCAGTCAAGACTTTAATCAACCTATTAAAAAAGGATTCAGGCACATCCATTGAAGAACATATCAAGAGTGTAACTGACATTTTTCAGACACTTGAGATCCCCAAAACCCACCTCGGTAGGTTTTTCCATCTTACCATGACCCTGCTTTTGCTAGCTTTATTCAAGGTTTAAATGAGCAGAAAAATGTATCATCAGGGGAGGTTAGGCAATAATTCTCTCCATATCATTCTATCCAAGATATGAACATGGCCACTTAATAGCATGACTCAATTAAATGAGTCACCACATCAGTTCTTGCAAAATTTGAAAATAGCGTTCTCATGTTTTGATATGCATGAGACCCTAATTCACTAGAATTCAAAACCACATTTTTCTATGGATTGCAGCGGGACATACGTTTCTCAGCTTACCCATATATTTAATCGAGATCAAATCTTAGAATGAATCATTGAACAAGCCAATAAAATCTATGAAATAATCTAGCATGAGAAGGGAGTTATTATGAGTATGGAACCCAAACAACAAACTAAAGATTCTACTCCTGGAATTCTAGAGCTAAAATCTGGGAAGATGACATTGGAGACATCTCAAATTCAATCAAGGAATGACACACCACATAATCAGAGGGGCATGACCATGCAAGGGAAAGCAGCAGCCATGTTCCAATCCATAGATCCCAGTCACAGAAGCGCACACATAAATCCTCAGTATCTTGTGATGACCTTCCTCCACGTAGGAAGCATCTATTTTTAGTAGATACGGGAGCACAAAAGTGTTCCATTGACCATTCACGGGTTCCAAACAGAGCAGTCCAACGTCTCCGTAGGGTTTTCAGGCACACCTGTAGTTTGTCCAGTCTCTTTGCCAGTACCGATAACACTGGGTCCCTTCACGGAGCAGTGTCCATTTCTACTTACTACAAACTGTGGGGAGAATTTGCTGGGGTTAAATTTGCTGAAAGAATTGAATGCAGTAATATATTGCTCCCCGGACGGAGTTCGGTTAACAATTTCACCTCAGCAATCACTCACCTCTCAGTTTTTGACTCGACCTTTACCGCCAGAATTCAGTAACATTTCGGAATGCTTATGGGCAATTGATGATAATGATGTGAGAATTCTTCAAATTGACCCTGTTAAAATTATTCTGAAACATGGAGTAATATTGCCTCGCATCCCACAATATAAGATCTCAATTGAAGGCGAACAGGCTTTAAAATGTATAGTTTCTGATTTTGTACATCGTGGAGTAATTGAGGAAATTACAGGTAGTTTGTGTAACAGCCCGATTTTGCCAGTATATAAAAAAGGTGATAATGTGATTCCTTTTCGGTTTATAATTGATTTGCATGCTCTTAACAAAATTGTGGCTCCTCAATTTCCCATTGTACCTGATGTTACAATGATACTAACTATGATTCCAGCTTCTGCCACTCACTTTAGCGTTGTTGACCTCAAAACGCGTTTTTCAGCATTCTTATACACAAGGATAGTAGGTATTTGTTCGCATTTACCCTATGTGGACGCTCGTTCACATTCACTCGTGCACCACAAGGGTACACTGAGAGTCCAAGTATTTATAGTAGAGCATTGAAAGAGCAACTCGATACTCTCTAGTTGCCTCCTACTTGCACGTTACTACAGTATGTAGATGATCTCCTCTTGGCTGCTGATTCAGAGAATGCCTGTAAAGAAGGCACCATGTTGTTCCTTTGTCATCTGGCAAAACATGGCCACAATGCTTCACTCAAAAAATTCCAATATTGTTGTCAGGAGGTCGCCTATTTAGGCTATCTCCTGTCAAAGGAGAAGAAGGTTGACACCTGAACGAATAAAAACTATTTCTGGCATGTCTGTCCCAAATACGCAGAAGGAAGTTAGAGCACTGATAGGTATGGCTTCTTACTGTAGATTGTGGATCCGTAACTTTTCGTTAATGATTAAACCAATGCTGGCTTTGACAAAGAAGGGCATTTCTTTGCCATTGCCATGGACTTTGGAACACCAGACAGCATTTGATTTGCTCAAAACCGCGCTGTGTTCGGCACCGGTTTTAGGAACTCCAAATTATGAAAAGGCCTTCGTGTTGTATGTGCATGAACGTGATGGATGTGCTTTGGCTGTGTTAATGCAGGAACATGGAGGGAAGAATAGGCCATGCGGCTATTTCTCATCCGTCCTTGATCCTGTTGCATGCGCTTTGCGAGATGTTTGAGAGCTGTTGCTGCTGCTGCTGCGTCTGTAAAACAGAGCGAGGGAATGGTCCTGGGTCATGCGTTAACCCTAATGGTACCTCACTCTGTAGATATTTTATTAAATAGAACTCAAGCGCAACACCTTACTTCCGCACGATTGACAAGATATGAATTGATCTTGTTTGCTCCCCACATTAAAATTCAGAGGTGTTGTGTATTAAATCCGGCTGAACTTTTACCTCTACCGCAAGATACTGTTGATGGTGACGAAACGTCACACGATTGCCTTTACACTACAAAACAAGACACTAAAGGTAGAATCGATTTGAGAGACACGCCTTTGAATAGTCCACAAGGAGAGCTATTTTGTGATGGCTCCTGTTTCAAACTTCTGAATGGTACATCCATGGCTGCTTATGCCGTCACTACCTTAAGCACGATTGTGGAAACCAAAAGAATTATGCATAATTCCGCGCAGGCTGCAGAAATTATAGCATTATCTCGAGCTTGTGAACTTTCTGAAGGGCTTACAGTAAATATATATACCGACAGTCAGTATGCCTTTGGGGTAGTTCACAACTTCGGTAGGCTTTGGAAAGAACGAGGTTTCTTGACCTCACATGGCACAAAAATACAGCACGGCACTTTAATAGTGCAATTACTTTCAGCGTTCGCGCTCCCTGTTCAGTTAGCCATTGTAAAATGTACAGCACATCAAAATGTTACAGATGATATAGGAAAAGGGAATGCTTTCACTGATCAGATAGCTAAAGAAACTGCTACTGATTTTAGTTCAGAAATGTATGCTGTAAGGGAAACTGTAAATGTTTGTACTTTTGGTGAAAGTATTGATTCTGTAAAAGACATTCAAGCAGATGCTACTGCAGAGGAGACCAAGAAATGGGTCAAGGGTGCAGGGAGATTGGATGGTGATGGGTGTTGGGTGGACAATGTTGAAGGAAAATGGTTACTCCCTGACGCCTACATTACAATGATGATCATTATGGCTCATGGTCCGACCCATGTCTATGCGCGTAAATTGTCTAAAATGTTACATAGTGTAAGTGCCAATGATAACATTTTCAAAATTGCGGAGCGCTTTGTCCAAGGATGTATGGTCTGCTTGCAGCACAATGTAGGAAAAGGAACCTCGACTCCTAGAGGAAGTTTCGCTCCACCTTCTGTTCCGTTTGAGGTCATCCACTTTGATTTTATTGCGATGGAACGTTGTAACAATCTTAAATACGTATTGGTTGTCATTTGTGCATTTAGCAAGTGAGTTGAGGCCTTCCCTGTTAGAGATGCAACGGCCATAACCACGGCAAAAACTCTGTTGAAAGAGTTCTTTCCTAGTTTCGGGCTGCAGAGAGTCATCTGGTCGGATAATGGGCCACACTTTATCGCTGCCGTAATCCTACAAATATGCAAAGGATTGCTGATTGATTAACGGTTCCATTTGGCCAGACATGCCCAAAGTGCCGGATTAGTGGAAAGGCACAACGGCATTATAAAGAACAAGCTCGCTAAGAGAATGCTGGCACCAAGTTAAAATGGCCGGACGCCTTATTGATCGTGTTGCTGTCGATAAGAACAACCCCTCAAACTAAGACTGGCTCTCTCTCCCTTTAAGGTGGTAATGAGGAGGCCTGATAATATTTGGGGTATGCCAAAGAGTCACTCATTACGGGATGTAGAGAATGTGCTTCTTTCAGATTACTGTAACCAGTTGAGTAAAAATCTATTTTCAATTTATCACCAGGTGCAAGAGGCATTACCTGTACGGTACGAGGGTCCCGGTCACAGTCTACGACCAGGAGACTGGATCCTCATGAAAGTTTTCGAAAGGTCGTCTTGCCTTGCACCTCGGTGGAGGGGTCCCAACCAGGTCCTGCTAGTCACCCAGACTGCTGTGCGGGTAGCAGGGCGAAAGAACTGTATACATGCAACACACACCAAACCGATCCCGCAGCCCGTGCCATACGATACAGAAGACACAGAATCCCTTTCCAATGCTGTAACCAGCGTGCCCGAAACAGCAACAACCGACAAGAGAGTTTCGGAGACCGTTCCAGAGTTCGTAAGGCCAGACAAAATGGCCATCTTGTCTCCGCACTCTCAAACAGTGGTACTTCCGGATCATCCATTTTCTGATCCCATTTCCGTTCATTCGCCACCTCCAGTGGGAAGTGACAACATACTTTTTTCTGACCCTTCAGCACCGGAAATTGTGAAATATAATTTACGTCCAAGAAGATAGACGTACGGCACGGTTTGACTGTGCGATTGAGGAAATCTTTTGAGGGCTTGCCTTTTGGCCCGACTGTACGAAAGGATTCTGTTGGCTAAGGGTTGTGGGAAAGACATTAAGAAGACGCGCGACTGGAGTCGCCAGCAAACGAACAAGTGGTGTTTTTTCGATTGAAGACTATGATGCCTGCACCCGCTACCGCTCGCACTGAACTTTTAGATAAATATGTGACTAGCAGAGACAATGATCAAGCGTGTAAGGGGATCCCGAAAATGTATTGTTGCCTTTTAGTAATAATAACTGGGTTTGTAGTAACTATTGGTTTTGGGTTATGGTACCTGGAGGAAGCATATCCGCTAGAGGACTTTTTACCTGTCGAAAATGTATCTGTTATACCTACTCCTTCCGTGCAATTGCATACCTTGTCACCTAGAGATTCTTCGCATAGACGGAACTATCAGAATAATACTCTTTTGTTAATAATGAATGCCACTCATGCAATTTTTAATAGAAACAACTGCTGGATCTGCTCACATTTACCGCAACATGGGGATAAGGGACTAGGTTGGTACATTCATCCTTTACCTTTGACAACTGCTTGTTATGCTTCTCTTAGAGCACTATTCTTTGGCCGTTGGAATGACAGCATCTCAGGGAACTTTGATGGTACAAATTTGAATAGTTTTGAAAAATGTGTTTTGATGCCCCTGGGATGCTCACTGTTTGCAAATAGGAGTAAGCCAAACGTTGCTTCTGTTAGGCCCTCTGATAGATTGTCTAGTCCTTTCCAGTCTTTGATCTCTTTCAAAATGGCTCCTATAGGCAATAAGGATGCCACGCCTCCATCTTATTCTGTTAATCATAGCCCCGATTCAGTTTCCTTCTGCATACAGAGGAATGAAACACGGTCAATGGGTGATTTTAGGAGATGCGCCAACGTTGCGAATTTGACTAATGAGAACAGACCTCTGTATGTAGGTGAACCTGTCTATTTCGTTTGCGGTAATGTGGCATTTCCATGGTTGCCCATGGATTGGCAAGGAACCTGCTATTTAGGGATTCTATTACCTGGGGTATTTATTGCCAGTATTGCAGAAATTTCGAAGACTCGTCCACGACGAGATGTGAAGGGGGATACTCCAGCGCAAACTCTGGGAGACATCATGAAATCCTTTGTACAAATTTGTGCTTCCTCACCTATCAATTCACGGCGAGGAGAAAACCGTTTCTGTAAGAACATAGTACCTAAACTATCACCATCTACTTCTTCATTCTGTAACTCTTCCAACTCCTTCTTATACACAAAAATCCTCTTGACATGCTCATATACTTTCTCCGCAGTATCTCTAGACAACACTAAGGTGTTCAAATCCCGTAATCCCGTAATCTCCCGTGGGAGATGTACATCGTTTAATCTATTCCACATTATGCTCAATTGAATTCCTAACCCTTCAATAAAAACATTATTTTCCGGAATACTTTTCAGATTTTCGAGTGTGGAAAAAACATCAGCTTGTTCACCCTTCTCCATACAATGTTTAGCCCAAGCAATTAATTCATTCTTTTTATCTGGGGACACAGTATTACGAGTCACAACCCTTGACCCCGTTCCCTGGTCTACTACAAGCAATGCAGAATCACTTGGAAGAGGAAGGGTAGGCACATTCTGAATGTCAATAGGTGGGAGCAAGGGGGCAGGCAAAGGAGCAACGGCTGGAAGAACAGCAGGAAGAACAATAGGAAGGACCGGCGGAACTATAAGAGGAGGAATAATGACAGGAAGGGGCAAAACACCAGGAGGAGGGACGTACGGGGGTGGAGCAGAGGCATTGGGCCTTCATTCATGCAAAAGTTTATTAATCAATTCATCGGACGTATGAAAATCTTTTGAAGGGTACATTTTCTGAATGCCTAATTGAAACGCTCTGTCCGTGTTCCTAACTGATTCCAATTGTTTATTTTGATCATATAACAGCGCCTTTTCGGCATTCGTCATATGTCGACGCATATGTTTTTCTCTACTTTTTTGTTGCTGCAAAGCTTCTGTTTTCCAACTGGCAATGCGTCAAATGCTGCAGGTCTTGCCTTTTTCTTTACCAATACAGACTCTAGATATTCTATACGAGGGATTTCAAAGCTACCGTTGGTTGGCCACCGAAGATTAGAGTTATGTCTGGTCTGTCTGTGCCAAATATCATTAAATGCTATACTACCAAAGCCTTTCTTACAGTACATAGTACATGCCGGCGACCCCTCCTGTGGTGTGGGATGGCTATCTTCCAAAGATTGTCTGTCGCTGCGGAATAATGCCCTGAAGCAGGCAGACAATTTCCCAGGCATATCAGAATTCTGGTGTTACCTGGTCAAATAATTGTGCTCGCGAGTACAATGCGCCAAATTCAAATTGTCAGGGTTAAATTAAGAATCGGGTCTTGATTCACCTGACCAAAGGACTGGGAGGCCCGATCGGGTTACTAAGAACAATTCTAAGGACCCAAGTGTCTGGTGATTTCGGCAAATTTTACCCACCTCGATATATGGACCCTCGTCAAGACGTCATCTCGGGCTACAGCTCACCGTTCAGGGATCGGATCGTACTGTTCTGTCGAGGAATTTGCTTCTCGTCCAGAGGGGCCGTTTTGTTGGCACTGTCCGATCCCGGTCCGATAGCCGAGCCAACCTTCAACGAGACGAAGTCAATCTTGAGGGTCCCTATTCGGGCGCCATCTGTGGAATCAGAAAATACAATATTAAGGCTTTTACACCATGCAAAGAGAAATACACTAACACGGGCTTGTAAAGATTCCCAGAATCTTTATTGCAATACTGAACAGTTTACGAAACAAAGTACACAAATAGCTATTTGGCCGTCAGTACTTCACAGAGACCATCAGAAGGTTCAATGTGAGCAGTGAACAGGAATTGCTAGCTGGACATCAGCATTTTTATACAGTTTCTTCATAACGATGTCCAGCCTCCTACAAGTTAATCATGTACTGGGCTAGGGTTCGCGCCAGTTTCATTCCTAATTTACATATCTCGTGCATGCGGTTTACTTCTTAATACATTTACTAACAAGCACTATTATTATCTAGGTTTAACTTTACACTCTTTACACATTTGTTTCAATGCAGGTCAAATTGATGTTTTACATGTCATGTTTAAATAGCGTTATTGTTCTTATATATTTGTAGGTTAACATCACTGATTCAAGTAATCCCCTGATCCTGAGGTCAACAAAGGACAAGGTCTACATGACCCTAACATATAGCCTGCAGGCAGGTTGGACATTAACTCGCCTACAGAGGTTGAAGAGGTTAAGTAAGAACAAGAGAACACAGATCGGCCATTTTCGGCCACAGGGTGACTTTGCATGACTAACTAAAATGGCGGCTTTAACCTAAAATGGAGGCTCGATTAACTTAAGGTTACGACCTTGCGATGCGGATTTCCTCGCAGAGCGACTGGGCATAGGCCAACATATACAATGAGGACGAAACAATATTATATCAGTTTTAACACGCCCATGCTGGTGGGGAGGCTGTGTATGTGCAAATGTGGAGCCCATACAACACATCCTGAGAGACCTTTGTTATAAATAGTGATGAAGGTCATACAAGGTCCAGGAGTAGCATGTAGGTGCAACATTCAATCCCTACAGTGATGCCTCCGCTATACATGTTCTCGTTTGTCAAGCAGTCGCTGTCTATGAATATCATCCCTCGAGGATGGGTCATTCTACCCCCCAGTCCCTTCCCACTCATCTCTCTCTCTCTCTCTCTCTGCACTTGCACACTCTGAATACTCACAAGGCCTACTAGGACTGTCTCTCTATTTTATTGTTTTAGTTGCCTTTCACTCCCATGTTCCGTCCCTGTTGCCCTGTGGGCGCTTTGAAACACAATTTATCTGATGTATAAGCGCCTTCCAAAGGCACAATAAAATAAAATAAAAAATAAAATTATTCATGACCGTGCATGCTCGGACTGTGAACCAGCACCGCCTAAAATAGTCATCACAATATACAAGGAGCAACAGTGCCATCACCTCCACCGAAGTAGGCATCCTGATGGATCGGGTCCTGGGCGCCTATGATGCTCTCTTCAACCCAGCTACACAACAGGGCAATGACGCAAGGCTGAGAATCTCGGATGATATCACGCCTGCCATCAACGGGGAGGAGGTGGCAGTCTGCACCAAGAACACTGTCCGGAAATGTTGGGATGACCTCAAGACCCGTAGCCATTCCAAGCTTGTGGCAGCGCTCAGCGGGCAACACACCCTGGAGGTGTACTGTGCAGGCTGCCATTGGTTCACCCAGGTAGAGATGCAGGTACTTGAGAGTTTATCGCCTGACCTCCACTCCCAGTTCTTGACCTGGAGAAGTCAGTACCCACGTGGGCCAAAGCTCTACAGCGTATGTGTGGCATGCATGTTTGCAGATGCCACATCCTGTTTGCAGCTTGTATGTGGTGTGTGATGTAGCAGCTGGGTATATGTGGAATCAGAAAACACCATAGGGGGGCTAAAGAGCAGCAACCTCTACCTGATGCTCAACATATTTTCACACAACACAGATGGAAGTAATTCTTGAAATTCTGTTCATAACTTTTATTAGGTAAGCGGCCTACAGCTCGTTTAATCTCCTTATCGTAATGTCTAACTATCCCTATCCAGTGAGAGGGAAAGAGAAAGGGAAGGATGGGCCACTGGTGCTTACTCAAAAAGTCAAAGATTTGGCTAGCATCCCAGGTGATGAAATTTTCAAAAACTGGCTAGTATTGATAGTACATTGTCAAGTGAGGAATTCTCCACCTAGTGCACCACAATTTTGGACTCCATATGCTCCAAATATGTCCCGTTGAAGCCTAAGAGTAATAGGATCTTCAAACCCTGGTTTACTCACAATCTTGCTCACCTTCGGAAGAAGGTGTGTCAAACAGGCAAGAAATGGAGAGAGACCAGATTTCCGGAGAATACTGAGTGAGCCAAGACAGCACTGAAGATTTGCAAGCCAAACTGTATTGTGTCATCTCTTGAACCATTGCTGGCACAGGCCAACACGTTCAATGTATTTTTTAAAGAAGAAATTGAAGCTATACAGGAAAGCATTGTGGCAAAGGCCCAGGAGGGCCAGGTGTGTCTCAATTCCATAGTCGACTTAGGCTTGGGCATTCAACCAGATTCATTAGCAGCAGGGAGTGACAGAAAAACTGTGTGAGGTTTGATTTTCAACCAGATGCAAAGGATTTTATACATTCCCTCGTTCTGAATCCCAAGCCCACTAATGACTCCTTGTTTACATTACCTGCTTGTACGGCTAGAAGCCTAGTAAAGAATATCACTCCCTTCATGACCACATTCATTACCAAATCACTGGCCCAGGGCATTGTTCTTAGGGAGCTAAAAAATTCCATCATTACCCACATACTAAAGAAATTGACCCTGGATCCGGCCTGCTTAAATAACTATCGGCAAAGTTGGAGGCCTACCGTGGCCTGGCAAAATACTAGAGCAAGTGGTCACCTTGAAATTTCAAATTCTTGTTGAAAATGACAGGCTGCTAGATGGCTTCCAATCAGGATCTCGGTCTAAGCATGGGGCCGAGACGGCCTTGTTTTCAGTGTATGACGAGTTGCTAGAGGTCACGGACAAAGGGGGGCTTACACTTTTTGTGATGCTGGATCTATCCGCGGCCTTCGACACAGTTAATCACAACATCATATTCGAACACCTGACAATGCCTGGAAATGTTTCTGTACAGGCATGAAATGGTTTCGATCATTTCTGGAAGATAGACGTTAGTGTGTGAAATTTGGGGTCTATGTTTCAGACCCTATTCTAATGAGCTGCAGAGTCCCGCAGGGATCTTCACTAGCCCCTCTGTTTTTTAATTTGTACATGCAACATGTACTGAATACTGTTAAAAGTCATTCCCTTAATTACCATTCATACGCTGATTACACACACTTTTATATTAAAATTAACAACATTGAGGAGGCCTTCATGAGGGTTAATCATTGTCTGGAAGACATAAATAAATGGATGACAACATATCAGCTTCAGCTGAATGCAGCCAAAACTGAGTTTATCCTGTTTGGACCTGGGAAACAAGTTCTGGCTGCAAGGGAATCTTTTTCCCCACATATCCTTGATGAGGAGCTTCAATTCGCTACCAAAATCAAGAACGTAGGGTGCTTATTGCAGGAGAACCTGGGCAGTAAAGCACAGGTCGGGCCAAGGTTCAGTCTGTCTACTCCTCTCTGCGGATGCTCCGACAAGTTTTACCATTTATTCCTAAGGAAGACCATGTAGTAGTGGTGGGGGCTATGACAAACAGCTGTTTTGACTATTGTAATGGCCTTCTGATGGGTCTCCCTGCAAAACAACTGTACAGGCTCCAGAAGGCCCACAATGCAGCAGTCGCACTGATTGGTAGCCTGGGTAGAGCAGATTATGTCTCGGGAGGATAGCTCAAGGGCAACATGGAAATAAGATGACGCGGAGCAACACAGGTTCGATCCCCGGGTTCACACTTAGAAACCGTTGGGTATTAAGTGCGTTATAAATAACCAATTACAATTACAATTACAATGTCTCCCCTCTTTGCAGAACACTGCATTGGCTGGCAATTGAGGGCCGCATTAAATTCAAGGTAGCTTGCTTGATCTTTAGGTGTATAAACTGACTGGCCCCGTAGTACTTAAGCTTCAGAATCTGTCCTCACAATCCCCAGAGGAAACTCAGGTCAAGGGACCAGCTGCTACCGAGTAGCCCACGGTTGGTATTTGTTACTAGAGGAGACAGAAGATTTGCTGTCTTCGGTGCTAGACTTTGGAACAGTTTACTGCGGGAAATTGGGCACTGTCGGACACTTGCCCAGTTTCTGAAGGCCCTAAAAACCTTCCTGTTTAAACAGTAACAGAACAGTCTACCTGGAGACTTCTCATCCTCTTCCTATTCCTGTGCTATATGAGTGTTGTTCCAACTGCGCGTTTATACGGTTAGGTCCATCTTTAGCACGTCATAAATATTCAAAATCAAAATTCTAATCTATCCCAGGTAGCATTCTGTTCCTTGCTGTCTCTGATGTGCCGCCTATCTAGGAAAGGGGATAGATGAGAGGCTGACCCTAGTCTAGCTCACTACTTTCCTCCAGCTGTTAGTTTGCTAAAAAGCCAAACACTTGGGGGAGTCTTCTGCAATGTTATTCCTCTCCCTTAAGTGTGTTAAAAGTGCAGATTTCTGTGCATTACTTTTAAAAGTAATTTTTCTTTCCCTGGCTCTCAATAAGTTTCAATGTCCTGCGGGTTCAGAAAATCCGCCTAAACCTTAGGGTTGGTCTACAGGTGTCGGCTGGTTATGCTATAGTCTAGCCACTTTCTTCAGGACCAAAAAACAGCCTAAAGCTGTTTCTTCTCTAAAAACAGAAGGTTATTAAATCTTCTTCTGTATATGGGTCAGAACTCATGTCTCTTCTTCTGTTTCAAACCTGCGTTGGGGGACAAGAAATATATCGGACATCAGTATATCTATCCCCTACTGAATTCTCATTTGGGACTTTTCCTTTTTCTACTTTTCTTACCAACCATAAGGATTCTGGTCGTATTCCAAGGGGCCTGTAATTTGTTCTGCCAAACTATCCCTGTAATGAAAGGACCACAAGGGAAGATATACTCAGGCTTCATAAGAGTGTACACCATGATTGTATTCCCAGATATGTGTGCCGGTACATGGTGCTTGATTGCAGGTCATGCTGTTGCATGTGCACATAGGTGACTGTGTGGGTAGGTACCCTGGTGCTGTTCCTCATTCCATTTTTGCATGTCATACTTGTTTTGGTTGGTCATTGGTATGGTGGTGTTACATGTTTTTGGGGATGAGTTGTTGGCCACTGTACAATGTGCTTTGTTGACATGTGTATGGTCCATGACTGTGATTCAGCTTTCACACTACACTCACACCGCATTTGACATGCAGTTTGCCCGAGCACATACATGTGTGCATTGTGTGTGCGTCAGTTCATGGTTGAAACAGGCTGTATGGTTTGTTATGTTTATGTTGTGTATGCCACACATCTGTTGACGACGACTACTGATATGAATGTGTTTTGTCGCAATTTTCCACAGTTGCTGCAAATCATGAAGAGGTTGGAGGCATCACTGTGGAGCAGAAGGGCAAGGACATAACCACCAGACCTGAGCGCACACCCCAGCTAGCTAGACTTGAGTCCACCTCATCTGAGGGTGAGTTGGTTGGGGGACTGCATGTTCCATCAGGCGGAGCTGCTGGGGTTGCATCCAAAGAGGTTGTTGTGGTTGGGGACTACTCAGTGGCTGTAGGTCATAGTGCGGAAATGGAGGGGCCATCCAGGGATGAAGGCTCTGTTGAGTCTGTTAGGCAGAATTGAATGCAGTACCCTCTGGGACCACCACATACAATTAGGACTACAGGTGTAAGCAAAACCAACCTTTGGTATAAGTCTGTACTACACAGTTTTGTAGTAGCAAGCTGAGCAGCCAGGCTTATCGCAAGAGGGAATGTGAGCAGTACAAGGCTGTTACAGAGGTCTTACAATCACAGTGGTTCAAGTAGACACTTACACTCAATATTTCTTGGTAAAACACTTATTAATTTATTACACAGTCAATTAGAAAACATTCACTAGAAGGAGAGAACTTAATATTATAGACAAATATACTTCAATACCAAACCAATACGTTTCTGAGCAAATTAGGCTCCCCTCAAATAGGAGCAAAATGGCATTTCCGTTACTTTGAATTGGAGTAAAAAGGCACACGTTAATAGAATAGATCACAAATACTTTCTTAGGCAGTGCAAATAGTTTCAGTTCACTAGAGGACTCGATTCAGTTCAATAGGCCTCGGCCAAAGTCAATGAGCTAGTGTCTTGGATAGGAAAGAGCAGTTCTTGTAGTAAGCGGTAAAGTCTTTGCCAATGTTCTCAGAAGTTATTTGTACAAAAAAGAATCATATATTGGGTCACAAGCTGATTAGACCTGCAAGTTGGGAAAGTTTCACAAACTTTCATTGCGAGAGGTAAGTTCTCTCAATCCAGTTGGCACAGTACCTTCATATGAAGAAAAGATGCAGCTGAAGACGTTGGTTCCTGGCAGTTCCTGTAGATCTCACTGTTCCTGAACCTCAGTCGTGGGGACAAGAGGGAGGACGTCGGGGGACTCCTGCACTGCACGGGGATGGGTCAAACAAGCTGGCAAAATGGAAGATCTTCGGTTCGAGTAGCTGTCGTCAAGCACACAAGCTGGTGTCCTTCCCCCTGGTTAATCTTAACCATCTCCGAGAATGGTATCCAGGTGGCTTACGAGTTTATTGGTCCCACCAACTCAAAGGAAGAAGTCATCCTTGAAGGGGCTTCTCTGTTGAGATTAACTTGGCAATTCGAACCTGTAGAAGGACTTCACCAGGCAAACCTACGGTCCAGGAGTTGCAGCAGCCGTCCTCTTCCAGCTCGTCTTCGGTTCTTTCGTTTCAGTGGTCGACTCTGCTTTCCAGTCCAAGAGACTCGCCTTTTAAACAGTTTTCTCCCTTTCATTCCAGCCTAGTTGCCACTCACCCAGCAGGACAGTCAGCCAGCCAATCACGCCAGAGTGCATTTGGGTCTCCTAGGAGACTAAGCACAGGGAGTTTCGGGCACCTCCCTCACTTTCTGCCCACCCCAGACACTCAGACGCCAGAGGCGATCTTCAGTCCTGAAGCCCACCAAAGGCATGGAAACAAAGGGACCACACCTAGTTTGGAGTGCAGAAACTCCAAAAAGAAATGACAAAAACAAAGGGGCTTAAGGCGCCATCTTGCAAAACATGGCTCCCACGGTTTTTAGCTACCGGTGTTCATGGTCGGGAAAAATCATGGTAGTTTAATGTCTGCCACCAGCCATTTCGATAGGAAAGGTTAGCATTTGACTGCTACATGAGTTTCTAAGCACTGGGGATACTAGGTAACCCCTCCTAGGAATCTATAGGAAGATAGTGTGTGCTGGGTCTAGGAATCTAAAAAGACTAGTAAAGGTATTTAAACCTTTGGGAAGTCTAAAAAGACATTCCTGTTTTACTGCACTCTGGGTGCTGTGTAACACACATGAACAGATGCCTATGGAGTGATCTGAAAACTCCAAAATCAAAGAACACAAGAGCAAATCACACATCAAAATACATGAAAGAGTGGAAAAACAAAGGCTCACACTCTTTCCAGGTAAAAAAATCAAGTCCTGAAAATCCAGAAAAGTTTCTGGGGGTCTCTAAGGTGAAGGGAATTAGCACATTTATGAGAATTCTCCCTAACAGAGTCATCCAGGGAGATGGAGGAGGTTGTGGAGAATGAGACTGATGAAGGCCAGTGCACAGGGTCTGGTGGGGGCTTCCAGGAGGGTGTTCAGGCTGCACCCATGGGCCAGGGACAGGAGGATGTGCAGTGCACAGTGGAGGGAGCTGCCCAACCTCCTGTGCCTGCTCCATCTGATGCAGCAATGAACACCATCGTGGATGCCTCTGCCAAGACCGTGCCCCTGCTTGAGGCCAGGGAAATCACTCCTGAGATGACGCACACCCTGCTGGGTGGGATTGCAAGGTGGAAAGGCTCGAATTTGTTATGATGTGAGAGAATTGTGCAGTGCTCTCACAGCAATGTGTATCGATGACCCTCTAGCTGGCCCAGCTGGCACGTGCGCTGCTCTTGGCTGGTCTCCGTGCACTGGCACATTCCGCTGGCCCTTCCTCCACTGTCTCATCTGTGCCCAGTTGTCTTCCAGGGGCGCCTTCCTTGCCAGTTTCCATAACAGCCCCCTCTACTCCTATCCCACGCACACCGCCCAGTCTGGTGGTCAGCACATCCCTGCCTGAGGTGGAATTCCCGGCAAGTACAGAAGAGGTGGTCACTGTGACGGTCCAGGCTCCTACACAGGAACAGGAATCAGTGGGACAGCTGGCACATCAGGACAATGCTGGTACTGTACCCCCCTCGTAGTGCAACATCCAGATGGCGGGGGTACATGCGCAGGGTGCGCTTGGCCAGGCAGCAGCAGTATAGGAGTGGGCAGAGGGAATCCTCACAGGGCCCAACGACATCGAGGAGGCAAGGGAGGCAGCAACGTTCATCACCTGACAGGAGGAGCATAGGCGATTTAGGGAATTGGTGTGCGTCCGGATGAACTTCAGGATGCAGCTGATGGTGGAGAGTCAGCTGGCTAGGATGGCACGGGTTGCTAGGTTCAGGCCAGAGGGGGTGGAGGGAAGGATACTGAGGCGGGTTGCCATACTGGAGGAGGCTTGCAGGGATGCAGAGAAGGAGAGAAGCTTGAGGGAGAGCCTGCAAGCCATCCAGGACCGAACATTGACCTGCCTCCAAGTGGAGAACGATGAATGTGACTCTGCCCTGTAGGACGTGATGAGAGACTAATGAGCCCACTGCCCATGTATATAGTTAATTGTGTGGTTTTTATTTTTTTACTTTTGTTCACTTTTTCCCTTGGACATTTCCCCCTTCCACGCAGTAGTTTTTTGTAGTGTAAATATTGATAATACAGATCTCTCTTTATTCATCACACAGTTGTTGTCTCTTTGTTCATGTGCTGCATTTTGTTTACTTTGATTTTAGGGTTCTACGTTATTTCGCTGCAGTATTTTTCATCACAGGTTTTTTCATCGCCGTTTTTCTTTTCGAAAAACGTTTATTTTTTTTTATTTTTTTGCAGGGGTTACTCCCCCAAACACCCCTTTTTTTATTCCCTTACACCCACAACCATATATTTAATTTTTTAACCCCCCCCAAAAAAAACAAACAAGTTTTTTTCCAAATAAAAACAGTGATGAAAAAACGCGATGAAAAATACAGTGGTGAAATGCGTGTATACCGATTTTAGTATGCATTTATTCTATGACTGTCACGTGGGTTGGGGGTCTAACTATGGATGTGTATCATACGCTCCTCAATTGTGTAATCATTCTGGGGGGGATCCTCACAACGCATGGCCATTCTCCTAGGTCATTCACCTACGGTACTTTGAGGCCATTTCAATGGCACAATGATACGTCACATTGCATTACTTGCTTTATTATGTCACATATACACGGTGCTTTCACTGTGTAGCTGCTGCTACATTCTGCTGCCCTGTTGCTGTGCCACTGGTTGTGATGTACCTGGGAGTCCTGTAATGAGCTATTGACATGGATTATGCATCAGTGCCCCCTGTTTTAAAGTCTATGGGTGGGTATGTGGCCAGTGTGCTTCATGTTGGTGGCAGGGAAGTGGAGTTGACATAAGTTGTTGATCAGCATTGGACTTGTAGGGGGGATATGTGGCAGGGCCAGGCTGGGGTGGTATCAGAGGTGGTGAGGGCTGGTGGGTGATGTCTAGGCTTGAGGAAGCTGCCTGGGGGTGGCGTCAGAGGTGAAGGGGGCTGGCAGGTGGTGTGAGGATCTGTGGGGCTCCCTCAGGGTGGTGTGTGACGTGAGGGGGGCTCGTGGGTGGTGTCTGGGCTTGAGGCAGCTGCTGTGCAGTAGGGATATTTGGCAGCAGTTTGGGTGCATTGAGCATAGGGTGGAGGGTTAGCAGGTTCACATGGGTGCAGCCATTATTTATGTGGGACCTCACGCAGGTTCACAGGGGTGCAGTCGTTACTTATGGGGGACCTCACACAGGTTCGCCGGGGTGCAACCATTACTAATGGGAGACCTCCCTCAGGTTTGTAGGGGTGAAGCCGTTACTTACGTGGGACCTTGCACAGTTTCGCAGTGTTATAGCCATTGCTTACGTGGTACCTCGTGCAGGTTCGCAGTGGTGCTGCCGTTACTTACGGGAGACCTGGCGCAGGTTCCCAGGGTTTCAGCCGTTACTTACGGGGGACCTTGCGCAGGTTTGCAGGGGTGCAGCAATTACTTACAGGGGATTTCATGCAGGTTCGCAGGAGTGCAGCCATTTCTTATGGGGGACCTCATGCAGGTTCACAGGGGTGCAACCATTACTTATAGGGGACCTCCCTCAGGTTTGCAGGGGTGAAGCTGTTACTTACATGGGACATTGTGCAGATTCGCAGTGGTGCAGCTATTACTTATGTGGGAAGTCGCGCAGGTTGGCAGGGGTGCAGCCGTTACTTACGTTGGACCTCGCGCAGGTTTGCAGGGGTGCAGCCGTTACTTACAGGGGACATTGCAGATGTTCGTAGGGGTGCAGCCGTTACTTACAGGGGACCCCATGCAGGTTTACAGGAGTGCAGCTGTTACATATGGGGGACCTCACGCAGGTTTGCAGGTGTGCAGCTGTTACTTACGGGCCATCACGCAGATTCGCAGGGGTGCTGGGTGTTGTGTCAGTGGTGGACATGGAGGTTTGTGGAATGGTTGGTCTATGGCTATGTTTTTGCTTTGTGTGGGGGCATGTTGTGGGTGTTCCTCGCAAAGCTAGCTTTTCTTTGCAGGTCGGGTTGAAATGCGCATTTGAATCCATGAAAACATGTAGTGCACATTGGAAACTTTGCGCTTAGCGCCATGCAGAGTCGTTCTCAGCATGCAGGCTTTGTAGGATCAATGTGCACGTTTCTATTAATCGGGCCCTCAGTGTACGATGTGCCATTGCTCACATCCTATTCAACTTATATTTATATGCCCTAGAGCACTATTTGTTAGGTAGCAGTCATGATGTCCCTTGTATGTCAGACCGGTACCACTTTCATTTTATGCAGATACTTCTGTTGCTATTGCCCATGCTCCTACAGCACTAGAAATTCTAATTTATGGCTATGTCTGCTTTATAGCTATGCATCAGATGAATGTTAATATTTCTAAATCCCAAAGAACCTAAGCCTGCACTTTTTATGATTAGAAATGAAGCACTGAAATAGTTCACTCATTTTACTATCTGTGAATTTGGTTTCCTGAATCTAGCTGATGGCAGATCATACTTAAAAATGATAAGTTTGAATCATTCAGAATAATCAAGGAATAGTAATGTTTGTTGCGTCATATGGGGGTATATGTTATGTTATATGGTGTTTCCATAGTGCCTACTGCCATTGGTATGGCCTCAAAGCGCTCTGGGTTGAATGCTGGTGGAGGACCGAGGTTTGAGATGTGGGATGTTGAGGAGCCTAGAATGCGTTTGTGCATTTCTAGTCAGTACGAAGATAGGTAGGGTGGCTAAGTCCCTGATGATGACCCATGGATAGCTGGATAGTGTCTGAATGCTGTGATACACTGTCTGGAGAATGGGCGAGTTAAGGTGACTAATTATGTGCACAGCTGGACCAAATTGTTTAGTGGGACTCAGGTGCATTCTATTGGCAGAGGTGATGTGTGTTGTGAAGTCGAGTAGTCATTGCTGCAGAAGTATGTGGGTGGGTGACTGTGCCCGGGAGGAATAACACTCTATTCCATTGTGGTGGAGTGCTATACGTACCAGTGAATGAACGAAACAAAAAAACATATACTGTATTTTTCTGAAATGGCGCCTTTTTATTTTGTATTCATATATTCAAACACTGCAATAAATGTCTTTCAGTTTTTTTCTATGTTAGTAATTTCTTGTTGTAAATTGTTTCTTCCACAAAACATTCACTGTCTTCTTTACGTTTTCCCCAGTTGGTTTGTGGATTGTTTTTCATTAGAATGTAATAATTTGTTTAATTTCTCCAAGTTTGTACAGTTCCTCATCCACAAAGCATTCACTCTTTTTTACGTGTTCCCCAGTTGGTTTGTGGATTGTTTGTCACAAAATTGTGATATTTCTTTTTGATTTTTTGTTATTTAATTTCTCTGAGTTAGTAAACTTCCTCGAGTTTGTAAAGTTCCTCTAAGTTCCTCGGGTTTATAAAGTTCCTCGACACGTGTTTCCCCGTCTATTGATATGACGGTTCTTCAAGATCCTTTTTGGTTAAGTTTCCTTTTTCAGATTATTTATGTTTGTTGGTGATCACAAAAAGAGGTGATGTTATCCTGTGTTGGGCTGAATTGTCTTACTCATAATTCTTAGGCAGTGTTACAATCTTTTGTTCGGCTGAATTTCCTTACTTGTATTCCTTTTTAACAGATTATCTGGAAAATAAACCCACACTATGGTTTTCCAATTGTTGCTCTTAGCATTCACGAGCATTTTTTTGCGGGGTATGCAATATATTTTAGAATAATAACCACCTGATACTAGCCAAATATAATCTTGTGAAAATATAGATGTACATATCAATGTATAGTTCGCTTTTACGGCATAAAGGTATGACATTTATGGCATCTTGCATTTGTACTTGATTGTTAAAAACATGCTTTATATTTTAAGTTAAATGGTACCTTGTTGCGTCTTTCATTTTCTCCTTTCAAATTGGCAAGTGGAAATTACATTGTCCATTTGTATGAGCATTTGTTTGCAACCAAACTCTTGTATGAGATGCCTGTATGAGAAAGGCATGCAGATATTACTAATTCCTTCTTTTATAACGCAGTTTCAGTTAATTTAGAAACCTAAGTGTGCTGGTTTAATGCACACGCTCGCGAGTTGTTAGAGTTCGGGCATTGTTATTACCTTATACTTGTGTTTCTGTTTCCGCTGTAATTTCCCGCAGTCCGCCGATCCGTGTTCGTGTTTCTTGATGTGTTTACGAGCTCCGGTCACATGATAACATTTATTTATCTTACGTGACTTTTTTTGTGCGTGCCATTCTGTTTTCGAGCTCTGGTCATGTGATGGCATTTGTTAGCGTCTGTTGGCGGTTTTTGCAGGACGTCCTAGTGTTGTGCCCCATTTTGGTTTGGGAATGATGTTTTCCCTTACTTTAAACGCAATTGTATGTTTTCTTCAATGCTTTTGGTGATGTATCATACTCAATTTGTCCCAAATTGATGATTACATTCTTATACAGATTTTTATTGAATTTTTATTTTTATGTCCATATTATTTCGTCCTTGTTTTAATTAAAGTGCAAATGTCGCTTTTTCCCTTGCGGTAGCTTCTCATCTTTTTGTATTGCTGGCATTCTCCTAAAACAGTTGTCGATGGTGAGGTTGAACGAGATTCTGGGGTTGTTGTTGTGTCCACTGTTGGTTGTGTTGGATCTAAGTCTGTGTCGCTGATTGAATCTGTATCTGATGATAGAGGTGTTGGTTGAAAAGTAGCTTTTCTGGGTTTGTTTGAAGTAGGTCTTGGCAGTAATTTGACTTGTGGTTTCTGAAATGTGAAGACCCTCTTAAACTTGTAATCCATTTCGTCTCTTATGAATTGCCTTTGTTTTTTCAACTTGGTTGCTTCCATATGTTGGTCTATGATTTTATCGAGTATCTCATAATTCTTGAAGGTTTTTTCTGGGATATTTAATGCTTCAATTTGTTCTTTGTTAATTGCTATCTCCTTGAGTAGTTTGTCATGAGTTTGCTTTGCATTTATAATGAGTTTATGTATCATTTCATTGGATGTATTTGTTAGTAAATCCTCCCAATCTTTTAGACTGTCTATGTCATCTTCTTCAAATGAAGGGAAGATACGGTAACATATTTAAGACGTTTTTTTCGATATTGTTTTCAACTATTGGGCACCAGTAGCTGCCGTAAGGCTGACAAATATTATTTTCACTGTACCAGTGAATGAAGGCTGATATCTATTTACCATGAGATCATGTAACGCGTATCATGAGGTTAGACTGGAGTCCTTTCCGTTCGGGATACTCCTTGTTGTCTCCTCAGGTGACTCATCGGGTGCCCATGCCTTCCTGCCTGGGGATAATAGTTCATCCAGGAGGTGGACTAGATCAATCAGGATGTAGAGGGGAAGAGCCAGATCTTGAGAGCCTTCCGGAAAGTCAGGTGATCCTCTATGCCGCGTATGCTAAATGGAATGGTGCTCCAGATAGTGGGGGCTTCAACTGAGAAAGCAGATCTCCCTATTCAGGTCGATTTTGCAACTGGGATGACAAGTAAAGCTATGCTGGATCTCAGGTTTCTGGTGGGTCTGTAGGGTGTGAGTTTGTGTTGCAGATATTCTTGTCCTGAGTTGTGCAGTGTCGGGTGGTTGATGTACATTGTCTTGAAGCTGGATTGTCGCCCGATCGGCAGCCAGTGAAAGACACAGAGGGTGGCTATGATGCGTTCAATAGGACCTTGGGCAAGAAGGAGCCTTGCTGCATTGTTTTGCACCCAGTGGAGCTTTCTAAATTGTGATGCAGGGGCCCCCAGGTATGGGGAGTTAGCATAGTCTAAGAATGAAAGGACAATAGCCACGATCTTGTCAGCCAGTCCGGTTACATTTTCTGTTTCTGGCATGGCATTTTCTTTACAGGGCATCTACAATAAAGCAAGCCTGATACATGTTATTATGTGACTAGATTGGCATTCTGGTGCAGCTAGTCTCACTATTGGCACTGTGGCATTTCATCTTTACTGGGCATCTATGATAAGGCAAACACGTGTTATTATCTGTCAGACATGTTTTCTTATTGTGGCATAGCATTTGTATTGCCAAAACCATCAGGAATATGTTCTTATGTGCAGGTACTGGCATATGTTTATTTGCAGAGCCAGCGAGGTCATGTTTTATTATAGTTTCATGACACTATGCACTAAGCAAATACAAACATGTTCTTATAGGGGAATACTGGCATGTATAGGTGCAGACAGCCTGGAAATATATGTGGAAAGCCAGAGTGAAAATGTTTTTTATGCTGACATATAGTGTCAGTGTATATCGTGTAGGCATCCGTACTATGCTTGGTTGCTCATTCATATGTGTGGCAAATATTTACGACCCACCAATGACAAATATTATTGGCTGTCACTGCACTTCCCTCTGTCTGATCAGGGGACATTTGGCTTGAATAGATCACTGTTACGAGTTATCGTGTACATATTTCCTGTGGCATGATGGGCAGCCCCTAGCTCTTCCTGGATCGTTCCATCACAGGTAGAGAGGTGGGATTCCAGTATTGTATCTCGTTCTGTTGCGTTTATGCTGAAATGCTGTTCATCGTTGTCTGCTAAAACGTTCATGGATAGGGGATCTAACTCTTTCCCATCATTTCTGCCGTAGTGCTGATGTTACAATAAATACACTGTATATCTTTGAACCTCTGCTCAGTGTGTTTGTTGGACATGGCACCACTAGGAGCATTGTAATTGGGTGCTATGTTCTTAGATCTGCAGGCTTTTTGTCGCAGTTATTTGCCGAAAACGTTCGGTCGTAAAAAAACTCATCAGATTCTTTTTTATATTTGGGGGTCCTCCCCCAAGCCTTCCTTCCCTATTTTGTAGTCCCTATACCACACACTCACTTGCCCCTTATATGCCTTTATCCACCCACGCCCTATATTTTTTTATTTGTTTGTAGGCCCAAAAGTTTACGGCAAAAAAAATGCTGCGAAAAAAAGCCTGGCGATGTAATAATAACGTATCACTGGTAAATGAACCCCTAGGCTGTGTTGACTTGGCATATTCTGAAGCAGGATGAAGGACAATCCCAAACTCGGTTTGAAAATGAATGCCAAGGTCAAACCTGTTCAGAATTTTAGGGTTGATTTCATGCCAATCCCAAAAACAATTACAAAGTCAATCCAAAATGAAACTCCGATGAACTGTTTACTAGCAACTCAAACATGTGTGCCTCATTATCTATGACACTGATAATGAGGGCGCAGAAGAACACTGCCTGTTCCACTCAAAGTGTCATTAGCCTTGTGAGCGTTGGGTCCTGGGAGCACATGTCCTTAGCTGTGAGGATTGTTCTTGTTTGGGATTTTGTATGAGAAAGGCCCAGTGGCCTCTATAGAGAAAGGGCTCATGCACACCGCTAGTTTTGGGAATTCATGTGTGAAATGCTCGATATTGAATTCAGAAAAGGGGGTTCACTGTAATCCATGTCACATTATTATGTGGCCACTGGACGAACACGGGAGTGGCTCTATGGACCAGATGATCCTAAACTAGAGGGGTGCTTTTGTTGGTCCTAGATAGATGTCATATAATACATTTAGGACGTTGTCCCATTTGGTACTCTAAAAAACTTCCAGTGTGCATTGTCTTTTTCTTTAGACATTTATAAGCCTGCCCAGTGCACACCATTCCCCGATTGCCTGCCTCCAATCCCACAATTTGGGATCAGCACTTGTATTTTTGGGTAAATTAGTTTATGCGTTCCAGTGTATCTTTTGGGAAACACGTGACCGTTAATTGCTGAATCCTCGTTATGAAAGTGCTGACAAAAATGTCCTATGCATGACATGCAAAATATTTTACTGAATTAAAGTTGTACATTTTAAATATTGTGTTTTACCAGGAGCTGATGGATGATGCTAAAACGTATGGCTAATGTATATTATGTGATGTTATTTGGCTGCATGCCATATCCCACTGTCATTTACCTGGCCTCTTGCTACACGGTGGCTGGGTTTGGCTATTGTAAAAAAGGGAACAAGCAGATTGATTTTCTGTTTCACTGATGCAGGCAGTTTGTAAGACTCCGGACACTCTGTGTGGGTCTGTTGCTATATGGTGCATGTCAAGAGTACTTCAGATTTCTTGTTCACAGCGCAGCCTCTTATGCATGTAGAATGGGGGTGTTTTGGATTGGACTGTGATGTATAAGTTCAGTGGAGATGTGTAGTATTATGATATTTGATGATATCTTTTGATGGGGGTAATTTCTGTATGTGGGGTCTTTGTTGGTATATATGCTGTATGTTGCAGCACATAATTAGAGCATGCTACTGCATGGAGGAGTCATTGGAGAGATAATTGGGAATTTGGAGCATCCATCCATTGTGGCCATGCCAATGTACTGGTAGTGGTGAACGTCGGGTAGAGCAATTGTGAGGTGAAGTTCCAAGGCACTCTGAAATGGGACAGTGTTCTTAGCAGCAGGCAGCATGACAAGCCGGCCCTGCATCATTTTGTGAAAGAGAAAGGAAGGCAAATGAGAAAAGGTAGTAGTGGGTACTACTTCAAAAATTGAGTAAAATTGCACCAGAGGAACACCCCCATGGAGACACCCAAGAACAGGATTGCGGTAGGCCCTCTAGAAATGAATCATAGAGAAAAAATGACAGTAGGACATAAAATAAAAATATCACAGTGGGTTAAAAGTACATTGGGACACACAGGAAAAAATCCCTAATCACAGTAGGACACCAAGAAGCAGAATTCAATTGGAAACATGGAGGAACAATCAGGAGGACACTGATGAGAAGAATGCAATGGGACACCTGGTAGCAGTTTTGTATTTTGTTGGAAGTCGAATGGTGAACAGGTTAGTGGGGGGCACAAACAATGAAGAAGCATCATATAGCAAGGAGTTCTATAGAACAGAAATGCATGAAAGTGCAGATGAGGTTATTCAATAAGTAAGACAAAGAAGTACCCCAGTATGGGTCTCCGTGCACCATGCCAAGTTCTTAGAACAGGCATTCAGATTCCATCTGGAGACATGATGTCTGTGTTGTTAAGAGAGCATGATCATGGTGGGAGTTTTGGACCCTTGGCTGTGCCTCCTGCAGCACTGATCTGGTTTCCCTCAGAGCAATCCTAGCATCCCTTCACTGCCATCAGACCTGTATCTAAGAGGCATGGAGTCTATAGGCATAAGGAGGGGAGTGGCAAATAGATAATGATAAAGATTGGGGGGATGAAAGAGCGAAGGGACAAGGAGGGAAAGGAAGTGAAAGAACAGGAGTGAAGGGCAGCCAAAGCTGTAAAGGGACAAGAGACATGAAGGGAGGCAAAGAAACAGGAGTGAAGGGGTAAAAAGCACATGCAGAAGGATGTCTAAGAAAGAGGACTAGTAGGAAAGGGATAAGGAAGGGATGCGGTAAAGAGGAAGACAAGAAGAAGAGGGAAGGGAGTTTTGAAGGGGGTGCAAAGAGAGGAGACATTAAAAGACTGAAGGGGTTTTATGGGTTTTGTCTGAGGGTTATTACATAATTTGGGTGGTATTTACACTTGTGGTAAAATGGCAGTAAAATTGTGGTAGCATAATGTATTTATGCTAATGTCCTATATAATGAGACAAATCTCCCCCTCCCTTTTATTTGTATTTTGTTTAGGGTGAATGCAAGTACAGACTATTGGACCTGCACTTATAGGGACAAAACAGCACAAGATGTTTTGCCGGTAACTTATTTATGAAACCAGCCTGCCGTCTTTGATGGATCGGCTCAGCTGTCAGCATGCACAGCTGAGACACACGCATACATGCATCGTTATTTTTTTTAGATTGCTAGCTCGTTCCCAACCTTTACCTCCCACTTTAACATATGTGGCAAATATGTTACTGCTTTTGGGTACACTAAGACACTTACTTGTTATGTCCCCTCTTTGAAAAATAATCCACATAAATACAAAAATGCAATCCCACTGATTGTTTTTTTTATCAATGCTTTTATTTATATGTGTTATAATGTAAACATAGGTTTTGCAATACAGATATTACAAGTTAATATTTCAGCAATAGATCATGAGCCAACTTTGTTCACAATGAAAACATTCATTTTTGAAGACCTTGAAACCTGATGCAATTACAGAATGTACTGTCTAAGAGAAATGACATAAGGTACATAACACAACATTTGTCAACCTTTCCCTCCGTCACATTTCAGTGATTCCCCATTACGCATGCGACAGAAAGGAAACAAAAACGTTGTTCAAAATAAACATTTAACCCTGACTGACTGATGGGAAATGCACACCATCACCTGCACGCTCCTCAAAGTTTCACCATACTCACTTCTAATGTGTAGGATTTCTGTGCTGTTTATCACGCAAGAGCTCCTCTCTGAAACCTCTTATCTGCAAGCAAACTGTTGCAAATTGTTCAGCTGCTGCCAGCCCAGTGAAAAGCCAGCAACTTCATTTCGACCTCCTTCAGGCTGCTGCCTGGTATCTTGCCCTCTCTGCACAGCTTGGCTCTGCTTCTCCATGCACTGCCCAGCTGCAGTCTTGATCTCCTCTCTCCGCAAAATGATGACTGAACTCCACCCCATCTTCTAGCTATATTTATACCATAAGTCTGTCAATTTTTTTGACCCTGCCTCTTTTCCTGCTGTCACGTGTCACCCCAGCTCCCTTCTAGAATCACTGCATTTCTCTATCCGAGCCTCATCCCTCGAGCATATTTGTATCAACCTGCTTTCTACAAGGCGTAATAACACTTTCAAAATAAAGAATACAGCCAATGCATTTTCTTGCACGTTTACATTTCCACTGAGAATCTGCCATCTGAATCACCTTGCACTGCAATGTTAAAGGGTATTTTAATTAATTACTGGGGAAATGTTATTTAATAGGAAATTGTTAGTTGATTACTCTGGGTTAGCTTATTCAATGAAAACTATACATATGGCGAATTCCCTATAGCATGCAACATTTTTACACATGCTCAGTGCATTTCAATTTAGCTTTCTTTGCATTCATTTCACTGCCTCCATTGAAAGTCCAGTTTACTGCCCCCATGAAACCAATGCATTATCTTTTCCTACATATTCCTACAGAGTGAAGAGACAGTAATGAAGGATCACAGAAGGGGAGTGGTAAAGGAGGATGAAGTCATAAGGAAAGCAAATGGTGAAGGGATGTGAAGGGAGTGAAAAACAGTTGTGAATGAACAAGTGAGGTGCGTAAAGGAAGACAGGTCAAGTGATCCAACATGTGAAGGAATAATGGAGGAGGAGTGAGGGTTAGGACAGGGGCGAGGACAAGTGAGAGAATGGGTGAAAGGAGGGGGTGACGTGACAAACAAGCTGTGTGAAGGGGGAGCCAGTCAAAGGAAATGAGTGGTGAAGGGACAGGTGAGCGAAGAGATGCCGTGAGGGATGAAAGTGACTCTGGAGAGGCATGTTAAAGAGAGGTGTATGAAAGGAGAGGTGTGAAGGGGTGAAAGGGCAACTGAGGAATGATCGAGCAGGCTAGAGTAGCTGTGAGTTGCTTTAAGGGGACAAGCAAGAGGAGGGGTGAAAGGAAGGGAGTGGTGAAGGGGTGAAGCAACAAGGAAGGTGGGGAGGGGTGAAGGGAGCAGAGTTAATGGGAGGGAGGGGAGGTGAAGGGACATGAGTGAAGGAGTGAAGCTACAGGAGTAAATACACTAATGGGAGGAGTAGTAAATGGAGAGGGGTGAGTGGATGGGGGTTAAGCAAGAAATAGGGTGAAAGGACATGCAAGAGAATGGGAATGAGAAGAGGTATGAAAGAGGGGTCAAGCAAGAAGGGGTGGAGGGAGAAGAATGGACAAGCAAGACTGTGGCAAATGGTGAGTGGTGAAGGGACCAGCAAGAGGGGTAAAGAGAAAAGATTGAAGGGAAGGGTCAGATGAAGGGCAGGGAATGTTAAAGGGGGCAAAGTGGTTGAAGGGACAAGCAAGAGCAGATGTAAAAGGTGAGGGTGAAGGAACAAGCCAGAGAGGTAAAGGGAACGGGAGTGGGGGCATGACAATAGGTTAAAGGGGAAAGGGTCTGGTGAGAAGAGTTTTTAGTGGTCAAGGAAGTGGGGAGAAAAGCAATCACAGGGGAGGAAGTGGTGGGAAGAGAATGTTGAAGGGGTCTTCAGATAGGAGGGCTGAAGTCTGGTTTTACTGTGCTCCTCATGCCTCCCTACACCCTTTCCTTCTACACCGATCCTGGCGTGTTCCCTTGCTGAAAACCCATCAGCCAGCAGGGAAAGGCCATGTTTCAGGAAAAAAAGAATTGTGACGTCCACATCAGTATACACAAACTAAACATTGAGAAAAAAATATGCCGACTTTGTCAATCAAGATGTAGGCCAAAGGCATTCCTCACATGTACTTATGACATCCTAACATCGCAGAGGTCAGAACTAGAGGTTTCCCTGGTACACGCATCTGAAGCCTTCAACCTGACTAAACCATGGACACGTCATTCCGAACACAGCTTTCCCCGAGCTGAAATACGGCACACCAGAAACTGGAAATCACTCGCAGTGGTGCAGAGCCAGAAAAAACTGAATCTGTAAATCCCCCGCCAGGGTACACACAGAAATTCCTGTAAGCCTTTATCAGAATAACACAATCCTATGCACCCAGTGTCCCATCAGCCAAAGGCAGCACTGTGCCTCCCAGTCAGCTGCACATCAGTAAATCAGGTGACAAACTGCATCAATATCGGTGTCCTCACTGAAGCCCCCACCTCCAAGCATGAGTAAACCCAGACTAACAACGCATGTGTGCCATCCACATAATCATAATGGTCCTCAAGTTTGTTTAGCTCTGAGAAAAGAGGGCAAAGACAGAGACAAAATAGGATCAGTGAAAGTGGAGAGCCGTTTGAGGCTCAGCTGGTTATATTAGTATTCAATGAGGAGAAAGGCATCCAGTAAATATGCTGGGATCTTACTGTAAGGAAAGGATTGAAAACAGCTAAGGGCTTTATGGGACAAGAGTGCTTCATTTCAAAGACAATAACGTGATGCACATTGTTAAAAGTGTTGTAAAGGTGCAAAAGGTATTATAAAGTTACTATGCTGTTGTCCACAGTTTGAAGAACAATCTCCCATTGGGAGAGAAGAGATGCTGCCATATATGAATTTGGTAATGGAGTGGCCGGTCTACAAAGTTTTCCAATGATAGAAAGTGAAACAAGTTTAAACAACAGAAGAAGATTCTAGATCTTTATTTATCAAATAAACTTATATTTGATGTTCCCTTTTTTGTTTTATAGAAAGTAAATCATACAGAGCACAGAACACAATTCTAAATCCAATGGACATCCCACCATTAGCAAAAGAAGACAAAACAATCAGAAAACCCTTCTAATGTCAAAACAGAACAGCTCTTTATTCAGTAATACCAAACACGCCATGAATCACTCATTCATACTCAGTACAAAAATTCCACAAAACTGACACATAATTTTCCATATAATATTTTGTGAATCAATTTCGTTTGGTCCAGAACTCAGGGTACACAAGAAAAACTTCAGGACACTGTAGTTAGCCAGTCCCAACCGGTTTCCAGAGATTTCACAACGTCTTCATCAGGGGAAGTAAACAATACACTAAAAAATTAATGAACATTTTTTATGAAGACAGCCATCCTAAAGAGCATTGCCCATTGTGTCTATATACTTAAACAATTCTATTTACAGGAGCCATAACTAACAATTGATGGTATGGGTATTAAAGAAGAAGCTTGTGGGGAGACAGGGAAACTGGCATTCCCACAGCCAACAGTGTACCAAAACAATTGAACAGTTGTGTGTTCCTGGCCTAGGAAGGGGGAGAGAGGAGAAAAGGGGAGAACACACATCATCCCTGTGTTAGTTGTCACATCGGGCCTTGGACACCACCCAAGTGCTCAGACAGGCTACCAAGCAAAACCAGATTATTAAAGAGCATTCCTGTCACCAAAGTCTAACAATGGATTTTCACCTCAGTGTACAGGTGCAAAAAGGAAAAGGTAAAGAAGGATAAACACATAGACTGTCACTGCATCAAATAATAAGGTAAGCTTTACCTATTATCAAGCGGTTGTCCAAGTTGGATGCATGTGTGCAATCCAAAAGGCAGAGGATGTGCCAACTAAATCTGTTGGCTCCAGATAGTTCAAGAGGGTGGCTGCTGGGCAAAACAGATTAGAAGTGTCAGGACTGTTGAAACTAAAAAAGGATGGAGATTGATTGACATTACAGTCAATTTTTGGAAAGTACCTGTTACTGATGAAAGGAGTTACAAATGCCTGGACATGGAGTCGCCTTAAGGGCTTACCAATGTAGTGGGAAGTGTCCCGTTAGTCACAGGGACATTGGAAAGTGGAGCATCATCATTGCAAAATCAGTGGTGGTCTCCGAATAATTTGAGCAATTAACCACGCTGGGAAACAGAAAAACTAAAAGTCAACTGCCTGTAAAGGGTTCCCACCATAAAGCTACGGCATGGAGGACGCAATCTGGTGAGCTGGAGAAAATTCCTGCCTGTAGTTGGCTACGAAGCACGATATATTATCGCGGCTCCAGATAATAAAACCCTGAACCCTACGTACTGGAGACTGCGAGCTACAGCCGCTAGCCCTGTCATTTGATGCAATGGAGGGTCGACGCATGCGTGATGTGACTTGTTTTAGTGTGAAGACGGCCCCAGTAGCCATTTTGGATTGTGAAAGAATTCCCGATGTAGAAGCAATCTAAGTTTAGCATGTGATCAGGTGATTAAATACTCCCATCATATGATATAACCAAGTATATTTTAATTGCCATGCAACAATATGCAGCCACATGAGCAATGTCTGCTTCAGTGACGGGCCATCCTGATGGTCACCTTGGTGGGTAAACTATTCCTGTTGTAAATGCACTCATCAGGACAGAACAGGGGGCGGGGGCATTAAAATCCCCTAGAAGTGTTTTATAAAAAAAAAATAAAGCAATCTGAAAGACAAACTGAGGGACGTGACTCCACAGGCGAGTTAACCTTCTAATGTATTAAGTAATGATCTTATGGTATTTAAGTTGAGCATCCACATTTGTTCTTTCAAAGTCAAATTACGGGCAAAATGTCATCACTATTGGTTCCTGTGGCTTAATAGACACATAACCAAGTTTGTACCTCTGCAGTGTGTCCTAGTTCACTGTAGTGTACTACCAAGGGAGCCAATACATTTTTAGTCAGTATTTTCTAACGATGTTCAGTAATTCTTAAATGATCCTGTCGACCAGTTTTACCTATGTACTTTTTTTTCACACTGACAGGTAATGGAATATATGACATTAGAGCTTTTGCATGTCGTGAAAGATCTCAAATGCCATGTTCGTCTATTAGTATCAAATGATTTGACTTTTTTAGATAATTTACAAGCAGTACATGAATTGCACGGGTAACGTCCAGTGACTGGTCTGTTCATCACTTCTAAAATGTGATTCTGGGGTGGAGCATTCGTAGTTGATCAAACCAACTTTTCTTTTAGACTTTTTGCCTTTTTAAAGGAAAAGAGAGGGGTTATTTTAATGGCATGTTCTGACTTCTGACATCTGCAGTACATGCCAGTTTTTTTAGAATGGATCCAATGATGACTTGGGCTTGTTGGCAGAATGTGAGTACACATACTGGTCTAGATGTACTTTCCTTGTTTGGATGCTCAATTAACAGTGCTTCCCAGTTTACAAATCGTGCCCTCTTTCTACTGCGGTTGACTAGTTTTTATGGGGTAGCCACACCCATGTAGTTTTTTTTTAAAGAATCTCTACATGCTGTTGGAAAAGATAGTATCTTCTTAAACAGAGGACAATTCCAGATGGAAGGTTGTTAATGGCACTGGGTGGATATTGACTTGAACATTTTAAAGTGGTGTTCCGTTCCATAGGTTTTCGGAACAATTCTGTTTTCAATTGTCCTGCTCTATAGAAAATATGTAAATCCAGGAAATGTATAGATGTTTGATTGGATTCATATGAAAATTTCAAATCCTGATCTAGGTTCTTGAGTCAGCCGATAATGTCAGACATGGAATTTTTGGACCCGTTCCATATAATGAATATATCATCAATGTATCTGTGAAATAGCCCAATTTGGGGAAAGAATGGAGCAGCATCACATAAAATCTTTTGTTCCTTCATTATTGAGATATATATGAGATGGCCAGTCTTGGTGCAAAGGAGCAGCCCATAGCTGTACCCTTTATTTGAACGAAAAAGTCCTTTTTAAATTTGAAAAAGCTGTTCTGAAGGACCAAAGCTGTACATTTTAGTAAGAAGCTGGTGGGTACTGGATGTGGCATGGGATGTCGATTGAGAATGGTTTCTAAGCTTTTGAAGGCTTTGTCTTGGGTGTAAGAGGATTCAATTCAACACTACAGCTAAGTAAATGCCTGGTCTGGGATACTGAATGGAAACCCTTATTGATATATCTTTAGGTACAGTTCATGAGTTCTGGATGACTACCCCCATATAACACCCCTCTCATAGAATCCCCCTGACTCCACTGAGCCAAGAAGTAGTTCTGTTTTGCAAGTTTAAAAGGTTTATTTGAGAAATAAAACAAAATATAGATAGCACGCTTTTATAATCAATTAATAATCGATATCACCCTTAAAAATATAATGTTAATCGACAATGGGTAATCTGAGACTAGCACACTTCTTTACCATCAATGAGGAGTTGGTGTAGGATGGATAAGGCAGCGAAAATACTTTTATGGTTTCAAATGGATGCAATGTTGAATGAAAATGCAGTACAGAAACTAACTAATATGGTTTCACAAGATATCATATGTTCACTTTTCCCCTGGTGGCAATTCACCCCCCCCTCTATATGCAATGCAAGGAGATGGAAGTAACACACACAGTTCTCAGGAATGCAATCAATTACAATACGAAATTCAAATCCCACCCCAGCAAGCTTAGAGAAACAGGTATGAGTTTTAAAACACAGGCCCAAGTGCTTTGAATGTGGTGGCAATGAAGTGAGAAATATGCTGAAAATGCTTTTAATTCCCTTTAGGAGGTTCAGGGTGAGTGAGAGAGATACTTGGGATGAGCTCAGGCTCACTTTAGCAATGATTCAGGGATGGTTATTAAGAGGCAAACAAATTTTTAGCAAAGGAAAGCAAAAAGCTGCTATCTTTTTACAGGTAAAGAAATCAGGCCAAATCGCAAATCGCGGCAAAATTTGCGAGTGCGTGAATCGCGATTACGGCAAAAGTATAAGGAGTAGCAAGTACCAAGTTCCTAGGACAAACGGTTCCAGAGATATGAACGCTTTTGTAAAGGTCGTTTTTCGGATTTAAAGTAACTCAAATTGACAGGTGACAGCTTTGAAAATGACAGGTGACACGATTTCTAGGAGACAGTCTAATCAGATTACAATAGTTGGATTAAATTATTTTAACTAAGAGCTCATTTCTGTCACAATCTGATCCAAGTACTCACTCCTAGCTTTGAAAGAACTGGACCTCGCCACGGATCGGGTCAGGATTGGCTGCGGTTCCCTCGCCACGGACGGTCTCTGCACGCAGCGCCTGGGTCAGCTCCGCTCTGCTGGGTCTGTCATACACCGGTTCTGCTCACAGCATCTGGGTCAGCTCCCCGGATACAGCGGCCTGTGGTTCTCTGGATCTCTGGTCTGCATTCTGGGTGTCTCTGCTTTCTCTGGGTACAGCACTGCTTCTGGATCTTTCTGGCGCAGGGTTTCAGGCCAGAATCAACAGCTCAGCCCGGCTGTGAATAGTCTGCAAATGATTTTGAGGCCTGCTGAAGAGAACTCAGCTTGCGGGTTAGGCCGGTTCTTTACAAATTCTGAAGTAAAGTCTTGGTCTCTGAAGATTGATGGATTGAAGTCTGAAGTCTCCCGGCAGAGCGTCCCGCGGAAAGTGAAAAAGGGATTTCCACTTGTCCTGCACTGTCTGCTTTTATGTGTTTTGAAAGTGGGTGTGTGTACGCAGCATCACTAAGCCAGCCCCTCTCTCAATTTATCATTGGCCAAGCTTTCCTTTCTCCCTTGATTGGGCGAACTGAGTTGTGAGTCAGAGTGATGAGGCAGATTTTATGGCCAGAGGGCCCTCCCCTTGTCAGATTGCACACAAATCTATATTTGATCCAAATACATATTTTCCCAAATACACGGTTGTTTTTACATCACCTACATACATCATATATCACAGGAGGTAGGCACTGTTCCGACTCTGGCGTTTCTAGGAGCTTGGGTAAAGAAATGGCAACTTATTTTCGATTTTAGTGGGTTATGCAACATTGGTTTTTCATTAAAAAATTATACACATATACACGGCCTGTCCATACATACTCCAGTAAATTCCCATGTCTCTAGCTTCAACACAGAGTCTGTAGTATCAATAAATAGCGGGGTTTTGCCCCAGAACATCACACAAATTGGAGTTTGGGCTTGAATTGTGGGCAAAGTTTTCATTTTAAGGATCCCCAAATTTCACATTTCTGTCATCTGGTTACCAAGAATTATCAGTGTTTCTGTAAAATATATATTTGCTTTCAATTCAAAGTACTGCAGTGTTTGAGTCCGCCCCCAAAGTTTGGGGATGACAGTGATCACATGTCTCTCCTGGCTGGCAGATCTTTGTTGACAGAAAACAGTCAAAATCACCATATCCTATTCAAGGGAAAAGGTCTTTTGTGTGGGCTCCAGCAAGCTGGGGTCAACAGACCAGGGGCCCACTTTGCATTTGGTTAGCATGACCATGTGATATCCTGGGCTTTCTGAGGTGAGAAGGTTTCCCAGCCTTTTGGCCTGTTAATCAAATCAGATTGTCTCTGGGAACAGCAGGTGGTTAGATTTCTAATTAACCCACAGTCTTTTGAAGTCCCAATTGTCACAGAAGGCTGATTAGCTTCTGAAGTAGCAGTTCTCCTGTCAGAGTTTAAACCGCTAGCGCCGCCTTGAGTCCAAAGCGGGTACTGCATGCATTTATTTTTTTTGGATCAGTCTTGAATTAATGCATTTCAAACAAGAGTTTTTACATGGAAGTATATTATCCAGGTTCAGCACATGGCACTGGTGTGGTTCTGCAGTAAAATAATTTTGTGCCCATAATTTAGCCATATTTGACCTGAAGAAAATGAATTCCCAATAGTTATGGGTTGCTTTTGGCAATCAGCATTGCCCCTTTTGCAATGGTTTCAGGCTACTGTGTGTAGCCCAATGGTGGTTTTAGGCAGTGCCCTTCTGTGCCCACAACATAGGCAAACATGGGTGGCAGCCTATTCTTCATGCATTTCCCTGTGCATTTTCTGGGAAGTTCTGGCCATCATGATGTTTTCAATGGCAGTAAGGCACAGTTTTTGTGGTAGGGCTCGGATGCATGGGTAAAAACATCCCACAAGCCCCCCCTTCTTGCGATGGCCATTCTGATCCTTCACAGATGGAACTCGCAAGATCTGGGATGTTCTCCTCATCTTCTTCCGGTAGATGGCACAGTTCAGCATCTTTTCCCCCATCCGGTTAGATCAATCGGTTCTCCTCGCCGGTCCAGATGGGAATATTGGGCGGTACCCCGGGCCCCTTGGGTCTCTGCTCCCGGTCCCCGGTCGTCCTCCTTGGTCAGTCTCCAGGTTTTCTTTCTCCTAGGACGACAAAGGAAAAGCGGCAATACCTATTCGTAGACATTTTTCCATCACTACTAATGGTGTGGCAGACATATACATTTTATAGTTTAATATACCTAACATTTTACTTTTGAGATACAAGTTATCATTCAAAGACAGTGGCTTACAAGAGTATAATATTTCAGAGACTATATGTGGGATATTTTAGGGTTTAAACTGAATTAATCTGGAGCGGTCCCCTCTGGTATTGCAGAGGACTCCTCCAGTTACTGCAAAGTGTGCCTGGGATGGCAACACTTTAGCTGGTTAATATGGACCCACTTGTCTTCCCCTTCCGCCAGACTGCCTTTGGGGATGCAGATCTTATAGGCAACAGGGGAGATCTTGTCAATAATTTCAAACGGTCCCTTCCATGTAGGCAAGAATTTTCGCTGTTTGGCCTAGTTCCTTTGGAAATTGTATAGATAGACCTGATCACCCACCTTATATTCCTTTCGGGTAGTTTTTAAATCATAGTGGGTCCTCATGCTCTCGGCTGATCTTTCTAGATTCCGCTGAGCATAGGCAAAAGCATTCCGAAGGTGTTTCCTTAAATTCTCCACATAGTCATGAGTTGTGGAGGCATTTATCAACGTTTGCTCTTGGGTTCTGTAGAGCAAATGCTGGGGAAGCACCATCTTGCGTCCAGTCATCAACTCAAATGGTGACATTTTGGTTGCAGATGAAGGGGTAGATCTGATGGCCATTAGGACCAGAGGTAATCGGATATCCCAACTTGGCCAAGAATCTGCCACAAACTTTTTTAAGATGCTCACAATGGTTCGGTTATATCTCTCCACTGCTCCAGAAGAGGCTGGCCTGTAAGCAATGTGTAGCTTCCTTTTAACCCCCAGTATCTCCCACATCTTTGTCATTACTTCACTGGTGAAGTGGCTACCTCTGTCTGACTCAATCCTTTGAGGTAGACCAAAACGGGGAAAAGATGTGGTTAATCATCAGGGCAGCTCCTGTTTCTGCCTTGCAGTTTGGGGCTGGGTGACATTCCACCCACTTGGTAAACAAGCATGTAACGGTCAACATGTACTTGTTTCCTCTAGACGAGCGAATCACAGGGCCTACAAAGTCGATTTGCAAATCTGACCATGGCAGTGTCATCCCCCTCTTTTGGAGAGGCGCACGGTGTGTGAGGGATGATGGCTGAAATTGTGCACACACCAGAACCCCTTCAAGTATTGGTTGAGGTCCTGCCCCATGTGTGGCCAGTATGCAACCTCTCTTAAGATTTCCAGTGTTGTGTGAAACCCCCTATGACCGGCGGTGGCCGCATCATGGGCGTGACTTAACATCAGGCTTCGGAATGAGGTAGGAACCACCCACTGATCATGGCCAGCTTGAGATTTCCTTACCAACAAACCGTCTTGGATCCGGAACATCTTTGGACATTTCATGAACACTCTAAGGTCCTCTTTCCCAATGTAATCGGTATCCGGCAAGGGAAAGTTCTCAGGGTCCTCAAGGTGTTGGTAAAACTTACCAATAATTGATCCCCCTTCTGAGCTGTAATCAAATCAGCATTGGGGGTCTCCTTACTCCATTGTGCAGTTGAAAGATCATTGTGAGCATTTGTCTGGGACCTAGTGATAGCAGTGACCTGGATTTCCCCCAACAGAGACTCTATTTCTATTAGATCCCCTTGGATGGCCCTGGTTTTGGCCAGCTGATCAGCTAAGTCATTTCCAGTTTTGTCTGGTCCCTCTTCTTTGGAGTGACCCTTGATCTTTTTCCAGTAGATGGTCACCCCATTCGATGTGACCAGATCATCAATGTTTTGAATTAACTTCCCATGTTTCAGGGGTTTGTTATTAGCGTATAACATGCCTCTGGTTTTCCAGTTGACCAGGTGCTCCACGAACCCGTTCCGTACATAATCCGAATCTGTGATTATGACCAGTTCGTGGAGTTGATGCTGGACAGCAGTGAGGATGGCCTGATGCACAGCCATCAATTGTGCCACCTGACTACTTCGGGGACCAATTTTGTATCCAGCGGAGGGTTCTGGGAACTCCTTCACCCATGCATTCCCTACGCCAGCCACCAGTTCTTTCTCCCTGTTGTGGTCAACATGGTAAGAGCATCCATCCACATAGACAGTGGGCATTCCCTCACACTTGTCTTCTTCAAAGACTTTGTGTGGGGAATTAAGGTATGCCTCCATGTTGTCCTTGATTTTTAGACTTTCGTCCTCGAGACAGTTTTCTCTGGCACAATCATGGAAGTCAGCCAGACCTTGCGCGAGGGGACTCTTCTTGTTTTGGCCATATCTGACCTCCACAGGAAAGCCTTGCATTGACAGAATCCAGGAAGTAATTTGGGAATTACTCACATTTCCGGCCCGGATTCTGTCACTTTGGAGATATTGCAGAGGCTGGTGTGGAGTCTCCACTATGATGTGTTCTCCCTGGATAAACGGGCGGTGATTCTTCAATGCCCACACCGTTGCCAGGAGTGCCTTCTCACAATCGTTGAATTTTTCCTCCACAGAGGATAAAGTTTTGCTCGCATAGGAGATTACTTTATTGACCTTGTCATGCTTTTGGTATAATACTGCCGTCAAGCATGTATTAGAGAACCCTGTCTCCAGGAAGAACTCCTTGTTTCTGAAGGGTAAGCTAGGCAAGGCGCTTGTGAGAGGCTTCTTTTGAGTTGTCTTACCACCTCGGATTGTTCTGGACCCCATTCCCACTTGACCCCCACCCTTCAAGAGATGAATCAGGGGTCTAGTGATCTCTGCGTAGCCTTCAATGAACTTTCTGCTGTAATTAGTCAGTCCAAGGAGGCTCCTTAGTTCCCGCAGAGATGTGGGGTCTTTCAGTTTCTGGAGTGCTTCCACTTTCTTTTCTTGGGGACAGAGACCCTGAGGAGTAATCTCATGCCCCAAGAAATTAACACGGGTTCTACACCACTGTGCTTTCTGAAAGGAAAGTTTTGCTCCAGCGGCCCTCAACTGTGTCAGAACATAACGGATCTCCGCTATGTGTTCCTCCACAGATGAACTTTTGATGAGGACATCAACTACATAAGCCAGGTTACCCCTCGCACCCAGGTCGGGCATGGCCTTATGTAGGAAAATGTTGAATTCATTGCCGGAGTTGAGGTATCCGAAGGGAGTCCGGGTCCATGTGTACTGCTGGCCCCCAAAGGTAAAAGCCAGTTTGTATTGGTCCTCCCTACTGACAGGCACGGTCCAGTATCCATTGGTCAGGTCTATTGCTGTGAATACCTGTGACCCCTGAATCTGGGCCAGCCCTTGGTCAATGTAGGGCAGAGGCCATCAGGAAGTATGGACCCGTTTGTTGAGCTCCCTAAGGTCAGCGCAGAGTCTCCACTGGCCGTTTGGCTTCAATATTCCCTGCACCGGATTAATGAAAGTGCTGTGGACTGGACGGATTATTCCCCGGGACTCAAGGTTCTTAATTATTTCAGTAAGGGACTCCATGGATGCGAGAGGCAGGCGATATTGCTTCACAAACACCAGAGTCATTCCAGGGTCCGTGGGAATTGTTGTGGTGTGGATGTCGGTGCGACCACAGTCATATGAGTCTACCGCAAAGAGATCTTGGAAATCCAAGAAAACTTGTTTCAACTTTTGCTTCTGTTCCAGAGTCACACAGGCATCAGCTAGGTTGACTCTCTCTTCCACCATCTGCCTGAAGCCTGGAAAGACTTCTGGTTTGGCTATCTCAGCGGCCTCCTCCAGCTGGGTGGAGAAGTCCCTGGTCAGAGTGCTGATTTGGACTGGAGGCTTCAGGTGGGAAAGGCAGCCCTCATGGACCTGGAAAATCACCTCATCCCTCCTGAAGTCACAAGTCACATCTTCCTTACAATAAGGGAAAGAAGTGTACACCAGGACGTTCCCCCCATGCCGGGTGAAAATCCTGTCTGGTGTTGTATTGTCCTCACTGTCACTGTCAAAACAGTCCTTGGGGATTGGTCCTAACAGTTCATTTCCTAAATCAATGGAGAAATGTCGATCATCAATCGCCATTCCAATAATGGTGCCTGCGGCTAGAGTAATACTCTTTAAGTCACTGTTATCCACCTCTATTGGAATGGTGTCATGTTCTATGTTGACTAATGGTGTTGGGTTTACCCCTAACCCTTGCTGTTGGAGAGAAGCATTTAGATGGATATAAGCATCAGGGTTTTGCAATTTTTGTCCTCTTTTAACTTTCACTTCCAGGGAGAATTGTCGGGTCCTTTCTGGGATGGTGACTTCCTCTTTGAGCTGAATTTCAACTGCACAAGGTAGCAATTGAGCTGACCTAAATGCTTTTTCTGGATCATCAAAGCCCATGGGATTATCCGCTAATCGGGACCAAGCTTTGAAGTTTATTAGGTCCAAACTAATGGCAAAGCGATTGAGAATGTCACTGCCTAAGTAAAAGGCGGCAGTGACGGCTCGCACGACCCAACAATTATGGACTATGCTCTTGTTGCCAATGGAGATTTTGAGCATACACCTGCTTGGCAGGAGATGTTTGGAATTAGGTGCTTCTAGGTCCATTTCCCATTTGTCTATCAGTTTGAATGTGGGAATAGCTGGATCTTTTGGGAGTTGGCGGAACATGGCTTCGCTGATGAAGCGCTTACCGTTGTTCACACACACTCGAGCGAGAACAGAGTCCTTCCCATCATTTAACTGAACAGGGATGAACAACTGCTTTCCAATTTGCTGAATATCAGCCAGGCTCTGAGCTGATTTCACATCTTTCTGGACTATAGGAGTGGGAGTTTCTGATTGTGGATTAGTAAAGAATTTCAGGGTGTTTCCTTCCAGTGTGGAATACCACCTTAACTGGAAGGAAGGTTGATTTTCAGAAGTCGAGAGGACCCCCCACCACCAGTCTGTTGTCCTACTGCTGTTACTGTCACGTCTGGAATTTGGTTGTTCTGGAGGTGAAATTCTACTTGGTCAGATTTTTGTTCAACCATGTGGCAGGTGCCGTTTCAACTGACATGGTTGACACTCTCTTTTAATTTTATTGGTCGGATAGTCTGGGTCCAGAGGACCTTGTTTACACAATCTATTAGGGGTGACAACCTTCTCAGGAGGTCATTCCCTAGTAAACAAGGGGTGCCCTCTGGAGTCACTACTATGACCGGGTGTTTCACCTTGTGTCGCCCAATTTTGATGTCCAAATCTGCAGTCCCCTCGACAGGAATTTCCTTCCCGTCAAAGTTCTGCAGTTGTCCAGGAAGAGAGGTGAGGGGAATTCGGTAATTCTCCCCCTTCCTGCATTTAGTTCCTCAAAGGCCCTTTTGGACAGAAGGGTAGCTTGGGATCCAGTGTCCACCAGTGCCAAAATTGTACCCTGCCCCTGTACTTGTACCGGGGCATAGTATCTTCCCTCCTTCTCCTCAAGGGGGCACAGATAATGCACATTTTTGGACAACTGGTGGGCTAAATTTCTGGTTTTGGACATTGCTAGCGAAGAGATTTGGGCAGAATTCTGTGGAGAGCCTTGGGAATCTGAAAGAAAAAGTTGGCAACTGGAGATCAGAGCCATTGTGGGTTCCCCTGGTTCCGGTTCGGGGCCGCCCCGCCCTTTTTGGAGGCATTCATCGGGATGGGCTTGATCCTTGGGATTTTGGTATTGTCGGTTCTGGGATGAGATGATGGGCGGCGGTAGCTCAGTCTCCACATCTCCCCAGTCTGGATTGGAATCCCTTGGGACCCATTTTTCCTTGGGAGGAGTTCCCCCATCTCTGAAGGAGAAGATCCTTTTCCCAGGATCTTCTGAGGATCCCTCTCCCTCAAATTGGAAGACCTGTACCTCCTCCACAAAGTGGGTCTGTTTGGGTCTGTTTGGGTCCTTTGTTTCTCCTACCCCCCCCTCTGCTCCTTGGGAGGCAGGCTTTCAGGGGCAGGAGATTTTGTTTCCGGTTGCTGGTTTTCCAGGGGCTGTTTACAAGTTGGGAAGGAAGCTTCCTCCAAGGCTTTACACCCCCCTTCCCCTTCCCCTTGTGCCTCCTCCCTGGGAACCTGTGGGTTATCGGGGTGCTGCCCCTGTCATTGTTCTGGAGCACCAGGTCCAGAGTTTGGGGCATTCTGCGGTGGCATGCTCATCTGAGGGTTCTGTTGAGCCCTCAGTATGTGACCCAGATCCCGTTGCCATATTTTGGACCTGGCGCTCAAGTTGTGAAACCCGCTCAGGCTGATACGGGGCTCTATTTTCTCCCCTGGGCTGATCCCAGGAAGGGTAGCTATCCCTTCTCTGGTAATACCCCAGATTGGGACGATTTGGGTACCCCTTGGGCTGGAGGAGTCCACACATAACCCAGGATGGATCGGTTTCCTTTGTAGCGGGGACTTACATAGTCAGGGGAGCGGGGGACCCATTTGTGGGACTACCTCCTCGACTCCCTGTCTGTGACTGGCCCGAGGGCCTTCTGGGCTGTGAATTATTTGGTGCAGGCAGGTTTTTAGGCCCCCCCATCTCCAAATCTAAAACAGGGGCAACCTTTACCTCTGCCACCTTGGCAACAGCAGCGGTGTTGTTGGTTTTAGGGTTTTTCGGCGGATTATTTTTATTTTCGATGGGCTTCTGCACCTCATAGATCCGTGTAGCCTGTTCAATGACCCAGTCTAAAGATCTTTTCTCATGAAAATCTCTCACGAGCTGGGTCATTATGTATTTGGGTAAGGCATGGAAAAATGTATTGATAAATTCTCTGCTATCCGTGCGCACCCTTCTGGTGGTCTGCGCAAAAGCACGTTTTAATTCTTGCACAAACTCTTGTGGGGCCTGATCCTCCCCACATTGCAAATTGCAGGCTGCCTTGCGAGCCTCTTGAGGATTTCTGTGAACAGAAAAATGTTTCAAGATGGCCGCCTTATAGGTGGACCATCTTAAATGATTTTGGTCCTCCAGCCCCACAAAGAAACTGGAGTATTCTGGGGAGAATGTCCATTTGACGTACTGGATGCAGCTACTGCTGTCCTTCAAATGGAAAGTCTCCATCATTTGCTCATAGAGCTCCAAGTGTTCCCAAACGGAATACTTGGCGTTCTTATGATAAGGAGTGATGACACTCCTGATTGCCTTTATTTGTTTCAATGGGTCCTTAAGCAAGGCCCTTTTTGCCTTATTGGCCTTTTTGGTTCGGGTAACCCTGGTCCATTCATCCTCTGACTCAGAAGCACTGCTCCCAGAGGTGCCCGTCTGATCTTCCAGGTTTTCCCGGATTCTGCGAGCCTGGGAAGGGCTAGCAGAATGTGGGGACCTGGTCTCCTGTGTCCTGTGACACTCAGAGGAGTCTTCAGATCCCTCCTTGCTACCAGGATTTGCTGGGTATCCCTCCCACTGACCTAACTGGGCAGAGGTTTTCAGGATGCCCTTAATGGGCCTACTCTCCTGGGGTTCCCCACTAAATTGCACTGTGCTTAGCTGCCCATACCCAGATACCCGCCCATCCATTCCTGGGATGTACTGGCCTATGAGCCCCATACTTCTAGCTGGATAGTAATCTGCCATCCCCGTGGCCCTGGGCTCATGTGCGCGAGGGGACATGGGGGTGGCGGAGTCCAGGGACTGGGAGAGATGAAGGCCTCTGGTACTAGGGCTCCTGAGGTTATGCTCAGGAGTTTCTCTTTCCCAGCGAACCTCATCTCTATCTGCCCCTGCTTCCTGTTGCAATGCAAGAGCCTGCGCCTTCAGTTCCTCAGTGAAGGCCTTACTAGACTCTATAAGTCTCTCCTGCATCGCTACCTGTTGCTGGAGCCTATCGTTGTGCTGACAGAGAGCCTCATTTTCTCTCTGTGCCTCCTGATTGGTCTTGGAGTACTGGGCCAGGCTCTGCTGCCGGAGGGTTACCTCCTGAGCTGTGTCCCTATTGGCCTGCTCCTTTCTGCCAGATCATCCTCCACCCTCCTGGTGTGCTCTAACAAGTTCTGGTGTTCTTTTTGGAGGTCACCCAGTCCCTGGAGGGCCAGGTGATTTTCTTCCATTTTCCTTTTTAAGTGGCAGACTTCCTGGCCTAAGGTATCCCTTTCCTGACTAAGAGCCTGCATCTGTGCTGCCAGGTCGTCCCTTTGCCTTTGGAAGGCACCAGCTTTCTGGCGCTCCTGATCAAACTCTGCCTGGGTATCCAGGTCTTTCAGAATCAATTTATTGCTTTCCTCTTTCTCTCTGTCTAATCGAATTTGCAGGGTGGCTACCTGCTCTGTGCATGCCCTGTTGAAGTCCAGTTGTTGTTGCAGCTTTTTCTGGCTCTGCAGAAGGGAGTCCAAACCTTCTTGGTACTCCTTCTGCAAGGCCAGAAATCTGGTATCCTGGTCTGTCTTTTCCTGTTGCAGTATAGCCATGTCCTCTTTTATTTTAATGATATACTGCCTACTATCATTTTCTGACTCCTGGCTCCTCTGCAGCCTCTGCTCAGAAGAGACCAGGTCAGATTGGGCCTTTTCTAACGCCATCTGTTGCCTATTTGCCAGATCTTGGCCTTCAGCACATTTGTCCTGCATGGCTCCCATATATAGATACAAATTTGCTGCTATCCTAACCATCTTGTCATGTTCATCTTTAACTTTAGGAGCCATGTATAATTCACTCAGGGCCACATGTAATGGATCCTGATCTCTCCATATATCTGACCCTGTTTCAGTGACCTGTTGCGCGATTGCCTGCAACCAGACCATTTGGTCCTGATGAGTCCACTCACCTCTCACAAATAGCTTATGTAAGAAGTGCTCTCTGGCTTCATATCTACCAAGGTCGTCATTCTGGAATTTGAGTTCCTTCCTGGCTTACAGAAGTTTGTATTTTATTTTTGCAAAACAGACCGTTTCCTTAGAGCGATCCTTTGAGGAGTGCTTTACAGCGTAACACAGTGTGGTGATCCAACTGGATGTATGTCTCTTGTCAGTTAGCACACTGTATTAATCTGCACAAGTGATAAATCTAACCCACAATATCCGGCTCGAGCCCCCACTTTGTAAGAGGATTCAATTGAACACTACAGCTAAGTCAATGCCTAGTCTGGGATACTGAATGGAAACCCTTATTGATATATCTTTATGTCCAGTTCATGAGTTCGGGATGACTACCCCTATATAACACCCCTCTCTTAGAATCCCCCTGACTCCACTGAGCCAAGAAGTAGTTCTGTTTTGCAAGTTTAAAAGGTTTATTTGAGAAATAAAACAAAATATAGATACCACACTTTTATAATAAATTAATAATCGATATCGCCCTTATAAATATAATGTTAATCAACAATGGGTAATCTGACACTAGCACACTTCTTTACCATCAATGAGGAGTTGGTGTAGGATGGATAAGGCAGCGAAAATACTTTTATGGTTTCAAATGGATGCAATGTTGAATGAAAATGCAGTACAGAAACTAACTAATATGGTTTCACAAGATATCATATGTTCACTTTTCCCCTGGTGGCAATTCACCCCCCCCCCCTATATGCAATGCAAGGAGATGGAAGTAACACACACAGTTCTCAGGAATGCAATCAAATACAATACGAAATTCAATTCCCACCCCAGCAAGCTTAGAGAAACAGGTATGAGTTTTAAAACACAGGCCCAAGTGCTTTGAATGTGGTGGCAATGAAGTGAGAAATATGCTGAAAATGCTTTTAATTCCCTTTAGGAGGTTCAGGGTGAGTGAGAGAGATACTTGGGATGAGCTCAGGCTCACTTTAGCAATGATTCAGGGATGGTTATTAAGAGGCAAACAAATTTTTAGCAAAGGAAAGCAAAAAGCTGCTATCTTTTTACAGGTAAAGAAATCAGGCCAAATCGCGGCAAAATTTGCGAGTGCGTGAATCGCGATTACGGCAAAAGTAGAAGGAGTAGCAAGTACCAAGTTCCTAGGACAAACGGTTCCAGAGATATGAACGATTTTGTAAAGGTCGTTTTTCGGATTTAAAGTAACTCAAATTGACAGGTGACAGCTTTGAAAATGACAGGTGACACGATTTCTAGAAGACAGTTCTAATCAGATTAAAATAGTTGGATTAAATTATTTTAACTAAGAGCCTATTTCTGTCACAATCTAATCTAAGTACTCACTCCTAGCTTTGAAAGGACTGGACCTCGCCACGGATCGTGTCAGGATTGGCTGCGGTTCCCTCACCACGGACGGTCTCTGCGCGCAGCGCCTGGGCCAGCTCCCTGGATACAGCGGCCTGTGGTTCTCTGGATCTCTGGTCTGCTTTCTGGGTGTCTCTGCTTTCTCTGGGTACAGCACTGCTTCTGGATCTTTCTGGCACAGGGTTTCAGGCCATAATCAATAGCTCAGCCTGGCTGTGAATAGTCTGCAAATGATTTTGAGGCCTGCTGAAGAGAACTCAGCTTGTGGGTTAGGCCTGTTCTTTACAAATTCTGAAGTAAAGTCTTGGTCTCTGAAGATTGATGGATTGAAGTCTGAAGTCTCCTGGCAGAGCGTCCCGCGGAAAGTGAAAAAGGGATTTCCATTTGTCCTGCACTGTCTGCTTTTATGTGTTTAGAAAGTGAGTGTGTGCGCAGCATCACTAAGCCAGCCCCTCTCTCAATTTATCATTGGCCAAGCTTTCCTTTCTCCCTTGATTGGGGGAACTGAGTTGTGAGTCAGAGTGATGAGGTAGATTTTATGGCCAGAGGGCCCTCCCCTTGTCAGATTGCACACAAATCTATATTTGTTCCAAATACATATTTACCCAAATACACAGTTGTTTTTACATCACCTACACACATCATATATCACAGGAGGTAGGCACTGTTCCAACTCTGGCGTTTCTAGGAGCTTGGGTAAAGAAATGGCAATTTATTTTCGATTTTAGTGGGTTATGCAACATTGGTTTTTCATTAAAAATTATACAGATATACACGGCCTGTCCATACATACTCCAGTAAATTCCCATGTCTCTAGCTTCAACACAGAGTCTGTAGTATCAATAAATAGTGGGGTTTTGCCCCAGAACATCACACAAATTGGAGTTTGGGCTTGAATTGTGGGCAAAGTTTTCATTTTAAGGATCCCCAAATTTCACATTTCTGTCATCTGGTTACCAAGAATTATCAGTGTTTCTGTAAAATATATATTTGCTTTCAATTCAAAGTACTGCAGTGTTTGAGTCTGCCCCCAAAGTTTGGGGATGACAGTGATCACATGTCTCTCCTGGCTGGCTGGCTGGCAGATCTTTGTTGACAGGAAACAGTCAAAATCACCATATCCTATTTAAGGGAAAAGGTATTTTGTGTGGGCTCCAGCAAGCTGAGGTCAACAGACCAGGGGGCCACTTTGCATTTGGTTAGCATGACCATGTGATATCCTGGGCTTTCTGAGGTGAGAAGGATTCCCAGCTTTTTGGCCTGTTAATCAAATCAGATTGTCTCTGGGAACAGCAGGTGGTTAGATTTCTAATTAACCCACAGTCTTTTGAAGTCCCAATTGTCACAGAAGGCTGATTAGCTTCTGAAGTAGCAGTTTTCCTGTCAGAGTTTAAACCGCTAGCGCCGCCTTGAGTCCAAAGCGGGTACTGCATGCATTTTTTTTTTTTGGATCAGACTTGAATTAATGCATTTCAAACAAGAGTTTTTACATGGAAGTATATTATCCAGGTTCAGCACATGGCACTGGTGTGGTTCTGCAGTAAAATAATTGTGTGCCCATAATTTAGCCATATTTGACCTGAAGAAAATGAATTCCCAATAGTTATGTGTTGCTTTTGGCAATCAGCATTGCCCCTTTTGCAATGGTTTCAGGCTAGTGTGTGTAGCCCAATGGTGGTTTTAGGCAGTGCCCTTCTGTGCCCACAACAAAGGCAAAAATGGGTGGCAGCCTATTCTTCATGCATTTCCCTGTGCATTTTCTGGGAAGTTCTGGCCATCATGATGTTTTCAATGCCAGTAAGGCACAGTTTTTATGGTAGGGCTCGGATGCATGGGTAAAAACATCCCACATGGGCGATGTTCATATATAGTGACTTAATGTCCTGAGTCACCAAAATGTCTTCAGATGAATTTAACTCGTGGCCGTCGACCATGTTAATGACATCCTGTGTGTCCTTTAGGAATGTTGATGTTTCTACTGCTAAGGAATTAATGAAATGATCCACATATCTGGATAGTGGCTCTAGAATGGAGCTACACCCTACAAGTGGTCTACCCAGTGGCTTTTCCACATTTTTGTGTAATTTTGGCAGTATATAGAATAGGGGTATACGTCCTTCCGATGTTTCCAAGAAATCTGTTTCTTTATCTCTCCTCACATCCTTTAGAAGCCGGTTGTTTGATCATCAGTTTGATACCATCACTATGGTCGAAAGAACATTTTTTGTAGTGATTGGGAACTGACAATCTGAAGACTTCCTCATCATATTTATTGGTATCCTAAACAACAATACCTCTGCCTTTGTCTGCATTTTTTATCACAATCGTGGTGTCTTTTCTTAAAGTTCAATAGCTTGAAATTGGGATAATGTTAAGTTTGGTGTTTTTCTGTTTTTATGATTTTGGGTGCTACGTTGTACATCTTTGAGTACACGTTTTCAAAAGTAAGTATCTCAGCAAGTTGTTGTGCCATTGCTTGGAGTGAATACAGATATAGGTCGAAATCATGTCACGTCTGTTTCTTGTGTGCCCTTTTTGCCTGCAAATTAGCATTCCAGTCTCATTTTTCGCAAGAATGCTCTCACCTCATCGGTCAGTATCATGTTACTTGGGTTCTCTGTAGGCACAAAGCTAAGACCGTATTGCAAGACTGATGTTTCGTCCTAGGTAAGATGTCTCTGTGATAGATTGAAGATGGGTAACATTTCTGTTCAGCCAGCACAGTGGTGCTTCCCTATCTACCACCAATAGGCTCGTTGGCGGGTGTTGAATTTCCGCATTTCTTGGTCCTGTGACTTCTGTCCTTGTGGCAATCCTGCGCAGCTGCGTTGTGCCCCCCTTTCTCGGAAAGGTGATTGGCCATGGAAGTTGAGGCCACTGGGACAGGGTTGATTCCCTGCGTCGTTCTCTGAGCCACTCAAGGAGGTATCCAACAAGGTAGCCCATTTTTTTTTTCTGCCAAATTTTCGGGAATCCCTGTAGTTAGATCTAAAGTTAGGTTGGAATATAAAATCAGCCAAAAAGTATGGGTATACCCCCTCTTTGGTAAATTTGGCAATTACTTTTTTGAGTATGATCCTCTTTCTAGTGACAATATCTGTTTAACATTATGTCAGTTGTTTGTTAATTGCTTTGCAAGTTTTGTTTTGGCATCCAAAATCTCATTATTTGCCATGAAGTTCTGTTCCTGGTTCATCAGATCTTCTGCCATCTTTTTACTGACTCGTTGGGCTGTTGTAATAGTTCCGAACAGCAAGTCTCGACTACATTTAGTGACCACTTGACTAAACAACGTTTTATTATTTTGATCATCAAGAAATAGGCTGGGGATCATTTTAACTTGTAGTCCCACCGGGATCGTATTGGATTTCAGGTATTCCTTGAGAGCATGTGCATGCAAATCCATCCTAAATTGCTTTTTCCTAAAATGGAGTAAAGACTCACTATTGGAGCCAGTATTTGCGTTCAATGCAAGTCTCAAGTCATAAAAAAATGATGGACCACATATAGGTTCTGTAATCTGTGCCACAGTATAAGTCAAGGTATCTGAGTGTGCCATGCCAGGTGGGCACTGGCAGCAGGAGCTGGAAGGAAAGGGAAGAAGGAAGGGTGACGGGAAAGGGGGATGAAAAAAGAAAAAAGAGGAGAGAATGGAAAAGGACAAGGAATGAGAGTGGAAGAAGAACTTCCTGGATGGAGAGAGGCTGGAAGGTAAGTCTGGAAAACTTGGCTCATGACAGATTGACAATTAGGGCATGCTGCACCCTGCCTCAGTTGCAGAAAAGAAAATTGCTCTTTTGTGAAGAATCTTTTCCTAAGAATTGTTTGAGATACTGTTGGAAAGTTTATGTGAAGGGAGCAACATGTTAGGGTATACTGGTAGTGAGATGGCATTGTTTGACTGTATTAAAGTGAAGTTTAGTGTTGTTGAAGTGGGCACAGTCAAGAAAGAATGAAGTCTTTGTTGGGGTTAGATCAGTTTGTGACAAAAAAAGATTTGCTTTATAGGCGTCTCTTTCCTTCTCGGGTTTTGTTTTCGCCATTTTGTTGCTAATGCTCTGGCTTTATGTTTAGAATGTTTTTTTTCATTATCTATAAATGAACGGGTGTTTGAATGCTTAGATTTCTGGAGTTGTTTTATGAGCAAGTGTATCACATATGGATGTCAATGAGTTGTACTAATAAGACATGATGTTATACGAGACAGATTTAATCTGGTGGTGGTGAAAGACGGAAAGACATATGAGTCATGGGCTTGGACTGTAGAGGTCTCTCGTGATCCTGTTGCATGTCCTTAGGTATGAAGTACTCTGGTAACGTTACTGTCTAGTTGTGAAGTGTTGGACTGCATTAGTGGGCATGACTCCATGCACAATGCCACCCGTATGCCAAGAAGATATGGTGATTGCTTTCCTGACATCTGCTATCATCTTTGTTCAGCACATAGAATCCTATGATGTCAATAGGGCTTCATGTGTTGTTCTAAACATCTGTCTGGCATGCAAAAGCTAAGCATGATAATGTTAGAAAATCCCATGATGTTATTAGTATACATAGTCGCTCACACATGTATTGTAGATAAGATGTACACATGTGTCTCACAAGGAAAGACTCCAAGAGGTTGCAGAGGTGCCAGACTGTTTAGAAGCCGGATTTGATCATTTTAAATTGCTCTAGGTACCTCGTCATATAAAAAGGGTATATTTTTTATAGTTGAGAGATGATACTCAAAAAAGAACATCTTGTTGCAAAATACAGGGTATATCAGTTTCACGGCTAACGGTGAGCAAGGTACGTGATGGAAGCATGTTAAAAACACTGTCAATCTGTTTTATTGGACACTAGGAAAAAGTATCTGTACTCCGCACAGGTTTTGTTATTTCCACAGCTGTTGATTTATCCATCCGTATTCATTATTGTTCAAGCCAGTATTGATTCTGATCAGTTGTTTCCTCAGCTCATGACTCAGCCTGCCTTATTTGTTGTTGTTCAAGTCTGTCTTCACACTATTGAGATGACTCAGCTACTCTTAATAATCTCACTTTCTTTAATTTTGGATTCCTTTGTCCAACAGATCTTTGCTTTTCGGGAAGCATCTGAAAAGAGACAAAATTCAAATGTATCCAGTGCGGTGCAGTGCATTGCGATGCAAATATCTCAGAAATGGTGCATCATAGGGCCTTGAAATGTGGTTTGTGAGTTTTGTTTCTTGCATCAAGACACTTAAAATAAGCTTTATCCAGTCCTTCTACGACCACATCAATGTTTTGCCGATTTCAGGCAACTGTCTCATGTGTGAATGGGCTGAAATCCAGGGTATGGGGTGGGGTGTCGAAATGTCATGTAGCCAGTAATGTCCAGGGGGTCCCGTTCTTCTATGACCAGATTGATATTTCACTGATTTCAGGCAACTGTCTCATGTGTGAAGGGGCTGAAATATTTATCAGGTGCAGTGCAGTGCCTTGTGGTGCAAATATCTTTGAAGCAATGCGTCATAGGGCCTTGAAATGCGGTTTTCATGGTCCCATAGGGATCCTTGAGTTGTGTTCCTTGCGTCTAAATGCTTAAAATGAGCTTGAGCTGGTCCATTTACGACTACATTGACGTTTTGCCAATTTCTGAAAACCATCTTATGTGGGAAGGGGCGGAAGTCCAGGCACACGGGTGGGGTATCCAAATGTCATGTAGCCAGTAACGTCATGGGGGGTCCTAACAGGACACAATGCCACATTTGGTGCAAATTGGTGGAACAGTGTGGAATTGTATGAGAAACTGCTATATTGTTCTGCTATCTATAGAGATATAAATTTACATTACACATACTGTATATGAAACCTACAAAACCTGTACAAGCACATGGTTTTCTCACGTTTATTCCAAAAATCCTGCAGTCCTAATCCCTTCTGCGGCTTAATTTTACGTCTAAATCAAGACCAAACATTATGGCAATTGTATCATGTACACTAGAAACCATCCTTTAAACATGTTTTAAATAAAGCAAAATCTGTATGTCAGTGTTCTCATTGGATTTGGTTATTTTTTGTGGCGAAAGCCTCAAATTTGCCAAAACCATTGTAACAAAAAAGAGTGAGAAGGACATGGCGTCCTGAACTGAGAATATCTGGTTGACATAGCAACCAGAAATGCCATGCAATGAAATGGCCAACTCACTCAAATTTCTTTTTCCAAACTCCTCTGCAATACTACCCAATGAGCAGCTCCATAACAAGATTTACTACAATCTGCAGCTTTGTAAAAATCAAGTCGTGTGGGCTTTCCATTTCCCAGATGCGTTCAGCATTATTGGGCTATTTTGAGCTTATTTTGCTTTCAATCAGGCTATTTTGGGCGATGTTTAGCTGCACTCTGTGTGCGTTTCATTTTACATATGCAGTGCCCGGCTGTCTGGGGGGCCGGGTGGAGGGCGGAGGGGGAGTGAAACACCGATCCCAGGGCTGCACGTGCTGCTTCAAGTCCTCTGTGCCCCGAGGCACAGCCCTGCACTCAGCTATACCTCACAGTTCTCAGCTTGCCTGCATCTCTCTGCCTGGGTATCTCATCAGCATGCATTGAAGCCTGGAAGATAAACTTGTTCCCCATCCCTGCTCCTAACTACCCTACCCCAATTTCTCTACCCCTACTCTCTATAACCCCCACCCTACCCCCACTCATTCCACCCCCACCCATGCAGTCCGACTACCTACCCCTGCCAATCCTCCCTACCTCCACTTTCTACCCCCACCCAACCTACCCCCACTCTTCACCCCTACCCTCACTCTCTCTACCACACTGCCACTCTGTACCCCAATCCACCCACCCTAACCCCATTGTCTGTATGCCAACCCATGCACCCAACCCCCATTGTCCCTAACCCCACCCTCCCTACCCCCACACTCTTTACCCCCACCCACCGCACACCCACTCTCTACTCCCACCCACCCACCCACCCAGCATGCATGCTCCCTACCCCACCCACCCTACCCTCCTTCTCTCTATCCCACCCACTCTGCCTACTCCCACTCTCTCAACCGCCACCTTACACACCCCCACACTCTGTACCCCCACCTACTTGACCCCCACTCTCTTTACCACCAGTCTCTCTACCCCCACCATCCTACTCCCACTCTCTCTACCGACACCCACCCAACCCCCACTCTGACTGCACCCAACCTACCTTCACTGTCTCTACCACAACCCACCCACCCTACCCCCACTCTCTTTATCCCAACCACCCAACCCCTGCGTTCTCTTTCCTACTCACCATATCCTCACTCTCCCTACTCCACCCACACAACCCACTCTCTCTACCATGCCAACCCACCATACCAATACTCTCTCTATCCTGCCCACCCACCCTACACACACTCTCTCTGCACCACCCACCCTCACTCTTTATACCCCTACCAATCCTCTCTACCCCACGCCGCCCAATCCCCTGCACACTCTACCCCACCCATAGCCGCAATCTCTCTATCCCCATCCAGGCTACCACCACTCTCTCTATCCCCACCCTCTCTATGCTCACCTACTCGCCCTAGCCAAGTCTCTCTACCCCTACCAACCCAACCTACAACCACTCTCTTTACCCCTACACATTCTACCCACCCTACCCCTACTCTCTGTACCCCACTCTCTCTACCCCACCCGCCCTACCTTTTCTCTCTCTACCCCTACCACCCACTCTTCCGCCACTCCCTCCAACCTATTCACCTACCCTACCACCACTTTCTCTGCCCCCACCCACCCTACCCCCACTGTCTCTACACCCACCCACAGTACACCACACTCTCTACCTGTACACACACCAAGCCTATCCCACTCCCCCTACCACCACCAACCCAAGCCCTGCTCTTTACCTCCCTCATCCTTCCTCTCACACTTTCATTGCTTACCCTCTTACACTTAACCTTTTTTGCCCAGATTTCCTCTTGCTACTTACTCATTGATGGTACACTCTCTCAATCGTTTCCTCCCTTTCTTTATATTGTCCTTCCTTCTCATTCTCTTGCACACCTGTGCCTCTTATTGGATTCTCCTTTGAAACTTTGCACTCTCCTCGTTGCATCATGGTGCCTATAAATGCAAAATGCAAAGAACAGTAGTAAACGCCAAAACATGTGGCTTTGCCAATGCTTGTTTTTTTTGTGTTGCATTTAATAGCGAGGTTAAGTGTTCTAGTATTGGTGTGACTGGCCTCAAATACTGATGGCACCTTTTATTAATGCTGCTGTATGTCAGTGTTCTGATTTAGATTGTGCGTTGCAACTAAGACAAAAAAAGAATTACGCAAAAAAAAAAAACGATTCCTGTAACAGCGCCTCGATGCTCGCGAGCTGTGTGAGCGCTTTAAAAATGAAAATAATAATAATAATAATAATAATAATAATTTTCCTCGTAGTTAAACCGTTCTATTATCTGTGCTATTGTCCTCAAATGTAGATGACGCCTTTAATTAATGCCACTGCATATCTGATACCTAACACGTGCGGTGTCATTTGTAATGAAAGCCTTAGACCTTTTCCGTCTATTTATTGTCCTGCTGCATAGCTGACAAGTGGCCTATTGGTTTGACTTACAATCCAGGAAACCAAGGATGTGCAACGTGGAATAGTACAATCTATCACATGTTTCGCTTTGCTTGTCTGCACACAGAGAGACACGATCTAAAACATGTAGACACTTATTTTCCAAACAATACCAGAATGTACTCTGCAATAAAAACAATTATGCAGAATGTCACCCTGGGGTCTGAATGAGCCTTGAGAGCAAGATTGTAATAGTAATTAGGGATAGGCTTAGCAAAGATAATTTATTCTTATCAAAGTTACAAACATTGTGCAGCTTGTTCAAATTTTAAAAACCGGTCATAATATTTATGCCTCTGTTATGGTCAAATAAATATGAAAATTACTATTCTGAGGGGAGATAGGGGAATGCTTTTCAGTTGACTTGCACGAAGGAATCAAAGCACATAAAAGTATGCTTTAAAGTGAGGTGTCCTCTAATTATTTCATTTTATATAATCAGATTAATTATGATCACACCCCCTGCAAAATCAACATGCTGAGTATAATTACTGTTAGCTAGACATCAAATGATAAGCAACTACTCAGCTAAATAGAGTTCTCTGTAAACATGCCTTAATTAATGATGTGCCTAAAGTCTACACAAATCTACAAAATGTATGCTAAGTGCTGATCTCCTGGTGTTGTGAAACAAGTCATTTTACAATGTCATCATGGTAGATTAATTCTGCATCCGACAATTCATGTGCTTATGCAAATGTTTTGTAATTCGCACCAGGAAACCCATAAGCCCGAAGCAAACCTCTTATGCCATCTCTCTACTATTGCCTTTCTTCAATAATAATCATTGTCATATTGTGCATTTGATTGGGATTAAGACGTTAATATGAGTTGTCAGACAACTGTGAAACACTTCGGGCCTGATTTACACAACATTTTTAACGGGATTGTGCCATTGTAAAATGCTTTTGTAAATCAGGCCCTTAGAGTGGAAGCAAAGCAGAAGCAATTCCTTTGTTGTTGTATATTTTGTTGGGTAACACAATTTTGACACTATATCCGATTGTGAAAAATAAAATACTATTCTGATATTTTTCAGGTTGTCTTGTAAGTATGGTTTATTGTTAGGGTATGTGCACACTTGGTGCTATATATTGGGAAGATCTGAAAACCTGTTGCATAGTAACTGAATAAAGGGAGCAAGGCTAAACAACAGAACAGAGGTAAAACGAATAATGTGTACTACATGATAATATACAAAGAGTGAATACAAAAGAAAGCAATTGGTCCTTCCAAGAGTATAAATAGTCAGTGCAAAACAGAGCCATAGTAGTATACTTTAATGGACTGCACATTTTGACTTTATGTGTTACTTAAAACCAGGGCTCAAGTCGCGAGTACACGCGGGGGACAGATTCCCCCCACTTTTTTCAGAGGATGGACTCAGTCCCCCCCAGCTGAAATGAGAAACATTGTATGTCCTCTTTGAATTTATGCATTAAAGCCAACCACGGGGGTCTAACCACAATAGTCAGGGTCATAGGCCGGACGCTTCACCACTACACTATTTAACCTGATGAAAAATAACAAACAACTAAAGGTAAAATGTTCCATTTCGGTACTGCAAGTCCCAGGGAAAAAAAGTGTATCGGTTCTTGGAGTTTAAAACATGCACACCTTTTTAACATTTTCAAAAACACTATTAAAATAAAATATTCTCTCTTGGTTTTTTGTGTGTGTTGATTTTATGAAAGACAAATGCCATTCGTGTTGTGCAATTTGGGTGATTATGCAAAGCCAATTTAATGAAATGTGCATATTTCACCATGGTAGGCTAATTTCTGGCGACGTCACATCCCATTGCATTTGCTGATGAGTCCCCCCACTTTATTTTTTAGGACTTGCCCCCTGCTTAAATCTATACATACACTAAATGCAGTACTTTGGGAACTAGAGAGGGCAACTGATGTGTACTGCATGGGGTACATAGAGAGTAGTGCAGGGTGTGCCCATGCAGGAAATATCCTAGGCAATCCCAGCTCATAATTAGAACATATTTTGAAAATAAGAGGTGTTTAAAATACCACGTGTTCACAGTTACCATCGTCCAAAATGGTACAGCAAGAATACTACTTACAGTGAAAAGGCACAAGCACATCTCCCCAGCATTGTGCGCACTACACTGACTCCCAATCATAAACAAGATCCACTACCAAGCTTTATGGATTTCCTACCGCTTCTACAATGCCAAAGACCCAGCATCGACTAGAAGGGCATTCTAACACTGCACACCCGCAAGAAAACTAAGATCTAGCAAAAGTGCACATGCAGCAATAGACCATTTCAACTGGAAAATGCACAGAGGCTCTGCCTTCTCCTTCCTAGCAACCAAACTGTGGAACCATACACATCCACACAGAATAAGACAACGGAATGATCAGAGATAAGCTACACATGTGGTTCTTCAACTGATCAAGCCACAAGGCCACCACCCAGAACTGCCCATCCAATGGACACATTCGTATCATCCCCTGCAGATCCCATCTTCCAATCTAATCCCATCTCACTCTGCCCAGCAACCCACCACAAGGAACCTACAAGAATCAGATGCCATGAAGAAAAAGTGAAACCACAACTAAACACACAAGCAGGCAACAGACAGCTAACCTAATTCACTGACAGGTGCATAATACGATGGATACTACTTTGCTTTCAGGTTTTAATTCCCCCTTCACCACAATGCTATGCCCCCCATGTATCCACCTCAACTCACTAACACTCACTCTATATGTCCACCCTCAACTAACCAAGCTCCCTCTAAATCTCCAACTTCCACGTTCACAACACCAGAACACAATTACTGACAGCAATCATAGGCCTAGTTAACGCCATTGGAAGAGCACCAGACGATGAACAAACACCCCTCTTTTCATGTCTACTCATTTACCCACATTAGTGGGCACCACCACCATACGTATTCCCAACACTCTCAGTTTTTGGAATCACCTTTCAGAATAACATACCACCTACACAACTATTGCAACGACATCGAAAATACGTGGGCACACGGAAATCGTGTGCTTCCAACCTGCTCCTATCAACACTACAAGTTACCCATATGACCTTCTCACTATCCCACTAACAACTCCCCTCTCCTTTTCTTGCAGAGCCAGGCACAGGAAGGCAGGCCAACAAAATGGCAGATGGTCTCTAAACGAAACCATTATTATTATTATTATTATTATTATTATTATTATTATTATTATTATTTTAGTATTATTATTATTTACGCATAATGAGACTTTGAGAATTAATTTTGTTTGTGTGAATTGAGACTTTTAAATATTTCGTATTTAAATTTTAATATTCATTCGGAGTGTTGTGGTATTTACGTAAAAGGAATGTAATGGATCTGTTCCTCAGCGTTAAACTCAAAACCTGCACTTACTACTCCCCCTGATTCTATTTTCTCCTGTTTCAATTCTCCAACAGTAGGAAGTATGATATATCTCTCCAGGCACCTGATGATAAGGGGTGCTGCATAGAACCCCAGGTTGCTCAGAACTGCAGAGCTATACGAGTGGTTATTGCATTGGTTTGAAAGAACACACATTGAGCCCACTCATGTGGAGGTCTAGCTGTAGACCGCTGGGAAAGGCATTATGTTTTCTAACGTTTCTTAATAAAGAGAAGGCACTCATCAAAAAGCAAAAGTAACTGCAAGAGACCACCTCAGGGGAGAACTGTGAACTGGACATCTATTTTTAAATGGACATTTATTTTTTGAAGGTAGAGGTGCAACATAGGACACTGTGGGTATCCGAACCCTCTTCATGCTAAAAAAAAGAGATATTCAGTCTGTCAGACAATACATCTTTACTACGAATCAACATTCTTAAAACGTTATAAAAATTCAAAAGTAAAATAAAATCAAAAATGTAAAAAGAATAAAACCACTTTAAAGTCAGTGTATGATGAGTAACATTAAAAACAATCAATATAGTTAATTATTTATTTAGACTATACTTGTAATCAAAAAGGTTTTTGTACACACAACAAAGAATAAAACACACAATGATTTATCATTAAAAGTACATAAAACAATACATAGAGGACACTTTGTGATTACATCTATATTACAATCAATATATGCAAGACAACATTCTCTCATAAGATATAAAGTGAATATTCTCTGTTTGCAGATATTATATTTCGACATCAAAAAAGTCAGCTTTGTAAATATATATTTGACTGTAAAGAATCTTTGACCATATCCTTGTTGAGGCAGGTAAAGTTATCTCAAGAATGCAACACATCTGATGATCATTGACCAGCATTATATACAAATTAAAAAAGCAAGGTGCTGACGAATATCTAACATTAATACAGAAAAACTAAATATGTTTGATTGAAACAAAATATGAGCAAAAAAAGAGAACATATTTTGTAATCTCAAGAGACGGCTTGTCCCAACCACAGCAAGCATTTTGGCATGTAGACCAACTCATCCTGTTGCCATCGATGGGTAATTGATAACATATTAGCTTGATTATTAGGCTCCTAACATAACCTTAAGGCACAAGAGACCGAACAAAAAAGTACTGTTTGGTAAATCCATACAACACAGAAATGCTCTCTCAAAGGACGCTTTGCAGCTTTGACTAATACAGGCTATCTTTAGCTTTGTCCAGAAAAGCTGAAATAACAGTCCTATTTTCACATTCATTTAGCAATATAGGAACTGTAACGCTGCAATTGAAATGGAAAGTTCTGCCATCTACATTTATCTCGATGTCTAATGTAGTCTTACAAATCAGCTTAGACAGCACTGTCTTTTCATTTAGTCAAATGCTGACCCACAATAACATTGGAGATACAACTTAATTAGGTTAAAAATTAGGGTATGTAGTCATAACCGCCAAGATCTGTGTCAGAAACCTCCCCTCCACTTGTGACATATTGTCCAAATGTGCATAGCCAAAATCCCCTGCAACATATTAAGCAAATACCTGTGGCTTATAATCATGCATTTTCACCATCCACAGAGCTACCTGCATCCATTGCAGGGCTTAGCAGCCCTACGAAGGCATTGGCCCACACTTAGGGCACGTGGTGTACATGTATTGGAACTCTGAGCACTGCAGCATACCCTCATGGGAACCCAGCCCCTTCCCCCCACTGCCCGGCCCCGCCACTTTGATTGGTGTTCCAGGTCAACAGACCCAGAACACCAAAATGACTTGGGCAAGGCAGGCAAAAGCCTCCTACTCCGATTCTGCACAGCCAACTGAATCCATTGCAGGGTTTAGCAGACCTAATCAGATATTGGCCTGAACTTGGGGAACTTTGTTTACATTTCTTGGTTTTCCAGGTCACGAGACCCACAGCACCTTACTTGAACATTCTACCCAGGGCGGCATTGCCTGGGCAGCCAGCTAAGGGCTCAGGCAAAGGGCACTTCCCTTGGGCAACTACCATACCATACCTGTTCTCCAGTCTGCCAAAAGGCCCCTTCTTTCTGCAGCTACAATCAGTTAGGAGACCACGTATCTGACCTATGTCTGCATCTATCTGAATTTTGCTGTTGTGTTGTGCCACCTCTCTGCATTTTTCTCACAGGGATATTGTTGGCGGTTGTTTCATTTGAAATTTCACTGCTGTTTTGTGCAAACTCTGCATTTTTTCCACAGGTATTTTCATGTAGGTTTGTGTATTTGAGTCTCGCGGTCATTCCATTCTACCAATCTGAATTTGTTTCTGCAGTGATCTGTTAGTCTTGCATTCCTTATTCCTGCTCTATTTCATCTCACTGCAGTTTGTTTGCACTTCCAAACCCAATAGTTTGGACCCCACATCTGTTTGCGGTTGCTGCTCTGCCCCTGCATTCTTACACTTCCTTCCCATAGGGCCCTGGTGTATTTCCCCTGCCATGCCTAGCAACTCCTAAATTAGAGGCGCACTGTGGCACACCATAATCTCCTCCACTCCTCCCTCATTCAGATATCATCCCTGTATGCCACCTCACCCTCCACATCCCAGTCCCCCCAAGTGGACACAATGCACACCCCAGCGATTCCAGAGCCCCCTTTCTGCATCACTCACTCGTACCTCCCACCTTACTTACCCAGGCCACCTTCCCAACTCCTGTCCCTCAACCAGACCCGTTCCTCTTCCGATTCCTCTACCACCATCCCCTCACGCATTCCATCCTCTCATCCATGCCACCATGACCCATGCCTTGCATCCTTAAACTGTGTCCATCCAATCCAAGCCTCCACCCCACTCAGTCACCCCAACCATCACACAAACACACCCTTAACCCCCAGAACCTCCCAAGAATAGGCTCAGTGCTACCAGGGAGCACTACATACTACACACCTCACCCTATATCTCTTCCAAACACATTACGTTCCGCCACTCATAAACAGTCACAGCCTTGCCAAAGCACCAAACTCAGTGAAATATCTCTTCAACCTGCTAAATGACACATCTGCCAAGGACACCAGATACCATACCCTTGTCCCTCTAGAAGTCTTACCGCAGACTCCTTCACTGACTCTAGACAAATGTCACCAGTCTTCTCTTTCATAAGAGGAAACAAGACTTTATTCCCCAATCTCAGCCCTGCATACCCTCTCACCCCCCTCACCTTAATATTAACTTCCCCCTCACTCCTCAAAATAGGGACTCCACTTCTCACGCCCCACACACATGCCCACCACTATTAACGACTAAACATGCCAGTACCTAGAGGACTTCAACTTCACAAGCACTCTTCACACAAACACATTTAAGACAATCAGTGCCAATATTGCCACTCCCACGAGACATTAGGCCCCTGAAGAAACATCTCACCATCCAACAATTCTCTGCCACGATACCCATCCACTCCTGCAGACCCTACTACACGCCACACACCAGTCACTCACACAGCAATATCCTTCTCCCACCTGTAATTCTATACCAACCATTCCCCATCCACTTGGTTCCTCCCACTCCCCCCTCCCAACTTCCCCCCTTTGTATCAATTACTCAACCTAGCAAAGGACTGATCAATGCAAGATCCGTTAAAAATAAATTTAAAACAATTACAAACTAATTTCTTCTGAAAGCCGTGATATCCTTATCATTACTGAAATCTGGTTCTCTCAAGACGTCCGGCCCATTTCAAACAAGGCCTTCCCTTCAGGCTACGCTCTTATTGTAGATAACAGCCAGCAGGGCAGGGCCATTGCTATCCTGTGTAAATCTAAACTCTCTGTTTCACACTCGGAAGAACAAGTCTTCAACTTTTTTTTTTTTTATTGTGTTGATTCACAAAGGAATCTTTACAAAACATACAAATTAGATCAGTATAAAACAATGACAACGCGTACATATGTTGATTACCAAAGGGATCTTTACAAAGGGAAACAAAGCAAATAAGATTAGTATAAAACAATGACAATACATACATATAATGCCATTTCGCATTTTTGTTATTGTCTTGGTCACTTATATCATTGTCCTCCTCTAAAATAGATATCAGAAGTACCATGAAGATCAGATAATCATTTGACATCATATTTCACATGGGGATATAATCTAAATATCCCAGCCTTGTGATTTAAATGTAATGATTACATATATAAAGTCACATATACAAAAAGTCTAGAAATGTCCAAGTTTCTCAACTAGCCAAGGGTATAATGTTACTGAATTGCCTCAGGTGAGATTTAACAAAAGAAGAAATCTAATAATGGCAATTTCTCTTATCTTCCTCACACACGCACAGATTTCTGCTCGTATATAGACCCACAGGCTACAGCAGAACAACAGAATATCTGCAGAAAATCTCAGCAACTCTGTAGCACCCTTATTGGTTTCTCACACTTTCCTCACATTGCTAGAGGACTTCGACATCTAGTTTTATGTCCCACATAACCTAATGACACGATCCCTTCTGGACAAACTACAAAGAGTATCAGGACCTACCCATTCTGCAGGCCATACACTGAAGATGCAATCTTCAGCTCTCCGGAACTCATCACTCCTCTGCTGCCTCGTCCACTAATCTGGAAAGACCATTCAAACATCTTCTTCACTCTCTCGACTGTAGACCCTCCATCCTCCTCAAACGTCCCTCGGCTGCCTAATCACTCACCACAATAGAAGAAGGTCTAAGTAACTCCACACCTGGCAGATTCCTTTCTGGCCTACCTGACTTCCCTACCACTCCAATCGGGTCATAATCATATCCGTCACTTTGATCAATAGCTCTCACAAAGCGCTTAGCCCACTCACCCCAATCGGATCCTTCTCTAACAGAAAGGCCCTCTCCCCCTGATGGATCACATCATCTCTCAAATCGCAGAACCCCATCCTAGAATGCAGATGGTGGGCACACCGTTCACTGCAGAACAGAATAACCTACTTCCAGTAGCTCAAGGCCTGCAGGGCAGGAATATGCAAGGACAACAAATCCTATTACTGGAAAAGAATCACTAATGCCCCAAACACCTGTCTGGAACTCCACAATCTTATCGCTGATTTCAAGGCCCAAATATGAACCACCTCCTCACCCACCCACACCCAAACACTCGGAGCACTTCACCAACATAGCCGTTGAAAGAAACCTTGCATAGTCACTAAAATTGCATCGTTTACACACCACCCTACAGCATCTACAACCAGGATTACAGATCTGCCCTCCAACCTCACACTCTTCTCTTCCTTCTCTCCTATATCCCACCCTGAATTTCTAAAGCTACTATCTAGAAGCCACCCTCAGGATCCCCTGGAGACTCTGGGCCTCATTCCGAGTATGGCGGTAAGGGATAGCGGCCACCGCTAACGAGAGCGGTGGCGGTAATCCCTTACCGCCATACTCCGAGTTCCCTTAGCGCCATGGTGCTTTTAACACCTGCTTTTAGCAGGCGTTAAATACCATGGCGCTAAGGGACCTTGATGTTATTTACGCCACCGTAATTTACGGTGGCGTAACTGACGCCTTCCCCACTCCCATTATGCCCTATGGGGCAAGAATGGGAATGGGGAAGGGTAAATGGGGATTGGGGAATTACCGCCCCGCCAACCTTGGAATGGGGCGGTAATTCCGCCAACCACCAAGGCGCTGCCGGTCCGGGTACAGCGTCAACCAAGGCGTTAATAGCGCCATTGGTTAGCGCCGTACTCGGAATGAGGCCCTCTGTTTCTCCTATTCTTCTTAAATAAACCCAATCTTCAACCTGTGACAGCAACATGGCAAGATTAATTATTTACCCATCTTTCACTTCAGGAACCTTCACAGAAGAATTCTAGACCTTGTACATCAAACCTCTACTGACAAAAACCTCCCTCAACCCCTTCTGCTGACCACCTAGAGAAGTATCTCAAACAACCAATTCATAGCTAAAGCAATTGACTGAAAAGCCTACACCCAGCAATGCTTTTTTACATAAACCATCCACCTACTTGATCTCACCCAATACAGCTTCAGACCCATAAGAGGAACTGAATCATGCCTAGCCTCCATCTGCGATGATCTCAAAAGAACCTTAGACTGAGAAGGTTTGCAATGTACTCATTCTTCTCTACCTCTCAGCAGCCTAAAGGACAGACTCCACTCTTTCGGCATCAGGGACGCACCTCTTAAGTGGATTTCCTCCTTCCCCTCCAACAGATCTCAGAAAATACAAAAAGCCTGTTTGAACAGAATGTGGCTAGACTGTCGGAGGAGCCTCAAAGCACAGACAAGGCAGACATCGGAGCAATCAAGAAAGCAGCCATTATTTTATCTAGGAAAAAGATGATTAAAGAGGTGGATGGGCAGCATTCAGGAGCACAGTATTTGCACTCTAAATCTGAATTTGGCCTAAAAAGTTTTCTTAACTATGTATAGCTGCCTCACATGTAAAATCACTCTATGCGAGATTGAGAACTTGAACCTTGCAGACAGCTTCTCTAACATATCAATGGGCTGGGGGTTTCAAAGATCTGTCCTATTTGTTGCTTGGATAACAAGACAATGGTACACTTTCGGTGTCTGTGTAATGCCTCATGATTTTTGAGAATGATATACCTGCACCCCTTGCTTAAGGAAGCTGGTGTGTGCTCAACCATTGATGCACTGGAACTAATTAAAGGAATCTAAAATCTATATATTGTAGGATGTGTTGCTCAATATGTCCACACAGATTGCTTTTAAGATGGAAATGGACTTTGTCACTTAAAGAGGAAAACTAGTCTTGAATTGACCAGAACCAGCATATGGACATGAATCACTGATTTTATGAACAGACCAGAATCACTGTACGGACGAGATTATTGACGAGAGTCAGTAGGGCGGCAATCATATTCTCCCTACTGGACTCCTGAGAGAGATCATATCTGATTTATTTTTTTACTATGCAATTTGCACTTTAATCCATCTGCACTTTTGCCTGTGTAATGAATTTCCAGTTGGATCTGTTGTAATATTTAATTGCTGTGCTTTTTAATAATGTTTGTAACTTTTATGTCACTTAAGCCAAATTCATGTTATTGATTGATAATACACATGCCTCTCTTCTCCTCGACCTCATGCCCTGTTGCACATGGAGTGCCACAGGGTGCCTCCCTCTCCTCCCTGCACTTTAACCTCTACCTGTGCCCCCTCCCCACCCTCACCTGCTCTCATTGCCTGTCTTGCTACAAATATGAAGATGGCACTCAAATTGTCTACATGATCCCAAAGAGCCCTTGCTCCACCTCCCCGGACCTTACATCATGCCTCGCAGAAATCAACCACTAGACACACTCACAAGGCCCACCCCCTCTACTTTCAACACAGTAAAAAACCTTGTATGCCCTATGGACTCAGACCTGACACTATCACACCACATCAACTCAGTGACAAAATCCTACTACCTACACTTACACATTCCCCAAAGCATCTTGCCCTACCTGACCTTCCCATCAGCAATGCAGTCTAGTCTAGCCATGAACAGCACTTATCAAGCAAACATAATGAGTGCTGTTACATGTCTAAGTGGACTGCATTGCTGCAGCCTATCTGGTTACACTTTATGCCTCTGAAAAGGCGGAATCTCTTTACTGGGCCTCATTGTTAAGCAAACATAAGATCATGTTTGCTTTAACATAGGTGACCAGAAAGAAGAAGAACAGCATTTAATTCAGCGTTAGGCATTCATTGAAAGACCAACCCTATTAAAAATATTGATAAAAAAGATTTTAAAAAGGTCTATATAGACTTTTAAATCCCTCTCCTACAAACCTACAAACATCTGATATATAATGCATATAATTAAAATTCATGAATAAGCTCATTGTTTCCTTATTCTTCCTAATTCCTTTATTCATTAAATGTTTTCTGAGTAGTCCTCTTCTGATATCATCCAGTATAGGGAAAATCATTGAAACCTTGAAAAGGTTTTCTTCACGCCAGACCCAGAACCACAGGCTCACTCTTTGTGGCCCCTCAGCCAGTTTACTCTTGCCAGTAGAGGTAACATGATTAAACAAATCATTACAATTGTCCTCCTATGCTCTCTATACCTAAAAGTGCTTATGAGGCTCCGGTCGAAAGGACTCTTGTGCGCTGTAGGAAAGAATGACATTGATGGTGAACCACAAATTGGCTTCAGCATGCTTGCGCAGTCTAGCCACGCCACCTTTTCTTCAAGAATACTCTTGCAAACAGCCTGGTAATTATCTTGGCTGAGTAAGATATCCAATTTCTTTAGCAGCATAGCCTCATATTTGCACCATGTGTACTTCTTCTGTGATGGAGGTGAGCGGATTTCGCTCAACACATTTAACCTATTTGCCTTTTTAATGTCACATTTGTTTGTTTTGACAAAAGACTCCAGAAACTTGCATTCAGCACGGACTGCAATACTAAGAACCCCTAGATTAGACTTTCGGCATCTCCTGATGGGCTTGTGCCCAGAACGTAAATTTTTCTTAAGCAATCGTTTTTGGCTGTATCTTGTCTAGAGCAGTCACCAAATCCCCGTATTTCGCTGCCATATAATGCAGACAAATGGACTTTAACCTCCATCACCCTTATGCATTTATTCAGTCTTTTCACCTCCTATGATGTAATAAAATCCTAGCAGACCCCTGACACTTGTCTGGATCCTCTTTACAGCCCTTATAATGTGTTGTGACCAACTGCCATTCCTGTGGAACAAGATGCCTAGGTAATTATGTGTCGTCTACTGTAATGTTAACTTTGTTTATTGATTATACAAAGTTTGGTTTACTGTTCTCAAACACCAGTATCTTGTTTTTTCCTAGGTTCAATTCCAAGCCGGGCTCCTTGAAAAACCTGGCTTCATAGAGCAAGCTTTGTTGGAGACCCCTCTGTGTGAGGTCGATCAGGGCCTTGTCATCGGGGGTTCACTTTTGCCAAGGAATTGTAAGGGTCGAAGTCTGAAAGAAAAATAATAAATAATAGCAGGGCAAGAGGACACCCCTGCAAGAAACCATTATACGGTACAAATTCCTTGGTATAACTGTTGGATCGTGCGCATAGTACTGATGCCAGCGTTTCAGCATGTAGAAGTTGAATTAGCTGAAGCAAGCCCACGGGAACCGCCTGCCTCTTCAATTCCTTCCATAAAATGTCCCTATCCAATGATTCAAATGCTCTTGCAAGATCGAAAAATGCAACATAGGCCCGACCCTCCCTGGTCTGAACAGATTTTTCAATGATGGTGTTCAGCATAACGCATTGATCTACCGTACTACATCCCTTACCGTACTACATCCCTTTCTAAAACCTGCCTGAGTGTCCGGAAGACTGTTATTATATTCTGCCCATCCTTCTAACCTTTGGAAAATCATTTTGAGAACATTTTGCAGGAACTATCGAGGAAAGAGATTTGCTGGTAGCATTGCGGATCATTGCTTGCTCCTTTTCTAAAGAGCAGGAAAATCATGCTCGTTTTAGACGAGGGGAGTATCTGTGCACTCGCTATTGCTTTGAAAACCCTTACCAGGGTGAAGGACCACCACTCGGGAAACCACTCCACATAAGCTGCTAGCAGGGAGGTGGTAATCTTGTCTGCTGTGAAGGGTGAGGGCGTATTGACCAGATTTTCATTGTCTGTCTTTGTCACGTCATCCAGCATTGCTTTAAATATAAGACCATTAAAGTGGGATCTCCAAGCCTTGCATGTTATTGTGCTGGTATCACTGTTTCCAGTGACTTTACACCCTTTCGCTACCAGTCTCCAAAACTTCTTGATTTTGTTTTCTCTGACTGTTTTATCCAATATATCTCACTATTTTCCTCTATAGGCAAATGTTTTCTTTTTCAGCAGGTTTTTATAATCAAGTTTTAATTCATGTAATATTCCAGCATTCTGAGACCTTGAGCTAGCTTCCTCATATAGTATTGCATTGGATTTGTCATTTATATAGTACCCTTTCCCCATTTCGCAATGTGCTATGCATTTGGAACACTCTTGGGGCCGAAGTTCATGTGTGGGAGATTCTAAGGGTTTGTTTTTAAGATGCGTGTTGCATTTTGACAGGTTAGGGCTTAGGTGGGCTGGCTAGGCTCCAGCCCAGGGGTCAGGCACGTGGGCTTGTGGCGTTGCTGGTTTAGGATAGAGTGCTAGTACCAGAGACTCAATGTGTACCCAGCTAGATCGCCATTTTTTGCAGGTTGTCGTTGTATATTAATGGCAGAGCTGGTGAGGTACATCAGAGGTTTCAGTGTGGACAACTATGGGAGCTGCTAAACTGGATTTGCATAGCCATAACTGCATTCTATAGTGCATGGATGGGTGGCCGTGCCTGCGGCCTGTGCCCACAGACGTGGTGCAAGGTACACATACCTTAAACTCGGATTGAGTACATCTTCAATATCATTTTCCTAGGTCAAACGCGATTGGCTGGTCTCGCCAGCTGTGGTCTCTTCCTAGATTGAAAGCCTGAGCAGTGGGAGAGGGGCCCGGAGGGATGAGGGAGTGATGTACAATCACCTGGGTTGAGAGGGGGTGCTGAATTTATCACACTGTGCTGCTGCAAACGCTGCTGCCTGCCGGCCTCCATGGAGGTTTGGGTGGATATGTGTATTGTGGGTTTGGGCCAGTGTTTCTTTGTGCGTTTCTAGAATATAGAGTGCGAGAATGTTTCAAGAGGAGGAAGAGAAGAACCAGGTTTTGATAGCCTGTCTAAATGCCAAGTGATCTTCGTAGAACTTCAGTTTTGCTCCAATGCATCCAGAATCATACCAGGGCGCATCAACCCTGCTTTTTGTTATCACACTAACCGCCCGCTATGCTTCCAAGTAAGTGCCCCCACAATTCTAATGGATAGCTCCTCAAATGCAGTGACTATTTGATGATTTGTCTTATCTGGTGCAATTATAATACTTTTTATGAGTCTGATGTCCTCATTATTTAGCATATTTTCGATTAGCTATCTGTTTATGCTTGGCTTTCCAGTGTAAATCAGTGTCATGTTCTCCTCTTTTGCTTCTGGGAGACCTTCTCTTAGCATTTTTCATTAGATTAATAATGGTTTTTGATCACTCTCGGACAGTTAACAACTTTGAAATTTAAGATGTTCTTATTTTATACAAGAAATAATCCACCATCCCGTAATCTATCACAGAGTTCCGATCCCCAGAAGTAAAAGTAGCCTTCAGAGGAACAACCCCAGCGCATCTCCCATCTAACTCCACTACCCAAGCATGTTTAATAAAATAGTTGATTATGCAGCCCCTGGAGTCCTGTTTTGGGAGAAATATACTACAATCTAGGATACCACAAGCGTCTGCTCGTGACCTCTATTCCAAGATTGTCCTTTGCTCCCAATTTTGTTTTAAGATCACCCACTATCAAGAATCTGATATTCATATCCTGGCCCAGAAAATTGCTGAGACTGCCACATGTCTTAAACAAACCATCTGAGATTTCTTTTGAATGAATATAGATATTACTTATCAATATTTTCTCTCCTGAGCCTGGCTTTGCTTCAAGCTAAGTTAAAATGCCCTCTTTATAGTCACTGACCAATCTCTCTACTTGATATGGAGTGACTTTTGAATCAATGTGGTGGTGCCTGAACTTGAATGATCTGGTCCTGCTTGTATTACACCTAACAAGAATACAGAGAACTCATTGAAATATTTTAGTAGACAACTATCTCCTGCAAGCCAGGTTTCTTTAATACAGATCACATTGTGCCTTTTTATCCATGCTACCCATTATGGATCGTAGTACTTAGTTTTCATGCCTGCCACGTTCCAGTTGATTAGTTGTGTGTTTTTACTCTGAAATCATACTAGACATTAGTACCCGGCATGCGCGGCGCAACGGGAATACAGCGTGGTGATTGGCTCATTTGCGAGACATACCACATGGTATTCCCTTGTACGCCATGCCTGCCTGGTACTCTGTTCCCGGCGAGGGGCGTGGCAGCCCTTCAGCCAATGAGGAGCCTCGAAACGGGGCAATTCCCTTTCCACCATCCTCCCACCCCACCCCACTTACCTTCTATCCCACGGTCTCTGGCGTGGGACGATGGAAACCTCCAGCCGTGTGGAGACTTGAGCGGGCCCATCCCTGATCCAAGCCTCCACACGGCTGGAGGCTTCCATCGTCCCCCGCCGGAGACCGCAATACGTTTTTTTTGTCTTCCTTCCCCTTCCCCTTCCTTCCGCCCTCCCAACCCCACTTACCTTCTTTTTTTCTTCTGCTCTTGGGAGCGAACGCGCTAGAAACACTTCTGTTCCCAGCGCGTCCACTCCCGATGGCTGCCATGGAAAGGGAAAAGGGACTACGTTTTCCCTTTCCCGACGGCCATTTTTTGTCACTTTTTTTTTTGTTCTGTTTCCAAATGCGCTAAACAGAAGAAAAATGCCATTAGTACCCCGGTCTAACAGGCTGGGGTACTAATGGCAATAAGACCCGAGGAGGCGGGCCAATACCACCCACGGTAATGCCCCTGGGGCTTCGTTAAGGCCCTCGCTACCCTTGGGCCTGTAACTATGACCCCGGGGGCATTACCTGGGGCAGGGCGGTATTGGCCCGCCGCCTCGGGTCTTATTGCCACAGTGTGTAATTAAAAGTGTTGGTCAGAGAACACATGGGGGAATGTGGGTAATGCATCCACATTCTGACTTGGTCGCCTGAATCGACACACTGCTCTGCCTTGGCGTAGAAGCCCTACTAAGGGTGCGTTCTAGTTTGGCCTTAGATTGATCCATGATAAGTGGGTTGTTACCAAAGAAGCTCTGAGGAGCTTCTTATTCTGGCTTTTTATAGTTAACAGCCTCTTGGCTGGGAAGCCTCTGCACGGGCTCATGCCATGTGTCATGCAAGTGGCATGTATTATGTATTGTGTCCTTAAACACCTCTATACGCTTATAGGCCAGTGCTTCACTGCAGTTCATTACACATGACCGAAGGGACAAGTTGGACATCCCAAACATAACATTGCATTGTAACACATACCCCATCCACGTGGTTCATGCCTGACTGGACTCAGATGCAGCACCATCATGTCCCTGCACACACACATCCATACATGACCCATGTCACACATACAGCCAAGTAGCTAACTACCACCACACTGCAACATGCACTGTTTTACATGGGAATGCATGGGCACTTACAGCTCGACTCCAGACGGGCCTGCATCCTGAGGATCTGGTGGTGAAGCACTGGGCAAATGCGCTCCAGGATGCTCATCTGCTGGGTTGTAAGCTGGCCCGGCACCCCACTGCATCCGCTGTGTCTAAGAGGCGCCGGGCCTTCTTGAGAGTCCTGGACTTGTTGTCCTCCCAGCGCTTCTGGACGTATTTGATGTCGTGGGATACCACCCCCTCTGCGTTGATGGCACCCACTATGTCTGTCCAGATCCTCCTCCGTCCTTCCTTGACAGTGCGCTATGGTGAGAGGAGGGCATCATAATGCCCCAGGACTTGCTCCACCAGGATGCCAACTTCATTGGATGTGAAGCTGGCAGCCCTTTGCCTCTCTGCTGGGGGGTTGCCACTGGTGCCAGATGGTGTTGGTTCGGACATGGCAACCCCCGAGGCAGGTGTGGGTGGGCAACTGGGTCCTGGGGCTGGGCTGCAGAGCGATGGAACACCAGTCTGGAGTCTTCTGTTCCAGCAGGGGTGGTCACAGCAATTGGACCCCTGCAGATGGCAGATGTGCAGGCACCAAATGGCAGGGCACTGTTGGCAGCACACAGGCAGGCAGGCAGCAGCAGATGGCTTGTAGGAGGCACCCCGGGGATCTGGGGGGCAGGTAAATGGCCTTCTGGGCAGGAGCATGGTCTTCCGTGTGTTGTCTCATGGCCCGCTTGATGCAGAGTGAATAGGCACGTGAAAAAACAGCATGTCAGCGTGTAATTCGAGGGAAGGGCCTTGGCGCGTAAGCGCGTATGTGACGTAACGCGTGTGGGCGTTTCCTCCCATGGGTGCATAGTGATTCAGCAGTGAAAAAACTGCACGTCCGCGTGTGAATGCGTGTAATTTGAGGAAAGGGCCTAAGCGCATAAGTGACGTGACGCGCACAGGCGTTTCCCTCGGCATGGGTTGAAGGTGAGTGGGGCCAGCAGTTCACTGTACGTGCTTTTCGTGGAGACGATGCATGTGTTGCTACTTCTGGTTATTTCACGTGCCATCACTACTTCACAGCGGATCAAGGACGTATCTCTTCTTTTGGCTGGGGTATTGGCTATGCGTGTTTTTCATTACCACACTAGTCAGACCGTGAGTCGCGCCTGCTATTTTTCCCACTGCGGGACCCCTGTGTATCGCATACCAGTTTTTGAGGTCATAGTAGCCTGCATGTGCCACGCGTACTTGTTTTACGTGTCCCAGGGTGCCACCGCGTACTGCGGGTGGTTAATTCCACACACATGGGCTACCAGGGGTTGTGTGACAGTTTTACTGCAGTTTTGGGGTGCCTGAGCATTGTGTGACCCGTCACTTCATCACAGAGGTCACGTACAGCCTTGCAAACACACAGGGGTTCTGTTAACATCTAGTACCCCACCCCCTTCACCCCAATTGTCCAGGACAATTGTTGTGTACACCAGCCATTGGCACTACTACTACATCTGTGTCGGCACTACTACATCTGTGCCATGGTTGGGAGGCCACAAAAGGTGAGGGGCACCTCAGCTGGGCATCTTCAACATGGCGGGCATGGTCAGGGACGTGGCCGGGGTGACCAGGGAGTAGGGGGGCTCCAGGGTGTCCAGGGTGGCTGCAGAGGGGGAAGAGGCAGGGGTGCGCCACTTCGGCAGGATGTTCTGCTATGTGTTGGTGCAGTCATGCCACCACCCCCCGTGGTTCCGGGAGATGCAGCTCTTGCATCTGGCACTGGCGCCCATGTGACCCGGCGTCCGTTTTATCGACTGCCACGGGCTCAAGGGTAGTGGTAGCTGCAGGTGAAGCTGTGTCCACCACCACCCAGGCTCAGGGTCAGCCAGCACATGTTGCGTTGGCACCTGAAGAGTCCTAGGATGATTTCCAGGAGGTCAGGAGGCACGTGGTAAGAGCCCGCAGGGCTGCCCTTACCAAGGCACATGTCCCTGGGGCAGTATTCTCATCTGCTGGCCCGAGCAGCCAGGTGTTGGCAAGTGCATGGGCAGATGCAGCCGACACCAGCCCGGCTGTGAGTCTACCATCCAGGACAGTCCCAGTCAATGACCTTGGCACAGCGGTTGTTGCTGTGCAGGGTCCAGTCAAGGGCACCAGCAGCCACTGATGCAAGTCAGGGCTTCCGTCCCAGTTACACCTGTCACTCCCTCGGTTCAATCCACCAGTGCCACTGCCCCTACTGATCAGGGCGGCATTTGCCAGTCAGGGTCCAGATCACTGCCCAAGAGGAGGAAGGTTGCACCTGGACAAGAGGCTGGGACCCCACACACGGCTCCGGCCTCCGGCACGTCGAGGAAGAAGCCTTTCAGTAAGCAGGAACTGATCTTCCTTGTGGACTATGTGTCAGAACACGAACGTGATATGCTAGTGGGCCCAAATTGTCACACTACAGCTGCCCAGTGTTGGGACCACTGGAAGCATGTTGCAGAGAGTGTTAGTGCATTCGGACATGAGGTGCGCACAGCTCAGGAGTGCAAAAAGCGTTGGGATGACCTCCAACACTGTGCTAAGCTAAAGTGTGCCTCCAATTATGCCATGACTGTGGTGACTGGCGGTGGGCCACCACCTCAGGAGGAAGAACTCACTCTGCACGAGTTGATCGCTGCAGAGTTCATACTGGCAGAATTGGTCGAAGGAGTGGGAGAGATGCTGGATTTTGTGCCCCGTCCAGTGAGAGTTTTTGCGTGTTTGTCCAGGCCATGTGTGATTTGCTTGTGCGATGTGTTGTGCTTGACTCCCAATACATGCTATGTGTACATGGTTCTCATGTGCGAGTCTTGCAATGCTTCACTAAAGCGTGCCTGCTGTGCAGCATGATAGACATGTAGTGCAGACAGGGACTGTCCTCATCACCACACTTGCACCCTACTCACATGCTAGTCAGCCGCCTGCCCCTCCGGTCCATGTTCCAGCTCACTGGCCCTTCTGCATGTAGCCTGGGGTGTGGGGTGTCTTTCCACTCAGCACTCGGACTATGACATCACATGACTGACATGTTAAGTCTTCTGCCTGCATGCTGGTACTCGACACAGGCATGCTCCCTTGCCCCTCCACCGCCCTGCACCACTATTACACCATCGCACTGGTGGGTAACATGTTGGACTACTGCAATGGCCTGTTCAAGACTCCTGTGTACATGCACAATTCCCCCTGCCAACCTGCCAGACACATACTGTGGGGTACACCCTATGTCCTTGATGCAGGGTGTCTCACTCAGACTGTGCAGATGGCAGATGCTCCACAGGGACATGAGTGCCCATTCATGCTCCATGTGCATTACATGCATGCCCCTATGTGTCCTTTGCAGGATGATCATTGTAGTACGTGGCCAGGAGGACATACATTTAATGGCATTTCATCATCCATTACATGCTCACTGTGGCTCAGTCCGGCATCACGCACATGTTTAGGGTGTCATAGTCTGTGTGGGGCACAAGCCTCCCCCTGTCTCAGGCCCCCTGACTCTGTCAAACTGGTGTAGTGCCTTCTGCACAAATGGGTGTACTACAGAGGGTTCATCATGTTTCCTGCTCACTGTCCCATTCTCATCGGCTGTGTTGTCAGTTGACTCAGATGATGCAATTGATGCTACTCAACACTGTCTGCCAATACACAGTTATCTTGTCAACCTTTCACTGCCATGCAGTGCCTCCCTGCATTTTCACTAAGGGGGGGTCAGGGCGGTGTCTGTATCCATGCAACCCATTGCATGCACATTGCACGTGATGCCTGACCTTGCACTTACACTGCCTTATTTTTTATTGTTAGACATAATAATGTACTTGTTGATGTAGTGATGTAGATAATCGGTAATGTGCACATGCTCTGCACTGCACCAACCCACTACTGAGCTATGGTACACCATTCTACATGCCTACTCAATGATGCAATGTCAAAGTGACCTGGCATGTATGGTCAGATTGTCATCCCTTCACTGTCATGAAAGGCACAGGCATAGATGCATCCTGTGACACATGTACTCAGTATTGGAACACCCTTGTGGGTGTTTAGCAAAGTTGATAGGTCAATCTGCGGCCTATACTAATCGGTCAGACATGGCCCAGTAAGAAGCAGCATGAAGTCACACACACAGAAAACGTTCCTGGCCAAGAACTACAAAACCTTTGCCACGTTGGGTGGGACACACGTGTGCATGCGTGCGTGACCTGAAGCACGGGGCTTGTGCTCAGACGTCCGACAGAAGCAGATGTGTTTCCAGGAGCTCTGAGCAAGGTGAGCAGCATGAGGGGCCACGCCCCAGCCGACCTTCCTCCAGGCCCCTCACACATGTAAGATAAGTAGCGCCAGTGCTGGGGAGCTTAGCCAGGTGTTGGGGAAGATGCGCACAGTACAGCTAAGTCGCGCTGAGGAGCAAATGCCAAGAAGCTTTCTAAGTTATCAGGGGCACATGAAGGGGGAGTCGCCCATATCCTGGAGTCTACCCTGCTCCATAGAAGCTAAGTCTTTAGCGCAGTAGCGTTCCTAGCCACAAACTGATACAGCGCAAGGGGGGGGCACCCAACAACGCACAAACTTAGGTGCAGTGCCTATCATTAGCATATGCAAATTGCCACGTGCGCTACCTATAGGAATCCGTGGCTGGCAGGACGCGACTTGTACTGAAGTCGCACCTTGTCACACGCGGCTTGCAGCTCACCCAAGGCCCATTCTATCATGTGTGTTTCTTAACACATGGTCTTCCATTTACCACGGAGCCACGTGCGGCTGCCTTACCGCATTAACAGTGTATGAACCATCACAGGGACAAGCAAAAGTATGCGAGCAAAGCAGCAGACAAGAGTGCTTGCTTGGAGGAGTCACAAAGTTCGAGGCATGAATGGTGTTATGTTTGTGTAGGGAAAACACACACAGAATAGTAACTCATGCTCTCTTTGCAGCATTGAACTGCTCCTGTTACCGGACTTGAGAGCGCACAGGCAGGAGGCCAGCATTCACTCCAGAGATAAGTCTCTCTTTGGCTCGCCTTTGAGCCATTTTGTACAATGTGCATGAAGTACATGGTTTCTCTGATTGAGTATGTGTAATTGTCAATAGTTGTATTTTGTATTTTCACTACTTTCCCTTGCCCATCCACCTCCCCTGTCCTGACCCTCTTTCCAGTTATCCTAAATATCGATGCCTATCCAACCAATGGATCCCTAACCCTCCTTCCCCGCTGCGGTCTCGGAGGCCTGTGTAAGTTTTGCCTTGCAGGCACCCAGACCGCGGAGGGGGTAGTTGGTTCATGCCACTCCTGCACCTGGAGAGCAGAGCTGTGACACTACCCATCAGTTGTTGCATCCTCGTTGATTGTTGTGTACTGAAATAGCTCCCCATCCTGTTGAACCATTGTTCAACTGTGCTACCTTGGTAGTTATTCTATCATTCTGCTTGGACATGTGCTTGGCCATATTCAGCGACTTCAAGTCACCTACTGGACACTCTTCCAGGTTTTTTTTGTGGCTACAGGCTTTTTCCCAGGTTTGGGGGTTTGGCTCCTTGGAGTTCTCTGCAATTTGGTATTTTTACCAGTCAAGGTGGCCTCTGAGGGGGCTGGACCCTATTTACATGAAAGGTGGAACAAGGAAACCAAGGGGTAGGGGGATCCTGAAGCCAGGTAGACTAGAAGGAGGAAGCCAACGGACCCCACTCTCTGACATTGTCATTGTGGGGTACTATGTACATGATGTGTTCTGCTGGTCAATGGCTGTTACTGTGTTGTGTTTACTTTTCCGGTGTCAAGGGATTGTTGTGGTTTGACACACTGGGGTGTACACAAGACCAATGTTCACATGTGATGTATACAGGACACTGAGGGTCACTTGATTTCACATGCATGTATTGAGTGCATGTCCCTACTGACACACACACTTACACAATGCTCCACCACACATACAACCACCCTTCCATGCCCACACGCGCACACAGATTGCCTTCTCTGGTATGCAGTGTCCCTGCAGCGCATGATCACTTACCATTTGGGGATCGTGTACATGCATCAATAGGTTTGTTTTGTTGCTTGTCCTTTCTATATGATGCTCAAGGTGTATACCCAACACAATGGCTGATCACTGTGCTGTGTGCTGAGCAGTGTGTTGCAGGAGACACACACAGCACACGGGTTAGGGATTTGCAGATTTGGCTTGGCCAATGTGCATGCCAACAGGCATTCTGTCTTTTGTTGATGGTACCGCTGGTGGCATGCATTTGTGTGTGACTTTGTATGTGTGGGAGGTTGTTGGTCAGTCATTTCATCTGATTCCATGTCAGGTGTGATTGTGTCAGGCCTCTTTCCATTTATCACGTGTCACTTCGTATGTAATTGGTCATGTGTTGTGCTTTTGGTTTGCTCTTTTGCTGTTGCATGCCATGCCACGGTGTCGTTGACAAAGGTGATGTGGGTTGGGAGGGTTTGGGTGACATACCAGTGATTGTCATGGCCTGTTTTGGAGGGGGTGGTGTGATATACTCCTTGCATGTGTTCCTTTTGGTCACACAGGATTGGTTATGTTTAAGTAGCTAGGGATGCACACAATGTAGCACTTATGTGGCAACATTCTCAGGGTGGTACGGTTGTGACAGGTGACTGTCTCTTTGTCATCATCAATTGTCACCTGGTATGTGCTGTTAGGGAGAATTCTCATTTCATGGCTAATTTCCCTTACCTAGTGAGTTCCTCAGCAGCTTTGCCGGATCTCTGGAGTTATTTCTTTCCACTTGGTAACAGTGTGAGCTTTTCACCACTCTTACTTGTGTTTTGCTGTGTGTTTTTACCTGTTTTTAGGATTGTGGACTCTGGAGTATACCACTTCAGTAGCCCACTTCTTTTGTGTGTCACACAGCACCTTCTGTGCAGTGACACAGGGTTGTCATTCAGACTTCCCCCCGACTCCATTTCTGAGGCTGACTACTGTCCCACAGAAAAAGGTAAAGTTACCATTAACTTTACTTAGTCAAATTAACCACAGATCCGGTACACCCCATTTTACATGGAGTACTGGAAGGGTTAACTCTTTGCCCTTTTTATCTGTACTTCGTAGAGCATTGTTTCGCTCTTTTAACATTTAGACATGGCTGGTGGCAGTGGTATCCACCCTAATTTTCTACCGCCGTTATCTTATATAACCGTGGTAATATTGTAATCTATTGTGTTAGCCTCAAACTTAAACCCGCTCGACCAAATACTTTTTCTTTTGGCTCCGGTGCGGTTTAGTCGCCATTTCTTTTTGTTAAAATCCTTCTTGTGTTTTACTTTGGCGGCAAACCAGGTTTGCCTTCTTTGGTCACTGTCTTTTGGCGGGCTTCTGCCAAGAAGCCCTCCTCAAGGCGACTGGGTGTCTAGGTGGGCTGAATGTGAGGGAGGGGTGTAGTCACCCCCTGCACAGGTTATCCTAGGATACCCAAGTTGCACTTTTTCATGATTGGCTGAGGTGGTTGTCAGGGCTGGACAAGTCCCCTGCTGTGTGATTGACAGCCAGGCTGTGTGAATGGGGGATTTTCACATAAAAGGCAGGTCTCTTGGGCTGGAAGTCAGAAAGTCGCCACTGGAACTACAAGGAAGTGGAGGAGAGGTCGACTGCTGCAACTATCCCGTACCAGTGAAGGCCTGCTGCAGTCCTGAGCTATCTACCCTTCAATGACTATGAGGAGATCCAGTCCGGAGTCTTCTTCCCTTGAGCCAGGTGGGGATAACCAGCTCGTCTTCTTCAACCAGAGGTCACCTTCGTGGTCGAAATCGCTGCACACTGCTGCAGTGGTCCGGATAGCCATCTGAAGAGCCTCTCCTGTTTTTAAGGAGAAAACTACCAGGAACAACTGCTGTGGCACCAGCTTCTTCTTTGAAAAGGTACTGTGTCCTGCTTGAGGAATTTTGTTTGAAATCCCTATGTCTCGCTTATAAGGCATGCCCTTATTTTTCCCTCCTTCTTATAACTTTTGCCTTCAAACATTTGACAATATCTAATGTACTCTTGGCAACTTTGAATCCCGAACTATCTGACATGTGATCCTCGACACAGGAACCCGGTTCCAATTGACACTGGCTCCGGCCTCTTGACTCTTGTAGTTCTGTCTATGAGTGTTCTTCATTTCTGTCTACCTATCTAACATATTGCCTATGATTTTTGCCACCAACTCTCTCTGGGTATCTCAGGTGATAAGTGTGTTTTTGCCCCGGTAGCATTTCTTGCTGCGGATACGCGTTTATTTAGTAGACCAAACTCTCAAAAAGTGATCGCAATCGTATTCACAGTAACATACAAAGTGAATTGGTCAGGGGTAGTGTATTTAACGTGTGGTTTTCAATTTTAATAGAAGTGTTGTGTTAATAACAAATGGTTAAAAAATAAATGTACTTATATTTTTTACCTGAAACCTTGAGTCAGTGTTTGCTTGAGCCACAGTAATTGTGTCCCTTTGTGTAATCTCTGCTACTGCTCATATTTATTTATTTATTTATTTATTCGCATTTGTTAAGCGCACATCAGCCCGAAGGCATCGTGGCGCTGGTTACAGAGTTGCTTACTTAGTTACATACAGTTCAAGTAGATACATTTTTTGCATATGTGCAGGAGCAGCAGGAGTACATATAATCGTGATTAATTGAATAGTGCAGTTTTAAGCTTTTTTCGGAAAGAGAACAGAGATGTATCAGCTCTGAGGTCAGTGGGAAGGGAGTTCCAGAGTTTAGGTGCGAGGAAGGGGAAGCCTATACCTCCTGCTTTGGTTCTGTTGATGCGAGGTATTGCTAGTTGGTTCGTATATTGTGCTCGTCTAGGTCTTGTGGATTGGTATCTCTCTATCGTGTCCGATAGATAAGAGGGAGCTGTTCGGTTGATACATTTGTGGGTGGTTGTGAGGATTTTGAATGAAATACGGTCTTTAACTGGGAGCCAATGTGCAGCTATTCTGGCTTGTGTGATGTGTTCTCTTTTGGGTATGCTGAGGGCTGCTCTGAGGGCATTGTTTTGAGTGGTTTGGAGCCTAGATATGTTTTTTTGGGAGGTTCCGGCTAGGAGGGCATTACAATAATCTAGCTTAGCTCCTATAGTTGCTCGGGCGATGGAGAGGCAGCTATCCTTGGTTAGGAATGGTTTTATTGCATTAATGAGTTTAGTAGTAAGTGCTGAGGCCGAGACTATGGCGCTGACTTGTTTGTCCATGGACAGTGTTGCGTCTATGTGAACCCCCAGTGTTTTGACTGAGGATAGGACAGGGATGATGCAATTGTCTATGTTGAAATTGATGTACAGTGGGTTGAGTTTGGCGAGGGTCGATTTCTGTCCTAAGATGAGGATTTCGGTCTTGTCCCCGTTCAAGCAGAGGCCGTTGGTAGCCATCCAGGCCTGTATGGTGGAGTAGATTTGCTGTAAGGTAGATGCGTCTTGGAGATAGTTTCCTGTCAGGGGGAGGAGTACTTGTGTGTCGTCGGCGTATTTTGTGTATGTGATTCCTAGCGTGTCAAGTTTGTCAAATAGTGGTTTGGTAAAGAGGTTATAGAGTGTAGGGGCAGTACAGGAACCTTGTGGTACCCCACAGTGGATGATGGAGGGTGCAGCATGTGCTGTGTTAGAGAACACTTTCATTGCTCTTCCCTCTAAGAATGATGTTACCCAGGATGCTGCGTCCTTAGAGAAGTGTGCTGCGTGTGTCAAATGGCTAGTAAGAGTGGTGTGGTCTACCAAGTCGAAAGCCGCTGAGAGGTCAAGGAGGAGGAGGAGGGCAGGCTTGCCTTTGTCTAGGATGTTAGTAATTTCATTTTTTAAGTCTAGAAGGGCGGTTTCAGTACCGTGTCCCTTGCGGAATCCGGATTGTCTTTTACCTAGGATTGCGTTCAGTTCCATGTATAGTTGAATCTGTTTATGGGCGGCCTTGTCGAGTAATTTCAGAAGGAAGGGGACTGTGGTGATGGGACGGTAGTTGTTAGGGTTGGAAGGGTCTAGTGTCGGTTTTTTTAAGAGAGGGCGGACCCAAGCCTCTTTGAGGCTGTTTGGGACTATGCCGGTTTTGAAGGATGCATTGATGAAAGCTGTGAGAAGGGGGGCGAGTGGTTCTGCGCAGTCTTTGATGATTTTTGGGGGGCATACATCACCCTTGCATTGTGATGGTTTGAGGTGTCTGAGAATGTCAATGACTTCAGTTTCTGAGATTTCGGTAAATGTGAATTTGGGTCCGTTTTTTACTTTAGCATGAGGTTTTATCTGAGCCTGTTCATTATGTTTGGGAAGGGTTTTGAGGTGGTGGGATATTTTGTTTTGGAGGAGGTCTATTTTTGTAAGCATGGCTGATTGGATGCCTGTACACCATGCCTCGTCTTTGACGATCTCATCAGGGCATGTGGGTGGTACGGTTAGCTCTTTGAATATATTGAAGAGTTCTTTGGTGTGGGAGTTGGCATTGGAGATGCGGTTGTTGTAAGTTTCTGATTTAGCATGGAGGATTGCATCTTTGTATTTTTTTGCTATGGCTTTAAAGTTAGTTTTTGTGGCATCACATGGGTTAAGCTGCCAGTTGTTTAGGGCTAAGCGTTTGTCTTTGCGCAAGGTCTGGAGTTCCTGGGTGAACCAGGAATTGGAATGGAAGGATTTTTTTTCTTTTTTGGTTTCTAAAGGGGCCGCAGTGTTGACAGCCATAGTGATGGTGTCTTTGAAGATTTCTGCGAGGATGTTGGGGTCATCGGAGAATGGAGGCGCTAGGCAGGGTAGATTGAGGAGTGCGATGATATTATCTGCAGTGAGTTTTTTTGCGCTTCTTGCTGAGGTAGCTAGAGCTTTAATAGGCACTTTAGCGCTTGTTAAGGTAGGGATGTCAAATAGGAGAAGGTTGTGGTCTGTCCATGGGAGGCTGGTATTGGCGGTGATGGTAGTATTGCAGTTGTGATCAATGATCCAGTCAAGGATGCGTCCTTTAGAGTGGGTGGGTGTGGTGATCTTTTGAGAAAAGCCTAGGTCTAGGAGGTCCTTGGCTAGAGAGATGGCAGTTTTGTCCTTGGAGTCATTGAATCCTAAGTTAAGGTCGCCTATGAGAAGTGATTTAGTAGTTTTTTTAAGGTTGTTTCTTAGGAGGTGATTGATTTGACCTATGAAGTTAGCGGTTGGGCCAGGAGGACGGTATATGGTGTGGATATTTATAGTGCTATTTGGAGAGAGCGTTAGTTTGACTGATAGGATGTCTAGGTTGCCTTCCTCTTGGTGGGGTATGGCTCTAATGGAGAGGGTTTCTTTGTGAATAATGGCTACCCCCCCTCCTGTTTTGGCTGTCCTGTCTTGTCTGAGGATGGCATATCCTTGTGGAAGGGCGAGTGAAATGGCTGGGCCGGAGACTTCGTTGAGCCATGTCTCTGTGATAGCGAGTAAATCTAAGTTTTGAGTAGTTATTAGGTCATTTACTTCCAATGAGTGGGCATTGAGTGACCGAACATTGATTAAGGCGCATTTGTACGGCGTTGGGCACGGGCAAGAGATTTTTGAGGGTGTGGTGATGGAGTCTGTTTTAGGTCCAGTGGTGTGATGAGAGTAGGAGTTACTGCTCGGTGTGGTGAGTGCGTGTTTAAGTTTCTGGCAAGTGGGTGTTTTATTGTGGAAGTGGGGTGTGTGCATTTTATGGGTGCGTGAGCTAAGTCTGTGGTTTCTGAGTGGTAGGTGTGTAGGAGTGGCATAGTGGTGGGTAGGGATGGTGCGGGCTCGGAGTCTGTCTAGTCTGAGGTTGAGGCTAGGTATCATTAGTGCTATGTTATGTGGAGTGTGAGATGGTATGGGAACGGGGTCTATTGTGTGTGATCGATTGTGCAGGCTGGTTTGATGGTGGTGCTTTAGAGTGGAGGGGTGTGGTGAAGTAATCAAGGTGAGTAGCGTGCTAATTAAGCAGGTGTGGACAGGAAGAGAGTACATAGCAATATATTAGTGGCAGTCTACCTAGATTACAATTTAGCAAAAAGGAGCAAAATGCAGTGTATCAACAATGGATAACAGTGGCGCTCTACCTAGATTCCAGTTTAGAAGAAAGGAGCAAAATGCAGTGTATCAACAATGGATAACAGTGGCGCTCTACCTAGATTCCAGTTTAGAAGAAAGGAGCAAAATGCAGTGTATCAACAATGGATAACAGTGGCACTCTACCTAGATTCCAATTTGGCAAAAAGGAGCAAAATGCAGAGTATCGACAATGGATAACAGTGGCACTCTACCTAGATTCCAATTTGGCAAAAAGGAGCAAAATGCAGTGCATCAACAATGGATAACAGTGGCCCTCTACCTAGATTCCAATTTGGCAAAAAGGAGCAAAATGCAGTGTATCAACAATGGATAACAGTGGCGCTCTACCTAGATTCCAGTTTAGAAGAAAGGAGCAAAATGCAGTGTATCAACAATGGATAACAGTGGCGCTCTACCTAGATTCCAGTTTAGAAGAAAGGAGCAAAATGCAGTGTATCAACAATGGATAACAGTGGCACTCTACCTAGATTCCAATTTGGCAAAAAGGAGCAAAATGCAGAGTATCGACAATGGATAACAGTGGCACTCTACCTAGATTCCAATTTGGCAAAAAGGAGCAAAATGCAGTGCATCAACAATGGATAACAGTGGCCCTCTACCTAGATTCCAATTTGGCAAAAAGGAGCAAAATGCAGTGCATCAACAATGGATAACAGTGGCGCTCTACCTAGATTCCAGTTTAGAAGAAAGGAGCAAAATGCAGTGTATCAACAATGGATAACAGTGGCACTCTACCTAGATTCCAATTTGGCAAAAAGGAGCAAAATGCAGAGTATCGACAATGGATAACAGTGGCACTCTACCTAGATTCCAATTTAGCAAAAAGGAGCAAAATGCAGTGTTTGGCATATTAAGGGGTATTTGGATATGCATGTAGCGGTGCAGGCAGTATATCTGCATTGAGTCACAGTGTGGCTAGAGAGTGTGTGTAGCCGTGAGCGAGCAACATAGGTTTTTTTCTTTTAGTACAATTGTCACGTGCGTGTTCTGCTATTGGTGGGCTTACCCGTGGACCACAGGGGCTCAAGGTGGTGGTTAGTGGTCCTGGGGAGGCGAGTCCAAACTGGTGTTATCCTGTGAGGGCCAGGGGGACTGGCAAAGGCTGAAACGGCTGCAAACAGGCTCAAAACAGGTAGTAGCCTTGCCTTCGTGGGCCTTGGCAAGAGTGGGCCGGCTTCGCCTGCCGGCAGCCAATGGTCATGAAGATAGGCCGGGCGGCCAATCAGGTGGCTGCTGGAGGCTAGGTTAGGCAGAGGGGGGCAGCAGGCATCGGGCGGGCGGCCATCTTTAAGTGGATAGGTACTTTGAGTACCTTAGTGGCGGCAAAGGGGTTGCTTACGCCTTTCAGGGCAAAAAGAAGTAATGCTGATGGAATTCACTGATAAAGGATCAGCATGTGCACGCCTGTACCGATGTACAGCGAATGCGGCAATTTTCGCTAGAAAAGCGCGGGAGACATCAGCGCTTACCGATTTCTTCATGCGATCAGCTGGGCTTGTGCGCGTTTCTCCGTGAGTCCACTGCTCCTGCAGGGACTTGGCCTGGAGCTCCTGCTCCTTGGAAGGTGGTGGGGTACTCATATACTCTTGAGATAAGCCTGGCTGCTCCACTACTGCTACCACTATAACCTAGTAGTACATGCTTGTACCAAAGGTACAACTTGTATTGCCACCGGTAGTCTTAATTGAGTGTAGTGGTCCCTCAGGGCACTGCACAGGATTCTGCCTAACATGTGCCAGGCGTGTGCACTCCGCAGGGGTGGGAGTTTAGGTGAAAAATGTGGCCACAAGCTGGATCCCGGCTGCCTCGCCACGTTCCCTTTCCCCTCGCATGGGCAGCGCCTGTGCCTGTGGTTGGGAATGTGGGGGCACCACCATGTCCGCTGGTACGCCCGCCGTGTTGCAACATTGTGAAGGACACATGCTTCCACAATGATCCTGCACACTACTGGGGGTGCAAATAGTAGCTGCCCGCCAGAGCGGTCAAGGGAGCGGAAACATGACTTGAGCTCTCAGAATGTGCGCTCCACTATGCCCCTGGTTGCAATATGGTCAGCATTGTATCTTACCTGGGGTGGTGTGGTGGGTCTCCTTATTGGTGTCATCATGTGGTTGCTCAGAGGGTAGGCACTGTCCCCTGGGGAGGTGAGGATGGTTGTCATTAGTTGTGTATGTGTATTTGTCTGTGTGGGACATGCATGCATGTGCACAGACATTTGTACTCACCAATGAGCCATGTGTCGCCCTGCTTCCCAGCTTCCAGGACCCGGCTCAGGGTGGACATTCTGTATATGAAACTGTCATGGGTAGATCCAGGATAGTTTGCATAGACAGAGGTGATGATTCCATGGCCATCGCATACAACCTGTACGTTGATGGAATGCCAGTGCTTGCGGTTTTGATAGATGCACTCAGTGGCCCTAGGTGGACGTAGGGCCAAATGGGTGCAATCTATGGCACCGAGCACTTTGGGGAAGTGTGCCACCCTGCAGAAGTCCTGGACCATGGCCTGCCTTTCTGCAGGTGTTCTGGGCAAGTATATGTGCCTGCGGACTGAGGGGCGCGCAGTCATGATTGCCAAAACCTGGTTTAGGCAGAGCGACTGCATGGCCTGTGAGACACCCCGAACTATGGCAGTTTTCAGCTGAAATGACCCAGTGGCCAAAACATGCAGGACATTGAGCACCTTTTCCAAGGGGCTCAGTGCTTGGGAGCACAAGGTGGGTGATGTGAGGTCATCCTCCCACTCAGTGACCAGGTCTAGGATAATATGAGGTGGAAACCTGTACCTGCCATAGATTTGGTCATCAGGCATCCCAAAAAGGCTGGTCCTGGGCAAAAAAATGCAGGGACTGGCTATTCTCCTCCTCCTGCGGTGTCCCACGATCAGTGCTGCGAGAAATGGGACATTCATCGTAGCTGTATATACGCGTTTGTTGTTTGTGCGCACTTTTATACTGCGCAGGGACGCTTCCCCATGCCTTCTTTTGGCAGACGTGTTTACGCCTGTGAGTGTCTTTTGGCATGTGTGGGTTTCCTGTATTCGAATCCATAAATACATGTTCTTTGCGTGCATGTGGGCGTTCCGTCTATTTCCCTAGTTATGCCTTCATTTTCACGCGTTGTTTCCCATACCGCGTGCTCCGCCCCCTTTTTGGTGTGTGCGTTACACGTTGTGCGCTTTCGCTGTACGCATCAGGCACGGCGTTCGGGATGTTGAAGTGCGTGTGCGCCCCTGTGCGCCAGCCACGGATTTGGCACACATCCTGGGGAAAACACACGCAGGGCCTTCCATGAATCGCACGCATGTGCGTGCGCTTGATTTTACACGCTTGCACCAGCTTGCACCACTAATTTCGGCGCACATTTGTTCCATGAATCGGCCCCTGTGTCTCAATTGATTCAAGGCCATATAACCCTGTATTTTGTGTCATCTGATATCATTCGTCAAATGATGGCACAGTTTACACAAAGAGAGGTGGAGATAATCCAAGTAAAAATTGCATTTGAGATGGCAAGTGTGATACCATTATATATTAATATGGAAAGAATGGAAATATTTTTTCTACTGTGCATTTCGTTTGTCAATCCAAAATTGATTTACCATACTAAACTGGTACATAATGTAGGCTTTTGGCAAGATGACAAATATGTCAACATAAGAGGATAAGTAATACAAAGATTGAGGCGTTGTCCCATGCTAGATTGATTAAGCACAGTTGGTTAGTGAGTATGTCGGTGACAAATTACACCATTACTCACCTTAATCATGGTTCTATTATTGTCAAGAAATTACAGCACAGTGTGTTCTACATATCCGTCTCGCCCACTCTATACAATATATCCACTAAACCTCTATTTGATCTCCTCAACAATTTGGGTTTCTCCTACTCAAACTATGCAGATAACACCCAAATCCTCATTCCTCTAACAGGATCCTACGACCAGGATGCCTTGCACATGGGTTGAACGCTCCCCAGACCAGCAGCAGTCATGGGGCAACCCAGCAGGTTCCCTGTCCCTCCCCAAAGGAAAGACCTGTAATGTGGCACAGCCAGAGTTTCAGAACAGCTGGGGAGCTGCCCCTGGCCTTGGGCGCCTTTCTCCAATGTGGGTCGACAGTCCACAAGTCCAGCAGCAATCCCAGGGAGCCCTGGCAGGGTCCCCATCCTCCCTGGAGGGACAAATTGGAACGCAGCCAGGCCAGAGCTCCAGGTAGTCAGGGATGTCCCCAGCCTTGAGCTCCTGTCTCCCATGTGGGTCGATTATCCAGAGGCCCAGCAGCAGTCCCAGGGAGCCACGGCAGGGTTACCATCCCTACCTAGAGCAAAAAGCTGTAATGCAGTCCAGCCAGCGCTCCTGCATGGTCAGAGGTGATGCCCCGGCCTTGGGGCCCTGTGTCCAATGTGTGTAGACTGGCCACAAGTCCAGCTGTGGTCCCAGTGAGCCCTGGCAGGGTCCCCATCCCACCCCAGAGGGAAAAGCTATCATGCTGCACAGCCAGAGACCCAGTACGGCTGGGGGTGCTGCCACCGGCGCTTGGCACTTGTCTCCTAGCAATGTAGTGGAATGTTTTTTTGCCTTCCTTGAGGGCAAATCGGTGCAAAATAGTACCACGTTGCCCCCAAAGAAGGCAAAACAACATTGTGCCACCTTCTTTCTTTTTTGGCACACACACCCAAAATCATTTCCTTGGTGGCCTAGGGATCAATTCTGCTTCCCTGGGGTGGAACAATGAGGCCAGACCCTCAGTTCTGCTCCCCCCCAAGGAAGCAGAAAGGATCTGCCCCTCCTTGGGGGGATTCCTAAGAGGGCTGACCCCACAGGCACTGGGCCAGCCCCCTCATTTCCCAGACTGTGCCTCTTTTGATAGTGTGCTATGTTGTTTTGCCTTCCTTGGGGGCAAATGGGTGCAAAATGACACCCATCTGCTTCCTTGGGGGCAAATGGGTACAAAATGGCACACATCTGCCCCCAAAGAATGCAAACAACATTGCACCACATTTGTGGATTCTTTTGTGGGTGGGCACAGTTTGGTCTCCAGGGTCCCCCCTGTTCTAGTGCTACTTTCTGCTTCCCAGGGGTGACAAAATGGGACCGGACCCACACTTTTACCCACCCAGGAAAAAAAGAAAGGACCTTCCCCTCTAGGGGGGTGGGGGAGGCTTGCTGAGGGTGCTGACCCACAGGCATGGGACCAGCCCCCTGATGCCCCAAGTCTGCCTCAAATAAAAGAGGCCTTTTTTTTGCCTTCACTTGGGGCAAATGGGTGCAAAGAAGCAAAACATTCTGCCATTTTCTTTTGTTGGTGGGGGAGGAGGGATGTTTGGCATCTTCTTAAGTGAGGGCTTGTTGAAAGGAGGAGAGTCTCCCCGTTCCAACGAGCCCTCACTCAAAGAAATCGGGCAGAGAATGTTCTTGCAGCATGCAAAAGTGTGTCTTCGAAATATACATGCTGAAGCCTTTCAGCTTCAGCATGTACATTTCATTTCCTGATAGCGTGCGCCAACGCCATCAGGCTTCACCCTGCCCCCAGGTACGGATGAGGAGGCCTTCCCCTTCACAGCTATGTGTTGGGGACAGCAGCGCTGCAGCAGGGGGTTGGGGCAATCCAGCCCCGGAGGTAAGCAGTGCAGAGGTAGCTCGTCCTCCGCACTGTGAATGTAGTGCTGAGGACGAGATACCTCATCCTCCACACTTTATGGGTTAATGTGTGTCTTTGCATTTAATTTTATAGTGGAGTTTCATCTGTATATGTTCATTTCCATGCTGCAGAATGCACACATTTGTCCATATTAGCTGTCTGTTTTAGCAAAGCTACTCGTTCAGGTATCATACCCATGTATTGGAATGCAGGCCTCTGGTTTTGGGTTTGTCATTCAAACAAAAGGCCCATTTAATTTTATTTGACACTTTTCAGAAACCAACATTCAGTTACTTGATAGTTCAGAATTACATGATGGCCTGGTCTCACAAAAGTGTATTTTCATATTTCTGCACCCTTTGGGCTTAAATCAGCCAGAGGCAGTTCATTTTTATGTTGGATTCGAATTTACCCCACAATGTTGTGCTTATTTATAAAAGACTTGCCAATAGTAAGTCTAACTTACTCTTGGCCTACTCCTGAAAATTGAAAAAACTGAAGTAAATCAGAGATACTACTAGTAACCTATTTGTAAATTCATTAGTGCCCCTCCAGGAGCAAGTAGGAGTTACTCCTGGTAACTTCTTTGTAATTCAGCATCTTTGTCATCTTACATTTTCTATGTATTCTTAATGGATAGGTATTTTGGGATCGAGCAACGAGTATCACACAATCACATGCTGTGGTGCCGTCTGGACAAAGGCTATTACTGCCTGGGCCTGCACACACTGCTGCCATTCGACCACTCGGGCGATTGAGGGGGCATAGTGTACACAGAATACGATATACATTTCCTCCTTAAAAGCCTTCACATCGTTTTACGGCTGCATAACATTTCACGCTGGCAACAAGCCAATGGATTTCTATGCAGTCTGCTTTAATTGTGCACATGGCAAAATCAGGATTCACTAGTAAGTCGAGCATAAATGGGAGAGCAGTTAGGCTTTTTGTAAAACGTAGTGCAAAAATATATGTAGAGGGGATGTTGCCTGTTATCACAATTTTCTTTGCACTATATCTTTCAAACGTGGAAAACTTCATGCGAGGGACACAATTACACGTGCAGGCACATGTGGTCGCCTTCATGCAATGAACACATCTCAGAAATGTGCAACCACCGTTTGCTGAAAGAGGAAGTTACGGTGAGACAGGTGTGATGCCTTTTGTAATAAACTCATGAATGTTTCTATAACAAGACGAATACAACTAGTTAGGGCAATTGCTCTTAACAGCAACATATACGAAAACCACACCATCTGTATATTTATTTTTTAACGTGTGCAGAAAACATCAGCTGTAGATTGTAAGCATTATACATATTCAGATAAGAACCCAATTTAAAGGTATCTTCCCGTTTCGGCCTCAGGCATGTATTATGGCATTTGCATCAGCCAAAGGGGCGCAGGAAAGGCATGCTGCCTTTAGTCATGAAACAATGGGCTGGCAGTGCTATTCATTTAGATTTGCAGCATTCGATGGCTCTTAATTTGAACATGGTTGAATACCAAGAAAGATGTTGGGGTACATTTGAACACGATTCAACCACCGGAGGCTGATGAGAAGAGACACTATTATTGATATGCGTTCTATGAAAGAAGGATTTAACTCAAGTCCATCATAAACATCACTTTGTGCGCAAACCTATGTGATTTCCGAAAGATTTTTTTTTTAATACCTGCTCGATTATATAATCCCACGTACCAGTCATCCTGCACGACCCCATGGAATGTTTGTTTTCAAACATGTTCTCTCACTTTTTTTGCAGAACCTGTAAGGGATAATTAGACATTATTAGGCAACAACACATTCTCTTAAATAGGGTGTGAACGCACAGTTTCGTCCAGCAGGGGGTAGCAGGAAGAGCACGCTGAGGACAGAGGGAGGCGTTTACACAAACAAGCAGGGATGCATGGATTCAAGATGCATTCTACTGTATTTCACAGGCTCCACGAGGTGCGGGCCAATGTGGCACTCTGTATCTGTTATAGACAGGATATTTTAATCACAATGAATATAAATTTTGCATGAACGGAAACGTGGGTGTGATATCATACAATGTGGAAATATCGAGATCCTGTGGATTACATAGTCCAAACATTTTCTCTGATTAATGAACCAACGTTTGCATTCTGTATAATAGATTTAGAATGATTTTACAACTGCTCCTTCTTTTATAAAATGCTAACTTCCATTAGTGGTTAGCCAAATAGAAAAATTATGTATTTCTTCAAGAAATGCTGTGTGCATAAGTTTAAATAATTTTTCAAGATAACATAATGTTACTTATTGCTTTAAAGTTTGTTTAGAATGTTCAAGACGGATGTGGCCCAGAACCCTCATATTAGTGCACCACGTGTGAATCTCCTGCAACAGTTGTGCTATACGCCACTGTTTATTCCCCTTTCAGTCTCTTTGAAGGCTAAACATCAAGGGCTGAATTCACACAAATGTGCACATGAGCATATTAGGAGACTGCAATAAGCATCTCAGGTTTGTGCTTGCTACCTCGTGCCTGATTCACAAAGCCTAAAACTGAAGCACAACTGACGCCGGAAGAATTCACTTGATTCACTTGAGAAAGTCTTCTTGTATTAGAGAGTATCTCTAAGCCAGGTCAAGATTTGTTCAGGTTTTTTTTTGTTCCTTTGTGAATCAGGTATGGCATGAGACTCTAGGTGCACAAATGAGATGCTTCTCATTTGCTCCAATGCAACTTTGTGAATCAGGACCCTAGGACGGAGAGTCATATTCTGAAAATGTGTTTGGCGTGAATCAGAGTTGCACCAGCAAAAGATGCACACAATTCTCAGAAATGCATATCTCAAAGATGCACATAAAACATACAAAAACAAAAGATGCACAAAGTAGATGGAAAGCAGATAAATGAAGCAATTTGAGAACGCCAGAAGGGTCTGCCCAGTAAAAATGGCAAAAATGCATCAAAATCCAGATGCTCAATATTTGAGCAGAATTTCCGCCATAAAATGGCCTACAACATGTACTCCAATCACAAAGTGGAGCAAGCGAGCCAAAAAGGAATGCAAATAAATCACCCACCGAAACAATGATACAGGTCTCTCCAAAGATAACACACAAAACAGTATAAACGGCTTGTATATTGAGACATGTACAGTTTTCAAAATAGGCCAGTTTGCTGGGTATCATGATGTTGCAATGTCTGAAGGGTAGTAGTAGAAGGGAAAGGATACACAAGAGGAGGATTTCCTCATATCAACTGACGGATGAAGAGGTCTCCTTCTAGAATTCTTTCCTAGTCTAAGTCATACTGGAGAGAGTAATACACTGGCATATTGCCGCACCAACATTCCATGTTTGATGAAATAACTACTGCCCATAGGAGCACAAGGATGAGTAGTGGCACCTGCCACATGCTAAGCCCTTTCACTTCTATGAAACCATATGAAGGTGAAACAGGCACAGCTGAGAGATATACCTCCTTCCCCTTTTGGGGTAACATGGGTCAAGGGCAGGCTATACACTCATGAGTGGTGTGATTGTGAGACAGTAGCAACCTAAACCGTAAAGGTACAATAGTCCAAAATTAAAATGTTCAAGCAAAGTTGTATACAAATATATTCAGTAAAAAAACTTTGTTAAAGGGACGTTATGGTTTCAATAAAAACCGAAAAACCCCTGAAATTCGCTAGTTATGGTAAGCTAAGCAACCATAACTCGCACCACCACCGTGCATTGCTAAGACTAACACCCAGGACATCAAAGATTACATCACGAATGTCATTGATGACATCACTGATGACATCACATATCTGGCTCTCTCTTTTTTCCTTTAGTGATATATCTTAGCCAGTAATACGTAGGAACAAAAAAATCAAAAAGTACTATATTTGTAGACTTATACTTCAAATATGTTCTTACAGTAAATCATTTGGGGTTCACTCACAGCATATGAAACATATACATAGGGAGAATACACACTTGAAAGATAGAAATGCTTTCTGTATATGAAGACAATCAGTGAGGTTATCAACACTTTCTTATTGTTCTGCTGTTTTTTATTACTGTACTGGCTCTGGATGTGCTCATATTTGTATTCACATTACTTTCTTTAGGGTGCAGTCACATCATGTGATAGTTATTCATAGGGAAGTAGTAGGTTTGAAGAAGAACAATCATGTCTGTGCATAAAGATAATCAGGTAGGCTATGAACACTTTCTGGTTCTACTGCTGCTTTATTGCATACTTCACTTTCCCTGTATATTCTCATATTTTTATGTGTTGTTGTGCCTTTGTGTTTTGTATGTAATAATAAAATTATATAGGAAGTGGGTTTCATTAGCTACTTATTACATGTTGCACAGTACACAGAACTCTAATAAGAAAGCATTTATCATTTCACTATTCAACATGGAAAGATTATGAATATTGCACCTCCATCATGTATGCTGCTCACAATGCTTATGTTTATACATGAGTAGATTATTAGACTGTAAATAACTTCATAATAGAATACTATTTATATCAATGCATTGCTTAATACACTACAGAGCTCATGACATCTATTCCAATAATCCTTGACACTTTTTTTTGTCAACATTATAAGAATCCCTTGTACAGACTTTTCATGAAAGGTACATGCACATGTGATGTCATCAGTGATGTCATCAATGACATTTGCGATGTCATCTCTGATGTCCTGGGTGTTAGTCTTAGCAATGCACGGTGGTGGCGTGAGTTATGGTTGCTTAGCTTACCATAACTGGCGAATTTCAGGGGTTTTTCGGTTCTACTTGGAACCATAATGTCCCTTTAACAAAGTTTTTTTTACTGAATTTCATAGGTTTTTAGTAGCACAACTTAACCATAACATCCCTTTAACAAAGTTTTTTTTTTACTGAATATACATATTCATAGTGTGAATTTGATAGATGTTTACTAGGATTCCCTTACATTATATACATGTAACATATAATATACTGAACACCCAGCTAGTGATTTTGATGCCCGCGGACTGTGCGTATGTCCGCAGACGGACACGGACAACATCAAGACCACCCAAAAACCCAGGGGGTATCTTAAATTGTTCTATCAAGCCTTATAAACACTGAACAAGTTCAAAAAGCAGCACATAAACACATTATATGTAATAATAAATACGAAGTGGAACCTATATATATAACACATCAAACAACCACATCAAACAACCATTTAAATAGCACATGTACAAAAAAATGGAATGTACCAAAACAAAAAAAGATATGCCTCCAACATAATTAGCTCACAGAAACTGCACAGCAAGAAGCAACAGTAGACCTACTCAAGTGTAATAACAAAACTTACCAGAAATTAGTAAGTAAACTTTATTTTGCTTTTATATTTCTAAACTTTCTGCATTAGGTACACTAGAAGTAATACAATGTCCAGTACTTTGGAATGGCTTGAAGAACATTTCCCACGTAAGGAAATGACTGAAGACAGTGACACTAATGGTAGACACTTCTCTATATAAGCAAATTAATAATCATTACTTTATGTGTACTTAACTTTAACAGACCATACAAACATTGAAAATAATATAGCAAAAGAGACATTAGAAAATGCTCTGCAGTGCATGAACAAAAAATGGATATTCTTATGGAAAATTTCAATCTTTTAAAACATTTTGTGGAGGACCACATAAAAGAAAAAAATAAATATCATTGTCCCACATGCACCTGTTCCCCCTCTCCATGTCCCAGTCAACTATCCCCAAACCCTCAGTACCTAGAAAAACGTTATGATGAGACTTCCATCCCTTCATCCCCTTCCATTCATCCTCTCCAGACCCCTAATTCCCCTGTATTTGTGTCAGTTTCTGCTTCCCTATCTTTCATAAATTGTATATCTGTATAAAATTTTAAAAAAGTATGTGTGTTTTAATTCAGTCCTTTGTGTCTTATTTTTCTTTAAAAGGCAGTTGGGGTGTCCGCGGACAGCGCGAGTGTCCGGGATGTCTGCAAATAACCAAAATGGGGGTGTCCTAAGGACACTATACCTGTCCGTACTGTCAGTAAGCAAAATGGAACTGTTCTTAGAACACACCCGGTGTCCGGAATGTCCGCAATTAACCAAATTGGAGATGTCTTAAGGACACTATACCTGTATGTATTGTCCGCAAGCAAGATGGAACTGTTCTTAGAACACATTCGGTGTCCGGAATGTCCGAAATTAACCAAAATGGAGGTGTCCTAAGGACATTATACCTGTCCGTATTGTCCGCAAGCAAGATGGAACTGTTCTTAGAACACACTCGGTGTCTGGAATGTCTTCAATTAACCAAAACGGAGGTGTCCTAAGGACATTATACGTGTCCGTACTGTCCGTAGAACATCTACGCACATGTGCACCACACCCATAGATCCTATGAACAATGTGCCTGTCCGTAACTGTCCGTTTCACGTGTGTTGCACTTTTAATTAGTTTGAGGACCCAAACACTGTCCGTATAACACCCGCGTGCATGCGCACAACTTTTATTGTGCATTTGGTGTCCTGGGGACACCCGTCCCATTCGCGGACGTGTTCACAACGTGATCATGTGACCGCACCCACACTGAGCATGTGTCCTGATTTGCGGACACTGTCCTGGTCCCCAAACATTTTAAAAGTACTTTTTTGGACAATCCAACATATTTTACAGTACAAATTCACCATTGCACATGTCCCAGACAATGTCCCTGGCGTTCTACATACTTTTTGGAACTTTTTGAGCATTTTTTGGGTGTTCCATCTATCCGCGGACAGCCTGGGTGTTCGCAGAACGTGCACCAAAACCCTTATAAAAGGCCACACCCCAGAGCTCATCCTCATTCTGTCTTTCTACTATTGCAGATTGACTTGCTTTTTCGGATTTTGCTACTCTTGCTGCTCTTGCTGCTTTTCCATCATCTAACCTGATGGCATCCATGATTGCTGCTGTTCCTGCCGGTGCTACTTCTTCCTCAGCAACACCCCCACCCCTCCACCACCGACACCTCCCCAAGGGCCTGCAGAGGGGAACAGGCGTGAGGATGTAGAAGAGGAGGATGAAGAGGATGAGGTAGTGGAAGTCCCTACTACCAGCACTCGCCGTGAGTCTTGTGTGTGGTGGTTGTTTACCACTCTTGGTGGAGTGCCAAAAGCACGTGCGAATAAGGTCACTTGCAATCAGTGCCACATGGTGCTGAGTCGTGGGCAGCCTGGTTCATACAGCTTTGGTGCAACATCAATGAAGCGACACCTAAGGTCATTCTACGGGGAGGCTATTCGCAAGGTTGCACTTTGTGTTAAATGTAGTAGGTTGAGTTCCTCTACAACATCCTCTGTTTCCGCTCCTGTCACCACAAGAGACACTCCTGTGGGAAAGCGCATCCCTCCAGCTGCCTCACAGGCAATTCATGATTCTGTTTACCCTTCCATTTCACGGGTCACAATATTGTGTAGGTACTGCAATGCAGTACTCTTCACGGGGGAGAATCTTCGGTGTGCTTTCGAGACTGCGGTCAAGGAGCACGAGAAGGTCTGCCCACTACCTGAATAAGGCCCACCCTACATCTTCCTCTCTCCACATGCCCTTTCTTATCCCTGTGGTTGGTGTCCCTTCTTTACCCTCCTTTCCCCTCCTTTCCTTGTGTGTCGTGTTTAAAAAAACAAAAAAAGTATAAAACAACAAAAACCATAAAAAAGGCTCTTTTCAGAGCCGCCTTTCACAGTTTAAAAATAGAAGTGACAAATAAATGGTGCAGTGCCCTGTGCATTTTTTATAAGTCCGCGTACAGTTCACGGACATTTATTTTTGTGGGATGCTGCCCTATCGCAACCATTGCACATTTCTATGGGAGGAAGTGGTGGCTCTGAAAAGAGCCTTTTGGCGGTGTTTGTTTGTGTTTGAAAATCAATGGATTGCTGTAATTCCAAAAAAGGTTGCAATGCATTTTGTGCATTTCTCAGAAAAATCTGATTGCCAGCATAAGTAAGATGGACTCCATCTCTGCGAGAAATGTATGTGCTACGAAACATAATATTTTCATTGTGAAAAGAGGACATGCCAACATCTCTTTATAAGGCACAGCCTTATTGACATTGCACCTCGCTTTCTCCATTTGTGGAGCAAATGAAGTAGAATGCAGCCATATATGTCCCTGCACAATACGAGAAAAACATTACTTGGGAATTTGCAAACATGTCCATGACCTTCCCAAGTCCTTCTTTCATTGCAAATTGAAAATAAATTCCAGACAGATGTCCTAAACTGTTCCCTCCATGCACTCCATGCCAGTGCTCTTCCACATGAGGGAATCCACAATCTGCAGCTACTCCACAGCGTTCTGATGCACCTCCAACCAATGTATCCATGAGTCTCCCAAAATTCAGAAAATCTGTTTTCTAAAACACAGCCATAGCTATCTGTTCTTCTCTCAGGAAAAAGACTTTCTGGCAAACTTTCTCCTTACACAACACAACCAGTAAACTTTATTGTCCAATCCCGTGCTCTACTTTTTCTCATTTGCATGCCTCTCCACACTAAAAACCCTGTATGTAATACGTGGTGTCCGCGGACTACCGCCATGTCCACGGACATATTGAAAATCTGAGCGTGATGAATTTAAATTTAAATAGTGTGCCCCATTTCCCCTTTGAGGTTGGCTCTGAAAAGAGCTGTTTTTTTGGGGGTTTTTTTGCAGATGCTTGACAGACACCTGTTATTTTGTATATATTTTATTTTCTTACTTTACTTCTAAAACCTTTACATAACCTTCTCCAAAGCAACCCTTACATTCCAAAACAGCATGGCATTTCCCGTAAAAGATAAAGAAATGCCATCTTCTTTAAAATAAACAGCATTACTGGAATCAATATTCACATTATTACAGAAGAACATACCAGCTCTAAGCATGAAAGCACACATGCCTCGGTTGATTGCACACCTAGCAATGTTTTGCTGAGGACAAAAAAAATAACTATTGTCCCATATTGCCCTAAGTACTAATCCAGACAAAGTGACTTTGGCATTTGGAAGGATGTTCATTACACCTTGAACCAAGTGTTCCAAATCTGCCAACAAAGTAGGGGCACTGACATAGCCCAAATGCAAACCACCACAGTGCAAAACTACCACATGGGGACTGTTCATCCTGCCCATATCTTCACAAACGTGTACAATTCCCTGTACATTGCAATCAGGCACAGTGCTCCACACCACCTCCACTCCTTTAACATCAAAATTGTTTGCCACATGCCTGCATTGAGCATACTGCTGTAACCCATGCACAAAAATATCTCCAACCACCAACACCCTGACTTTCTTCACCTCTGCCATCTTCACTACACACAGCCTCTTTCAACATAAATCCACAACCTCAACACCTGATTGGCTAATCCCTACAGTCCCCTTTCCATGCTGGATTTGCTGTAAAATCCAGGATGTGGCATGCCATGTCCACGGACAGCCACGGTGTCCGGGGAGCGTGTAAATCTTAGACAGCCCTTCTACCCTTTCCACTTCACTCTCTGTGCCATTCCCTCATAGGATACAGCTAAGCAGTCACACAACCATCCACCAATCATATCCAAGATATCTACATCTAACTCCATCATCAGAGTTCAGCACTTCAAATGTACTTTTGATCACTCTGAGTACAAGTCTCATATCATTGGAAAACACCTATTACAAAAACTACTGTACACGTCTCCAAGATTTCTACTTGCAGCTGTATGCATATCCACATGCATGAATACAAACTACAGGTATGCAAATTGTATGCAGAGTACATGTACAATTCTTATAAATGCATATAAACAGAGTAAATGCCACTTAACCTGTATAACCTACAAAATGAACTTACTATTATTTTTCCCATCTGCTATAATCAACTGTCACTTCCAAACCTGTCTGCTATCTAAATTATTTTTTTACTCACACTGCTATCTAAAAAATTATAATATAAAAATATGGGAGAAATAAGAGCATAATTGTAGAAAAACACTTAGTAGTGTATTATAAAATTACACACAGAAAGGATAAATTCCTGCATCTTTATACACTCACACAGATAGACACTATCATTGAAAAGCTCCCAGCTGAAATAACGCCACTGCCTGTACATCACATCCTTCTGCTTTATTACCCACACCTTCACAAATGCATAAATCCTATGCTTTTCTATACAGTTGCTGCCATTTACCTTATAAAAATTGCAAAATAAGGATATCATTATTTCTTCTATCTCCTAACATCCAATAACACAGTCTTAAGAAACCAAGTGAGTTTCATACACTTAGTATTCTACTCATTTGCAAAGCATGTTGAACTAACATATTGTAAGTAAACTATAAAGTCTGCACATAGTCAAAGGAAAGTGCATGCACACACTATTTTCAGTTGTCAAACAACAATACTAATACAAAAACATAAACATCAATGTCTAAATTAACTTCAATGCTATAAACACACAAAATTACTTACTTCTTTCTTTTACAATTGCAGTGAAGACCACTCTCCTGAAAAGCTGCAGCATCTGAAGTACAAACAACAACTCAGAAGAAACCTGCTCATTCCAAACACAAAAACTAAGTACAATAATACCATAACATTCTTACTGTTACTCAAACACACTGTGTGGTTGATTCATTGAATTTGTGCGCCAAAAAACAGGGTTTGTGCACCATTTTCCCCGCAAATCCCCATTTGTTAAACAGGGATTTGCAGGCAGAATGGCGCACAAATGCCTGTTTTTCGGCACACAAATTCCATAAATCAGCCTCTAGAATGTTAGTATTGCAGAACAAAGAACTGTTTTAATTCTATGCCATTATATGTAGTATTAGTGCTTCTCCTCACCACTAGCTTACTTTCTACTGTCATCTGAACCCCAATAAAGTAACACACAAATACAAGAATAGCCTTCCCAACTAGTTGTAGCTGCCCAATGCACAATCACACAACATCACATACACCCTTATCATCATACTCAGACATTCATGCACACAGCACATACACATTGCAGAACAGCCCAACCCATACCTTCTTTTTTTCAACAGACCCCAAAGAATGCCTACCAAAAAGCAAGTCCGTAGAAAACAACACAGAAGTAGAGCAAATGAAAATAAAAGTGTCCAAAATAAGCATCCATCTCTAGCAGAATTTGTACAAAATGTTCAAACAAAAGATCTAATAGAGTCATTAAGTGAAAGAAACAAGCTTCTAGTACAAAAACTTTGCCACCTCTTTCAAAATGTAAAACAAAACAAAGTGATTAACAAGAATTCAGCTACCACTACTTCTAACACTGCTCTTATAAATCTTGATGCAGTGGCAAGTAACCATACCAAAACTAGTATTTTACAAAAAATGTCCCGCCACAGAGTACTTCAGAATCTTATAAAAATAGGAGAGAAATCATACACAACCCTTAAAACCTACCATAGAAAATTAATCTTAGAAGCTCTCATACACAGTGCAATCGTTCTCAAAAGGAAGTTATTTATTTTAGTGTTAAACAGAATGAAACCACTAACAAAACTAACTACTAAATTACAAAAAAGACTTCTCAATAAATGCAATGTCAACAAAAATAACTTCTTAAATATCTGTGGAGGTGAATGGAGTCACACCACGAGCACAGAATCATATTTCAATGAAGAAGCATACAATCAAAAGCAAACAAACACAATTGCCATACATAGCAGTGGACAAGGGTATGAACAACTTAATAATACCATAATGAAAAAAGAAACGCTGCTTACAAAAATATCCCCAGAAAACTCAGGGGTTGATTCATGGAATTAATGTGCGCCGAAAATTCCTGCGCAGAGGTGCCAAAACGTGCGATTCGCAGTAAAAGTGCGAAAATCGCAGTGCAAGTGCGAAAATCGCAGGGAAACCAGCGCACATCGATTCATGGAAGTCCGTGCGCGAGAAAAACATTGGATGTGCGCTGAAAATGTGCGCCGCGCACGCCGGCGCACGCCGGCGCACAGGTCATCCAACAGCGTGCGCCACGGCCACTGCGAAATCGCACATACCGCGGCGCACATCACAAAAGTAGGCGGAACACGGGGTGTAACACTCGAAATGGGGAACAACGCGTGAAAATATGGACGTCACGGGGGAAGTACAGGGGGCAAGTGCGCGGAACGCCCACACGCTCGCCTACAACCTGTATTCATGGAATCGAAAGATGCGCACAGTGCCAAACAAGTACGCCACAAGAAAGCAGGCGGTAGCGTCCCTGCGCATGAAAAAAATGTGCGCCAAAATGTGCGATAACAAAAAGCACCCATATACAGCCATGATGAATGGTCCATACTGTGGCCCACTAGGACAAATTAGGTGCAAAGGGGTACCGGCAAACACGGACACCCGCTGTGTGAAAAATAGCGTGTGCGTGTGTACCTGGGTGCAAGGGAAGTCCCACACGCGATTGGCCTGGGTACGTGTACTTCGGGGTGCGCGGGAATTTCCACATGCGATTGGCCTGGGTACGTGTACTTCGGGGTGCGCGGGAAGTTCCACACGCAATTGGCCTGGGTACGTGTACTTCGGGATGTGCGGGAAGTTCCACACGTGATTAGCCTGGGTACGTGTGTTTCGGGGTGCGCGGGAAGTTCCACACGCGATTAGCCTGGGTACGTGTGTTTCGGGGTGCGCGGGAAGTTCCACACGCGATTGGCCTGGGTACGTGTACTTCGGGGTGCGCAGGAAGTTCCACACGCGATTGGCCTGGGTACGTGTACTTCGGGATGCGTGGGAAGTTCCACACGCGATTGGCCTGGGTACGTGTACTTCGGAGTGCGCGGGTAGTCCCACAGGCGATTAGCCTGGGTACGTGTACTATGGGGTGCGCAGGAAGTTCCACACACGATTAGCCTGGGTACGTGTGTTTCAGGGTGCGCGGGAAGTTCCACACGCGATTAGCCTGGGTACGTGTGTTTCGGGGTGCGCGGGAAGATCCACACGCGATTGGCCTGGGTACGTGTACTTCGGGATGCGCGGGAAGTTCCACACGCGATTGGCCTGGGTAAGTGTACTTCGGGGTACGCGGGAAGTCCCACATGCGATTAGCCTGGGTACGTGTACTACGGTGTGCATGGGAAGTTCCACACGCAATTAGCCTGGGTACGTGTGTTTCGGGGTGCGCGGGAAGTTCCACACGCGATGGCCTGGGTACGTGTGTTTCGGGGTGCGCAGGAAGTTCCACACGCGATTGGCCTGGGTACGTGTACTTCGGGATGCGTGGGAAGTTCCACACGCGATTGGCCTGGGTACGTGTACTTCGGGATGCGCGGGAAGTTCCACACGCGATTGGCCTGGGTACGTGTATTCCGAGGTGCGTGGGAAGATTCACACGCGATTTCAGCAGGGTACGTGTATTTAGGTGGTGCCGGGGAATGCTACACGTGATTTGGTCTTGTGGGTCCTCCCAGGTGTTCCCTCTACACCCTCCACGGCCCCTGCAGGCAGCCCACACCACAGGGGATTACCCTGCACCCCTGCTCATGTCTCACAGGCAACCCATCCACCATGGCCATGCCCCCCAGCCAACCCACATGTCACCTTGCACTACTGATCACCAACACATGTCTCCCAGCACCCACACCCCCCAGCATCCAGGGGCACCCTCCACCAGGCCCCCACACATGTCCCCCTGCACCCCCGCCCCCCAGCAGTGCAGGGGCAGCCTCCACCAGGCCCCCACTCATGTCCCCCTGCACCCCCACCCCCCAGCATCCAGGGGCACCCTCCACCAGGCCCCCACTCATGTCCCCCTGCACCCCCACCCCCCAGCCACCAGGGGCACCCTCCACCAGGCCCCCACTCATGTCTATCACCACCCCCATACCCCAGCCACCAGGGGCACCCTCCACCAGGCCCACACTCATGTCTCCCACCACCCCCACCCCCCAGCAGTGCAGGGGCAGCCTCCACCAGGCCCCCACTCATGTTCCCCTGCACCCCCACCCCATTGCCACCAGGGGCACCCTCCACCAAGCCCCCACTCATGTCTACCACCACCCCCACCGCCCAGCAGTGCAGGGGCAGCCTCCACCAGGCCCCCACTCATGTCTCCCACCACCCCCACCCCCCAGCAGTGCAGGGGCAGCCTCCACCAGGCCCCCACTCATGTCCCCCTGCACCCCCAACCCCCAGCAGTGCAGGGGCAGCCTCCACCAGGCCCCCACAAATGTCTACCACCACCCCCACCCCCCAGCAGTGCAGGGGCAGCCTCCACCAGGCCCCCACTCATGTCTCCCACCACCCCACCCCCCAGCAGTGCAGGGGCAGCCTCCACCAGGCCCCCACTCATGTCCCCCTGCACCCCCACCCCACTGCCACCAGGGGCACCCTCCACCAGGCCCCCACTCATGTCTACCACCACCTCCACCCCCCAGCAGCGCAGGGGCAGCCTCCACCAGGCCCCCACTCATGTCTACCACCACCCCCACCCCCCAGCAGTGCAGGGGAAGCCTCCACCAGGCCCCCACTCATGTCTCCCACCACCCCCACCCCCAGCAGTGCAGGGGCAGCCTCCACCAGGCCCCCACTCATGTTCCCCTGCACCCCCACCCCCCAGCAGTGCAGGGGCAGCCTCTACCAGGCCCCCACTCATGTCTCCCACCACCCCCACCCCCCAGCAGTGCAGGGGCACCCTCCACCAGGCCCCCACTCATGTCCCCCAGCCAACATGTCACCACAATCTATATCCCTGGCCCTTATGTTCAGCCTCCAAATGCCAAACACCCACCCGAGTATTGCATCCACCCACTTAGAAATGGCAAAAACATGATAGAACCCCAATTGCAAGTTTGGAAATGAACACATGTCTCTCACATACACCCAATGGGTGTCAGTGCATGTCAAAACCCATATCATGATATGCATCAAATCAATGAGATGATACTACACATTGAAGTTTGAAGAAAAAATATGTATTAAACGCAACATAAATTGAATCAAAAATAAAGAAACAATAATGGAAATTTTTAAAAAATAAACCAGCAGGTACGTGAAATAATGCAAAACCACAAATCATAATGCAAACGAAAGGTGTCCAAAGTCACAGTCCACAAGAGTTAATCCAATGGAAAATTAAAATCGAAAACCATTGCTCCATGGGGAAATCATAAAAAAAAATGAAAATCCAAAAGTCAACTATATACAGATAAACAATCCAGGGTCCATGATCCCAACCGAAGAAATGAAACCTATCTAATAACACTACCTAAAAAAAAAATATGTACAAAAATGTGGCCCATTGTCCAAAAGGTCCAAAAAAAATGCTAAACCAAAGGAAACCTAACACTAACTACAGAACTATTTACAAGGGCAGCGGGCTAGTCCGGCGGCTCACTTCGGGATGTTCCGGGCCAGGGCATCATCGAACTCCTGCTCAATGTCCCAGAGGCGCTCCTCCTCCATGGCCCCGAGGGTCCACAGGGCCGTCTACATGTTCCCCCTAAACTCCCTGCGGATTGCCTCGAGGCACTCGGCCCGCCTCAGGGCCCTCCGCATGGAGTTCTCCGCCATGACCATTGTGAGTCGTGCCTCTTCCGCCTGCTGCCGCTCCGCATCTATGGCGTTGCCCAACCGCTGCCACACGGAAGACACTTCCCGTCCTGGGTCCTCCTGCCCTCCGGCCGATGCCTGCCCCTCCGATGTCGAAGGCCCCGAGCCATCATGGCTCCCACCACGTTGCTGCTGCTGCTGCTCCTCTGCCTGTGCACTGCCTCCTGCTGCCTGCACATCCTCCGCTGGCTGGGGTGCAGTCGTTGATGTGGCCACCCCTGCTGGACGTCCGACTCCCGACTGTGGCAGGGATGCCTCCTCCACCAGCCTGGCCGCACCGTCAGAGGCAGCTCCACAGGGCACCCAGGTGACTGATGGGTGGGAAGATGGCACGGAGGACGACTGGCGCATAGGGGGTTCAGTTGAGGAGGGGGTCGGAGCAAGCCCCATCAAACAGAGGAATCCGGCCTGGGTGACCTGTCCCAGTAGGCCAACGCGGTCAACAAGCCATTCGAGATGACGTGCAGTCTCCCCATGAAAAGACTGCAGGTCACCTTGCATGGCCCGTTGACGCAATGCCACACCAGCCAGGACAGGCTCAACCCGGACCCGGATAGCCACGTCCGCAGGCAGAGGAAGGCCAGTTGTCGTGAGCTCATCCCCTGCCTGAAAACGGGTCTGGACGTAGGCTTCCCTGCTGGTGCAAGATGATCCAGTGACAGGATCAGGGACAGGATTGCACACAGGCACCTCCGCGGCGACCTGTGCTGCCTCCTATCCCTGGTCCTGCACTGCACCAATAGCACCAGTGGAATCCCCACCTCCAGTCCCCGTCTCTGTTGCTTGCACGGCCTCCTCCTCCACCAAACCCCTCACCAACCCGGATGACTCTGTGCCATCTTCCCCCGTTGGGCCCTGTGGGGTCCCAGCTGCCCTTCTGCTGCTGAGGAGTCCAACTCCGACCTCCTCCTCACGTCACAGACGCGCTCACGCGCTAAGGGCCTTTGGTCCAATGGAATCGCATATGCGTGCAGACGTGCATACGCGCTAAGGGCCTTTCCTCGATTTACACGCAGACGTGCAGGATTTTCACGTGCAAAATCACTCTGTATCAAGCTGGCCACCCGTAAGCACACGGAAGACCACGCTCCTGCCTACAAGGCCGAATTACTGGCCCCCAGAGCCCCGAGCACGCTCCCACCTGCCATCTGCTGCTGCCTGACTGCCTGCTGCCCACGTGCCCTGCCATTTGCTGCCTGCACATCAGCCAGGGGTGCTGTTGCTGTGACCACCCCTGCTGGAACTGAAGACTCCCGACTGGGATTCCATCGCTCCACAGCCCAGCCCCAGGACCCAGTTGCCCACCCACTCCTGCCTCTGGGGTTGTCATGTCGGGCACTGCAACATCTGGCACCACTGACAACCCCCTGCCAGAGAGGCAGAGGGGCACCAGCTTCAGTGCCAAGGAAGTTGGTGTCCTGGTGGAGCAAGTCCTGGGGCAGTATGATGCCCTCTACGGAAGTGTGCGCGCCGACAAGGAAGGACGGACTCAGATCTGGACCGACATCATGACTGCCATCAACGAGGAGGGGGTGGCAGTCCGCGACTTCCAACATGTCAAGAAGCGCTGGAAGGACTTCAGGTCCAGGACCCTGAACAAGGCCCGGCGCCTCTTGAAGGCAGCGGATTCTAAGGGGCCCCGGGGCCACTTGTCGGAAGATCAGATGAGGGTCCTGGAACACATATCCCCAGCGCTCCACGTCCAGGTCCTTGAGAGGCAGACCCGTCTGGAGTCGAGCAGTAAGTGTACATGCATCATGATTGTAAGCTGTGCGTGTGGTGATGTGCCAGTAGTGTGCCGGTTGCACATATGTTTGTATGGGGCCGAGTATAGGTGGGGGTGTACAGGGCGTGCGGCTAACACATGCGAGGGCTGTCATGTGTGAGACATGGATGGTGCTTGTGTGAGTAGGCTTGCATGCCAAATGCAGTTGTGTGGGCACACATGTTTGGATGAATGTGCATGTAAGTAGGCATGTTCGTGATGTCACGCATGTATGTTGTTTTCAGCTGCATGTATCAGCACTGTGTACATGTGCATGTGTGTGTATTTGACAAGGGCGCAACAGTGATGCAACATGGATGTATGTGACAGCAGGATGTGGAAGCCTGATTGGCAGATGTGACATGGATGCCCATCGGAACACTGCGACATTTGGCTGAGGTGTACACATGCATGCAAGTGTGGTGGTGTGCGTGTATGTGTAGTGCACTCCCTGTGTTGCATGTGATGTCTGGCTCAACTTTGCCTGCTCATGCTGTTGTATGTGTATGGATGCTGCTGGCAGTTGCGATGTGGCTGTGGTATGGCTCATGTGTGCATGTAGAAATGACATGTGTGTTGGCGATTGTGATGCCATGTCTGAGGTTTGCCAATGCCACTCATGTGCAACTGTCATGTGTGTATGTGTCCATTGTACAGTGCCCTGATGCCTGTGTTTTATTTCTCCCTGTCTGCAGCGTCAACTGATGAGGAGGGCGGAGAAGGTGCTGTGGAGCACAGCGGCGGGGATCGCACCGCCAGCCGGAGACGCAAGGCCCGGCTCCCCTCCCAGGTTGTGATCTCGCCGGGGAGTGAGGCGTCCAGTGCCGCATCCCAGGCCGCAGCTGCCGGGGGGAGGTCCAAGAGGCGGAGGTCGGAGTTGGACTCCTCGGCAGCAGAAGGGGCAGCTGGGACCCCACAGGGCTCAACGGGGGAAGACGGCACTGAGTCATCCGGGTTGGTGGGGGGTTTGGTGGAGGAGGAGGCCGTGCAAGCAACAGAGACGGGGTCTGGAGGTGGGGATTCCACTGGTGCTAGTGGTGCAGTGCAGGACCAGGGAGAGGAGGCAGCACAGGTCGCCGCGGAGGTGCCTGTGTGCAATCCTGTCCCTGATCCTGTCACTGCATCATCTTGCACCAGCAGGGATGCCTACGTCCAGACCCGTTTTCAGGCAGGGGATGAGCTCACGACAACTGGCCTTCCTCTGCCTGCGGACGTGGCTATCCGGGTCTGGGTTGAGCCTGTCCTGACTGGTGTGGCGTTGCGTCAACGGGCCATGCGAGGTGACCTGCAGTCTTTTCATGAGGAGACTGCACGTCATCTCGAATGGCTCGTTGACCGCGTCGGCCTACTGGGACAGGTCACCCAGGCCGGATTCCTCCGTTTGATGGGGCTTGCTACGACCCCCTCCTCAACTGAACCCCCTATGCGCCAGTAGTCCTCCGTGCCATCTTCCCACCATCAGTCACCTGGGTGCCCTGTGGAGCTGCCTCTGACGGTGCGGCCAGGCTGGTGGAGGAGGCATCCCTGCCACAGTCGGGATTCGGACTTCCAGCAGGGGTGGCCACATCAACGACTGCACCCCAGCCAGCGGAGGATGTGCAGGCAGCAGGAGGCAGTGCACGGGCAGAGGCGCAGCAGCAGCAGCAACGTGGTGGGAGCCATGATGGCTCGGGGCCTTCAACATCGGAGGGGCAGGCATCGGCCGGAGTGCAGGAGGACCCAGGACGGGAAGTGTCTTCCGTGTGGCAGCGGTTGGGCCACGCCATAGATGCGGAGCGGCAGCGGGCGGAAGAGGCACAGCTCACGATGGTCAGGGCGGAGAACTCTATGCGGAGGGCCCTGAGGCGGGCCGAGTGCCTCGAGGCAATCCGCAGGGAGTTTGGGGGGAACATGTGGACGGCCCTGCGGACCCTCGGGGCCATGGAGGAGGAGCGCCTCCGGGACATTGAGCAGGAGTTCGATGATGCCCTGGCCCGGAACATCCCGAAGTGAGCCGTCGGACTAGCCCGCTGCCCTTGTAAATAGTTCTGTAGTTAGTGTTAGGTTTCCTTTGGTTTAGCATTTTTTTTGGACCTTTTGGACAATGGGCCACATTTTTGTATATATTTTTTTTTAGGTAGTGTTATTAGATAGGTTTCATTTCTTCGGTTGGGATCATGGACCCTAGATTGTTTATCTGTATATAGTTGACTTTTGGATTTTCATATTTTTTTATGATTTCCCCATGGAGCAATGGTTTTCGATTTAAATTTTCCATTGGATTAACTTTTGTGGACTGTGACTTTGGACACCTTTCGTTTGCATTATGATTTGTGGTTTTGCATTATTTCACGTACCTGCTGGTTTATTTTTTAAAAATGTCCATTATTGTTTCTTTAGTTTTGATTCAATTTATGTTGCGTTTAATACATATTTTTTCTTCAAACTTCAATGTGTAGTATCATCTCATTGGTTTGATGCATATCATGATATGGGTTTTGACATTCACTGACACCCATTGGGTGTATGTGAGGGACATGTGTTCATTTCCAAACTTGCAATTGGGGTTCTATCATGTTTTTGCCATTTCTAAGTGGGTGGATGCAATACCCGGGTGGGTGTTTGGCATTTGGAGGCTGACCATAAGGACCAGGGATCTAGATTGTGGTGACATGTTGGCTGGGGGACATAAGTGGGGGCCTGGTGGAGGGTGCCCCTGCACTGCTGGGGGGTGGGGGTGCAAGGGGACATGAGTGTTGGCCTGGTGGAGGCTGCCCCTGCACTGCTGGGGGTTGGGGGTGGTGGGAGACATGAGTGGGGGCCTGGTGGAGGCTGCCCCTGCACTGCTGGGGCGTGGGGGTGGTGGTAGACATGAGTGGGGGCCTGGTGGAGGCTGCCCCTGCACTGCTGGGGGGTGGGGGTGGTGGTAGACATGAGTGGGGGCCTGGTGGAGGGTGCCCCTGGTGGCAAAGGGGTGGGGGTGCAGGGGGACATGAGTGGGGGCCTGGTGGAGGCTGCCCCTGCACTGCTGGGGGGTGGGGGTGGTGGGAGACATGAGTGTGGGCCTGGTGGAGGCTGCCCCTGGTGCTGGGGGTGGGGGTGGTGGTAGACATGAGTGAGGGCCTGGTATAGGCTGCCCCTGCACTGCTGGGGGGTGGAGGTGGTGGTAGACATGAGTGGGGGCCTGGTGGAGGGTGCCCCTGGTGGCTGGGGGTGGGGGTGCAGGGGGACATGAGTGGGGGCCTGGTGGAGGGTGCCCCTGGATGCTGGGGGGTGGGGGCTCAGGGAGACATGAGTGGGGGCCTGGTGGAGGCTGCCCTTCACTGCTGGGGGGTGGGGTGGTGGTAGACATGAGTGGGGCCTGGTGGAGGCTGCCCCTGCACTGCTGGGGGGTGGGGTGGTGGTAGACATGAGTGGGGGCCTGGTGGAGGCTGCCCCTGCACTGCTGGGGGGTGGGGGTGGTAGTAGACATGAGTGGGGGCCTGGTGGAGGGTGCCCCTGAATGCTGGGGAGTGTGGGGCTCAGGGAGATATGCGTGGGGGCCCGGTGGAGGCTGCCCCTGCACTGCTGGGGGTGGGGGTGGTGGTAGACATGAGTGGGGGCCTGGTGGAGGGTGCCCCCGGTGGCTGCGGGGTGGGGGTGCAGGGGGACCTGAGTGGGGGCCTGGTGGAGGGTGCCTCTGGATGCTGGGGGATGGGGGTGCCGGGAGACATGAGTGGGGGCCTGGTGGAGGCTGCCCCTGCACTGCTGGGGGGTGGGGGTGGTGGTAGACATGAGTGGGGCCTGGTGGAGGCTGCCCCTGCACTGCTGGGGGGTGCGGGTGCAGGGGGACATGAGTGGGGGCCTGGTGGAGGGTGCCCCTGGTGGCTGGGAGGTGGGGGTGGTGGTAGACATGAGTGGGGGCGTGGTGGAGGGTGCCCTTGGTGGCAGTGGGGTGGGGGTGGTGGTAGACATGAGTGGGGGCCTGGTGGAGGCTGCCCCTGCACTGCTGGGGGGTGGGGGTGCAGGGGGACATGAGTGGGGGCCTGGTGGAGGGTGCCCCTGGTGGCTGGGGGGTGGGGGTGCATGGAGACATGATTGGGGGCCCGGTGGAGGCTGCCCCTGCACTGCTGGAGGGTGGGGGTGCAGGGGGACACGAGTGGGGGCCTGGTGGAGGCTGCCCCTGCACTGCCTGGGGGGTGGGGGTGGTGGCAGACATGAGTGGGGGCCTGGTGGAGGCTGCCCCTGCACTGCTGGGGGGTGCGGGTGCAGGGGGACATGAGTGGGGGCCTGGTGGAGGATGCCCCTGCACTGCTGGGGGGTGGGGGTGGTGGGAGACATGAGTGGGGGCCTGGTAGAGGGTGCCCCTGGTGGCTGGGGGGTGGGGGTGGTGGTAGACATGAGTGGGGGCCTGGTGGAGGGTGCCCCTGGTGGCTGGGGGGTGGGGGTGCAGGGGGACATTAGTGGGGGCCTGGTGGAGGGTGCCCCTGGGGTGTGGGGGTGCAGGGAGACATGAGTGGGGGCCTGGTGGAGGCTGCCCCTGCACTGCTGGGGGGTGGGGGTGCAGGGGGACATGAGTGGGGGCCTGGTGGAGGCTGCCCCTACACTGCTGGGGGTGGTGGGAGACATGAGTGGGGGCCTGGTGGAGGTTGCCCCTGGTGGCTGGGGGGTGGGGGTGGTGGTAGAAATGAGTGGGGGCCTGGTGGAGGCTGCCCCTGCACTGCTGGGGGGTGGGGGTGCAGGGGGACATGAGTGGGGGCCTGGTGGAGGGTGCCCCTGGTGGCTGGGGGGTGGGGGTGCAGGGAGACATGATTGGGGGCCTGGTGGAGGCTGCCCCTGCACTGCTGGGGGGTGGGGGTGCAGGGGGACATGAGTGGGGGCCTGGTGGAGGCTTCCCCTGTACTGCTGGGGGGTGGGGGTGGTGGTAGACATGAGTGGGGGCCTGATGGAGGCTGCCCCTGCACTCCTGGGGGGTGGGGGTGCTGCTAGACATGAGTGGGGGCCTGGTGGAGGGTGCCCCTGGTGGCTGGGGGGTGGGGGTGGTGGTAGACATGAGTGGGTGCCTGGAGGAGGCTGCCCCTGCACTGCTGGGGGTGGAGGTGCAGGGGGACATGAGTGGGGGCCTGGTGGAGGCTGCCCCTGCACTGCTGGGGGGTGGGGGTGGTGGTAGACATGAGTGGGGGCCTGGTGGAGGGTGCCCCTGGTGGCTGGGGGGTGGGGGTGGTGGTAGACATGAGTGGGGGCCTGGTGGAGGCTGCCCCTGGTGGCTGGGGGGTGGGGGTGGTGGGAGACATGAGTGGGGGCCTGGTGGAGGCTGCCCCTGCACTGCTGGGGGGTGGGGGTGATGGGAGACATGGGTGGGGGCCTGGTGGAGGCTGCCCCTGGTGGCTGGGGGTGCAGGGGGACATGCGTTGGTGGGCAGTAGTGCAAGGTGACATGTGGGTTGGCTGGGGGGCATGGCCATGGTGGATGGGGTGCCTGCAGGATATGTGCAGGGTAGGCTCCTGTGGTGTGGGCCACCTGCAGGGGCCGTGGAGGGTGTAGAGGGAACACCTGGGAGGACCCACACGTGCAATTCACGTGTGGTGCTCCCCGTGCACCCCTGTAATACACGTACCCTGATGGATTCACGTGTGATACTTCCTGCGCACCCCTGAAATGCACGCACCCTGCTGCTTTTGCGTGTGATACTTCCCGCGCACCCCTGGAATACACATACCCTGATGGAATCGCGTGTGATACTTCCTGCGCACCCCTGAAATACATGTACCCTGCTGATTTTGCATGTGATACTTCCCGCGCACCCCTGAAATACACGTACCCTGCTGTTTTTGCGTGTGTTACTTCCCACGCACCAATGAATGTAGATGTACACAGGACAATCGCGTGTGGAACTTCCCGCGAACCACTGAAATACACGTTCCCCGCTTGGCGTTTGCTGTTTGCCAGCCCTGTGAACTGATCCACGGTTAGCGCAGCCCTTTGCAATGATTTGGGGATTTTGAAGGCTTTTCCTTGCGCGAGGGCGTTCTTGGGGGCGTAACTGGCGCTGCTGCAGGGTTGCTGCGCCACTCTGCGCCATGGCTGGTTTCGAGGCTAAAATCCATGAATACGCTGTGCGATGAAAAGGATTTTTTCGCACGCGGCTGGCGCAGTGTATCGCACGGGGACACTGTGCACCAGCCGCGTGCGCCATTTTTGTGCGAATTTCTATGAATTACCCTGTCAGTCTCACTTCTCCATCAGACTGAACCAAAACGTCCAGTGTACAAATGGCTGTGCACGTCAATGTGTAACATTGACAAAAACATCTTTCAAATCTTATATCAATATATAAAAGGCAAATACAAACTCAAAATGAAACTTCTACAACATATGGATACCTGTCTAGTGCGCAAACACACTGGACTACAAGGACATTCATTAGCCTGCATTTCAGGACCTAATTGCTAAAGCACATTCCATCATATCAAAATGATATCAACACATCATTCAACTATAAGAATTCTAGTCATATAAACTGTACTATGCTAAAGGTCCAGCTTTAGCACTAGGCAATTTAAATATCAATCTTCTACATGGTTCAGCCAAAGACCTACTCGAAGAAATAGATGATATCCAGAAAAAATGTTTTGGAAGTGAAAGCCACTTACAAAATGCAGTAGTTTTACAAAAGACTAGGAACAATTCTACAAATGGCAACCTTCTACTATGCACCTACAAAAAAGAAATACTAAAATGTAAAAGTACATCTGCTGAAGTATGAAACCATGTGTGTGTGTGTTGCGGCAGAACTTCTTATAAAAGTAGCACAAAAACTGTAGACATAACATACAAAATAGAAGACAATGAAGATTCCAAATGGTTTGAATTAGCTCTCTACCTTATAGCAGAAAACAAATATGAATTAAATGACCCTGAATACTTTGCAGTTACTGCACTGCAAAACTTGACAACAACCAAACTCCTTCACATGCTATCACAAATAACTTGGAATTATTCCCACTACCAAAACCCTTGCAACAACTCAATTTATAAGAGAGCATCATAATTCAAAGAGTGCATCCATTTCAAGCAATAATATGCCTTCAATTGTCTTAGTAAATGGTGTACCTACAAAAGACAAATAAATGTGGCAACAACTCGTAGACTTACATAAAGTTAGACAAACCTTCCAATATCTAAAAGTCAATAATAAATAATACAAAGAAATTAATATTGAAGAAAACTTGAGGGAAACCACTGAAATAATTCAAGAGTCACCAGAAACTGGTCAATTTGAACTTCTAGATCCTGCTACAGTATCCAATATTTTAGACCATTATACAATACATCCATTACACTCTAAGACACCATAGATGATGCACTAGAAACATGCCAAATGCAACAAACCAAAGGATCACCAATCACCATATGGGAAAAAAGTATAGAAGCACATGCTTTTCCTCTGCTCTTTCCTACTGGGAAAGGAGGAAGGTACAATGATAGACCCACTCAGATAACAGCATCAGAATACTGCTCGTTATGAATGTATTCTGAAGATCCCAGATTTAGACAAAATGTGGAATACATATTCCACCTACTCTTTGAAAGTTAACTAGCAACTCTATGCTATGGAGTTGCACACACATTGAAATCAGGTACCCATTTTCAAAATATGTCAGCTACACAATTACTACAAAAATTGCAAGAAAAAGATGAGGATTTACAATCAAGCATTACAAATCTGTTAGCAAACATGCGTGGTACTAAAGAGTACTGGTTCCAATGTCACAGAGATGTACATTATATGATAAGAAACCTTGGCCCACCCACTTGGTTTGTTACATTACGTTGTGCAGAATATGCATGGGAAGATGTACATGATTTCCTACGCATATCAAACAAAAACAAAACAAACATAGATATACTAACACCTGGAGAACTTTGCTCTCTAGATCCTGTTAATGTTTCAACATATTTACATCATCGCTTTATTGCTATGCTACACTTTATTTGTAATAAAACAGTTCCTCCCCTCGGAGAAGTGCAACACTTCTTTTGGAGAAAAGAATACCAAGCCAGAGGAGCACCACATATCCACATGCTTTTATGGATTAAAGATGCTCCTTAATTTGGTCAAGACAGTGATGCCACTGTTTTACAGTTTATTGAAAAATATGTCACTTGTGAAATTCCTTCAGATGCAACAAATAGTGATTTTCATGCACAAATTTTACAATTTCAAAGACACAAATGTGGGAAATATTGTCGTCACAAATACAAAAACAAAGGGAAATACTACACAAATGCCGCTTTGGTTTCTCTAGACCAGTTACAGCAACAGGTCAAGTAAACAACTTCATGTCTTCAGTTAGACATACAGGGTCATTACGAGTACGGTGGTAGAGGGTTAATGGCACCGGTAACCCTCTACCGCTGCATTCTGAGGTCCCTTAGCGGGTCCCACTGTGGCTGGCTGGTTTTACCAGCTGCTCTTAGCGGGAGCTGCTAAGGGACCAGGGACCTTATAACGGGCCCGCTATTTGCGAACCCGTTATTAGCTCCTTCCCCATTTCCATTGAGCCCTATGGGGTCTCGAATGGGAATGGGGAATGGTTTTCAGAATGGGGATTTACCGGGTCCTCCAAGGTTGGCATGAACCAGTAAGTCTGCATTCCGAGAACCCGGACACGAGTTTGGAGCCAGCCATGGCGCCTCCAAACTCGTAATGACCCCCATAGTGTTAAAGGTAAAACACCTAAGAACACATATTACATAAAAAGAACAGAAGAAGCAAAATATATCAATGATTACAATGCAATCATTCCCCTCTTATGGAATGCAAAAATAGATGTGCAGTACATTGCAGACAATTCCACTGCAGTTGCACGATATGTTACAGCCTACTTAACCAAAGCAGGAAAAACAGAACTTCAAGACCTCTGGGATGACCTATCATCAGACAAAAAACGGTCTCTGAAATTGTACAGCTTAGGCATAAAAATGCTCTCTGATAGAGAATGTGGCTGCTATGAAGTTGCAGACCGTTTAACCGGTACTGCTTTGTATGGAAAATCTGAAAATATAGTATGGCTTAGTCTTGGTCCTGATAAATCTAGAAAAAGAGTTCTCAAATCATACAACGACATAGAAACAATAGCCAAAAATGATCCCAACTGCCAAGACATTTTCAAAAACAATTTACTAGACACATACTACCCAAATAGGAGTACCACTTTGAAAACCATGTGTCTCTACCACATAGCCCAAAACTTCACATACAAAAATAATATGAAACCTGATGAAAACAAAGGTAGATACAGAGTGATCAATTGTGAAGGCAGCTTAGTTAAACTTACCAAACGAAGCATAATTAATCATATCAAATTGTCATTAAAAACTCCTCAACATAAAGAACTATATTACATGTCCCTGCTACAACTTTTTAAACCATGGATAAAAGAAGAAGAGTTGCTAGATATCTTTGGGCCTCATTACGAGGTAGGAGGTAGCCATGGTACTATTAGCACCATGGCTACCCCCTTACCGCATTCCGGGTCCGGCTTCTCAAAATAGGGACTTACCGGGTCATTCCAACCTTGGAGGACCCGGTAAATCCCCATTCCAAGAACCTTTCCCCATAGGGCTCAATGGTAATGGGGATGGAGCAAATAACGGACCTGCTAAAAGCGGGCCCGTTATTAGCTCCCTTGTCCCTTAGCGGCTCCCGCTAAGGGCACCTGGTAAAACCAGGCGCCCATAGCGGACCCGTTAAGGGACCGCGGTATAGGGTAGTAAGGGTTTACTGGCACCAGTCTCCTTACCGGTACCCATTAACCCTTACCGCTCACCTCGTAATGAGGCCCTATGACTCCTATTAAGATGCTTTCAAAGCAAATGAAAGCACTATAACCGATGTAAACTTTATTCAGTATAAAACAATGTTGCACAATGAACAGCAACACGAAGAAGAACTCCAGGCCCATGTAGATAAGGACACTCCCCACGTTATTCAACCTTCTGTAACAGGAAGCCAAGAACCACTGGGACAGCCACTAATAGCAAATGCGGCAGAATTAGCTATGACAGAAGTAGAAAACACCATGTGTCACTATGAAGAAGATACAGAAGACTTAATTGTACTGCAATCAAAACTGAACAATGAGCAGCGTAGCATTTTTCGAGAAGTAACACATGGTGTACAACATGAAACTAAACAATGTACCTGCCAAAATTACAAAGCTATGCTACTATACGTCAGTGGTGAAGCTGGTTCAGGCAAAACATTCTTAATCAAAATCATCAGTAAGTTCCTTCAACAATTGACAAACAACAAACTGTCAGCTGTTGTAACTGCCCCACAGGTTTAGCTGCCTACAACATAGGCGGTATCACTTTACACCGATTACTAGTGCTTCCAGTAGAACACCAAAACAAATTAGAATACTACAAACTTTCCACAGAAGCTGCAATGGAACTACGCAGTGTTAAAACAAATGAAAATGCTGCTAATTGATGTAGTGAGCATGGTCTCCAACCTAATGTTGGCTTTGATTCATCTCAGATCACAAGAAGTACTCAGATTAAACTACGAAGAGCACTTTGGAGGAAAACACATTATTGTTTTTGGAGATCTTCTTCAATTGACACCAGAGAAAGCGAAACCTATTTTTAAAACCTTAGGACGCAAACTCTGCCGTAAAACTGTTGGCAGCATAGGAAATGTCAACCTTTGGCACATTTCCAATACAGAGAATTAACAGAAAACATGCGCCAGTCTGCAGACCTCACATACGCCAACATTTTAAAAAGTATTAGAGTTGGTGTACTACCTCAAGTAGCACAATCAATATTAAAAACCCGGCACATCCATGCACTGTATGGCCATAACTCATGTGCTACTGATGTCATGGAAAAATTAGCACACAAAAATGTCAATTGTATGTCCTTGATGCCAACTCTTGCAAGCTGATAAAAATTCAATGGAACAATGTTGAAAAAAGAAATGCAACCAATAATTGAAAATGTTCTCCACAGACAAACTGGACTTACATGGTATGATCCTACCCATGTGTCAACAAGCCACAACAAGACTAAATACTTTAGAAAACTCTGTCTCCAACACAGCTGGTTTGGAGAAAATATTAAAATTATCTTCAAACTGTAGAGTAATGCTTAAACGTAACCTTGACTTGGAGCAAGGACTAGTTAATGGAGCACTTGGTACAGTTGTTGGCTTTCAATCATACCCACGTGACAACAACATTCAGTTTGTCAATATTCTCTTTGACAAACTATCAGAAGTAAAAAGGATAGGATGCTCAACAGCTTGATTCCTTCTTTTCAAAGACATGTATGTACGCAGAGAACAATTTTCTCTAACTCTAGCGAATGCAATCACCATTCACAAATCAAAAGGTCTTACCCTGGATAAAGCATTGATAGATATTGGGAACACGGTCTTTAAACAAGGCATGAGCTACGTAGCACTATCACACTTACGTACACTTGACAGTCTATTTCTAATCAACTTTGATGCAAGTAAAGTAAACGCTGATATTCCTTGCATTTTAGAATACAATAGATGACGTTCACTGTACACCCCCATCTAAAAACCTATCCTGTTCCACAAAAAGCAAAACGTTGTAAAAGAAAACTACTTCAAACAGAAATGCATCAGGATCTCACTGCAAATCCTCCAAAGAGAGTAAAATAACTCATTATAAACTACCTACACTAACATGATCTTTTCTTTTATCACAGAAATCTGCTCCAGTTACCCAAGTCATGAAAAAAATATATCCAATCACAAAAAAATCAAACATTAAATATACTCACAAGTAATGCTCCATACACAACCATTGAAGCAAACATCTAACCATACACCAAAATCCTAAATGTTTACTTCCATGGATATGTTATACTGCAGTGCTTGTTACCAACTCTACAATCTTAATGACGTAGCCAAAACTTCACATAAAAACTATACAAATCAAACAGTACACAAACTATAGATTTGTGGATATTTGATGGATGTTTGATTCTATGGGTGTGTTATGCTGTGGTGGTTGTGGCCAGGGCCTAGAGTCTTGGGTGCATGCCTACGACCTACGGCCTTCGGCCATGCACCCAAGACTATAGGCCTTGGCCACAACCACCGCAGCATAACACACCCATAGAATCAAACATTTTAAGTATGCTATATGGGCTACTGAATATTTATGTCCGTGGACAGCCGCAGTGACCGCAGACATGACAAACACATCAGGGGCGCCTGCCACCTAAACAAATACAGCATTTGACCCATCTCTTACTCACCCACCCTCTCCAAGCACTCTTACACACTAACACACTCCCCAAAGATGTATTTATCCCCCTTTCGTCTCTGCGCTGTCTGCGGATGTCCGCGGATCCAAGATGCCAGGCGCATCAAAATAATATGACGCACCTCACGCTTCATCCCAGCCAATCAGCGAACACATCGTATGTCTGCGGACATGGCGCAAGCCGATTAGCCAATCGGTGTCCTGTCCACTGACCGAACAGGGAAATGTGTCCGTGGAGCAGACATAGATATCACAAAATATTTTACACCTACTTTTTGGTCGTTTTAAAAAAAACTACTGGACGGATTTTCACCAAATTCACAAAAGCCCGCTTTCGGGACCAACCAGCTGCTCCTCCCCTACATTTGGTGCAAATCTGTCCAGCCGTTTGAGCTGTAGGTGTGAGCAAAGTTTTTTCCCCATTCACTCTATGGGAAAAAAAGAAATTGTGGGACCCCCCTTATAACTTTGCACCCCTGCACCAAACCTCACTAAACTTTGCAAAACGAATTCTGAGTGGGCCATATACTATTTTTGCAAAGTTTGGTGAGGATTTGTCCAGGGGGAGAAAAGTTATAAGCCACCCAAAAAGTGCTCTTCCTATGGGATTAGCAACTTAACCATAACTACACGGCGGCTACCATGGGCCGTGTAATACATACATTGAACACACCGATATACAATAAAAACTGTACTGAAAAAAACTAGCAAAAATGCACCCCTCCATGTAAAGGAGGACAGAGAAATGTGGAATGTAATGATCCAAGCACTATGCATACCTAACGGAGGAAAGCGGCATTACATCACTATAATGTTTTCAAAAAGGATATGTCTTTGGGAAAAAGTTGCAAGAGAGGTTTTCACCAGTCTCTAGAGTCCGAGCAAATGGACCTGGGGGAATGAAGCCTTCAACAAGTGTCTTCATCCTTTCTTGGCAGTTCAACAGGGTCCAACTGGGCTGCTCAAAATTGTGAAAGCAGGTCAAACCAGGTTCGGATGCAGTGGGTCACTGGGATCCAGATGGGGAGCAGGCATTGCGTCGGTTTCGATACGAAGCTTGCTGTGGTTAAATGCAGTGTTGCAGTAGAAAACTGGTTTAAGGAGCAGCAATGTTGGTTTGAATGCATTTAAACAGGATTAACAATGGTTCAATTGAGATGCAACAGGGTAGAATGCAGTTGGCCATCTGTTTTGCTTATTCTAGCTCTTGGGGCGCAATCCAAGGTCTCGGGACAAGATAAATCCTTGTTCTCGTTCTCCCAACTGGGGTTCTCGTTCTCCCAACTGGGAGGAAGATGGCTAGAACCTGCATGAGTCCTTCACCTCCAGTGTAGCTGGCAGAGTGGCAGGTCTTGTTCCAGCAGCAGTTCATTTCGAATGTGCTCTATGGGTGGGTTGGGAACAGAACTTGCATCTGCTTAGAACCCACTTTCTTCACCATGTGGCAGCGGACTTGGGAATGATCTGTTCTGCCAAAACAATTCTGAATGAATTAATCTTGAAATGCAGGAATGAATCAAAGAAAAGGAGGAAGACCCCTTCCTTATGAAGGCAACAAGCCACATGGGATAGGTTAAAAGCAATCTTTATCCTTGTTAAGATAACAAGCCACTCATAGCCAAAGTGCTTTGCTGTGCAGGAAGTATAGGATACAGGAAGGAAAGGAATTCCCACAGACAATTAAGGTGGATGGATCCTTCTTCCAATTTGTTGAGCTCTGCCTGACTGCCTAAACCCATCCCCTTTCCTTTGTTGTGCAACCTTACATTGTGAGTCAGGCCTTTGTTATAGGAATTGCCTCTTTTAGCCCATGCTCCCAGGGGATTTCCTGTTGTGAGTGACTGAGCCTAGCAGGGAGGAGTTACCCAACCTCCCAGCATGTCAACAGAGGCATGCATCCTGTCCTTTCTTCAATTCACTGGAACGTCAATAGCCAGTTGACCAGAATCTGCATTGATCCTCATAACTGGTCTGAGCTCACAGGATTGACACTGGTATGCTACAAATCATATTTGGTGTTTACTGATTATTTGAACCATCAGCCAGCATACGAAAACCTAGATGTCTTAATTTTCCATATTATCCTCCCGCTGGGCTGATGGTTTAGCATCACTATGCAATTTTGGAATAGAGACTCAGATTTATATGCAGCAACTCCACTGCCTTGCCTTTTCTGGCAAAGCAGCTGTGAAACAGGGCACATTTGACCTCTGAACTTGTTTTGTGACATGGTAGAGCAGGAAGAGTAGATTGGGGTACTGATGCAGCACTGCCTAGGTTATTCTATTCTTTTGGCTTGGAATCAGATGAGAATTGGATCTGGTTAACAGATCCTTCTTTCTGAGATGGATTGCCCATATCATGTATTAATAAAAATCAAAACGGCTAGAGGTGTCTTACCCTGGACAGATGGCAATCCTGCAGAGCATATACATGCCTTACCACCCCTAGTGAAATTGACCTGGGATTTGTGGTCATTGGCCTTCCAGAGAACTAGTGGAATCACATCAGGGATTTCATATTCCTCAAGGTCACAGACACTACTCCAGGTCATCAATGTGATCCTTTCATTGGACAGGCAATATATAGTGTGCCCAAGATGCACTTAATACTGCAGGCACAGTGTGAGAATGTTATGACATTTCTGGAACCCATAGGGCAAGTGGGCATTGATTGCAACAATTTAGGCATTATACCACTGGCAGCCACGAAACACATGTGCAGGAAAATGTAAGATTGGTTGTCTGTGAATGCACAGAAAATGTGTGATGTTGGCAACCACATCGTGAATCTAAATTCAAATGCCCTGGAGCAACACATGGCAGCTACATCTGAATTCACTCTGCCACAGAACAAAACTTAGAGTCAGGAAGACATATTTGTGGGATATTTCACCTGAGGAGGCATGCAAACTGGACATGCTCCCTCTCTGTGGTTCTTGTGCATACATGATGAAACTATGGCCTTTTCACCACCCAAAGGCTGCATTCGACATACACAGTTTCTTCAGAAGTGTGCCACAAATAATTGATACTAGAGCACAACTCAACTAGGATCAGAGGGAAATAGTGATGACACAATTGTGGACAGCTTGAAAACAATATTTTGGAATTAACTGCAAAATCCTCTGGTACATTTACACCAACATGAGCATCATTCATCAACATTCCTGAAGACAATGGGCACAGTCCCACCTCTGATATGTGCAATGTATCACCCACCGACAGTTCATGTTATACACATGGCAATAACAAAATCTGCAGTTCAACATTTCTTTATTTTCTTATTTTAGAAACAAAAAATGATAGGCCAATCAACATAACATAAACTTTTTCAAAGCAAAACAATGAACAATGTACACCATATCTATAAATATAAAAGTCAAAATTTGTCTGTGGGTTTGTGGCGGCATTTGTGGGGTTGTGGCTTGGCAAACATTGGTCCTTATACAATTCCACACCGTTTCACCAATCTGCACCAAATTCTGCTTACTTACATGTTAGGACCCTTTGGACATTACTGGCTACATGGCATTTGGAAACCCCACTCCTTTCCCTAGTTTTCAGCAAAAGCTAAAATATGTTTGTTGTTTTGTGGCTTGGCGAAGCAATGTTCCTTATACAATTCCACACTGTTTCACCAATCTGTACCACATTTTCAATAGTTACATGTTAGGAGCCTTTGGACATTACTGGCTACATGACATTTGGACACCCAACCCCTTTCCACGGATTTCAGCAAATGTGTTTGTTGTTTTGTGACTTGCAGACAAAGCCGTATACCATGTTCACCGGGAAGGGAATCAAAAAATATATGAGTGGTGAATGGACCTGAGAGGTGAAGGTGAAGGCAGGTAGCATTCCAGAGTTTTCCTTATTTTTGTCGTATCAGGTGAAATTACTGTTCCAGAGGATTTTTGCAAGCTGGTGCCTGCTGACGAAGCCGTAAACCATGTTCACCGGGAAGGGTGTTGGGCAGAATCCTGTGCAGTGCCTTTAGGGACCACTACACACAATTATCACTACAGGTGGCAATACAAGTTTTACCTTTGGTACAAGCCTGTACTACTAGGTTATAGTGGTAGCAGTAGCAGAGCAGCCACGCTTATCTCAAGAGTATATGAGCAGTAGCAGAGATTACACAAAGGGACACAATCACTGTGGCTCAAGCAAACACTGACTTAAGTTTCAGGTAAAAAAATATAAGTACATTTATTTTTTAAACCATTTGTTATTAACACAACACTTCTATTAAAATTGAAAACCACACTTTAAATACACTACACCTCACTGTTTCACTTTGTACTGTATAAATCGAGGTAAGTACCCTGTGTTTGAGAGAACCGGTGTTACGAAACAATACACGTTACCGTGAATACGATTGCGTGCACTTTTTGACAGTTCAGTCTACTAAATAAACGCGTATCCGCGGCAAGAAATGCTACCGGGGCAAAAACACACTTAGCACCTGAAATACGCAGAGAGAGTTGGGGACAAAAATCATAGGCAATATGTTAGATAGGCAGACAGAATCGAAGAACACTCATGGACAGAAATACACGAGTCAAGAGGCCGGAGCCAGTGTCAATTGGAACCGGGTTCCTGTGTCGAGGATCACATGTCGGATAGTTTGGGATTCAAAGTTGCCAAGAGTACTTTAGATATTGTCAAATGTTCTGAAGCAAAAGTTACAAGACGGAGGGAAAAATAAGGGCAAGCCTTATAAGCGAAAAATAGGGATTTCACCCAAAATTCTTCAAGCAGGACACATTACGTTTTCAAAGAAGAAGCTGGTGCCACGGCATTTGTTCCTGGTAGTTTCCTATAGACCCACGATTCCTGGCTTCGGCACGAATAAGGACGATGAAGAGGGTCTACACCACACAGGGATGAGGCCGGCAGCAGCGACAATGAATAAAATGTGCGCTCCTTAAAAACAGGAGAGGCTCTTCAGATGGCTATCCGGACCACTACAGCGGTGTGCAGCGATTTCCACCACGAAGGAGACCTCTGGCTGAAGAAGACAAGCTGGTTATCCCCACCAGGCTCAAGGGAAGAAGACTCCGGACTGGATCTCCTCTTAGTCGTTGAAGGGTAGAAAGCTAAGGACTGCAGCAGGGCTTCACCGGTACGGGATAGTTGTAGCAGTCGACCTCTCCTCCACTTCCCTTTGGTTCCTTGTAGTTCCAGTCGCGACTCCAGCCCAAGAGACCTGCCTTTTATGCGAAAATCCCCCATTCATACAGTCTGGCTGTCAATCACACAGCAGGGGGGTTGTCCAGCCTGGACAACAACCTCAGCCAATCATGAAAAAGTGTGACTTGGGTTTCCTAGGATACCCTGTGCAGGGGGTGACTGTACCCCTCCCTCACATTCAGCCCACCTAGACACCCAGGCACCTTGAGGAGGGCTTCTTGGCAGACGCCCGCCAAAAGACAGTGAACCGAGAAGGCAAACCTGGTTTGCCACGCAAAGTAAAACACAAGAAGGATTTTAACAAAAAGAAATGGCGAATAAACCACACCGGGTCCAAAAGAAAAAATATTTGGTTGTGCGGGTTTAAGTTTGAGGCTAACACAATAGCCTACAATATTACCACGGTTATATAAGATAACCGCGGTAGAAAATTAGGGTAGATACCACTGCCACCAGCCATGTCTAAATGTTAAAAGAGCGAAACAATGCTCTACGAGATACAGATAAAAAGGGTAAGAGTGAACCCTTCCAGTACTACATGTAAAATGGGGTGTACCGGATCTGTGGTTAATTTGACTAAGTAAAGTTAATGGTAACTTAACCCTTTTCTCGGGGACAGTAGTCATCCTCAGAAATGGAGTTGGGGGGAAGTCTGAACGACAACCCTGTGTCACTGCACAGAAGGTGCTGTGTGACACACAAAAGAAGGGGGCTACTGCAGTGGTGTACTCCAGAGTCCACAATCATATAACAGGTAAAAACACAAGTAAGAGTGGTGAAAATCTTACACTCTTACACTCTTACCAAGTGGACAGAAATAACTGCAGAGATCCAGCAAAGCTTCTGAGGGACTCACTGGGTAAGGGAAATTAGCCATGAAATGAGAATTCTCCCTAACAATGGGAAACAAAAAATGTTGTTCCTAAACAAGCTTTACAATGCTGTAAGCCATGTTCACCGGAAAGGGAAACAACAATGTTTGCAGCATCAGGTCAAATTACTTTTGCAGAGGACTTTTGGGAGATGGTGCCTGCCGATGAAGCCGGAAAAACATGTTCATCGGGAAGGGAAACAAAACACTTTAGTTTCTCAACCAGTCCTGACACGAGGAACACAACTTGAGGTCCCTAGGATGCATAGTTTCTGAGATAGTTGCACCGTGACAAGCTGCACCATGCCAGGGTGAGGCAGAACAGTGACCTACAGTATCATTCATTTCCAACAATTGATGAGGGTGTTATAGTATCTGTCTACAGAAACCATTCGTAGAACGTGTACTTCTACTAGTATGTAATATAATACAAATTGTCATTACAACATTTACGTACAAGGCACTTTCTGCATCTTAGGGGGACCCATCCCTGACTTGGCCAGCTCCCCTCTGAGGTTGACCTGATAGTATTGAGTTTTATATAGGAAGGGCTGAGGGTGGTGGTCCACTGATGAGACAATGGATACACTGTTCCTATTTGACCCAGTGACCATTGAAGCCAACAAATCATATAAAGCAGCCAATATCCTCTTTGTGGCAGTCATGTTTTCACTGGTTTGTCGGTTTTGCAGTGGATTTATTCTACAGCTATCCTGCTTTCAGCTAGGCTGAGGAGAACCTCACCTAGATTACAGAGAATTGATGCAACCTATAACCCTACAGAAGGCTGGTACTGGTGCATCTCTTTCTCCTTTGAGGTGTATGGGGTTACATTGGGCCTGTTCATGTGGGCCATCCTTGCAATATGTTGTGGTGTTTTGGTATTATATGGCAGTGTATCAAGCTGGGATGTTGGGATGTCAGGGTTCTGGACTTCCTGTCCAACCTGATCTACTTATGTGAGATTGGTTTCCTTTCATATCAGCTGCTTAGCTCATGTCATTTGATGTGTCATTATTTGTTTTGCTTGAAATATCTAAGTTTGAAGCACTTCGAGTCAGCCACAACTCAGCAGGTAGCAGCCCACTGAAGATGCAAGTAAAACTATTTAAAAAAGAACACATTTCAAACCTGGAAATCTAATATGGTAACCAGACTCTAAACCCATGTTCTGACCCAAGATGCACACAGTAACTGTAGTCCAGGTTGAGAAGGCTATTCAAAGGCTGAACTATGTAAATGTACACCCTAAGCACCCAGCCTCAGGTTAAGTATTCCTGCCTAACACACAACTATAACCATTCCCATAAAGGTCCTAGCAGATCTCAAGAATTTCCATGAAGACAGGACTGGGGCTTCTGCTCCAAAGGCAGCTATGGTTGAATACCTACCCTCATTAATATGTGCCCATACCTTCTTCCAGCTTTCTCATGTACAGAACCTGGCTGTTCAGGACCTAGGGTAATAAGTAGAAGAGCGTTGCCCTCTGGTTTCTCTTGGGCATGGCTTCAACATATCCAAGCTCACCATGACACTGTGGAAGGCTCAAATGGATTACTACTGCCGAGCATGAACAGGAAATCCAAAATAAATGGTTGTTTTGCTTGGTTTTCATGGATGGATTTGTAAACATGGCAAATTCAAATTTCTGACACACACCCCCTCCCAAATGTTGTTTGGGGCACATGGAAGGAAGTAAAAGGGATTTTCCCTCTGGTTTATCTTGGTATTCAACATCATCAGGCTCACCATGACACCGTGGAAGGCTCAAATGCCTAACCATAGCTGAGCCAGACAGTCTCTGTGTCCTTACACACTTTACACAGAAACACAAGTCTACGGCTTGGTTATGTATAGACTTCTTGTGGTATTCATGACATATAATGCAGATGGGATTCATAATCGGGATGCTGGTTGAGGGTGATTTCATTGTAAATGTAATCCTGTTTATGTTGGTGATTCTTCCACTCCTCTTGCTGGTGAGGATGGCTAAATTAATTGGGTAGAAGAAATTGTAAGCATGTACTGCCCTAAAAGTTAATAGATGCTATCGTCATTTGGGCAAAGAATGAGCAATAATGAGAAGTCGATTCACCTGTGGTTGCTTTCTATATGATTTGGAAGATGGTGCTGTCCGGTACCTGGTGTGCATTAGAGTTCATGCAGGAAGAGGATAAAAAGGTTCTGTAAGTAGTTGATTGCTTCAGCCATTCTGTTATGATTGTTATTTTATTATGTTACAGTGAATTATATATAGCTCAAACCTTTTAGAACCTAAAATCTCTCAACAAAATTCCATCATGTCTCCTCTTCCCCTGACTTATAACTTACCACATGTACTTCCAATGTATACTTCAATTCACATCCAACACTTGTCGCCAACACTTCTGTCAGTGGGCTAGGCAAATCCAGTGCTCTCCCTTGATACCGGGATTGTTTCTTCCAAATTAATCTGGTGAAAGTATCCACACTACTTGGGCCAGGCTGGGCTCCTCTCAAGTCCATCACCAACCAATCACAAACTAACTACATCTAGTACCATGCTTTGTGGGGTCTAGATATTGCCATCAAAATACAGCTTTAAACAGAGCTGTACTCTCCTGAGTAATTCACTTATGCTTACCAGCAATTTATAACATTTATGAAATACACATCCTTTCTCCGACGGCCATGTCCACTCCTACTCATCCCAATTGTGTGTCCTCTCTAAGTTTGGTCATGATAATGTCTAATTTCTCTTTCCTATCACCTTTTTCCGAACTCACCCTTTCCCTTCCACAGAATAGGGTGCTGTGATACCATGGCAGGGGTCACAAAATGCCATAGTCTGGACAAGTCCAGGTGCTGTAAAACCATCAAGGTGGTTATGGGTTCATTTTCAATATTGAATAACATAACATAACATCTGGGACTCAGGATGGGTTTTTGCCAGTACTTTCCATAGTGACTTCCCGTTGATCAGCATTTATGTGAAAGATGGAGTGATTATTCTTTCAAGTCAATATTGTGATGCATATGTTTCAATCTAACAGATGAACATGACATGTCTGCATCACATCAGATTCACAGTTATTTCATTACTGTTGCTCATGACTCAATTTTTGGCCATCTCTAACAGGATACATGTCGCAAAATGAGATATGTGATGGTGCTACATGCTTATCTCATGGAGATGCACATGTTTTTGAGAATCTCCCCCTCAGTGTCAGTCTTTCTTTCTAACTTGCAGGTGCAAAATTCATACTCAAATTAAAACACATTCTAATTCGCAGATGTACAGCCAAATACACTTATTTACTTGGAACAATTTGGCCTATTGTGTAACATATGGTGTCACATTGCTTGATATCATAGGTCCAGCCTACCTAAAGACAAATAGAAGCTCTAGCCGAGTAGGTACAATTACCAGAATGTGTTTCCACATGCAGCCCCACACTCCGTCACATAGAGGCCCCAGGGATCTCAAATAATCTGTTCTTCCACCAGTCTGACGTGCTACCACACACACCTGCAACACGAATCCCCCTATACTTCCTGTGGACTTGTCCTCTTGAGTCCTTGGCTGACCCCCTCTCCATACCATTGCGGAAGAAAAACAATAAAATAACAATTACATTGTCAACATTCAAAACCAGTTCACAGACTGATTCATTGGTTTTCAAATGGATATTTTGTGTAACTTTCATATACATGTGTCAATTTTACATCAGAACAGACTGCGGACCAAAAACAATAATTGATGCAAAATCAAACCCAGTTGCTTCCCTTATTTTTTCAATGTCAAGCGCTTAATCCTATACAATACCAATGCTCTGCTTATGAATGCACAAGCATGGATAAGCTTAAAATAAGCTCTGCCAGCAGCATTTCTGTAATGTACGACAATATATAAAGCGACATGCTAATGATAGCACTCCTTGTAGAGAGTGTTGAGGTAGAGTAAGTTTGCTTTTAGGTCTCAAGAAAGAAAGAAAGAAACAACGAGAAGAAAGAAAGAAAGAAAGAAAGAAAGAAAGAAAGAAAGAAAGAAAGAAAGAAAGAAAGAAAGAAAGAAAGAAAGAAAGAAAGAAAGAAAGAAAGAAAGAAAGAAAACAGATGTGTTGGATATGGCCCACCCAAACGTAGTATATTGTATCACAGCAAAAGCTGATTCATGTACCGGCTAATAATCGACATGTCCATGACATGCACTTCTGTTTTCATTTAAATTCAGACCTTGGAGCGAGGGCAGAGGTGAGTTAGTCTTCTTCCAGACCCATCAGTGATGGGTAAGAAAGAAATACATGTGTAGTTTAGGCTTACAAAAATGCAGGTTATCTGTTTGGAGTGGACGGCATATCGCTTGTCGGACATTATTACAATTCTCCAACGCAGTACTATAGGCTGTTAGTTTATGGCAGGGATGTCATTTGGGGGTCTCCAGGGGTCGCACCTGGGGCCCCTTAGGTCTCCCTTGTTACCCTACCCCTGTGGTCTCCCTTGCTAACACTAAATAAAATGTTGATTTTCTTCTTTTTATTTTTTTTATTGAAGTTCTGGGCTGTGGCCAGTGCTATGTGGTTCTTTGTTTCTGGAGTGGCTGGCTTTCTTTTCAGGCCTCTTAAAAAACAGGGGGTTCTTTCTGGAATTCTATACAATAATTGCTAGACTCATTATAGGTCTATTTTAGGCACACTTCAGGGGGTGAGTCACTGACTTAGTCTGTTCTTAAACAACTCAAATTCACAATGCATACAAAAACTTCCAAAAAGCATTTAGAGTAACATAAGCACCCATTCCGGACTATGCATTTTGCTATAAAGCGCTTAAGCATAGGTTCTATATAATAACACATCATTATCATTTGGCCCTGAAGGTCTGCTTGTAGTCACAGTAATTCGGTAATATGGGCCTGTAGACACTGATATTGGTGTTCCATTCTCGCATGAAATGTATATCAGATTACAGTGATATCCTAACCAATAATTGCACAGTGGATGAGAAAAAGGCACGTGCTGCAATTGTTCTCAGAAGATGCATATTTGGGTAATTGGTGGCTAATACTGAAAAGTGATATAATTCCTCCAGTAGAAAACACTGTATAAACCTGAATAAACGTGCCAATAACCAGCACACCAATGTCACCAGCTTTCTTCACACCGCTACTCGACTGTGCTCCGGGCTAGAGTCAAATCTGAGGCATCTGAGGAGCAGCAGGCATCCACAGTTGGGGACAAAAGTGTTTCTTGTAGTTGAAATCACCTCAGGTTACCCAGGGCCTCATTACACGGATGGCGGTAAGGGTTTACCGGTACCGGTATGTTACCGGTACCGGTAAATCCTTACCGCCTTACTACGAGGTCCCTTTGCGGGTTGGGGAATTTAACGCCTGCTTTTTGCAGGCGTTAAAAACCAACCCGCAAAGGGACCAGGGAGCTAATTACGGTACCGCAATTTGCAGTACCGTAATTAGCACCTTCCCCATTCCCATACAGCCCTATGGGGCAAAAATGGGAATGGGGAAGGGCAATGGTGGAAGGGGGAATTACCGCCCGGCCAACTTTGGAATAGGGCGGTAATTCCCCTTTCCACCAAGGCAGTGCCGGTATTTTACCAGCATGAACCATGGCACTAATAGCGCCATGGTTCACCGCCATCCGTGTAATGAGGCCCCTAGTGTTAAAGAATGTACAACAGAGCCTATATGAAGGCAAGCAGAAAGAAAGGCAATGTTCAAGGTGTCCATGACGCAGAAAAAAGGATTGGAGAGAAAAGGAAGAGTGTGGCTACTGCCAAGGCATCTTCTTCACATCAAAGGTATGCAAAGGAGTCCCACCTGGTATATGAACAGCCATCAATTAGAATGTCTGGCTTGTCCCTGCCAACGTGTCTTAGTCACAAATCCAGAAATGGCTTGATGTTCCAATCTCTCCCTTTTTTTGGCAGATTCAGTTGTTGGCATTGACATTTGCAATTTTGACTAATGTTTCACAACCACCTTACCCTGAACAATACCTCTTGTATTTTTTAATTGGCCTCTGAATGATTTACTTCTTGTTTTCCCTGTCACTGATAGGGCTGTGGCGAAAATCCGTCCCTTGGAAAGAAGGAACAAATTCCATGGATTCTTCATATACATTGAACCAAAACCAATTGATTATGTCAGTCAGCTTATTGGTGGGTTTATGGGCACAACTATTATTAAAACACCCTGATGGTGTTTGCATGGTTGTGATTGGTCAATCTGCGGGCTATACTAACCGGTATAGCCCGGAGATTGATCAAAGGCCACAATGGTAAGTGGAGTTGATTACCTGTCGCCGCGTCACAGCCGCAGGTCATTGAAAGCTGAAAAGTTGGTTTATGTGTAATTGCGGAACGGAAAGAGTTAACGTTCCATTCCGTCTTACACATAGGAAACCAACGTGAGCCACGCAGCCCCGCCCACTCAAGTTAAGCTGGAAGAAATGTTTCGCAAAGAAAGTGTATGAAAAAGCCGACAAGTAAAAACAGAATGTTTTCATAATGTAGAACGTGTGCACTTTTATTTTCGCCGCAATAATTTTACGTACACCGTTGTACGGGAATGAGTAATGGAAAAGAAAACATGAAAATGTAAGTTGATAAATTGCATGGTAAGTTTATGTGTGTGCAGATGCACGTTGAAAATGTTTTGCTACTCTAAGTAAATATGCAATTCTTGAATGCATACGTTTTTTGTAGTGTAAAAGAAAAACACTTGAAATGTGCTTAATTAGGACACTGGGCAGCCATACAGACACCTGATTGCTCAAGTGCACACTCCCGCCACGCAATCACCTTCCACCACCCTATTAAAAAAAAAAAACACAAGTCAATGTGGCTGCAACATGTATGTGTCATTTGGCAGTTGTTTCTACTTCAATTAAACATGTCTCATGTATTCTACTGTAATTAAAAATTGAGGGTGTTCTAATAGCTTTATAGACCTGCAGCTTGAGCCGGACAGGACAGTATGGTCCCTCATACCTCGATAAAGGCCTGACAAATAACTCGGTCTTCAGGGCCCATAACGGCCAGTACAGCCCTTGCTGCTCTTATGTTAATTGGCTTTTCTAAAGCGCCAAGTGACTTAAGAATACTAGAAAGCTGGAGAGTGAGAAGATAGCACTGTAAATTGTAACATTGAGTACAGTACAAAGAAATACAATATGCCCTGTGAGAAACTTACATCTAGCAGAATAGCAAGTATTGTGTACAAATTAATGCATCAGAGTTGCAATGAAGAGCGAAGGGAAGTGACTACATGTCCCAGGATGCACAGCAATAAGAGCACACAATTCACTGTTGGTGCATAGCTGGCAGGTCTACATGTCCCAGCATGTAATGTTCTGTAGCTGTATTTTCTAAAAGACTAAGGACCTGTGAGTATTAGAGAGCTAAAGAGCTAGAGAATGAGCACATGGCACTGTAAAGCATAACCTTGAATTGTATTGAAGTATGGTGTCATAAGAAACGTACACATAACAGAAAATCAAAGTCTTTAAATGCTTCATGAATATAAATAAATCTGAATGAGAATGAAGAGCTTAGGGAAGTGACTAAATGTCTGAGCATTCCTGGCGTAAAGAACACAAGCATCAATGTGGACTCATATGTGACAGTGACAACACAGTGACAATACGTCCCAGTTATATTAAATGTCTTTTCAAAAGTATTAAAAACCCTTGAGTTTAACTGTGCTGGACAGTGAGCAGACAGTACTGTGAACAATCACTGAATAAGACGAGGAGGTTGAGGTCCCGGAGTCCTTTGTGGGCTGTACTACATCTGGCCCTCTTTCCCCCATAAAGTCTCCCGTATCAGAATCTACCACCCCCCAACCCATCTGGTAAATCCTCTAGGAGCACAAACCCTATTAAATTGGAAAATGACATCTCCCAGAAACCCTGCTTTCCCACTTCCTACCAGGAAACTCTCAACCATTCTTCTACTCATCCTTTTGATTATTGTTTTACGAACACTCCATCTGCCCTGAGAAATCATTACCGATTCCAGAATCACCTGTATTAATTTCACAATCCCAGTTATTCCTGAGTACCTCACAAACCCCAACAATACCGTTCCTCTGAATATCAATGTCTAATCTCCCGGTCAAATGCAACCTACACTTCTGAGATCCCCACATGACCGAATACAAAGGTTTTTATTCCATGTAACACCTTATTCCCTTCTTCTCCGGTAAGACATATGGAAATTCTACCTCTCCCCTTTTTCCGACACAAACATTCTTTCACACGACAACAGACAATGGACTAATCCCAGGACTGTTTACTTGACACAACCTAACAACAGCGTCGGGCAAAGTCAGGCAATTAACCTCAATCACAAACACCTGACCACCCTTTCCTTTCCCCATAGTGATTAAAGGCGGAACCATAGAGCCCAGTATGAGCAAGATGAGTTCCACAGACAGCACAACAAGACGTCTACCAGGTGGCAGTTTGAAAGAGGGAGAAAGGCGGCAGGTGGCAAGGAGAGAAGTGACCTTGCCCTTATCATCACAGGCCCATGGATCCTTTGTGGAAGAGAGCCCAAGACCACGAACAATAGCAAAAGTGTCCTGCACCAGATGTCAACAGTACACAGGGTAAGCCTATGCCGATAAGCAGGGGTGAGGGAAGCTCCCGTGCCCATGGTACCAGCCTTGACTCCAGAGAAGCCAACAGCTAAGCAGTTCGACATAGCCGGTGAGTCGAGGGTGAAACTGATAAGAACTGGCCTGTGATAAAAGAGAATTGCAAAGTGGCAACTTTTGAAATAAAGCTGATGAGCTTTGAATGAACTGTTAAAAATGGGAAGGGGAGACCAGCTGCATTGGGAAAGTGGCACCACGTGGGAGCCAACTCGAGAGACTCTGGTAGAGCCCCATATTAGATAAACTACAAGTACCAGAAGGCCATAGAAAGGCCTCCGAAATAGGTAAAAGTGGTCATACAGAGGGTCAAGCTAAATCTCTGTACAATCGAAATACTTTTATCTACAAACACTGTTGTCATGCTCTGCTCTTTCCAGGATTCATGTTTGGTACGCTTCACCTTTAAACCATATTATTTTTCCACCCCCAGAGCTAAGGTGGGATTTGTCATAGCCCAGCTTACTGGTAATGCCCTGGTCTGGGCTACTCCATTGGTTTCTGCAGGAGGTGCCTTGTAGAACAATTATGATGGATTCATTTCAGCATTCAAGGAGATGTTTGATTGCCCAGACCAGGTTTATTCTGCTCAAGAGAGGTTGCTGGAATTCCAACAAGGTTCCCAGGATATGTTGTCCTATGTTACTCGATTTAAGCAGCTTGCTAAAGAAGCTGACTGGTCTTCAGAGGCATGCTTTACTTTGTTCCATTGTGGCCTGAATGAAGAGGTAAAGGACGAGCTGGCCAGGATAGCCTGCCCAGGTTAATTTCAGGCTCTTATGGATCTATCCCTACAGATCAATTTCAGAATACAAGAAAGAAAGGCTGATGGATTCATTTCAGCCTTCAAGGAGATGTTTGATCGCCCAGACCAGGTTTATTCTTCTCAAGAGAGGCTGCTGGAATTCCAACAAGGTTCCCAGGATATGTTGTCCTATGTTACTCGATTTAAGCAGCTTGCTAAAGAAGCTGACTGGTCTTCAGAGGCATACTTTACTTTGTTCCATTGTGGTCTGAATGAAGAGATAAAGGACGAGCTGGCCAGGATAGCCCGTCCAGGTTAATTTCAGGCTCTTATGGATCTATCCCTACAGATCAATTTCAGAATACAAGAAAGAAAGGCTGAAAAGAAGAAGTCAAAAAGCTCCCTTCCCAAGACATCTCCATTTGCTCCTACTTCCAGGGAAACCCCTCCTGCTGAGCCAGAACCTATGCAACTGGGGTCTATGAGAGGCCCTTTGTCAGCCCAAGAAAGAAACCGCAGATTTGACAGTGGTTTATGCATGTATTGTGCTTTGGACAAACACTTATGGGCTTCATTACACGGTAGGCGGAAGACCAAGGTGCTATTAGCACCTTGTTCCATGCCGGTAAAATACCGGCACCGCCTTGGAGGAAAGGGGAATTACCACCCTATTCCAAGGTTGGTGGGGCGGTAATTCCCCCTTCCCCCATTGCCCTTCCCCGTTCCCATTTTTGCCCCATAGGGCTCTATGGGAATGGGGAAGGCGCTAATTACGGTGCCGCAAATTGTGGTACCGTAATTAGCACCCTGGTCCCTTTGCGGGTTGGTTTTTAACGCCTGCTAAACAGCAGGCGTTAAAGTACCAACCCGCAAAGGGACCTCGTAGTAAGGCGGTAAGGGTTTACCGGTACCGGTGCCCTTACCGGTACCGGTAAACCCTTACCGCACTACGTGTAATGAGGCCCTTAGTCTGAAATTGTCCTATAGCTCCACCAAGGCGTTCGGGAAACGCCAGATCCTGAACAGAGCCCAGCTTTAGGAGACCAAAGACCGCTCTACCCTTCAAACCCTGGATCCTTCATCGAGATGTAACTTGGTGGCTCTTCAGGTTACCTTGACCCCTTCCACCGGAGTACCACATTCAGTCTTGGCCATGGTGGACTGTGGAGCTAGGGGTATGTTTATGGATGATGAGTGGGCCTTAAAGCAAAACTTCCCAAGAGAATCCAAGGATATCATACAGGCAGTCGAAGGAATCGATGGCTCCCCTCTATCTTCTGGACCAATTACCCAACAAACCAGGAACATAGTACTCTCTATCCACAACTATCAAGAAAACATACAGTTTCACATCATAAAATCCGCTCACTATCCAATGGTCTTGGGCATGCCATGAAGAAAGAAAAACATAACCCATACACCAATTGAACCGCTGGTTCATTGTTTTTGGGCTCAGAGTTTTGTTTGTCACATTGCCTTTCACAAGACACACGACCAGTCACATCCATGGAAAGCAAAAAAGCTAATCATTCTCTTACCGTTTCCAATATCAATCAAGTACCAGAAATCTATCAACACTTTTTGGATGTCTTTTCCTCAGCTATTGTGCAATCTCTGCCTCCTCACAGACCAGAAGACTGTGCCATTGATACCGAGTAGAACGCAATCATTCTCTTTGGCAGGTTGTTTATCCTGCCGGAGTCCGAAAAAAGGATCCTACGAGACTATTTGGACACCAACCTTGCTAACGGAACCATCCGTCCATCGAAGTCCCCAGCAGGATCATCCTTATTTTTCATAAACAAAAAAGACACCAAGGAACTAAGACCCTGTTTGGACTATAGAGAATTAAACCAATGTACCAGGAAAGACAGGTATCCCTTACCGCTGATATCAGACATCCTTGAAGCACTTCGAGGTGCCGTAATATTCACCAAGTTAGACTTAAGAGGAGCCTACCACTTAGTCCGAATAAAAGAAGGCGACGAATGGAAGACTTCCTTTAGAACACCCTTTATACACTTCGAGTATCTGGTTATGCCTTTTGGTCTTGCCAACGCCCCAGCTGTCTTCCAACGTTTTATGGATAGGGTTTTTTCAGACATGCTGGTCCTTTTTGTTATTGTATATTTGGATGACATCTTAGTGTATTCCAATGACCCAGTTCTGCGGTACTTCAAAGACTAAGGAAACATCAATTATTAGCGAAACCAGAAAAGTGTATATTTCATGACTCTACGGTACGTTACCTGGGGTTTGTCTTGAACCCTCAAGGAGTGGCTATGGATCCAACCAAGATAGAAGCTGTCACTTCCTGGCCAGTTCCATGCTCCGTTAAACAAATCCAATCCTTCCTGGGCCTTGCAAATTTCTACAGGAAATTCATGCCCTCTTTTTTCATCTATTGTTCAACCGATTGTATCCTTACTACAAATAAAAACGTTCCCTTTCAATGGACTTCTTTACAAGAAACCACCTTTCAAAGACTGAAGGAGAAGTTCACAAAAGGACCCGTTCTGATGCAACCCTTCCAGGTGGAATCAGACGCCTCAGAATATGCAATTGGTACGGTTTTGAAACAAGAAGCCGACGATGGTCTTGAACATCCTGTGGCTTATCTGTCCCGGACCTTGCTTCCTTGTTAGACACATTATTCAGTCCTGGAAAAGAACTACTTGCGATTTGCCAGGCCTTTAAGGAATGGCGTAATCTCCTCCTGGGCGCTACTTACCTTGAGCACGTGCGAACGGACCATAGAAATGTACAAATCCTCCAGTCCATGGAATGCAGAAACAGTCGACAAGCACAATGGGCCTTCTTCTTTGCTCAATATCAGTTCCAAATTCAACATATTCCAGGAACCTTGAATGTCATTGCAGATGCCTTATCCAGACGTCCAGACTATCCATCACAAGAAATTCACAATCTACCAAGGATGTTTCCCAACACTGTGTTTACCACCCAGGCTAATAATCATCTCCTGGATACTATTAAGAGTGAGACCACAATCTCAGACTTATGTAGGATTTCCAGGGAAGCAACTCATGGGCCCTGAAATATAAAGGCGGCTTCCTTTTCCGAGGTTCCCAACTAGTGATTCCTACCCAGACATTGAAGGAACGGCTAATACACCTATGCCATGACACCTTCCATTCCGGACACCGTGGAGTCAGCTGTTCCCTTCTTTCCATCCAAAGAAACCTCTGGTGGCCAAAGATGATTTAGGATGTTGAAGCATATATCCATGCCTGTACTACATGTAACAAAAACAAGACAGACAGCATAAAACCAGCAGGATTGCTCCTCCAACCAGATCTACCATCTCGACCCTGGGAAGTCATAGCAACAGAGTTCATAGTAGAACTACCTCCCTCCAGGGGACATACAGCCATAATGGCCACCATATATCTGTTTTCTCATATGGCCCACTTTACACCATTGGTGAAATTGCCTTCTGCGCCTGAGATTGTTGGCATTTTTGTGAAAAACATTTTTTGTCTGCATGGGCTCCCATCTAAGATTATCTCTGATCGTGGACCCCAGTACATCTCGAGGTTTTGGAAACAGCTCTGTAAGGTGTTAGGAATCCAACATGCCTTGTCATCAGGATACCATCCCCAAACTAATGGCATCACCGAAAAAGTCAACCAAACCCTAGAACAATATCTACGATGCTTCGCCACAAAGGTACAGTACGATTGGTCTGTTTTGATACCGGTTGCAGAATTTGCCTACAACAAAAATCTAGCCCCTTCTTCTGTAACCAAGGGTTTCACCCTTCAGTGCTTTCATCTGTATGACCTTCACCAAGTCCTGTTCCCTCTTTTGATTCCTGGACTGCACATTTAGTTTCAACTCATCAGGATGTCAAAAACCACCTATTCGAAGCTAGAGAAGACGTAATGAGACATGCAGATGCCAAGAGACATCCTGCCCCGTCATATGCTGTTGGGCACAAGGTCTGGATATCCTCTCGATATTTACCTAGGCATTTGAGACCAAACAAGCTAGCACCCCGATACTATGGACCCTTCGTTGTATCCAAGGTCATCAACCCTGTGGCATACCAACTTTGTCTACCTACAGCTCGGAACAAACTTCATCCTGTCTTCCATACTTCCTTGTTAAAACTCTACCAAGAATCCACCAGGAATTCTCCTCGCCCTCCTCTTCCTTTTGTCCAGGGTCAGGTCGAATATGAAGTCTCCCGGATCTGTGGTTCTAGATACAGGAGAGGACGTTTGCAGTGTTTGGTAGAATGGAAGGGATATCCACCAAGGGATCGTACCGGGGAACCAGACTCCAACATTAATGCCCCAAGATTGGTCCAACAGTTCCATTGGTTGCACCCTGACAAGCCTGGGGGTTCGAGGCTTTGGAGGGGGTATACTGTCATGAAACCTCGCTTCTGTCCCCTCTGGTCTTCCTGGTCTATACAACATCATACCAGAGTGACCTCACAAGCCCCTCAACATGGCAGATGCCGCTTTCGGATCCATGGTCTAGCTCCTGGGAAAACCAACACAGCTAGATAAGCGCTCTGCCCCTGCGGTACGGCGCATGTCAACACTTGCAGTTTCTGAGTTTCTGGTTGCTGTTTTCCTTGTGTTCGCCTACCTTGGAATCTCTTCTCAAGCAGTCCATCCTGTTTTAACCTTTCCTGGACTGTTTGACTGCAGCCATGTCCTGCAGTCTTCCAATAGCCGCAGTTACCTTCGGACCGCTGCTCCTCCTTCCTAGGCTTCCAAATAGTCGTGGTGCCTTCGGACTGCTACAACTCCTCCCTGGGCTCCTGAATCCACAAACTTACGCTGTTGCTCTGACCGCTCCTACGCTTCCCTGGAAATACTGTCTTCACATCGGATAATTGAACTACTACCCGACAGAGTGGCGTCGGAAGAAACCCTGTCCTTACCTCCACGAGACCCACACCTCCAAGAAGCGCAGGCAGCTTGAATCAACAAAGAAGAAACACTCCAAACACTCACAGGTGAGGCCACAAGCAGGTTGTGACAACTGTGAAAGGAAGGGTAGTGAATCCTACAGTGAAACTGAACATTGAGAAACCAAGGAAATTCCATCCCATTAAAGCAAGAGGGGTCCGAGCCCAACTGAGGGAGATCCAGGGGTGAAGCCATCACCCAAGAATATAAAGAGGCAAGAGGGTTCTGAGGCTGACCGAGGGAGATCCAGGGTCATGCCATCACCCAAGAATATAAAGAGAAGAGGGGTCTGAGCACTTCAGAGGGAGATCCAGGGGTGAAGCTATCACTCAGAATTGACTAAAAACTGTGATATATTTTGGAATACGATTGTCAGCACCCAGAAGAGCGGGACCCAGTGGTGAAATCGTCACCCTACATAAAAACTGTGATGAACAATTGAGAAGGGTCAACGTGCAGAGGAGGGGGACCCATGGGTGAACTTTGGGAAAAGAACTTTCCTTTGTTAAAGGAACTTTTGTTTTCTTATTGGAACACAACAGGCCCTGAATGCAAGAGAATTTCTAAGGAAACGAGAGTTGGCCATCGGCCGTCCTGAGAACAACCATCAGAATTGTCATCACATGCTGGAGAGGCCCGAGATCATACTGTGCTCCAAATCTCGTGCCGGAGAGGCCTGAGACCGTATTGTGCACCAAGCACCCATCTTACCCTGTGTACAAAACATGGGGAAGGGAGGTCCAGGCTACCGCATCCTGACATATTATTTGAGAACATGTGTTTCTTTTCTTGAGAACTATCCCACACTCCTTTTTGTATTAGTTGTGAGGTTTGGCAATAGGTTTCTTAGTATAGGCCTTTTTGATTTGACATGACACCACTAGGACTGCTTTGTTTTTCATTTGATGGTTGACACTTGTTCCCATCTTAGAGTTAGGTTTAGATTAGGCATTTTGCCTACCTGCATACAGCTTTTATTATTCAATAAACACCCTTGAACTGTGAACACTTGTGTCTGTCTTACTTGTTGTCACCATGAGTTTCTCACAAGACCGGCACCGTTGCTAACCTGCTTGCGGGGTTGTAGTGTGGTGGTCTGGAAAGGGTGCCAGTTCGGTGCAACCAGCACTCTTATTTCTGGACCACCACAATGAGCCTCATTATAAGTCCGACAGTAACTCGCTGGTGCGACCGGCGGCTTAGCGCTGGACTCGTAGCACTTTTCCGGCGCCTGATTTCCAAGTGCCACCAGGACATTACAAGTCCTAGCGGATCGGGAAGTTAGGAGCTGAAAAATGTTAGTCCCCATTCTCATGGAGTCCCGAAGGACTCCATGGGAATGGGGACAAAGAAGCACCAGCACCGTTGCTGATGGTGCTTCTGTGAAAATTCTGCATGCGGGTGCTTTTGCGCCCGGCAGGTCAGACATTTTAAGAGCGATGGCACAAGCTCGCAGGGTTGTAGTGTGGCGGTCCGGAAAGGGTGCTGGTACGGTGCAACCAGCAACCTAATTTCCAGACTGCCACACTTGAAGATGAATAAACCAGAATTAGATCAAAGTGCATAGAGAAGTGAATTCAAAAACTTTTTTGCGGAGGCATTAATACATTGAACATGCAGAGGACTCCCCCGTAACCCACACATTTTGTTTTTTTTACAAGGGTAGCAGGGGACATCCCCGCAACCCGTCCCCATATATAATGTTGCCAATGGCTTTTCCCAGCGACATTATGTATGGAGACATTACGTATGGGACATTATTTCCTGATACCAGTTTAAAACATACTGAAACAATGAACAGAGAGTAGACAGGCATTAGAAGATCTGAGATTGCATTTTGAATGATGACTAAAAAAAGAAATGATAACTAAAAATTACACATTTAAATTTTTTTTTGTAATTAATCTTGCTGTGAGCTCGCATTTAAAGAGTATAGATGGAGTCATGGGCCTATAGTAGCCACTGCAGGTAGAGCATTAAGAGTAGAAACAGACATAATTACAATACAAAACCAATGAAATTCACAATGAATAACTGTATGGTCATTCCACTAAGGTGCTGTAAAAATGAGTTGATGCTACAGAGGAGGGGCAACCTGGGAAATGCGAATGAATGCATTGACTGGATTATTGCCTGATGGAGCACCATATAAAGATCAGCCATTTACACGTGGTGCCACCATTAATGGCACATTCTCAGGTAATCCTAGCTCCCAGAGTTTGAACATGCCTGTGTGAGCAATTACCACTTGTTCAAAACACTGTGAATAAGCCAAGGGAGATGTCCCCAAAAGTATCCTTGGTTCTAAGCGTTAAACATTGTCTTTTGCCCTGCAGGAGTACAAGGGTGAGTAGAAGCTCAAGCGCCTACCCAGCCCTAACACCTCTACAAACTAAGAGTGAACCCAATCATAAAGGTAAAACAGACACAATTAAGAGATATATGTTCTTTTCCTGTTGTGGTAACATGGGCTGAAGCAACACTGTACTCTTAAGAGGCCTGTAAATGTGATTCAGTAGTAACTCAAACAGCAATGTACAATAGTGTAAAATAAAGGGAATGCCCAGTCAAGTTTCTATAAAAATATATAGGGCCCGATTCATAGAATTAAGTGCAGAGTAGGCGCAAGCGCTGTGCACCATGAAGGAGTGTGCGCCACGCATGCGCCAGCTGTGGTGCAAATAAACAAATGTGCAGCATGCATATTCATATATTAACCGAGGCATCACTAGCCGTGGTGCAAGGAACATCAAGCTGCACCAGTAATGCCCCAATATGCCACCACGCGCAGCAAAAAGCCAGAGAAATACCCAACACAGCTCAAGCCCCCGCATCATCCCTGGTCCAGCATACAGTGTTAGGGAGAATTCTCAGAAATGTGCTAATTTCCCTTACCTTTTGAGACCCCCAAAAACTTTGCTGGATTTCTAAGATTTTAATTTTCACCTGGAAAGAGTGTGAGCCTTTTTTCACACTCTTTCGTGTATTTTGATGTGTGCTTTACATTTGTGCTCTTTGGATATGGAGATATAGACAACTCCATAGGCATTATCTTTTCCTTTTGTGCCACACACCACCCTCAGTGCAGTGGCACAGGGATGTTTTTTAGACATCCCATGGTTTAAATACCTTCTCTAGGACTGACTACTGTCTCCCAGTGAATGTAAAGTTAAATTGACTCTACTAGTCTCTTTAAATTCACAGATCCAGTACACAGTATCTTCCTATAGAGTGCTCAAGGGGTTGCCTAGCATCCCCTGGGTCTAAATACTCATGTAGCAGTCAAATGCTACCCTTTCCTCTTGAAATTGCTGATGGCAGTGCTTTGAGAACACACTACCATGATTTTTCCCAACCGCGAACACCGGTAGCTAAAAATTGGGTCAGCCATGTTTTTCAATATGGCGCCCAAGAGCGCTCTGTAAAAACAGACTCTGGTCATCTTTTTTTGCTGTTTCTTTTAGGAAAGGTCCTTCCAGTGTTAGTCTCTGCATGCCAAACCAGGTTTGGTCACTTTGTTCGATGAGCTTTGGCGGGCTTCAGTGCTGAAGCCCTCCTCTGGGGCCTGAGTGTCTGCGGTAGACAGGATGTCAGGGAGGTGCCCAAAACTGCCTGTGCTTAGACTCCTAGGAGACCTGAATGCACTCTGGTATGATTGGCTGGATGACTTTCCGGCAAGGACAGTGTAAGTGATTTCAATCCGGCACTTCACCTAAGTCAACGCCTAGCGTGTAGTGCACAACTGAAATCCTCATTTATTTTGTGTCTAAAAGTTATTTTATTCTGAACGATGTACCACTCATGCCATGCCCCTCTCCTGGAACCTCGCCGGTCACACTGAACCAGGAATCAGGCTGGTTTGCAAATTTAAAATATTTATTTATGTAGTTACAATATAATCACAATGGGCCTCATTACAACCTTGGTGCTAAGTGCACCAACTTTACCACCATGGTGTAAACTCCGTTTACACCATGGTGGATGGCGGATTTACCGCCCCATTCCAAGGTGAGTGGGGCGGTAAATCCCCATTTCCCATTTTCCCTTCCCCATTCCCATTTTTGCCCCATAGGGCATAATGGGAGTGGGGAAGGCGCTAATTACGCTGCCGTAAATTACGGCGGCGTATTTAGCACCATGGCAGGTTAGCGCCATGGATTTTAACGCCTGCTAAAAGCAGGCGTTAAAATCAGAATCAGGCGTTAAGGGTTAACGTTGGCGTTAACCCTTAACGCCTGAGTTGTAATGAGGCCCAATATGTTTAATGGGCATACAAGGATCACCAATGGGGTGATGTAACACTAAGCAATCTCTTTAATCACAAGGTGTAATAGTGAGCAAAATAATTCAGCACAGAAATAATACTTTTGTGTGCGTTCCGATCAAATAGCAGTATGGTTACTATTTCCCCCTGCACACCCCTCAACTCCCCAACAGGCAATGTAAAGAGATAGGAGAGAGAGAACAGGTTTCAGGAATGCAGAATTCAAACAAAATGACAATCCCAATTTCCCCCAGCAAACACAAGAGAGAAACAGAATTGATTGGCAAACTGTCAAAATGGTTTTATAGTTATCTTGAGAATGGAATGGGTAAAACACTAAATATGGTTTAAATTGCTGAAATTGTTTAAATTCTTTTGGGAGCCACTTTAGATAGTTGCAGACAAACACTAGCAATGATTTCATACTAATGAGCAATGTGAAATCTTAAAATCGAGGTTGGGTGCAATCTAAAGCTGTTTCACACGTGTAATAGTTTGCCAAAACGGAAAAATCTGCGGCAAACTTTTCAAGCAGAAGTTGAAATTTTGTTTCTAGCATAAAAATTGAGGAAGTTATGGGCATTTTAGTGGTGGTCGTTTTTCTGAGATAGGCGCAAGAATGGGAAAACAGGGGTGAGCTTTTGAAAGACAAATGGGATTTCTTATACTAGATTATGACTATAGAAAACGAGAATGCCACACATGAATCTCCACAGTCCTGGCTACAGACCCTTCACATGGTGGATACTCACTTTCTTTCTGGGATTCAATTTATTTATTCACAATACTAATGATTTATGGTTTTAGAAAACAAATGAGATAAACTTAGCACAAGAAAACGCTCTGACAGTCCATTGTCTTCTTCCCCTGGCAGACCAAATTCTTCCCCCGCCCTATAATCATCACATAGGTGTGATATCCTGGTGTAGAGAGAAGCCTGGCCTCTGTGGGGGAAGCTATTTTACTGGTTTGGTGGCTTTCAGTCAGGCTTAAATCCAAAAGTTATTTCTGTTGCATTTTTTTTCTTGGTTCAAACCAAACTGCAATTTCAAAACAAGCAGCTAGAACACTGATTCCAGATTCTAAACCATGTGATTAAACAGTTACAACCTAGGTTACTCTCAATAACAGGCCACTTAGTTTTCAGACATTAGATTTCAGTTGTACGAGTTTAATTCTTATGATGCAAGCTACTGACAGCTGTCATACAGGCGGCCATGGGTACTGTGCCCAGATTTTGACATATTTCACAGGCAGGCACATTTTTGCTGTGCATGTTTTGATGACAAATTCAGCTTTTCAGAACATTGTATGTTCATAATGATTTCATGAACTCAATGAATTGTAGCACCCAGAAAAAATATTGGATGTATGCGGCATTCTGCAGTTTCAGCAACCAAGAAAAAGATTTAAAAACAAGATTCTGGATTTCCTTCAGCAAAGCACTGCTTTTCATGCAGGCTCCATTTTTACTTGTTGGGCAGCCCAGTAACAAGTTTCAGGAGTGAGATCTCCGTTCCACCACTGACAACATGCATGGTAGATTTGGCAGCCATCTTTTCGTGTTGTAAAGCGCGATTTCCATAGGGTTTGGTGGGCACAGGGGTTTTGAGGCCATTTTGATAATTCTGTCACCATCAGCACACAAGGATGCCGCAGGGCATAGAATAAGTGGGTTAATACATCCCACAACAGCCACCCGGCTGGGTGAGTGACCCCTAGGCTGTAATGAATGGGAGAAAACTGTTTAAAAGCAGGTCTCTGGGACTTGGAAAGCAGAGTCGACCACTGGAACGAAAGAACCGAAGACGAGCTGAAGGAAGACGACTGCTGCAACTCCTGGACCATTGCTTTGCATGGTAAAGCCCTGCTGCAGGTGCAAATTGCCTGAAAATCCCTCGACAGAGAAGCCCCTTCCAGGACAGCTTCTTCCCTTGAGATGGTGGGAACAACCAACTCACAAGCTACCTGGACACTGTCTCCATACTGGTCGAATTTTCATCAGAGTGTTGTTGAAAACCGGATAGCCAGTGAGAAGGTGGCTTCTTCCCTGGGCAGTGCAGGAACCTCCCGACGTCCTCCTTCTTGTCCCCACTACTAAAGCTCAGGAACACCGAAATCTGCTGGAACTGCCAGGAAAAACTGGCTCAACTACAGCTTTTCTTCATCCATAAGGTACTGTGCAAATGCGGTTGAGAAATCCTCTCTGCTGCGGGGAAAGTTTGTGAAACTTCCCCAACTTTAGAGTCTTGTTCGCTCCTAATCCGACATATAACTCTTTTCCTTGCAAACTACTTCCAAGAACATTGGCAAAGACATAACCATTTAGTACCAGAACTGTGCTATCCTATCCAAGACACTGAACCATTGACTTTGGCCAAGGCCTATTGAATTGAATTGCCTCTTGTAGTGAACTGAAACTATTTGCCCTGCCTATGAAAGTAACAGTGCCTTTCAACCTCTTTTGAAAGTTACTGAAGTGCCGTTTTGCTCCCACTTCAGGGGAGCCTAACTTGTTCAGAAACTAATTGGTTGCGTACTGTAGTGTATTATAGTGTGACATTGAGCTGCTAATTACTAGTGGAATGTTTTCTAACTAAATGTGTACATAAATGTATATTACTTTAGCAAGAAACCTTGACTAAGTGTTTGTTTGAACTACTGTGATTGCAAGTCCTTTGTGTAACATCTTGTACTGCTCACATCCCTCTTGATATAAGTCTGGCTGCTTGTCACTGCTAACACATACGTGGCTTGTACCAAAGGTCAGATTGTGCTTATATCTGTAATCTTAATTGTGTGTAGTGTTCCCAAATGGTACTGCATGTAATTCTGCCTAACACTGGTGGCAGCAGTGGTATAAAGTATAGTTATTACATTGAGAGTGCTGCTCTTACCTTGGTTCAAATAATCCTCACAAGGCTAAGCACCACTAAAAAAGCAATTGTTTTATCATTCCTGATATGGATAGCTACAGGCACGAGACCCTAGTCATTTTAACAGATGATCAAGTGAGAGAAATGTGTCAAGCTAGGAACCTCACTGTTAAAGGCAAAAAGAATGAATTGATAGAAAAGTTGTTGGAATGTCAAAGTCAAAGAAATAGGTCTGCTGTACCTACTTCTGATGAAAATGTGGAAAATGATGATGAGGATGATAATTTTTCAGAGTCTAAATCAAATGTTATTGAAGAGTTAGATGAGGCAGATGAGTCTCAAGATGTAGGCCTCACTTTACCTCTAGCTGCTCTTAGGCCTCATCCTTTTGCCACAGGGACCCTACCAGGTCCAGTACTGAGTCCAGAGTATGTCTCTCATGAGAAGATGAGACTTGAGTTAAAATTTAAGAGGATCCAAGCCCAAACTGAAAGTAAACATCAAGAACTTAAACTAAGGGAAATGGAAAAACAACATGCTCTTGAAATGAAGAAATTGTCTCTTGAGAATGGTTCTCTCCCAGAGTCTTCTAGGTCTTCCAGTCCTAGAAGGCCTCACATGCCCAAAGATGCAATAAGTATGTATGAGGTTAAGATTGATATTTTGGATTGGTTGGCTACTTTTGAACACAACCATGGGATTCAGGAAATTACAGGGAATCCGCTGATTCCTTGGCTTTTGTCTAGGCTACCCCCAGTAGCATCTGATGTTGTAATGGAGATGGGAGAAGTAGACAGGATGGAGTATGAAAGTGTGAAACTAGCTTTGATAGCTAGTTTTGGGAAAAATCCTTCCCAATATCTTAAGAGGTGTAGAACCCTCAAAAATCATGATGGTACCTCTTGGCCTACCTGGGTGTGTGAATGTTTGTAAAACTTAGATGGTTGGGTTAAGGGTTACAGAGTTAACCTTTATGAAGGTATTTTTCTTTTTTTTTCTTTTTTTTTAATTAAAATGTTTTGTTTGATTTTACAAACTTTTCATTTATCATTCTCACACAATTTCATATAGAGCAATTATGGTAATAAGACAGTTCCTTTCAATTCTTTCGGGCAATTAAGTCTCTTTTGTAATCTCTATCCAGAATTTAATTATTGTGATAATGAGCTATTTATCCTTTCCTTGTAGCAGGTATGCCCATCTCTCTTCTGTTGTCATTGTTTTCTTCGAAATCTTAAAAAAGTCTCTATACAATTCTCTTTTCTCTTTTAGCGCTGGGCAAATCATAATCAAGTGAAATAAAGTTTCTCTTACTTCTTGTTTTTTGCAAAATCGACATGCAGGTGATATATTGGCTGGTTTGTTGATCATCGCTAAGTAGTCTCGAGTTGGTAAAATGTTGAATCGAAATCTCTTTTGATTGTTATAAGTATGTTTTCCTCATCTCTTGACTTTGGTATACTCTTCTGAATTCAGATCTTAATGTTGGAGTACTATTAGACTCTCTCCCATTTTTAACTCTATTTGTTTGCTCCCTTTTCCTCTCCTTTTGATTTTGATCTGAGCGCGCTATATTCTTGGACTTTTTTTCAGCCATGCATCTTGTTACATCTTGTTTATGAAGGTATGAGAAATCTGTTTATGTTGGAATATATCTATGATGCCTCCTCTCCTGAGCGGAGACAGCACTTGGCTGACTCTAAGGAAATGTATCCAAAGAAGTTAGCAAGGGCTGCTGACTTATGGGTTTCCAACATGGCTACTCACAAGGATTCTGGGGCAACTCAAAAGAAGGATGACGGGAAGCAGCACAAGAAAGATAACAAAGAGAATTCCAATACCTCCAATCCAAAAGAGGGCCACAAACATAAGAAGGGTAAGCCACTTGGGAAACCAAATCAGGCTAGTGAAACCTCTGGTGCTAAACCAGAGGGAGGTCAGACCAAACCCCCATTCACAAAGACATTTGGAAAATGTTATGCTTGTGGGTCAACTGACCATGTGAAAGGGGATCCCAGATGTAAGGATAAACCTTCAGGGATCCACACTGCCTCCTTAGCCTTCTCCCCAGAGGAAGAAGCACAAATGGCAAGTGGAAACTTTAACCTACTAGCTGAGGAACCAATGAAAGTCTCAGGCAGTGTTTCTTTAGTGTCCCTGGGTCTGTGGGAACAACAGAACCTAGATGTCTACAATTCCATCCCAGACAATACTAAAGAGTATTACAAATTCAGTGTTCTTGTGAATGGTCTGGAGATCCCTGCCATCAGACACACTGGGGCCAGCATTACTGCAGTGGATGAATCTTTTTTCAAGGTAGATGATGTTGCTAAGGCACCCAAATACCTCACTAAGCTTGCTGGAGGCCCTGTCCAAATGCTTCCACAGTTACCAGCTCTCATCCAGTGCAATGACATGACTGTCAAGAAACCTGTCAGTGTGCAGAGTGAAGTACCAGGGAGAGTCTTGTTGGGGAATGACTTAAAAGCTCTTGGAGTTGTATCAAGCACCTCCAGGCCTCCAAGCAAAAGGAAACAGGAGGAGACAAGGAAGTACAGAGAGAGTACCTTAAGAGGTTCTCTAGGGGAAATGATAGAGTAAACTATAACCCCCAGTCCACAGGACTTACTGACTGTGCTTTCTAAGAAAAAGGAGGAAAAGGGAAAACGTAAAACCTAAGGAAATCACTCGTGTGCTACCTACAAGGACATTCCCGAAAGGACTGTCCAAAGTCCAAAGTCACACCTGTTGACTCCTCCACCAGCTGAGGCAGAGTGTGAGGAACAACCTGGTACGGTTGAATACGCTGCTGAGGAATCAGAGCTGGAAGAAGACCATGCCCCTTTTGGAGATCTGGATCCTGCAGACAATCCTGATTTGCAGTCTTTACTGGCAGAAGGTAGGCCCTGGAGGGCAGACTTCAGCAGAGGTCAAAGGGAGTGTCCTACTCTTGAAGGTCTTCACCAACAGGCAGCTTCCCAGCTTTAAGGGCGAGGGCCAGGGAAACATAGGTTGTACTGGGAAGATAGCCTCTTCTACAGTGAACCTACTGAGTCTATTCCAGGGGACTACAGAAGACTTGTAGTGCCTCTGGAAAGCAGACAACAGTTCCTACAGTTAGCCCATGAGATTACTTTGGCTGGTCACTTGAGTTTCAAGAAGACTAAGGAAAGGCTTTCTCTGTATTTCTACTAGTCTAAGTTGGGGTCTGATGTAGATAAATTCTGTAGGAGCTGTCACACTTGTCAGATATCTGACAAGAGTGGAGCCAAGAATGTGGCACCCCTGGTGCCTCTCCCAGTGGTGGGAGCCCCTTTTGAGAGGGTAGGAATCAACATTATTGGTCCCTTAGACCCCCCAACTTCTTCAAGCAACAGGTTTATCCTGGTTGTAGTAGACCATGCAACTAGGTATCCTGAAGCAATACCTATGAGGAATGTTACAGCGTAGGCTGTTGCTAAGGCCCTACATGGTATTTTTTACCAGGGTAGGTTTTCCTAAGGAAGTCATCTCTGACAGGGGATCCAGTTTTTTGTCCCACTACATGCAGGCCATGTTGAAGAACTGTGGAGTGACTTACAAGTTCTCAACTGCCTACCATCCACAGACAAATGGATTGGTAGAGAGGTATAACCAAAATCTTAAGAGCATGATAGGTGCTTTCAGAAGAACCCCTTAGAAGAAAGTGGGACCTTCTACTGCCATGCCTTCTATTTGCTTATAGAGAGGTCCCTCAGGAGGGAGTTGGATTTAGTCCCTTTGAGCTTCTCTATAGCCATCCAGTTAGAGGTCCCTTGGCCCCAATTAAGTAGGATTGGAGCGTGCTCCTTTCCCAAACCAGTGAGAGTCACTGACTATGTGATAGGTCTCTTGAGGAGAATGTCACACATGATGGCAGAAGCATCAGTTAACTTAAAAGCAGGTCAGGCTCTGGTGAAGCATTGGCATGACCAGAAGGCCAACATGGTTGAGTTTACTGAGTTTACTCAAGACCAGAAAGTTTTAGTTATGGTACCTACAAGGCAGATGGCCTTACAGGACAAATGTATAGGACCCTTCAAGGTTGTGGGAAAACTTGGAGAGGTCCACTATCTGGTGGACTTAGGCAATTTTAAGGAGGCTACCAGAGTCTTTCACACTAACCATCTTATGATATGATATGATATGATATGATATGGCATTTGTAACGCACCTATACACAAGTGTTTCAAGGCGCAACGAGGCAGGGAGGGGGGAACAAGGGGAGACAGACAATGATCCTACTAGGCCAGGTGTCATTCAGATCGCACAAGTGCATGGGTAGAGGGGAAGGGAAAAGTGCAAGGGGGAAAGGGAGAGGGGAAGTGCAGTACAGGGTTAGTAGAATACAAGATAAAATAATAAGGGCCAGCTGGTGGCAAGTGCAAGGTAAGTGCAGACAAGTTCTGGGAAGGAGGGCTGTAGGGATACAGAGATAGTCCTGCAGTGCTTCCGGAACCAGAGATGGTTCTCCTCAAGTTTCAGGGAGGCAGGAAGGCTGTTCCAGAGGGAGGCCCCTGCTGCGGACAGAGATCTACCCCCAACTCGTTGCTTGGAGGAACGGCTGACCTTGAGGGAGTTGGAGGCGGATGAGCGAAGAGCTCGAGAAGGAAGATATTTAGGAAGAGAGAGTTGAAGGTATTTTGGCCCCTCGCCCCAGGCCCCAGAAGGCCTTGTGGACAATGCAGAGGGTTTTGAACTTAATCCTTGCAGCCACTGAGAGCCAGTGTAGCGATTTCAGTCCTGGAGAGATACGGTCCCTGGGCTTGAGGCCAAGGACAAGTCCCGCAGTCCTGTTCTGGATGAGTTGCAGAGGGCGGAGAGTTGATGCAGGCAGATTAAGATAGAGGCTGTTACAGTAGTCCAGCTTCAAGAGAACCAGGGCTCTGGAGACATTGAGCTTCTGGGGGAAGGAGAGGAAAGGAAGGATACCTCTGAGGAGGTGCAGCTGGTAGTGTGACTTCTTAGAGACGTCGAATATGTGAGGAGAGAAGGAGAGAGTGGAGTCAAAGATGACCCCAAGGTTTTTTGCCTTGCAGGTAAGAGCAGGAAGAGGGCCAAGAGAGGCCGGCCAGATAGCTGCAGGGAAGGAGGGAGTGGGTGTGCCGATGAGTAGAATCTCAGTCTTACTGGCATTAAGGCAAAGGTCATTGGCAGCGCCCCAGTCCTGGATAGCAGAAAGACAGTCTGAGATGATGGAAGGAGAAGAGGAGGCCGAGGGAAGCCTGCAAATGAGCTGGGTATCATCCGCATAGCACTGAAAGTTAGGGCAGAGAGCAGCGATGCGGTGGGCAAGGCATGCCAGATACTGGTTGAACAGCCAGGGAGAGAGGTTAGATCCCTGGGGGACACCACAGGTAGAGAAAAAGATGTCTGGGAGGAAGGACCCCAGTTGGACCTGGGAGGGTCGATTGGAGAGGAAAGAGGTCAGCCACGCCAGAGCCTGACCAGTGATACCCAGGTTATCACGGAGACGGTTGAGCAGGATGACATGGATGACAGTATCAAAGGTAGAAGAGAGATCGAGCAAAATGAGAGCATACAGAGTGTTAGAGTCAAGGTTCGAGAGCAGGTCCTCCGGATGTTCAGGAGAGCAGTTTCCATGCTTCTGGAAGCTCTGAAGCCAGACTGATGGTCATGAAGACTACCAACAGATTAAGCATGGAGATTAAGCTTGAAGATGGCCAGTTTCTCCAGGAGCTTTCCTAGGAAGGGAGTGATGGAGATTGGGCGATAGTTAGCCAGGCAGGAGGGGTTGGAAGAGGGTTTCTTAAGAAGAGGGTGCACAAGGGAGTGCTTAAGGGAGGATGGGAAGACTCCAGAGGCGAAGGAGTTATTGCAGAAGTCAGCCAGGGCAGGAGCCAGGGAGTCGTTTTGACGAGACTTTCATAGATTGGACTTGTCTGGAAACTTTGTCAGCAGAAAAAAGGGGAAAGACAGAGAAGGAGACATAGAGCTTATGTCTCACACCAGAGTAGGAGCTTTCCTTCTAGCTTCAGCTCAAGAGGAGGAGGAGAGTGAACCTCTACCTGACCTACTCAGAGGACATCCTTTAGATGAGAAAATAGAAGGAGTCAATCTCTCTTCTAATCTGACACTGGAACAACAGGAGGAGTGCAAGTTTCTGTTAAATCAGTTTGCCTCCCTGTTTTCACTATCACCAGTCATGACCCCTTGGGGCCAGCATGATATTCTCACTGGTGACTGTTTACCTGTCAAAATCAGAAGTTACAGGATGCCAGATCATGTAAGAACCGCATTGAAGGAAGAGGTCAACAAGATGCTTGATCTCGGGGTAATAGAACCATCTACCATTCCATGGTCTGGTCCAGTTGTACTACTGCCAAAGGCAGGATACAAAGGCAGGATCCAAGGAGTTGAGATTCTGTGTGGACTATAGAGCTCTTAATGCAGTCACAAGGACTGATGCCCATCCTTTACCAAGGACAGATGAACTGGTGGACAAGCTTGGTTCAGCCAAGTACCTCAGTACATTTGATCTCACTTCAGGCTATTTGCAAATAGCACTGACAGACCATGCCAAGGGGAAAACTGCATTCCCAACCCCAGCAGGCCTCTACCAGTTTAAGGTAATGCCTTTGGACTAAAGAATGCATCTGCAACATTCCAAAGGATGGTTAATCAAGTTCTGAACGGGATGGAGGACATCTGCATGGCATACGTGGCTGACATTGCAGTGTTCAGCCCTATTTGGAAAGAACATGTCGAACACTTAGGATATGTTTTGCAGGCTCTTAAGCATGCCCATCTGACCATAAAGGCAACTAAATGTCAAATTGGTCAGAGTAAAGTGGTCTACCTTGGACATGAGGTAGGAGGAGGTGAAATCAGGCCATTGCCTAGCAAGGTACAAGCTGTACAAAACTGGGCCACCCCTACTACTGAAACCCAAGTGAGAGCCTTCCTAGGCCTCACTGGTTACTATAGAAACTACAAAGAGAACTATGGGATCACAGCTTCTCCCTTGAATGTGATCTCCTCACCCAAATTTCCCAAAAAGGCCAGGTGGAATGAGGAGTGCACTCAAGCATTTGAAGGACTTAAGAAAGCCCTTTGTCAAGCTCCTGCTTTAAGAGCTCCTGACTACAGCCAAACCTTCATTGTACAAACATATGCTTCCAATACGGTATAGGTGCAGTTCTTACTCAGCTGGATGAGAAAGGTAGGGAGCACCCCATTTGCTTCATCAGCAAGAAGCTGAAGGAACCTGAAACAAGGTGGGAAACCATTGAAAGAGAATGTTTTGCTATTGTGTGGTCACTGAAGAAGTTTAGACCATACTTGTATGGATCTACTTATGTGATTCAGACCGACCACCAACCCTTGAGATGGTTGATGCAAATGAAAGGGGAAAACCCTAAACTAGCGAGATGGTTAATCAGCCTACAAGGGTTAGATTTTACCATTGAACACAGGTCTGGGTGTAACCACCAATATGCTGATGGTCTCTCCAGGATGTTTGACCGACTGGATTAAGAAGATTCATACAAGAGTGGATTAAATCCTACTGTCCCTTAGTCTGGGGGGGACGAGTGTTAGGGAGAATTCTCATAAATGTGCTAATTTTCCTGTGCTTAGTCTCCTAGGAGACCTGAATGCGTTCTGGCGTGATTGGCTGGCTGACTGTCCAGCAAGGACAGCCACCCTGCTGGGTGAGTGACAGCTCAGCTGGAATGAATGGGATAAAACTGTGTAAAAGCAGGTCTCTGGGACATGGAAGGCAGAGTCGACCACTGGAATGAAAGAACCGAAGACGAGCTGAAGGAAGACAACTGCTGCAACTCCTGGACCTTTGGTTTGCCTGGTAAAGCCCTACTGCAGGTGCAAATTGCCTGAAACTCCCTCGACAGAGAAGCCCATTCAAGGACGGCTTCTTTGCATGAGCTGGTGGGAACAACCAACTCACAAGCCACCTGGGCTCCATCTCCATACTAGTCGAATTTTCATCAGAGTGCTGTTGAAAACCGGATAGCCAGTGAGAAGGATACCAGTTTGTGGACTTTAAGGCATTCACACCTTAAAATCGACATTTAGCCAAGCTTTTGGCTTCTTCCCTGGGCAGTGCAGGAACCTCCCGAAGTCCTCCTTCTTGTCCCCACGACTGAAGCTCGGAACAGCGAGACCTGCAGGAACTGCCAGGAACAACTGCCTCAGCTACAGCTTTTCTTCATCCATAAGGTATTGTGAAGATTCAGTTGAGAAATCCTCTATGCTGCAGGGAAAGTTTGTGAAACTTCTCCAACTTTGGTGTCTTGTGCGCTCCTAATCCGACATAACTCTTTTCCTTGCAAACTACTTCCAAGAACATTGGCAACGACTTAACAGTTTACTACCAGAACTGTGCTATCCTATCCAAGACACTGAACCATTGACTTTGTCCCAGGCCTATTGAATTGAATTGCCTCTTGTAGTGAACTGAAACTATTTGCCCTGCCTATGAAAGTAAATATGTTTTGATACTTATAACCTTTGTCTTTCTACCCCTTTTGAAAGTTACTGAAGTGCCATGTTGCTCCCACTTCAGGGAAGCCTAACTTGTTAAGAAACTTATTCGTTGTGTACTGTAGTTTATTATAGTGTGATATTGAGCTGCTTATTACTAGTGGAATGTTTTCTAACTAAATGTGTAAATAAATGTACATTACTTTACCAAGAAACCTTGACTAAGTGTGTGTTTGAACTACTGTGATTGCAAGTCCTTTGTGGAACCTCTTGTACTGCTCACATCCCTCTTGAGATAATTCTGGATGCTCAGCCACTGCTACCACATAACTGGATAGTACAGGCTTGTTCCAAAGGTGAGATTGTTCTTACACTTGTAGTCTTAATTGTGTATAGTGTTCCCAAAGGGCACTGCATGTAATTCTGCCTACCATACAGCCCCACCAGGCAAATTGCATGAAAATCTGTTCCAGACGGGGCTCGCGCTTAGTTTCCATGCAATTCCCTGGGGTGCATCTGGGGTGCACAATGAGTTCTCACGCGATTTGGCTAAGGTGTGTCCGTGGTACGCAATGATTTTCCACACAATTTGGCTGGGGTGTGTCTGGGGTATGCAATGAGTTTCCATGCAATTTGGCTGGGGTGCGTCCAGGGTACGCAATGAGTTCCCACGTGATTTGGCTGCGGTGCGTCCAGGGTATGCAATGAGTTTCCACTCGATTTGGCTGGGGTGCTTCCGGGGTACACAATGAGTTCCCACGCAATTTAGCTGGGGTGCATCCACGCAATGAGTTTCCACGTGATGAGTTTCCATGCAATGAGTTTCGATGCAATGAGTTTCCACACGATCACTCCACCTGCACACCAGCCAAATTGTATGGGAACTCAGCGCGTACCCCACAAAATACACACACATCCTCTGGAAGATGACCCCTCTTCATGGGACAGCCACATGCCCACCCCCATCACCCGTGACCAACCCCACAGGCAGCCCACACCACATGGGACCTCATCACCTGTGACCACACCTGCAGGCAGCCCACACCACATGGGACCCCACCATCACCTGTGACCACCCCTGCAGGCAGCCCACACCACATGGGAACCCACCATTACCCCTGACCACCCCCACAGGCAGCCCACACCACATGGGATCCCACCATCACCCGTGACTACCCCAGCAGGCAACCCACACCACATGGGGCCCCACCATCATCCGTGACCACCTCCGCAGGCAGCCCACACCACATGGGACCCCACCATTACCCCTGACCACCCCCGCAGGCAGCCCACACCACATGGGATCCCACCATCACCCATGACCACCCCTGCAGTCAGCCCATACCACATGGCACTACCCATAACCCGTGACTGCCCCCGCAGGCAGCCCACATCACATGTGACCCCCCATCACCCATATCCACCCCCGCAGGCAGTCCACACCACATGGGACCCCACATCACCCATTACCACCCCCGCAGGCAGCCCACACCACATGGCATCTCCCCATCACTAATGACCAGCCCCGCAGGCAGCCCACACCACATATCCCCCCACCAACACCTGTGATGGCAACCTGCGGCAGGCCCCGCCTTATGTACCCCCCACCAGTAACGGCAACCTGCAGGCAGGCCCCGCCTCAAATCCCACCACCAATACCTGTGACGACAACCTGCAGGAAGGCCCCACCTCATGTACCCCTCAACCAGTGACAGCAACCTGCAGGCAGGTCCCGTCTCATGGGACACCCCCCACACCAAAACGCTTGGACCAATATACATTAAAGCAGCACATGTGAAATCAAATGCCACCACACACTGCACACTCCAGGTGCACCCCAACACCCATCCATTGGTAATGCTCCCCAGTACATACCCCATGGCATCGGAATCCTAAAATCACACATGCATGCATGTGTGCACATACATGAAAAACATTGGACAACAGCAGGGACACAGAACTGAGTCAAGGAAGAGTGCACTAAACCATCAAGACTAGACACCACTTTCATTTTAACGGGTAAAAATATATTAAAAAATCAGTAGTAAAGTCATAATCATTAAAAACAACATATAAACCAGCATGAATTAAATAAAGAAAACAAAAGTATGTGATAACAGAAATACATCTGATGTTAAAAATGAAAAACTCCAACATGTGGTCCATGTCCATTAATGTAAGGCCAAATAAAAACACAAATGAAAAGAAAACTATTCCTCCAAGGTGAACTAAAATTGATCCCGGAAAAATACAACTATTTACAAACAACCAGGGTCCGTTGTCCCAAAACATGTCTTAACATCCTAAAAAAGACCATTAAAAAAGAACTATGTTCAAAATGGGGAGCAACGTCCAGGAACTCCAAAAAAAAGTAAAAAATAAATTAAACGTACACCTAAAGAACTATATACAATGGCAGCGGGCTAGTCCTCCTCCTCACCATGTTCCCTTTCAGTCTCTGCCAGCGCATCATCGAACACTGCATTCACTTCCACTAGGCGGGCCTCTGCTTCCCCCTCAAGGGCTTGCAGGGACTCCACCATGCTCCTCTTGAACTCCCTGCAAGTTCCCTCGATGACCTCCGCCCGCCTCTCTGCCCTGGGCATGGCGAGTCGTGCCTCCTGTGCTTGCTGCCGCTCTGCCCCAATCTGCTGGCCCAAACGCTCCAACATGGAAGTCATCCTTGATGTAAGGTCCACGTTTGCCTCCTGCCTGATGGCCGATACCTGCCTCTCTGAGTTGAAAGCCCTGAGCCCTGTTGCTTCCTAGTCTGAGCCTGCGGCTGCCAATATGCCCAGTGCCTGCACATCAAGACATCCTCCGGGATGATGACAACCCCTGGGGCTGTTGTGCATGTGCCCTTCTCCTTGGTGCCTGCTCTTCCTCCATTGTCATTACTCCTGTTGCTGTGGTGACCACATCTGTTGATTCCACCTGAACTCCGACTCTGGCAGGGATGTGATCTCCACCAGACTGGCCCCCGGGGTTGGGACAGAAACAAAGGGGGCCCGTGTGGTATCTGGGCCATACTGGGAGGGGGTCACATAAGTGGCCAGCCCACTGACCCATTGCAAGACCCTGAACTGTGCTAGCCAGTCCAAGAGACGAGAGACCTCATTGTGATGATGTGCAAGCCCCCGATTGGAAGCCTGCACCTCATCACGGATATTGCCTGTATGCCTTGTGATACCGGCTAGCAATGGTTCCACCCGGTCCCGAATGGCTTCATCTGCATGTATTGGTGTATCTAGTGTTAGGGAGAATTCTCTGTTTAGGCTGAATTTCCTAACCTAGTGAGTCCCCCAGCAGCTTTGCTGGATTTTTGGGGTTTATTTTTTTTCTCCTGCCAAGAGTGAGACTCTTTTACCCTCACTCTGGGACATGACTTGAGAGTGTTACTGTGACTTGCTATGTGCTTATGGGCTATGGAGTATTTTTTCCCCATAGGCTATAATTGGTTTTTGAATGTGTGTTACACAGCACCCTCAGTGCCGTAACACAGGGGTGTCATAGAGACCCCCAAACATAGACTCCACACCCTGGGACTGACTACTGTCTCCCTGGGTCTGTAAAGTCACCATTGACTTTACTAGTCTTAATTTAGGAACTTAACCAGTACAAACCATTTTACTGTGGAAGTACTGGTAGGGGCAATTATATTGCCCCTGGGTCTGTTGTCGAGGGGGTACTGTCCCGTCCCCCCTCGCCGAGTTCTGGCTGGTGGCAGTGGATACCACGGAAATATTCCACCGGAATATTTCCCAATGGGATTTCCCATTGTTTTTAGTGCACCACTTTTTGGTGCAATGTTAAAGATACCGCCGGTTTATTTATTTAATATAAATTCACCGGTTGGGATTTTTTGCTAGAACTCGCCGCCAAAATGGCATCTAGGTTCACTTCAGTAACCCTGAACCCGAGTCGAGTCTTTGTTCCACTTTTGGCGGGCTTCTGCACAGAAGCCCTCCAAAGTGGTGCCATTCTGTCTGGGTACCACAGGGGGTGTGGGAGGGGGTTTAGGCACCCTGGACTGAGTTGCCTTGCCAACTCATGTCGCACTCTAGTGTGATTGGCCCAAGTGGTGAGCCACCCCGCTCACCACTTAGCATGTTTGAGTGACAGCTAGGCTGTATGAATGGGGGTTTGCTGCATAAAAGCAGGGTTTTTGGGACTGGTTCTTCAGAAGTCGCCAAAGGACCTAAGAAGCCGAAGAGGGAGAAGCCGAGCCAACCTGCCAAGACGACACCACCGGTGGAGCCCTGCGGAACCGTCTCACCACTTTTTCCCGACGACAGAGGAGATCTCCCGCCGGAGAGTCTTCTTCCCTTAACTGGTGGGGACAACCAGCTGCTGCCTTCTTTTCGCCGACCCGAAGCATCTCGTGGCCGCCTTGCCTGTGCCAAGCACCCCGGCAACCGGGATACCACTTTTTACCTCAACCGCGAAAGAGGGGTAAAATCCTTTGTGACCGGAAAACTCCACGGCTGGCCTCATCCCTGGTAGTGCAACGACCTTCAGCTTTCCTCCACGTCGAGATCACCTCTTCCTCTGGACGACGCCGCGACTTGCACCCACTACCAGGAACGACTACCACCGTTGGAGGATCCTTTCCACTTTTAAAGGTACTGTGTTCCGCCCGGCTTCCCTTGCCACCGATTGTACGGGGTAGATTTAGCCCTCGGCTCTCAAACCTGGGTAAGCCTGGGACACCCTAACTAAACTTTTCTAAACGTAGTAAAACCTTTTCTACTCACCTGCAAAGACTTGCGACATTGTGTCATCTTGGGCATATTTTCGCCTGGCTCCCTCTAAAGCGGGCCCCAAACCAATTCTCCTTGCTCCACAATTGACTGCCTTTCTAACCTTATGTGAAAAGTGTTTTACCTTGCTGCTTTCATTATTTCTGCCTTTTCCCTCCCTTTTTTGATAACTTGTTGGAGTGCCATCTAACGTTAAGCGCTCACCTCTGTTTGGAAATAAGTGGTGTTAACTTAGAATTGTCCAACAAATAACTAGGGATGTACATATGAGTAATAGTAACTGTGTTTTGACTTTCTTACCTTTTTTCTGTGCTAGTGTAATTTATGAGTGTGCCTTAAAAATAAATAAGTATATACTTTTACACCTAGCTCTGGTCAGTGTTTGCTTGTACTATTGTGCCTCTGTACCTATTGTGTATCCTCTGTATACTGTCTAACTCTTCTTGAGGGAAGTCTGACTGCTCAGCCACAGCTACCACAGTGAATCTGTGTGGTACAGACTGCTACCAAGTGGGTTTACTGCCAACACCTGTAGTCTTAAATCTTTTGCAGTGGTCCCAGAGGGAACTGCACAGGTTTCTGCCTAACACTGGTGTACAGCGGTGGGATTTGTATTGAGTATACACTTTAGTGTGCTTTTGAGATACCTAGTGCAACTAACCACAAAGCTTAAGCACAAGAAAGAAAAAGTCATTTTTTTAACCTGTCTACTATGGAAAGTTATAGTCAAGAGTCCCTTGCTACAAAAACTGCTGATTGTCTAAGACTTCTCTGTAAGCATAAGAATCTCATGACTAAAGGAAAGAAAATGGAGCTAATAGAAAGATTGTTAGAAAACCAAAGCCTGGAGGATGGTTCAGAGGAACGTATCACTCCAACAGATGTAGAGAACAGCAATGATATTGATATTGAACAAAGTATTGATGATCTTGGATCAGAACCAGAAGAGGAGGATGAAACTGTTGTAGATGTTCCCTCTAGGCCTCTGTCTGCTCTACCAGCTGTACCTACTGGACCTTTGCCAGGTCCCACATTTCACCCTCAATACTTTGAACTGGAGAAAATGAAACTTGAATTAGAGTACAAGAAACTTAATGCTCAAACTGACAAAGAACTAAGGCTAAGGGAAATGGAGCTCAAGTATGAGCTAGAAATGAAGAAATCGTCTGTTGAGAATGCTTCTCCCTCCGGCTCCTCTAGAAGTTCCAGTCCTAAAAGACCCCGGATGCCTAAGGAATTGATTGGTATGTATGAGCCTAAGTTGGATGTGTTGGATTGGTTGTCTATGTTTGAGTATAATCATGGGCTCCAGAACATCACAGGTAATGAGTTACTCACCTGGTTGTTCTCTAGGCTTCCCCCTGTTGCAACTGATGCGGTAATGGAGTTGGGGGAGGAGGATAGGAAAGAGTATGAATGTGTGAAACTAGCTTTGATAGCTAGGTTTGGGAAGACCCCTTCCCAGTATCTTAAGAGGTTTAGGAGCCTCAAAAAGCATGATGGTACCCCTTGGGCTACCTGGGTGTGTGAAGGGTTGAAAAACTTAGAGGGATGGATTAAGGGTTACAAAGTGAACACTTATGAAGGAATGAGAAATCTTGTAATGATGGAGTCATTTTATGATGCCTGCTCTCCTGAGCTCAGACAGCACTTGGCTGATTCACGGGAATTAGATGCTAGGAAACTAGCTAAGGCTGCTGACTTGTGGGTTGCCAACAGGGCTACACACAAGGATTCGGTGGTAACTCAGAAGAAGGATGAGGGAAGACAGCCTAAGAAAGACTCCAAAGAGAATTCTAATAATTCTAATTCCAAAGAGGGCCCCAAACCAAACCATAAGGGTAAGCCACCTGGAAAACCACAGCAGAGTAGTATACCTTCTGGTGCTAAACCAGAAGGAGGTCAGAACAAGCCTCCATTCCAAAGAACCTTTGGGGCCTGTTATGTTTGTAAGGCTACTGACCATGTGAAAGGAGATCCCAGATGTAAGGGTAAACCTTCAGGGGTCCAGCTTGTCTCCTTAGCCTTCGCTCCAGAGGAGGAAGTCACTATGGCAAGTGGAAACTTTCTACTACTGGCTGAGGAACCCACTGGAGTCTCAACCAGTGTTTCTTTAGTCTCTCTGGGGTTGTGGGAACAACAGAATTTAGATGTATATAATTCTATCCCAGATAATACTAAAGAGTATTATAAGGACAGTGTCCACGTGAATGGTCAGGAGACTCCTGCCATCAGGGACACTGGGGCCAGCATAACTGTGGTGGATGAATCATTTTCCAAGGCAGAGGATGTTGCTAAGGCACCCAAATGCCTCACCAAGTTAGCTGGAGGGCCTGTGCAGATGTGTCCCCAGTTACCATTTCTCATCCAGTGTAATGATGTGGCTGTGAAGATACCTTTCAGTATACAATGTGAAGTGCCAGGAAGGGTTCTGTTGGGAAATGGCCTGAAAGCTCTTGGAGTTGTGTCACATACCCCCAGACCTCCTAGTAAAAGGTTACAGGAGCTCACAAAACCTGCAAGAGAGAAAACCTTGCGAGGTTTATCTCAGGAGATGACAGAAATCACTCCTCTCCCACTGGAGCAACTTACTGCAGTAACTACCAGATCAGGAGGAAAGGGGCAACCCAAGACTCCTAGGAAAAAGCCTACAGCAAGCACTCCAGTGCTTCCAACAAGGACTTCCCCGAGGTTGTCCAAAGTTACACCTGTAACTCCACCTCCAGCTGAGGCTGAGAGGGAGGTACAACCCTGTTTGGTTGAACTAGACACTGAAGAAGAGCTAGTAGGAAGCCCAGAACTTATTGGAGACCTGGACCCGGCTGACCATCCTGAGCTGCAGTCCTTACTGGCAGAAGGTGGACCCAGCAGGACAGCTTTTCGTAAGGGACAAAGAGAATGTCCAACTCTGGAGGGTCTCCGCCAACATGCCGCTTCTCAGGCTGGTGGGCAAGAGCCTGGGAAGTATAGGTTACACTGGGAAGATGGCCTCTTCTACAGTGAACCAACCGAATCTGAACCTGGAGCCTACCAACGCCTGGTAGTGCTCGAAGAGAACAGACAACAGTTCTTGCAACTAGCCCACGAGATTCCTTTGGCTGGTCACTTGAGTTTCAAGAAGACCAAGGAAAGGCTCTCCCTCTACTTTTATTGGCCAAAGATGGGGGCTGAAGTAGATAGATATTGCAGGAGCTGCCATACCTGCCAGACTTCTGGTAAGGTCGGTTCCAAGAATGTGGCACCTTTAGTGCCTCTCCCAGTTGTGGGAGTCCCATTTGAGAGGGTAGGGATTGCCATTGTTGGTCCCCTTGATCCCCCAACCTCCTCAGGCAACAGGCTTATCCTTGTTGTAGTAGACCATGCTACTAGGTACCCTGAGGCAATTCCTATGAGGACTGTTACAGCTCAGGCTGTGGCTAAGGCCCTCCTTGGTATCTTTACCAGGGTTGGGTTTCCTAAGGAGGTGATCTCTGACAGGGGGTCAAATTTTATGTCCAACTACATGAAAGCCATGTGGAAAACCTGCGGAGTCACCTACAAGTTCTCAACCACCTACCACCCTCAGACAAACGGATTGGTAGAAAGATTTAACAGAACTATGAAGAGCATGATAGGTGCTTTAGAAGAACCCCTTAAGAAAAAGTGGGACCTTCTACTGCCATGCCTTCTCTTTGCTTATAGAGAAGTCCCTCAGGAGGGAGTAGGTTATTCTCCCTTTGAACTTCTCTATGGCCATCCCGTCAGAGTCCCCTTGGCCCTGATTAAGGAGGGGTTGGAGAGTGCTCCTTCCCCCAAGCCAGTTAGAGTGACTGACTATGTGATAGGTCTCCAAAGGAGAATGTCACACATGATGGCAGAAGCAAGTGACAACTTGAAAGCAGGCCAAGCTCTGATCAAACATTGGCATGATCAGAAGGCTAACATGGTTGAGTTTACTCAAGACCAGCTAGTTCTAGTTATGCTCCCAACAAGGCAGAGGGCCTTGCAAGACAAATGGATGGGACCCTTCAAGGTTGTGGGAAAACTTGGAGAGGTCAACTATCTGGTGGATCTGGGCAAACCCAGGGAAGCTCCCAGAGTCTTCCACACCAACCGCCTCAAAGCCTATGTCTCTAGACCAAAAGTAGGAGCATTGCTTCTAGCTTCATCAGAAGAGGAGGAGGAGAGTGAAGCTCTACCTGACCTCCTGAGAGGCTTACCTTTGGACGAAAAGGTTGAAGGAGTTAATCTCTCTTCAGATCTGACCCCTGAGCAACAGGAGGAGTGCAAAGCTATGTTAAATCAGTTTGCCCCCCTGTTCTCACTTTCACCAGGCTTGACTCCTTGGGGACAGCATGATATACTCACTGGTGACTGTCTGCCAGTCAAAAGCAGAGGATATAGAATGTCAGAACATGTCAGAACCCACATCAAAGGTGAGGTCAAGAAGATGCTTGATCTCGGGGTAATAGAGCCCTCTACTAGTCCATGGTCTAGCCCAGTGGTGTTAGTACCAAAGGCAGGATCCAAAGAGTTGAGATTCTGTGTGGACTATAGAGCTCTTAATGCAGTCACCAAGACTGATGCCCACCCTTTGCCTAGGACAGATGAGTTGGTGGATAAACTTGGTGCAGCCAAGTACCTCAGCACACTGGACCTTACGTCAGGCTATTGGCAAATAGCCCTGACAGACCATGCCAAGGAGAAAACTGCATTTTCTACCCCAGTTGGCCTATACCAATTCAAGGTTATGCCTTTTGGACTGAAAAATACACCTGCAACAGTCCAAAGGATGGTGAACCAAGTTCTAGCTGGGATGGAGGACTTCTGCATGGCATACTTGGATGACATTGCAGTCTTCAGCCACTCCTGGGAGGAACATGTGACCCACTTAGGACATGTTTTGTAGGCTCTTGAGCAGGCCAATCTGACCATAAAGGCAAGCAAATGCCAAATTGGTCAGAGTAAAGTGGTCTACCTTGGACATGAGGTAGGAGGTGGAGAAATAAGGCCTTTGCTCAGCAAGATTGAAGCTGTGCAAAATTGGACAACACCTACTACTCAGACCCAGGTGAGAGCCTTCTTAGGCCTCACTGGGTACTACAGGAATTTCATTGAGAACTATGGGACCATAGCTTCTCCTCTGAATGTGATCTCCTCTCTAAAATTCCCTAAGAAGGTCAAATGGAATGAGGAATGCAATCAGGCCTTTGAAAACCTGAAGAAAGCTCTTTGCCAAGCTCCAGTACTCAGAGCTCCTGACTACCACCAAACTTTCATTGTACAAACTGATGCTTCCAATGTAGGTATAGGTGCAGTTCTTAGCCAACTGGATGAGAAGGGTAGGGAACACCCCATTTGCTTCATCAGTAGAAAACTGAAGGATCCTGAAACAAGGTGGGCAACAATCGAAAGAGAATGCTTTGCTATTGTGTGGGCACTGAAGAAGTTTAGGCCATACTTGTATGGTTCTACTTTTGTCATTCAGACTGACCACCAACCCTTGAGATGGTTAATGCAAATGAAAGGGTAAAATCCAAAACTATTGAGATGGTCAATCTGCCTCCAAGTGTTTGATTTCACCATTGAGCACAGGTCAGGGTGTCACCATCAAAATGCTGATGGACTCTCTAGGATGTATGTCATCGACTAGAGGTATGAGGTTCATCCAGGAGTGGATTAAATCCTCCTGTCCCTTAGTCTGGGGGGGCGGGTGTTAGGGAGAATTCTCTGTTTAGGCTGAATTTCCTAACCTAGTGAGTCCCCCAGCAGCTTTGCTGGATTTTTGGGGTTTCTTTTTTTTCTCCTGCCAAGAGTGAGACTCTTTTACCCTCACTCTGGGACATGACTTGAGAGTGTTACTGTGACTTGCTATGTGCTTATGGGCTATGGAGTATTTTTTCCCCATAGGCTGTCATTGGTTTTTGAATGTGTGTTACACAGCACCCTCAGTGCCGTAACACAGGGGTGTCATAGAGACCCCCAAACATAGACTCCACACCCTGGGACTGACTACTGTCTCCCTGGGTCTGTAAAGTCACCATTGACTTTACTAGTCCTAACTTAGGAACTTAACCAGTACAAACCATCTTACTGTGGAAGTACTGGTAGGGGCAATTAGATTGCCCCTGGGTCTGTTGTCGAGGGGGTACTGTCCCGTCCCCCCTCGCCGAGTTCTGGCTGTTGGCAGTGGATACCACGGAAATATTCCACCGGAATATTTCCTAATGGGATTTCCCATTGTTTTTAGTGCACCACTTTTTGGTGCAATGTTAAAGATACCGCCGGTTTATTTATTTAATATAAATTCACCGGTTGGGATTTTTTGCCAGAACTCGCCGCCAAAATGGCGTCTAGGTTCACTTCAGTAACCCTGAACCCGAGTCAAGCCTTTGTTCCACTTTTGCCGGTCTTCTGCACAGAAGCCCTCCAAAGTGGTGCCATTCTGTCTGGGTACCACAGGGGGTGTGGGAGGGGGTTTAGGCACCCTGGACTGAGTTGCCTTGCCAACTCATGTCGCACTCTAGTGTGATTGGCCCAAGTGGTGAGCCACCCCGCTCACCACTTAGCATGTTTGAGTGACAGCTAGGCTGTATGAATGGGGGTTTGGGCATTAAAGCAGGGTTTTTGGGACTGGTTCTTCAGAAGTCGCCACAGGACCTAAGAAGCCGAAGAGGGAGAAGCCGAGCCGACCTGCCAAGACGACACCACCGGTGGAGCCCTGCGGAACCGTCTCACCACTTTTTCCAGACGACAGAGGAGATCTCCCGCCGAAGAGTCTTCTTCCCTTAACTGGTGGGGACAACCAGTTGCTGCCTTCTTTTCGCCGACCCGAAGCATCTCGTGGCCGCCTTGCCTATGCCAAGCACCCCGGCAACCGGGATACCACTTTTTACCTCAACCGCGAAAGAGGGGTAAAATCCTTTGTGACCGGAAAACTCCACGGCTGGCCTCATCCCTGGTAGTGCAACGACCTTCAGCTTTCCTCCACGTCGAGATCACCTCTTCCTCTGGACGACGCCGCAACTTGCACCCACTACCAGGAACGACTACCACCGTTGGAGGATCCTTTCCACTTTTAAAGGTACTGTGTTCCGCCCGGCTTCCCTTGCCACCGATTGTACGGGGTAGATTTAGCCCTCGGCTCTCGAACCTGGGTAAGCCTGGGACACCCTAACTAAACTTTTCTAAACGTAGTAAAACCTTTTCTACTCACCTGCAAAGACTTGCGACATTGTGTCATCTTGGGCATATTTTCGCCTGGCTCCCTCTAAAGCGGGCCCCGAACCAATTCTCCTTGCTCCACAATTGACTGCCTTTCTAACCTTATGTGAAAAGTGTTTTACCTTGCTGCTTTCATTATTTCTGCCTTTTCCCTCCCTTTTTTGATAACTTGTTGGAGTGCCATCTAACGTTAAGCGCTCACCTCTGTTTGGAAATAAGTGGTGTTAACTTAGAATTGTCCAACAAATAACTAGGGATGTACATATGAGTAATAGTAACTGTGTTTTGACTTTCTTACCTTTTTTCTGTGCTAGTGTAATTTATGAGTGTGCCTTAAAAATAATTAAGTATATACTTTTACACCTAGCTCTGGTCAGTGTTTGCTTGTACTATTGTGCCTCTGTACCTATTGTGTATCCTCTGTATACTGTCTAACTCTTCTTGAGGGAAGTCTGACTGCTCAGCCACAGCTACCACAGTGAATCTGTGTGGTATAGACTGCTACCAAGTGGGTTTACTGCCAACACCTGTAGTCTTAAATCTTTTGCAGTGGTCCCAGAGGGAACTGCACAGGTTTCTGCCTAACACTGTTGTGTGGATAAATCTGCCACCTGGGGATGGGTCCAGCCTGAGGCATGCCCGCAGGTGCATACAGATGCAGTCACAGTCCCAGAGGCAGGTATTAATTAGCACAGGCACCTCCATGGCGACCTTCGCTGCTTCTGTCCCCTGAGTTTGGACTGCAGCAGTCACACCTACGTCATCACCCCTGCCAGGCCCAATGGACTTGGCTGATGTGGCCTCCTCCTCCTCCACATCCCCCGCCAACCTAGATGCCTCCCCACCATCTTCTGCCGTGTCTTGCCCCTCTGTGGGCTCATCTGTCCTTCTCACTGCTTAGGAGTCCTCCACCACCTTCGCCCTCTTGGACCTACCCTCAGTAGCTGCAGCCGGTGACTCTGACGCTGCACCAGCCTCCTCGCTACTGGAAGATGACAGTACCTGGGAGGCCGACAGGGCCTTGTGTCTGTGCCTGATGGAGGTATCTCTGCTTCCTTGCTCCACAGCGCCTTCTCCGCCCTCTTCTCCCATCATCACTGTGGATGTGAAAACAGAGAACACAATCATCAGGGGACTGAACATATGTGTGTTTGGCACAATGCAAATGTACAACAGTGGCACTGTCAAAGGTCACAACCATCATCACCGTCCACTACACACCAGGAAGAGGCATTCACATACATGCACAATCATGTATGTCATGCACAACAGACAATCACATCCATATACAAGGCACTGTGAGCATTTCAAAATCATGTACCCAGCTCATGCATCATGGGACTTACACATTTCATTCACACACATCACCTGACAGTCATGCAACAGCCCAAGCAGCTATCACGCCAGAGTGCACATGAGGCCAATTTGGCAGCATGAGTCAATCACTCATTTAAATGACAATGTGTCATACATCCATGAGTGTTGGCCTGTCACACACTCACTACCCTGACACATGCACATGTACACCATGCAGGCCCATGATGTTGATGAAAGCACACATGTGTGACACCACTCACATGGCCCGTACAGACACATGCATGCAAACATGTGCATGTCGCTACATGCTTGCACGCAGCACGCATTGCAACCCAAACACCATTGCTGTCACACATGTTTGAATGGACTCACATGCAGCACTGTCTGGGACATGTACACAGACATCTGTACAAGAGGAATGCCAGACATGAGGCCAAGGTGCACACTCCAACCACACATCATCATGCACATGCACCATGGTGTACGAGAACACATGGACACTTACCAGTCGACTCCAGATGGAGCTGGGTGTAAAGCGCTGGATAGAACCTCTCCAGGATCTGATAGTTGTCGTTGGTCAACCACCTCACTTGGTCCTCACCAGCCTGGAAGAAGCACTGAGCCTTGCTGTGGATCCTGGCATTAAAGTTCTCCCAGCGCTTGTGGACATGTGTGTAGTTGCGGGGTGCCACCCCTCCGCGTTGATGGCACACACAATGTCCCCCCAGATCTTCCTCCATCCTTCCTTGCTGACTTGCAATAGTTCCTGGAAGAGGGAATCATAATGCCCCAGGACTTGCTCCACCAGGATGTCAACTTCCCTGGCTGAGAAGCTGACAGCCCTTTGCCTCAAGGCAAGTGTGGGTGGGCAAGGTGGTCCTCGGGCCGGGCTGTGGAACAGTGGTATGGCACATTGTCTGGAGTCTTCGGGATCAGCAGATGTGGTCACAGTGACAGGAGCACTGGCAATGGCTGTACAGCAGGCACCAAAATTGCAGGGCACGTGGGCAGCAGGCACACACAGTGGGCAGGCAGCAGCAGATGGCTCGTAGGGGGCAGCTCGTCGGGGCACTTGGAGGCAGGTAAATTGGCTGGCAGGCAGGAGCGTGGGTCGTCCGTGTTACTCGCGTGGCCAGCTGGAAACAGAGTGACTCTGCACGTGCGGAAACAACGTGTTAGCATGAAATCAGTGGAAAGGCCCTAAGGGTGTAACTTATGTAACATGCGCTGAACGTTGGATGTGGCATTCAGGATCAGGATAAAGTAGTGCATGGGAGAGCATCACTCGCTTGCCGAGCTATAGCGGACATACGTGTGGACTTCATTTCCACCCAATCTCTTCACTGCATGCGAGACTCTTGTTTTGGTGGGGATTGCCTTTGTGCACATGCGCGTGTACTTTTGAGGCTGACGGTGAGTTGCGTATGCATTTTGCAATCTGTGGGTGCCCCTGTGTGTCACGTAACCCCTCATTTAATATCACTGTACCTTATGTGTCCTTCGCGTACGTATTTTTTGTGTTGCTGGGTGCCACAGCATACGTTTTTTTCCTTACACGTGGGCTGCCGAGGGGTCACGTACATGTTTTAATCATATTTGGGGTGCCAGTGCATTACGCAGCCTGTTTATTTTTTCCCCAGGAGTTACATTGAGCCTTGCTGGGGCACACTGGTACATTTGACATCACGTACACTGCCCCCTCACTCAAATTACCCAGGACAATCAATAGCTGCACCTCCCATTGCACCAATCCATCTGTGCCATTACTGGGAGGGCAACGAGTAGGAACAGAGGCAAAGGTGGCTGGGTTGGAGGAGGCGCCTGAGCTGGCAGAGGCACCTGAGGTGGTGGAGGTGTGCGAGGTGGCGGAGGTGACCAGACCCGTGCAGGGAGAGCCATGCCCCCCACCCAACAGGGTCCGTAAGCTGCAGCAGCTGTAGCAACCACCACCCAGCCTCTGTGTCACCCAGCCATGCCTGTGGCACTCCCCACCCCGGTCCACAGCAACGCATGGGCAAATGCTATCCGTGCATCGAAGGGGGAAGGGACATGCTGTGCAGCATCATGGCACCAGCACCCAGGGCGCGGGTGCAAACAGCAGTGTCACCGACTGTACGCACCCGCCAGGGTCAGGTAGCTGCAGGGGCAGCTGTAGCAACCACCACCCAGCCTCCGGGTCACCCAGCCATGCCTGTGGTGCTCCTCGCCCCGGTCCATGGAGACACATGGGCAGATGCTATCTGTGCATCGAAGGGGAAGGGACCTGCTGTGCAGCGTCATGGCACCAGCACCCAGGTACAGCCACCTGCAAGGGCACCTACAGTCATACCATCAGTGTGTGATGCCACAACCCGGGCCACCAGTGCTCCAGCCCCTACTGACTCAAGTGGTCTCAGCCACTCGGTGTCTGCACAGCCTAGGCAAACAGGCTCAGTCCCAAGGCACGGCACAGGAGACCTGCATGTCGAGGAAGAGGAGCTTTACTGATGAGGAGCTCCAGGTCCTCATGGACTACGTGCAGGTCCACAAACACAACATGCTGTTGTGGGCAGGGAGCACACATATGCCTGTCCAGCGTATGGCCCACTGGCAGTGTGTCACAGACCTTATCAATGCCTTGGACCATGAGAGGCGCTCAGTTACTGGCTGTGCTGTATCCCTACAACCCTCTAGCAGCTATTGACACCTGATGTCTGCACATACACTTCCACCAGCCCACCACATTTTCATTGATGATAATGTAGTTGTATTTAATTGGTATGCCATGCCCATGTACTGCACTGCCAGTACATGGGCATGTACTGCCCATGTACTGGCCATGTACCCTCTTCCAACCCCAGGTTTCACCTTCACCATGCCTATTCACTCGCTTGATGTCAATATGAGCTGGCCTCAGGGGATGGGTGTGTCTGGCTTCACTGCATTCCACCACCCTTGCATCGTTGCAGCGTGTGACACCAGTGTGTATTGAGTTTGTTATTTATATGTCATGTCATGCCACATCCATTGTACATGGCTCTGGGACAGTAGTCAGCAAGTCCCATCATGGCTATGGTACGTGGCATATGTGTTGTTGCATCTGTGATGTTGGTGGATGAACTATGCTAGTCAGGTGCTCATGTCTGTAGCAGGTGCTATGCACCATTCACTACAGGTTGTATTGAACCTTTCCACACAGGTCCATGGCTGCTTTCATGCTAACCTTCACTTGCATTGACACTGCGTAGGTGAGTTTGTGACATGGCAGGTTGATGTGTTACATGACCACATTGTGATGCATATGTGTGTATGTGTGTAAGGCACTGGATGCAGAGGAAGAGGTGGAGGAGGAACAGCATAGTGAGCCACGATCAACCACCAGTGGAGGACATGGTTTGGTAGCCCATGAAGTTCCACTGGTGCTACAGGCCATCCTGGCCCAGACCTAGTCTGATTCTGCCTCCAAGGAAGCCTTAGGATATAGTGGTGAATCAGATATGGATACCTCTGTGGTGTTGCAGCTGAGCGCATCAACTGTGGGTGCTGTTGCATCTCAAACGTCTGGAGGGGGGGAAGACCCCCTCACAGGGTCAGTCAGTGTTGGGACGTCTGTCTGTGGTGGTTACGTTGCATGGTAATGCTCCACAGTATTGACTCCTCGGGCAGCAGTTCAAGGGAGGGGTGCAATCTGCAGCCACAGATGGCATCATCACATCACGGGCCAGGTACCCTTGGCCTAGTCAGGCATGTGGTCCACCAACACGGTGGTCGTTTGTTAGTTGCCGACACTGTGTGGGAGCAGTCCATGTATGCGCTTGCACAACAACAGGCTGCTTCACATGAGATGTTGGCTCAAGGCATGGATAGGGTGGTCAATTCCATGATACCCACAGCAAGACAGGTGGAGCACTAGCAGCAGGCATTGCGGTCCACATGCCTCTCACACAGGCCAGACATGGTGGCCAGCAACAGGAGCTGATGGGCAGAAGTGAGGGCTCTGCGTGAATCCTTGGCTGCAGACGGTCAGGCCAACTGGGAAGCCCTGAGGTCAGAGTATAGGTCCCTCAGGGTTACACTGACTGCACTCGAGGCATCGAGCAGTAGACTGTCTGAACAGCAGATGCAAATGATGACTCGTACCATCACGGAGGAACTGCGTGCATACCGTAAGGTGATGCATCAAGACCTCCAGGCCATCATGTTGCAGATGCAAGCATCTCAGTCCCACATGGCCACTGTCATGGAGGACCAGACGAGGGCTATACGTGGTTATCCTCCCTTTGCACTACCACATTCTGATGCAGCACCAGAGAGTGGCGACAGGTCTCCCACTCCATCATAGCCGTGCGGCCCATTAACTCATGGAGGGTTCCTTTTTAACATCCACACATGTGGGTGTTGACGTACACCCTGCACCTCCTCCCTCCTGGGTGGCCCCTCCCCAGCCCCCTATGTCCATTTTCTTTTTATTCATTTTTTGTCTATTGTACATTTATGTGACAGTGTGTTGCTTTGAGTGGCTGCCAAGGGCATCCACTGTAGGTTCCAGCTGGACCCATAAAGGCTTGTCTCGTGTTTGTGTTTGTGGCTTGGTTCCAGACACATATGCCACTCCTGCTTCACCCTTCCATGGGTTTGCTATAAGGGCAGTGTGTGAAAGTAACTTACACAGTGACATTGGGCTTCCATTCTAACTGTGGTCAGTTCCAAGTCTGACCTGTGTATACACCCCTAGTGGGATTCATGATTGTTTGCCTAGTGCATGGTTTCCATCACTTTTTGTTTGTACATTGAGATGAATCCTTTGTTCATGTTCCATCTTCATGTATTGCCTTGACTGTCTCCATTGTTGTTAGCCTTCATGCTGTATGTGCTTCCCGGGCCTCCTTTGGTTAGCAGTGCCACACAAATCTAGAAGGGTGGAATTTAGAAGGATGGCATGTGCAAGTCACGACACATTGAGGCACATGTGCATTTGGGTATGGTCACGGTCAGACAGATTAACTCTTGGGTCCTGTGTTTCTGGTTTGTTGTACTGGCCAATTGAAGTCCTTAGTACATGATCATACTGATGAGTGTGTTATCTCTGGACTTTTTAGGTTGATTGTTGCACGCTTTGTGATAGTAGTGTTATGTGTTGGCCATTTATTTCTCTGTTTGGACATTGCATGCCATGGCATGGTGTGTCAAGCAGGTGACATGAACTGTGGGAGGGTTTAGGTGACATACCGGCATTTATATGGGTACTTTGTCATGGTGTTTGTGACATACTCCATCTTCCATGTGTTCCTATTGTGCACACCAAATTGAGATACTTTTAGTACTAAGGGATGCACCCAATGTAGCACTCCCGAAGCCACATTCTCAGGGTGTTAAGGTTGGGACAGATGAGTGTCTCTTTGTCATCATTGATTGTCTCCTGGAATGTGCCAGGGCTGTGTGCACGCCACAGGGGTTGATTCTAGGTGGAAAATTGTGCCACAAGCTGGTTACTGGCAGCCTCCCCATGTGCCCTTTCCCCTCTCATGCGCAGCTGGCGTGCATGTGGTTGGGGATGTGGGGGCACCACCATGTCCACCAGTACGCTACGCTGTGTTGCAACATTGTACAGGACACATGCTGCCACAATGATCCTGCACACTACTGGTGGCGCATATAGTGGCTCACCACCAGAGTGGTCAAGGGAGCAGAAGCGTGACTTTAGCACTCTAAATGTGCGTTCCACTATGCCCCTAGTTGCAATATGGGCTGCGTTGTATCTTACCTGAGATGGTGTGGTGGGTTTCCATATTGGTGTTATCATGTAGGTACTCAGAGGGTAGGCACTGTCCCCTGTAGAGGTGAGATGGGTTGTCAGTGGTGTGGTTTTGTCTGTGTGAGATATGCATGCATTTGCAGGGCCCTTTGTACTCACCAATGAGCCATGTGTTGCCATGCCTCCCAACTTCCAGGGCCCGCTGTAGATATTCTGAGTATGAAAATATCATGGGTGGACTCCAGATAGTTGGCATATACAGAGGTGATGAGTCCCTTGGCATCACATACAACCTGCACGTTGATGGAATGCCAGTGCTTACGATAGCGATAGATGTCCTCCTGTGGGCCTAGGTGGACGTAGGGCCACATGGGTGCAATCGATGGCACCAAGCACTTTAGGGAAGTGCGCCACCACGTAAAACTCCTGGACCACAGCCTGCCTTTCTGTGGGTGTTCTGGGCATGTATATGTGCCTGCGGACTGAGGGGCGTGCAGTAATGATTGCCAACAACTGCTGTAGGCAGCATGACTGCGTGGTCTGTGAAATGCCCCTGACAATAGCAGTTGTCCACTGAAATGACACAGTGGCCAAAAAATGCAGTATATTGTGCACCGTTTCCAAGGGGCTCAGTGCTTGGGAGCACATGGCGGGTGATGTGAGGTCATCTTCCCACTCCGTGACCAGGTCTAACATGATATGAGGTGGAAACCTATACCTGCCATAGACCTGGTCATCAGGCATCCCAAAAAGGCTGGTCATGGGTATAAAAATGCAAGCCCTGACTATCCACCCCCTCCGATGGTGTCGAGCGATCACTGCTGTGAAAAATGGGACATTTATCGTAGCTGTATAGCGCGTTGGTTTTTCGCGCGCCCTTTTCATGCATTTATTTTGGTGCGCAATGACGCTTTCATTTCCGGAATAGCGCATCTTTTTGTGTACGCTGGAGAGCCCTGTTCGATTCCATGAATACGTGTTGTTAGCACGCGTGTGAGCATTGCAGGCATTTTACTGTGGTACTTCCCACGTAACACCCACATTTACGCTTGTTGTTGCCCATTACATGTGCTCCACCCCCTTTAGAGGTGACTGCACTAGACAGTATGTGCCTTTGCTGGATGTCTCGCGCAAGGCGTTTGTGGTGTGGCAGTGACGTGTTGGACCCACGTGGATTCAGCACAAGTCTCCGGTAAACCACGCGCAATGTGTACCATGAATCAACAAACGGGCACTTGCGTGCGTTTTGCACACAAGCGCCAGTTTTTCAGCGCTATTTTATTCTGTGAATCGGGCCCATGCACATTAGTTAAACACATCATCAGCAATAATAACTAAATGATAAACACTACACAAACACACGCCTGTAGAACAAAGACAGAATATGCAAGATAGTTAGATGACGTACTCTGGACAATGAGGCACTGGGAGAAAAGGCATTTAAAATGGTTCAGCTAAATGCTATTTGAAAATCATAGGCTCCTGAAGCACAAGGGAATAAAGTGACCTAGCCAGACTCCAGGGCCCCAAGTATGGACCGGGGGATGGGGGTGTGGACAGTTTTTTGACTGTTTTACCATGGTGAGCAAGGCTTCTCAGCACTGTGGTGGAGGTACAATTTAGGCTCAAATGTGGTAGTCCAGATAGCAAGAAGGTGCTGAGTCAGAGTCAAACGGAAGGTTTCTGTGGTTTGAAGTGATGCTCGAGTGATGCAGATCATGGTGATCACAAGGTTTGGTTTGACTGTCAAAGTGGTTGGCAATGAAAAAGCTGGAGGTTTGAGCAGCAGTTCGAACAGTGCAGGTGCATTGGTGCCTTTTTGTTCGAGCCAAGGCAGGGACGTGCACCAGTCCACCTGGTGCAGCTGCAAACTTAATTGAACATGTAGTACAGCAGTTGGAAGGTTAGGGAGTGCCAATGGCAGCTCAAGAGGGTCCTGTTGGTTCAAACAGTGTTGAACATGCTCAAATCACAGCTTGCAGCCGTTCAATGGCAAAAATGTGGGAAACCTAGCTGCCTTGGATCTCAAAAGCTTTGAGTCCCACTCCAGGGTGCAAAGGGCAAGAATAGCCTCTGAAATATGTGGAGGCTGTCACAGTGAGATCCTGGGCAGCAGTGTGGCTGGCAGGGAGGCTGATCATGCTCCAGCAGCTGGTCACCTCAATGTGGCCTGGGTTGGCTAGGGGACAGAGCTTTCCTCTGCCTTGGGCTGCTTGTCTCAACCTCACAGCTTGAGGACTTCGGAAAGGAATGCTCTTCCAACGAGTCCAAATGAAATCTTCTCCAAGGGTTAATGTCCAAAATAGATGGAAATGAAGGCGTGCGTGACTCCTTCTCTTAAAGAAGAAAACTCTACAGATGATTGGACAAAAGCAAGCCTGCTTTAAAGGTCCAATCCCTGTTCTTGGAAAAAGTGGACATTGACTTCTGACATTGGGCCTCATTACGACCCTGGCGGTAAGGGGTTAACGCCAGCGTTAGCTGCGCCGACCCCTTACCGCCAACTACGAGGTCCCTTAGCGCCATGGCGCTTTTAACACCTGCTTTTAGCAGGTGTTAAAATCCATGGCGCTAAGGGACCATGGAGTTAATTACGCCACCGTAATTTACGGTGGCGTAATTAACGCCTTCCCCACTCCCATTATGCCCTATGGGGCAAAAATGGGAATGGGGAAGGGTAAATGGGGATTGGGGACTTACCGCCCCGCCGACCTCGGAATGGGGCGGTAAGTCCGCCAACCACCATGGCGTAAACGTAGTTTACGCCATGGTGGTAAAGTCACGGCCCAGGCGGTAACTTACCGCCTGGGTCGTAATGAGGCCCATTATATGTAAAGAGCTTTTAGTTGAAGGAAGTGGAAAGGACAGGAAGCAAGAATGGCAAGGGGAGAAAACAAGTTGGTGCAACCTTCAACGGGCAGCTTACAGGTCCCTCTGTTCACATTAACCCAACTCCATTCCCTTGTCAATAGCATGAAAGGGCTTTTTGATATGCAGCACCCTTGTGTGAGGCTCATCCTTTTGTGAAGGATGTGCCATTCGATTCATATTCCTAGGATAGATTCGTGTGGAGTGGCGGACTGGCTGGAGAGCGTGTTACCTGTATTCACAAAAGATCAAAGAAAGGTATCCTCCAGGGCTACAGTCTTGCTCGGAGCAGCAGAGATAGTGTGGCTGGGGGAGTACATGTAACCCATCCACGGTTGACCTTGGCTCACAAAGCTGACACATGTGAGATATCAATTTGATGTTGCTTGGAAAATTATGCCACCATACTTCCAACTCGGTTTTGGCTTATATTTATTGTTTAACGTGTCACCAGTATAGCAACTCTCATAGTTCTATTGTTTTTTTGGTGCATATTCAAATGAAGCCCCTGTGCTGTAGTGACATGGCTATCACTGCAGCTCTCAAGAGGACACCAGTGACCCCTGAACCTGCTCTGTGCCACTGGAGAGCAGGTGCTGAAGATCAGGATACGGCTGTGCACTATGCTTTTGTCAGAGCATTTCTGAAAAGAGGACCTGGTTGGCAGGTCACCCTTTCTGAGATGGAATTCCTCCCATCATTGTATCAATACAGATAAAGGCTGCCTGCACCATTGACAGATGTCAATTTCTCACACTAGGGAAACCTGGTGTGGACAGCACCGTGCCACCCATGACAAGGTAAGGTTCTATAAAACACCTCCCACGTCAGAGTCTCCCAAGAATGCAGTTGACAACTAACATTTCTATTCTTGAGGGACGAGAGCAGTAGAATTTTACAGTTACTGCTTTAGCCTTTCATCCCACAAAGACATGCCAATTAAGTAAATAAATAAATGGAACCAAATGGTAATCCCCTTACCTACACACAGTTGGTGTCAATTAGATTTGTAATTTGGGCCAATATTCCATGTCCACCTTCACACTGAACGATATCCCTTGCACTGTACCCTGGTGTGGTGCTTCCTCTGTGATTGTTAAAATTAAAATTTAAATTGGTTTCAACTGTGTACTGTACTGTACAGTAGGGGTGTCACGGTATTGGTTTTATGGCGGTATGGTAACCTTCATTACCAAATGTTGGTATATCATGGTTATCGTGGTATAGCAGGTGGAGTTAACAAATCTTAACAAATATTTTCTTAAAGGTCATAAATTGTCAGCGTTTTGAAACTTGTCTCTGCACATTGTTAGCTGATCCTCCAGGAATCTAAGGTACCTGCATATTTGGTCTTTCATGGCGCTCACTCGTTGTTCGCCTTGAATGAAAGAGTGTCTAGTGCAAGTGTTAAAATGCACATTTTGAGCAATGAGCTTGTTGCTCAATCACAAGTCATCATTTTGAAAATCGTCCTCGACCTGCATTATTTTGGAACCACATGGCATGGGCATCATGACCCCTCGCTGTGATTAATCATAAAAGTTTGTTTTGATAGCGCTTTATCCCATTAAGGGAGAAAAATCCCTCATGTGAGGTCTGAAAGCCCATGTCATTGTGTGTCTTTTGTCAAAATGTCACAGCCAACGCACACTCTCCGAAAGGTTGAATATTGATCAAATCACTATAGCTTGTTTACCATCTGCCTGGTGTATTATAAAGATCTGATGTTGGAGTCACCACTGACCATGTAATCCTAACAGGACACCGTTCACTGGGCGCTGTTGATTTCTTTCTTGATTCTTGCAATGCATGTTCATTTACCGTCTTAAAGATAGCGGCACACAAACTTTTTGAAAATGACAAAGTTAAAATGCATATCGGCACAAATATGTCCTAGACCACCACATCACCACAGCCCTATCCTTACAATTTCCCCCAGCTCTGAGCACATTAGGACCCTTGTCATGTGAATTCAGACAGAGGTGGTGTCACAAATCGAGGATAGATCTGAGAAATATCTCACCCCCTTTGCTCTGCATACTTCAAATTGAATGTAGATTCTGTCCTGCCTGCTTGAGTCCAGTGCCATATGCAGAAGGCAGGTGAAGGATCAAGCGAAGCAATAACTCTCGTGCCAATGTGTAAATCTACACAGAGGACAGTGGGCAGGGGCAGTTTATATACTAGCACAACGCACTGATAGGCCAAGTGTTCATATAGTCTGCAGAGCTAACATTTCCTGTGGACATGCATCAGAAGGGCATCCAGTTTTTTGTAAAGGACATTGTTTTAATAGTAGGGCCAAGAATCCTAGACGTAGGGACAGCATAGGTTTTTTTGTGCCCTAGAATTAAGATAGGTTCAACCACAATGCCACCTTGTCCATTCCTTGTCCATTTCTTGATTCTGATCTACCACAACACTGACATCTAGCACCTGTCTTTGGATGATAGACCACACAAAGGGCCTCCCCATTGTGCTTGAGAAGAATCGTGAAGCAACAAGGCAACACACATATAAATGGAGTAGTGTTTCATTTCATTTACACTGTGTTGTAAGCCTAGAATACTGTCCTGTAGTGTCATTTGGCTACCCCCAAAAGTGTGTAATGTACTGAATAAAAATAGACTGGTAATTTATTTTTCAAATTGCATTGCATCAACAAATGTGCAGCACTGAATTGGCTGCAGATCAGTGATACTGCAGACATTATAAAAAGTGCTTTAAGTTGTGTCATAAATCAAGCCGACCCTTAACCAATCATGAACAATTATTTATTTGGGATTGCTAACTAAAGAGTGTCAGGCCTGGCCTGTGAAGTGTAGTAATACAATGCAATAATCATTTATTTCACTGTATACCATAGCGAGATCCACGGCTCTCTAGGAGATCTTGCAATTAAGTTGGCAGAAGGGGTCGGACTTGGGGGTTAAATGTGCATGGTGTAAAGGCAGGGGTGGTAAAATGGTGGTTTTGTGGATACAGAAGCTAATGGTGGAGGTGGAGGTGAGAGGCTGGGTCTCAAGACAGGGAAAACTGGGATGGTGTTAAATAACAGTTTTAGGGTCAACAGGGAGTAAGTCAGGGTTCTTGTTGAGAAGGTTGACTGCTGGGTGTGAGGTTTTGGGCAGGGTGGGAGCCAGGAACTTCAACTTTCCAAATGCAAGAATATATTGGTTCGATTTTTGCACAGCTGCAAATGATCACCTTCAAATCTTGCATGAACAAAGGTGAGGATTGTCATTTTCAGGAGAAGAGGCTGCCCAGACGTCTTATCAATGTCAGGAAAACTGGCACACTTGTACAACTGCTGATATTGCTTAGCGATCCCCAAATATTTGAATAATATCAAAGCCATATCGAAGCCATATCAATCGGGTAGTGGTTGCACTTCTCAATAACCCCTCTGCTGAAATAGATTTCAATTGGAAGTGAGCTACATGGACCAACACTCTTCTTCCATTGATGCATCTGGGCTGGTGAGGAAGTGGAGATTTCCGGAGTGGGTATGACATGGGGGTTGATACAAAGGTCCAAAAGGAGACATGGTGGTGGATGTCCTTTATGCAGGCTTTTTGTGGAACAAGTTGGGGTAGAGAGATGGACAAAGGTGATCTTTGGTCCGTTGAGAAGGGAGAATCAAGGAGGGGTCTCATCATTGAGATCAAGGTTACATTAAACATCCTTGTCATCTGTGAGTATGTAATAACCACTGTCCACTGATTCCGCTCAAACAATTTATGTAGAAGCACTATTTGTCATTACACAAAGTTTGTAAAAACGTTTCAATGTTTAATGTGGAGAAGAAAGTCCAAAGAATTTCGGACTACCTAGAGTCCTTCTTCAGGGACCTCATCTAAAGAAACATAGATGTATTTAGTTATTTATTGGTCACTTGTTAGGCTCTTATATATTTAGCAAAATTGTTTCAAAGTGCCCAAAGGGCAAGCAGGGTGGGGACAGGGGAAGGTAGACAATGAATTACAGCAAAAATAAATAATTGAATTAATAGTACAAACAAATAATGAGTATAAAGGGAGGGGAAATTATCCTACTATGCCTTGTGAGTGTTCAGAACGTGAAAGTGCAGAGGGGGTGGGGTGGGGGATAGGTGCTTTGATGCTCATGGAGAAGTGCTCAGGGTAAGTGGTAAGAGGAGAAGAACGTAAGTGCAATCACCCGTGGGTATGGTAGGGTGATTAAAATCAATCAAATTGGTTAATCACTACTGAACAGGGGACGCAAGTGTTACAGTGGTGTCCCCAGCTCCCCATGTTCGGTAGTGATTGCCTTTGGGGGCAGCACGATGTCCCCCACTTCCAGAGGATTGCAGGTGGGGGACAGGAACAAAAAAAGACAAAAGAAGCACAGACCCTGCTGAGTCGGATCTAAACTGTGTAGGAGGGACGGAACTGACACTGCAGGTTCAGAATGAAAGCAGACGAGTAAAAGGCGGCCTGTATTGGGGGATGATGGGGGCATGGATTTGTTGATTTTGGTCACAGCTAAATTGGTTTTGCTGCGAAATTGACTACGGTCAGTTCTGCCGCAAACAATTATGGCACAGCCAAATCACACAGATCCATTTGAGCAGGGTACTGGAGACTTAAGTTGCTAGTTTGCTTGAGATTGATGGTGTTGGAGAATGCTAGAGACTTAAGGTGCTGGAGGGTGGCACTGTGTAAACATGAATGTGTTGGAGCAAGGCATTGGAGGTGTCAGGTGTTGGAGGGCGTGAGTGGGTGCCAGACATGTAAAGCTGTTGACTGAGGGCCCCTAGTGACTTGCAGTGGATGATTGAGTGCCTGTGGTGAAAATAGCTGGGGGATATTCAGGCTCTAGTTGACTGTTGGGAGTGGGTTGCTATGCAATGGTTCAAAGTGCACCATTGACAAGAAATTCCCTGCGTGTATTGTCCAAGTGTAAAAGCACAAAGTGGTACAGGCTCTGATAGTCTTCTGGTTGGACATTACATTCTCCTCCCACTCACTCCAACCCGCTGACCAGTCCATAAAGGCAGAGGTGCTCATGCATCATTCAATGACAAGGAGCCACCCAGTGGTGAAATGAGAAACACAATTCAAAAGTTGTGTATGGCGAGCATTGCTGATAGTTTGGGGCCAAAACCTTGCCAAAAGGTGACGGATGCAGCTTTTTCAGCTGACAAAAGCAGCAAGATTTGAAAAACTTGCTAACATGTACTGTAGTTGAGGCAAATGTCAAACCTGACAGGTTTCAAGCCATCAGGACCTTGCTCCTGGAGAGCCATGATTATTCTCTCTTTCAAGTCCATGTGTGTTGGTCAAGGCAGTAACACCAACTCTTCTGACATTCCCTTTTTCCGTCCCACTACCAGCCTTCCCAACAGTAGGCCACCAGCCAGTCATAAGGGATGCACTGCCCACAACACCAATCCTAATTTCTTCCCGACCTCTGCATGTGAGAAGTGGAAATAGGTATTGTAGAAGCTTAATGGGGGTAGAGAAGAATGGTACTTTGGGGAATTATTTCTTTGAAACGTGGGGAGAAAAAGGAAGTTACAAAATGCGACATGTAAAAATGTATAAAATGTATTTGAACAATACATGCATGATATTGGGCCTCATTACATGGTAGCCGGTAACCATGGCGCTAATAGCGCCATGGTTGCCGCCTGTATTTTACTGTGTCCGCCTTGGTGGATGGCGGAATTACCGCCCTACTCCAAGGTGAATGGGGGCGGTAATTCCACATTCACCAAGGCTCTTACCCAATCCCATTTTTGCCCCCATAGGGCACAATGGGAATGGGGAAGGTGCTAATTACGGTACCGCAAATTGCGGTACCGTAATTAGCTCCGAGGTCCCTTTGCGGCACCCTACTGGTAAAACCAGCCGTTAAAGTCGGGTCCCGCAAAGGGAACTCGTAGTAAGGCGGTAGGGGTTTACCGGTACCGGTGCCCTTACCAGTACCGGTAAACCCCTAGCACCTACCGTGTAATGAGGCCCATTGTCTGTTGCCATATCATCTACAGCATCATGCACCCCAGCGGCATTATTGGCACATAGACATTGTTCCCATTGCTGTCATCCTCTTCCAGGAGAGGAATGTGTACTGTGGATCATATTTCAATGCCAGGAAACATCCTGCAGAACACTTTGATACAGCCCAACATGCCTCAATTACACTGACAGTTCCCACACCTCCAACATGACTTATGCAGACAGGAAAACATGTTTTTCATAAACCCAAACAGCCACTGGAACTTGTGGTTCTTTCTACATGTGCTGTGATGCTGCTCCAAGACGGTTGCAGGTTGCTGCTCTTTGGATAGCAGACAAAGGTACTATAAGTGGCTCAAGTACATAATTCATTATCCTGAAGAGTACTCAGGGAGTGCTCCATGAGTGCTGTTTGTTGTTGGAGGAGACATTGGCTCTGCTGAGAGGGATATTCTGTTGACCATTACCAGCTATATGCTGAGAAAGCTGTGGAAAAACCATAGGCCCCTCCCAGTAGACACTGGAAGTACTACTTAAGGAGTAGCCTGCGCGCATGCATCACACGAGTGCTCTGTGAGTGCTGTTCACAGGCTTGAGAGTGAGAGGGGGAGAGCTGGTGAGGGCTGCAGTACTGAGTAAATTAGTGAATTTGAGATAATTGAAAATGGTAACTATGACCCAGAAAACAAATGTTCGCGACATAGAGGAATTAAGTGGTGTAAATCACGTGAGGACTGCTGTTACTGTACCTGTGCTTATTGCTAACACTCTAGAGATAAGAGAAACAATGTGCAAAATACCTGACCCCAGCTAACACATACTTCCTCACCACTTAATGCAGACACGTTCAAGGAATCACGCTATGGGTTAGACATCGAAGTGGGGGGAGCAGAGGAAGTGTATGCTGAGCACAGTCAGGCCCTGTCAGTCCCTGCACCACCGGGTGATCCTTGTTGCGAGTTGAATGGTCTTGAGGAGGTTATAATAGCTGAAACCGCTATGGATATTGTGCAAGAGTTTAATACCTGTGTATGAGTACTGCAAGCATCACTTCAACGGATATGTTTGACATTTTTGAAACATTAACTATGGTGGTTGAAAACTGTGAGAGAGTAGAAAAGAAGTTAGATATTCAATCTCTCCTTCTTCACAAAAGTATTAATCGAAGTGAGAAAACCGTAAGAGAACAAGGCAAAAATATTGAAAGTGATATTGATCAAAACCGATAATGCTGTTGAAAAAAGGGTTGTTCAGGAAATGCAATGTATAGATATTAACATGCCTAAGGAAGGTATGATTACAAGATCTGGAGCCAGTCTGTTACCTGGAGAAGAAGAGTGTATTGTTCTTGTTTCAAGTGGGAAAAAGGTAAATATGCTGGCAAATGGGGCAAGAAAAGAAAAAAAGCAAATGAAAATCTCGCAGGCATTAATATATGAAAAAAAGTGCTAATGAAAATACCAATGTGATAAACAAAACTGCATGTGTTATAAGTGAAGATACTGAAAATGTAAATGTCATAGAGTTAGGCCTGAATGAAGATCTGAAGTTGGCCAGTAAAAAGAACCTGATGATAGGAAATTCAAAGAAAAAAAAACTGAAAACCCCAGTGGAAAATATAGTGAATGATAGGAATCCCGTGTCACTCGCATATATACAAACAGTTGATGTTCTGAATGTAGGAAGTGCGAAAGAACCATGTGACATACAGAGCTATATGATTGACCATGTAGCTAGAAAACGAGTATTGAACACAAGTAGTACTAATCCTGACGTTGTTGACTTGTGTAAAGCCCGTAAAATGAAGAAACATAGAGATTGTGTTACCACGGATGATTGTGTGCTCGAAGATGTTCACTGTTTGTGGATGAGTGTGAACTTGGGGTTGTTTCCTCCACTGACGGTAGGATCATCAAAGTGAAATACATGAAGGTGAAAAAAGGAGGGGTTGGAGGACAGTTGGTAAACTGTGACTCTCAAACCAGTATGAATGCACACTAGGCATCCATGAGAGATAGACAAGATGAGATAAATATCCATACTAAGAATAGTAAGGCTGACCCCGAAGTAGAAATAATAGAAAAAATATAATCCTTACAAATAAAGCTCCTCTCTCTTGCTAATCAACATCTCCCTCTAAATCGCGCTTCTTATTGCAGATTTTGCATAATTTGGTTCCCTTAGAAACTATCACAACTGACGATATAGAGGTTGTGGATCAAAATGAATTGTTATTGTAATTGTTTATTTATACAGCGCTTATCCACAGTTGGGGTGCTTCAAAGCGCTTCAGGATGGGAGGGGAACATGGGAATACAATAATCATTCTTAGGCCTTGACGTTTCTGAATGAATCTAAACAGAAAACGAGCATACTAGGCCTGACAGCATTTCTCCTAGTGCAAGTACACCAAGTGTTACAGTTGGGGGCGGGAAGTGACAGGACAGACAAACATTTCTAGTCCTAGAACATGTATGCATGTGTAGAGACGGAGGTGTGAGGAAGAGGAGGTGAGGGGAACAAACGCGTCCAGTCCAACAGGCCATTGAGTGCAGAGAGGTGGCTGAACTCGTGGGGCGTAAGCTGAAAGGGCAGAAAGGCTGAAAATAGTGCAGTGGGACAGAGGCCAGTGCAAAAACTGGCTGAGGTGCATGGGACCTGTAAGGCTCTGAAGTGATCCAGGCAACCAGACAGTAAAAACTGAACAGAGTTAGGGAGGAGAAGAAGGAAGGAGGGTGGACATAAAAAAAGAAAGGGAGGTTAGCAGGTGAGAGGGAGAGCGAAGAAGGAAGAGAAGAGGTAGGTATTGAGGATCTTCCGGAACTTAAGGTGCTCTGGCTCAAGACAGAGAGAATCAGGGAGGCTGTTCCAGAGGAAGACACCTGCAAAGGATAAAGATCTACCCCCAAATCTCTGTTTGTGAAAGGGGCTCACCCGCAGAGAGTTGGAGGAGGACAAGCGGAGGACTCTAGAGGGAGAGTATTTAGGAATAGAGCATTGTAGATAGTGTGGGCTTCATCCCCAGAAAGCCTTGTGTATTGAGCAGAGGGTCTTGAATTTGATCCATGCAGCCACTGGGAGCTAGTAGAGAAATATCAGTGCCAGAGAGATGTGGTCCCTGAGCCTGTGGCCAGGGATAATTCTCACATTTCTGTTCTGGATGAGTTGTAGAGGACGGGTAGTAGAAGGAAGATTGAGAAAGAGGCTGTTGCCATAGTCCAGCCTAGAGAGAACCAGGGCTGTTGAGGTAGTGAGCCTCTGAGTGAACATGAGAAAAGGTAGAATACCTCTCAGGAGGTGCAGTGAGTAGTGGGACCTTTTGGATATGTCTGGGATGTGAGAACAGAAGGAGAGAGTGGAATAGAGGTGACCCCAAGATGTTTTGCCTCATTGGTGGGTGAGGATGCAGGACCAAGGGAGGCCGACCATTGTGCAAGTGGGAAGGCGGGAGCAGGGGTTCCAATTAGGATCTTTGTATTAATGAGAATACCAATGAGGATGTCACTAGCGATGGTGGCTATTGACAGTTACTCCCTAAAGCTTTTAAGGCTCATTTTACGAAAACATCTTGATGACAGCAACATGATATGTTCTTGTAATACAAGAGGGTTCTCCCATTTAGATGCTGATAATGGTTTATTAGCACATATAAATATATTTGGTGTAGTAGCACTCCAGGAAACATGGATGACAGCGCTCTGCGAAATAGATGGTAGAAGTGCATCCCAAAATATGGCAATTAAGGGTCCCTTTAGAAGTGCCACGGGGGGTTATTAGCATCTGTTCGACATCCTTGGTGACTTGAGGAGATGGATGGCTCCACTCACATGGTTCAAGTAGTCAGAATTTATTGTGATTTGGTAGGAAAAGGTGATATGGTGGTCATTAATATTTATAACCCTCCGGAGGCAGCAGCATATAGACACAATATAACAACTGTAGGGAAGATATTAGATAAAATCAACACAAGTATCCCAGTATGGGTTGTAGGTGATTTCAATGCGAAAACCAGAAAACAGTTAAATATATTGCCAGAGTTGGATAAGTCTGCCCCAGTCAATATAGCAAAAAATGACTACCAATGAATGCCTTGGGCTGAGGTATTATATCAACATCACCTAACAATGCTAAGTGGACACTCTGTCAGTGATGTGGGGAAAGCCTTCACTCATATAGATGGGAGAAGTGCATCCATCATCGACTATGTATTTATGAATAACGCAGCTCTTGAGATGGTGGAAGATTTGGCAATAATTAACCATGAGGAAAGTGATCACATGTCATTGTGAGTTAGAATGACATTTAATGTAAAAAAACAAATGTTTGACCTGAATGGTAATATCTTTGTCAATAATGGGGAAAACCGTATTCTTTGGAATCCTGTTAATCTAGAGAAGGCTAGTTGTAATATCCTTCTTTATTGAATGTTGTACTTGTGTTAGTGGGGATGATGGCTCATTACCCATTCTTAACATCTTGTATTCAAGAACTAACTCGGACAAAAAGGCATTATAAAAGTGTATCTGAACGTTGAAATTGTAGGAGTGATCACAGTTGTACATATGGTCATAGAATCCAAGTTGCCAAAAAGCAATTGCGAACTAACATTGCTGAGATACTCCATAGTATGAACAATGGTTTAACAGCTATTGAAGTTAATAAGAACATAACACTATGGAAGTCAAGCTATCATCGCTGGTTAAGGGGACACTGATTAAAGTGTGAGACTGAGGTATGGCAATAACTGGCAATGCATGCGAGATCTGGTAATAACACTGGTGTATGGAGAGCAGTCAGAGGTGCTCCGAAAAAAAGATCTATCTATCAACAGTGGGCCTCATTAGGACCCAGGCGGTAAGGGGTTTACGGCGGCGTAAACAGCGCCGACCCTTACCGCCTGATTCCGAGGTCACTTAGCGCCATGGAGGATTTAACACCTGCTTTTAGCAGGTGTTAAAATCCATGGCGCTAAGGGACCATGTTGTTAATTACGCCACCGTAATTTACGGTGGCGTAATTAACGCCTTCCCCACTCCCATTATGCCCTATGGGGCAAAAATGGGAATGGGGAAGGGTAAATGGGTTAATGGGGACTTACCGCCCCGCCAACCTCGGAATGGGGCGGTAAATCTGCCAACCACCATGGCGTAAACGTAGTTTACACCATGGCGGTAAAGGTACGGCCCAGGCGATAACTTACCGCCTGGGTCGTAATGAGGCCCAGTGTGTCGCAGGAGACATGGCGTACCCATGTAGAAAAAACATTGGGAGCCATGGAACCTGCTGACCCTGGTGTAACTATACCATATGAAAGGTGGATACACAAATCATCTGTAACTGACATCAGTAAAATCATTGAGCAACTAAAAACCTCGAGGGTGGTGAGCCCTGATGGCACATGTAACTGTTTTATTAAGCAATCTGCCCATGATTGGGCAAAGGAATTGTGCATACGGTTCAATCATATATGAAAATATGGTCTTGTCCCAGTCACATGGAGGGAGAACAATATCCGACCAGAATATAAAAAAGGAAGTTGGAAGGATCCATCGAACTACTGAATGGTAACCATGGTAGACATTCCGGGAAAAATACTCGCGAGGGATTTGCTCGAAGACATTATTGATTGGATAACAACGAATAATACCAGATCAGACTGCATTTGGAAACAAATCTGGGATTGTACATAATCTGCTTATTGTGGTGACATCCATAGAGTATGCCTGGTATAGACAGCAACTTCCAGTGTGTACTGCTTTAGATTTCAGTGCAGCATTTGATACTGTAATGAGGAAACACCTCTGGAAAACATGTATAGATTTACATATTCCTCATGGATTGTTGAATATGATAATGCTGCTTCACCAGAGTACCAGTGTTAGAGTATGTCTGGATGGAGAGGGTAGCTTGTCTAATCAGTTTCAAACAACGAGAGGAGTTAAACAGGGTTGTATGTTGGCCTCAACCCTTTTCAATCTCTATCTTGCAGATCTTGTAGAGGCACTCAACATCCCAGATGCTTGTCCAGCAGATGTAGGAATGTTAAAGATGGATTGACTGGGTTATGCTGATGAACTGCATCTACTGGATTATACTCTTAAGGGGCTAGAACCTATGCTCAATGCCATGCGACAATGTGACAAAGTGAATGGGCTACGCATTAATATTAGCAAAACAAAGATCATGGCATTTTCTGTGAAAAGACATGTTATACCTAAATGCATCTGGAAAATCAACACAGAACCTAGTGAAGTAGTAAGTAAGATGCTATACATATCTTTGGGTAAATGTTGATGACGGGTTAGAATGGATGTCACATTGTGGGATGAATATGAATAATTGTATGAAAATTGCATATGCTTTAAGCTCTTTCATCAGTAGACAGGGGGGATGATCGATTCAGACAATACTCTTGTACTCTGCAAAAAATAGTTCCCTGCATGCTATATGGTTTGGAATTGTGGGGTGCTAAACTGTCTGTACAATTGGGTACACTTGAGGCCAACATTATATGGCTGCTATTTAGGATTTCCAAAACGTTATCAATTTAATCCCTACGTTTGGAGTTTAATCAGAGGAGTATTATGGTGGAATGTAATATCTGAACAGTCAAGTGCTATGAGAAACTCGTAAACCTGAATAACGGGACCATAATGGCTGAGGCTTTTCAGGCGTTCAAAAAAATACATATCCATGAGCAATTTGCTACTCTCGGAAGACTACTGGCTAAACATAAAACAGATAGCTGGGCATGATAAAACAATACATGGAGAGATACAGCTAGTGTGCAGAAAATGGATAAAGTAGAAACTAAGTGTGTTCGGGAGAGAAACTGATAATGTGCAGCTTGCGGCAACTGTAAATAGTGGGTCTTGCATTCAATAATGGATGACTCAAAATCGGGGACCTGCTACATATTAGCTTTTCCTAACAGCTTTATAGTACGACAATACTTACTGTTGAAATGTAATGTTAGCAAAGAATTGGAGAATGAAGGTGTTTTAAAGTCAAATCGTCTGTGTAAGGTATGTGGAGAAATAGATATCGAGTCCATAGAACACATATCAATCCACAGTGAGAGCCTTAATGATATAAGAAAGAAATATTTTAGAGTGTATAATAACATGTTACTCTATGAAGAAAGATCACTACTGTGAAATAAGCTAATTGAAGGAAATGATGTTCATTTTATGTACCACATGACCACTTTTTATTTGCTATCACGGGGGCTTTTATGTTGTGTTGAAAATACCCCACTTTGAAATGTGATGTAGTTTTAATGATTTTAATGATGATGATTTAATGTATTTGTGTATGTGTGTGTATACAAAGCCATTTGGCTGAACGTATATTAAAAAAATAAAAACAAAATAAAAAATAAAAAAATACCCAGAATCACAATATGTAAACCTGTTACTTTGGTTACAACTTTCATTGCCACCTATGTTGCTAGTGCTATTTCATTCAGTCCAAAAAATGTTTATTTTGTCTTAAACTAACTTCCTTGCCGGTAAGCTAGCTCAGTGGGTTGAGTGCTCACTGCTGTGATCTGCAGGTCGAAGGTTAAATGAGTACCAATTTCGGTTAGGTGATATTGTATATAAATATGTGCTCTGTAAAGTGCTTTGGATAAAGGTGCTATATGAATAACACATTATCATTAATAGCTGAAAATGTCTATTAAAAGTAGATTTGCGATAATAAATATGAAAATGCCTCATTAAAATAAGAGGACACTACACTGTTCATAAACCCAATCTTTTAATTATTATTATTCGTATCTTACAATGGTATATACTTTCATACTAAAATCACATAATAAATCATCAATTCATCAGCACAGTGTGTAACAATAGTGTGTGGAAGGTGCAAGCCATGCCACCCACATTAAATCGTAACACATTGAGCCTTATTACAGGTTTGGTGGTATTTCAGTGGTAAATCTGCTAAAATACCACCAAACGGATTTACTATTACCATCGCTTGTGGTGAATGGTGGTGTTAGTCCCCATATAGTGGAGTCCATAGAACTCCATGAGGATTTTACTAGTATTACTGCTGGCAGTATTCCCGCTGATTTGGGCATTTTGGGAAACTAAGGCAGAGGAATTACCTCCAGCTTTCTCCTGGAGGTATTTCCTACACCCAGGCTCATACTGGCCTATAGGGCAACAGGGCAATGCCTGAACCATTAACACAAAATGCTAGTGTAGGTGTTTTTTTTTGTCAAGGTGGGACACTTTTTTGGCCAATGTGGGACAGTTTAATGAGTGACTTCACAATGCAGCTATTAGTTTTGACCATTGTTGCTCAATAAACACTCCAGTCCGACCATGCCTCCACCATACCTCCAAACCCATAGGTCAGCAGTGCGGTATTGTAGTGGTACTACATTACCACCGTTTTGGGCTACACCGCCACACTCATAATGAGGCCCAATGTTTTGTAGGGAATCTAGTTTTCTTACTTGTGCTCTGATGTTCATTTGAGTGTGGGTTTTCCTGAACTCAAGCTTAAAGTTGTGTTTGAACTGACATAGATACAGATCCCAACACTTATCCGTGGTTTTAATGACATATGGTATTACTTTTCCTTCCAACGCAAATTACTATGCATTACTTTTATGAGAATAGGCTCTCGGACAATTATTAAACACTTTGTTAGGGAGAATTCTCATTCAAGGCTAATTTCTCTTACCTGTAGAGTCCCCCAGCAGCTTTGCTGGACTTGAAGGGTTTGTTTTTTCTCCTGCTAAGAGTGTGACTCTGTTTCCCACTCTTAGGCATATTTGCTATGTGTGTTCTAGGCTATTTTTGTGTTTAATGTCTATGGGGTTTATCTCACCCCCATAGGAACCATCTTTATCCACATGTGTTACACAGCACCCTCCGTGCAGTGACACAGGGGTGTCGTAGCGACCCCCAACCATAGACTCCATACCCTGGGACTGACTACTGTCTCCCAGGGCATGTAAAATCCCCATTGACTTTACTAGTCAATCTTTATGAACAAAACCAGTACAACCCATCTTACTTTGGAGGTACTGACAAGGGTTAATAGTTTTTCCCTTATCTTCATTTTCGAGAGGGTACCGTACAGACCCTCTCTCCAAAGTTTCTGGCTGGTGGCAGTGGTTACTACCAAAAATATTCGACCGCAAATATTTCCCTATGGGATTTTCCCATTGTTCGAGGCTACCACATTTACTGACAGCCTCTAACATACCACCGGTTTATTTTTATATTAACTTTACTCCGGTAGGTTTTATTTGCCAGAAATTTTATATAAATTCTTTCTCGTGTCTTTCTCTAAACTCCTAACCCAGGTCGGGGATCCTTTGTTTGTCCTTTTGATGGGCTTCTGCCAAGAAGCCCTCCTTTCGGTGCCACTGAGTCTGGGGTGGATCCATTGTGTGGGAGGAGGAGTAGGACCCCTGGACAGGGTTGCCTCAGCAACCCATGTTGCACTCTACCCTGATAGGCTGGAGGGTCTCCCGCCAGGATGACCACTCCACTGTGTGAGTGACAGCTAGGCTGTATGAATGGGGAACTTTTTGCATAAAAGCAGGGTCCTGAGGACTGGAAGAGCAAGACGTCGCCATTGGAACTAAGAAGCCAAAGAGGAGAGAAGCCAAAGACATCTGCAACGACTGAACCACCGGTGAAGCCCTGCTGCAGTGTCTCACCACTTTTCTCCACACGGTGAGAGAATATCTTCATCTGCAAGAGCCTTCTTCCCTTGAGCTGGTGGGGCCAAACAGTTTGCCAATCGCTTTCCTGGGCCTGCCTTGGTCGAATCGCCAGTACCCTGTACTCAAAGACCGGATAACCAGGCACCCAGCCCCCCGGACCATGATTTAAATGAGCGTACCTTTTATTCGTTGGGCAGCACCATGGCTGGTTTCATCCCTGGGCAGTGCAGTAACTCGAATCTTCCTCCATGATGAGAGTCTCTCTTCCTCTGCTGGATCTCCCGAACTGCAGGAACTGCCAGGAACAACCGCCACCACAGGAGCCTCTTCTACATTTCAAGGTACTTTGTTCCGCCAGGCCTCCCTTTTCGCGTGGTAGTGCTAAAGGTGTTTTAAATCCTTTACCTACCTGTTGGGTGGGCCTCCCCTATCCTCTAACATTGTCTTTCACCTGTTGCAGCCACCTTTTCAAATCGTTTAACAAAGACTTGACTGCAGCTACAAGACATTTTTTGCTCCTGGGCTCTTTGCCCTGTACCACTGACTCTGGCACAGGCCTATTGACGCTGGCTGAATTTGTTAGAACTGCCTTCTCTAGATTGCTTCTCAACTAGAACTGTGTTTGTGCTCCTAATTCTTATAACCACCGTTTTCTCGTTGCCATTTGTGTTTGGTTTCCAATGTGCCGTTTTGCTCAGTTTTCACTCTTGCTCATACTTGTCTACAATTTAACTAGGGAGTTGTGTATACTTTTCTTGACTGATTTTAACTTGCTTTAATAACTGTGATTAATGTGTTAACTTAGAAGTTTGTAAAATAAATATATATATTCTTTTTAATACAAAGCTTTGGTCAGTGTGTCCTTGTACCATACTGTTGTAGGCCTATTGTGTAAACCCTAATACTGCTCATCTCCCTCTTGAGATAAGTCTGACTGCTTAGCCACAGCTACCAACTAAATCTTTGTGGTATGGACTGATACCAAAGGGGATTTATTGCTCATACCTGTAGTCTTAATCTTCTGTAGTGCTCCCTAAGGGAACTGCACATGATTATTTTAGTATTTTTTTAGTATTTTATTTATTTCTATAGCGCACCAGGCCCAGGGGCATCCGGGCGCTTAACTTAGTTACAACAAGATGAAAGCATGACAAGGCAATGTGACAGAGTATTACAAGATTATTACAGGAAGATTTACAAAATTTACAACATATACATTCAAATGAATATCGATAAGGCAGTGATTTACAGGATAGTTAATAAGGGATGCCGAGTAGGTCAAAGTGCAAGTAGGGCAGTAAGCTGATGTTAGCAGTCTTGGGCGGATAGCCATGCTTTGGTAAGGTATTTGAATTTCAGGAAGGAAGGTTCTGCTCTAAGGTCATTGGGGAGTGAGTTCCAAAGTTTGGCTGCCAGGATGGGGAAGCTGGTTCCACCAGATCTTAGGAGATTAAAGCGCGGGATGACAAGGCAGTTGGCTTGGGCCGCTCTGCGAGGTCTGGTGGAATTGTGGAAAGAGAATCTGTTTGCCAGGTAGCGAGGGGCTTGGTTGTGGAGGCATTTGTGTGTGAGAGCCAAGGACTTCAAGGAGATGCGCTGTGGGATAGAGAGCCAGTGCAGGTTGCGCCTGGTGTCAGATATATGCTGGCGCCTAGGAATGTTAAGGGCCGCTCTGATCGCATTGTTTTGGACAATTTGTAGCTTATTTAAGTTGCGGAGATTAGTACCTAGATAGAGGGCATTACAGTAGTCAACCTTGGATAGAACAAGGGTCCTGGCCAAGGTTACGCAGTTGGCAGTTGTTAGGAACGGGCGACAGGCGGTGATGAGCTTGCAAGTAAGCGCTGCTGCAGATGAGACTGCGTTGGATTGTCTAGTCAAGGATAGGGTTGAGTCGATGTAAATCCCAAGGGTTTTCGTGTCCTTAGCAATCGGGATGGTATTCCCATCGATGGTGAAAGACTTGAAGGCAGGGTTAAGTTTAGTGAGTTTTTGTGGTGAACCAAGAATGAGGAGCTCTGTCTTTTCATCATTTAGGCAGAGGCCGTGCTGGGCCATCCACGCTTGGATGACCTGGTAGATGGCGTTGATGGCAAGGGAGTCAGTTGTGTAATCGCCTGTGATGGGGATGAGTATCTGTGTGTCATCAGCGTAATTGGTATACGTGACGCCCAAGTGATCCAAAATATCGAAAAGGGGTTTGGTAAACACGTTATATAACGTGGGCGAGATACAAGACCCTTGAGGCACACCACAGGTGACCGGAGCGGGTGGTGCGGCCGCAAGTGGGGAGAATACACGCATAGATCTATTATCCAGGAAGGATCTGATCCAAGTGGCGGCATTTTCTGAGAAGTGTGCGGCTGATTTGAGGTGATGGCAGAGAATTTTGTGATTGACGAGATCAAAAGCAGCAGAGAGGTCCAGGAGAAGTAATAATGCCAGTTTGCCTTTGTCTTTGAGATCTTCGATCTGCGTTTTTAAGTCAATAAGGGCGGTCTCAGTGCCATGGCGAGGCCGGAAGCCTGATTGCCTGAGTCCCAGAAGTTTATTAGATTCAAGGTATTCCTGAATTTGTAGGTAGGCCGCGCGGTCGAGGATTTTTAGTAAAAAAGGTACAGTGGTAATTGGTCTGTAGTTTGTGGGTATACTGGGATCGAGGGTAGGTTTTTTCAGAAGCGGGATGACCCATGCATCCTTAAGATTGTCCGGTACAATCCCAGAGCTAAAGGAGGAGTTGATGAGCGTAGTGATGAAAGGTGCTAGGTCGTGAGCAGCTTCCTTGATAATAGGTGCAGGACAGAGGTCACCCTGACAATTGGACGGTTTAAGGCTAGTGATAATCTTTTCCACTTCGAGAATGGAGAGTGGAGAGAAGCTAAAAGGAGTCAGAGAGTCTGTGATAGAGGGGTTTGTGGTAGGTATAGAGATCTGTAGAGGGTTGGATTGAAGGCTAGATTGTTTGTTGTTAATTTTAATTTGGAGAGTGGCAATCTTACCTAGGAGAGCTTCTTGGATTTTGGAGCACCAGGTGCTATCTTTGGTACATGTGTCAGGTGGGGTAACAGGAGTTTCAAGTTCTTTTAGAATTTTAAACAATTCTTTGGTGTTAGATTTGGCTTGCTCGATGCGTTTGTTATATGTGTCTTTTTTTGCCTGGAATATAGCTTCCTTGTAGTTAAGGGTGGCCAGAAGTACGCGTGATTTGTTAGCTAGAGAGTGATTGCTTCTCCAGTGGGATTCTGCAATTCGTTTTTCTTTGCGTAGTGCTCTGAGATGGGGAGTAAACCAGGAGTTTAGGTGGGCTCGAGGTTTGGATTTTCTCAGTTTCGAGGGTGCAATGGTGTCTAAGGCTGTAAGCATGGCCCGGTTGAAGGTGTCGACCAGGGCCGTAGGGTCAGAGCATGATGGATCCAGAACATTAAGAGCTGGAAGGAGGAGGGGTAGGAGTCTATCGCAGGTAATGTTGCGTTTGTTACGGGTGGCCATAGCCGGGGCAATGTTGTGAGGGAGGCTGATAGGTTTGGACTCAATATTGAATGTAATTAAGTTGTGGTCTGTCCAGGCGCACTGTTGGTTGGAGGTGATGTTGATGGGACAGTTGAGGGCGGCTAGCCAGTCAAGGGTTCTGCCCTTGTTGTGGGTAGGTTGGTTTAGGAACTGAGTGAATCCAGCATTAGTGAGGATGTTGTCAATAGACGAAGCAGCGGTGTCCTTGGGGTCGTTGAGGCCTAAATTGAAATCCCCCAGTATCATAACCTGGGAGGTAACTTTGGTGCTGTGTGTGAAGATGTTGGAGAGGTCCTCCGCGAAGGTAGATAGTGGGCCGGGTGGCCGGTAGAGTAGATGAAAGGTGATAGAATGGTTGGGTGTGAGAGCTAGTTTAGCAGTCAGTGCTTCCAGAGTGGAGGAGTGATGTGTGGCTGAGAGGTGGAAGTTCAAAGCGTTTTTGTGGATGATGGCGATGCCACCTCCTTTAGATTGGATGGAATTACGGTCATGTCTGATAATGTTGTAGTCAGGAGGGATAGCGAGGGAGAGAAGAGGACCTGAAGCTGGGTGGAGCCAGGTTTCAGTGATTGCTAAGAAGTCGAGGTCAAGGTTGAGGATCAAGTCAGCTACTTCTAGGGCGTGAGCCGGGAGTGATCTGGCGTTGATTAGCGCGCCTTTGATGTTGTTTAAGTTAGGGGAGTTGGAAGATGGTGGTAGATTAGGTGAAAGTGTAGGTGGTGACAGAGGGAGAGGCAGTTTGATGCGGTGAGCTGAGTGATGGGAAGCGTGGGTGAGACGCGAGCCAAGTCTAGCATTTCTCAAGGAGATAGAGCAGGGTAGGTTAGGTAAAGGTCTGGTGGCGAAGTGCTGGATCCAGAGGGCTGGGTTGTTAAGATAAGGGTTGGTGTGGTGAGTGTGGGATGGCATAGTTGAGGTAAGATGCAAGTAAGAGTAGTAAATAGAGGTGGTGGTGTGGTATGGTGCGGTGCAGCCAGGGTGCAGTATAAGGATGAGAAGGGTAGGCAGCAGTCTGGTCAGTAGTGTACTGAAAGAGTACAGTGGTGAGTTTGCAGTAGTTAGACTGTTGGTGGGGGGCATGTTGACCTGGTAGAGTCTAAGCGCGCGTAGTATGGTAGGGAGAGCGAGGGCGACCATATGACATTTACACAGTAGCACTGGTCAGTTAATGACCATAAGGCACGACACAATTGCAGTGGTCAGTTAGCGACCATAAGGCACGACACAATTGCAGTGGTCAGTTAGCGACCATAGGGCATGACACAATTGCAGTGGTCAGATAACGACCATAAGGCACAACACAATGGCAGTGGTCAGTTAATGACCATAAGGCACAACACAATTGCAGTGGTCAGTTAAAGACCATAAGGCACAACACAATGGCAGTGGTCAGTTAATGACCATAAGGCACAACACAATGGCAGTGGTCAGTTAATGACCATAAGGCACAACACAATTGCAGTGGTCAGTTAAAGACCATAAGGCACAACACAATGGCAGTGGTCGGTTAACGACCATAAGGCACGACACAATGGCAGTGGTCAGTTAATGACCATAAGGCACAACACAATTGCAGTGGTCAGTTAAAGACCATAAGGCACAACACAATGGCAGTGGTCAGTTAATGACCATAAGGCACAACACAGTTGCAGTGGTTGGTTAACGACCAAAGGGCACAGCCAGTATCAGTCATGAGACATACCACATTAGGGGCAGAAAGTGACTGAACTAATGAGAGGTGGCAGTAACGCAAAGAGGCAACAGAGTTGGCGGCATAAGTGTATGTAGCAAACAGTTATCGAGGTGAAGAAAAACCGAGTCTAAATGTATGTGATTGCGGAGTAGCAGAAGACATACCAGAAAGCACAGTAGTGTAGACTGAGGGTAACCCCTCTACTCACAATGGATTAGAGGTCCGAGTAGACATTGGCTCCAAGGCTCCGGAGGCGAACAGGGGCCTTAGTGCGGGCCTTTGTTGAGAGTATGCCTAACACACTTAACCTGGCACGTTCCTGGTATAACATCAAAGATTCCCATAGTACACAGTGGTTCATCCAGCAATTTCTGTTACGTTCATGCCATGGAAACAGGACAAGCACATGAGAGCGTGGCGTCATGTATTCACGTGCATGCTGCGTGAACGATACATGCCATGGCAGGGGAGAGCCAGCGGTCTCCTGTAAGCAATGTTGTGACATCCCACCAGAAAACAATACACTAGCTCACACAAGCAGAGCATCCTCGTGCCAGGTGCTATTACCATTTCAGATAAGAAGTTGTGCAGGGATGCTTCTTCAACTGTGACTGAAAAGCTAAAAAAACGCACCCGGGAGACATAAACTCCCAATGCATATGGTTAAATGAATACAGATTTTAGCCCCACATGCTTTGATATTGCAAAGCAAGAGCTTATGGGATTTTGTTAAAGGATGTTTTTTGCTCATAATGGGGCTCGGGAGACAGTTGGGTCTTATCTGTTTTCCTCGAACGTTTCTAACAATTTTGCAGCGCAGTTCGATTTTTGCTGCCTGCATAATTACAGTTTGACATTACTGTGCTTCATTTGCCGCTTTCACCATTTTCGAAATACACACACACATGCGTAAGAAGAAAATGGTTTCGTGTAGGGAGGCAAAAGAAACGGTCAAACACATATTATGCCATAGTCGAGTGTCAACACTTTTACAGTCTCGGTTGAAAGGTTTGAGACCTTTTCGTTGTAATCATATGTTCTGCAACTGTTCTATGTACAAATCAATATTAACATATGTATTGTTAAAGTTTTGAATTATAGCACACAGGATAATACATTTTATGATTACGATGCCAAGTTTAATATAATATACAGGATGTACTACCCCCATTCATATATTACAAGGATATTGCAAGGTGACTTGCAATATCCTTTGTATGAATGGTATGGGGTGTTATATTCCTTATAGCACATGAGCCTATATACACCATCACCCCCTTTAACACATGCCTCCTTGGTTAATGTAGGGTAAGGAATCTTCCAGTCGCTGATACATATAATCAATGTAGAATCTGTTTGGATTAAAACAGTTACAAACATAATAATATGCTGTGCTGCAGAAAATAGTCTAAGCAGTAAAACAAAATGCATATAACATCGTTTTCGTTGTGTGTTTTAAAATGAACAACACGCAGATCACAGAGCACTAGTGATGCCCTTTTCTTATTACAGGTCAGACAGGAAGTCACAACAAACCTTGAGTTAAGACAATCATTTACACCGTTTATGCAGGTACTGCAGGCTGCCCTGCATTATAGATTAATACTTTACAGTTGTAAATAGTTTTATAATTAGCTAGTAATGACATTCACTACTCGCCAGTGATAATAAACGGAACGGAGTGCTTCATGGGCTCCCCCAAATCTGCCAGATTCGTGTACATTTGAGGGTTCATATGGATTTTTCTTCCAACCCGAATCCGTCCAAATCTCCTTTAAGAGACATACATTTCTGTGGTAGTTCAGAAGAAGTTCATGGGAGTATGGGCTGATCAAAGTAAAAAAGAACATAACATACCTTATAAGAGTTCAGGAAGGGAGAAAAAGGTTAGGGAAATAGGAGGAGTTGGCTGAGGTTGGGAATGGGGTGTTACCAGAAGGAAACTGTGTCCTCTGCAAATGTGAATTGTATCCACGTAGGTCAGTCCATTTTACTCTGCTGTGTGATATCTCAGTAGATTAATGCACGTGCTGCACAGATCGTTTTTGTACGCTGATAGTACCAGGTTTGAATCTGAATGAGAAGAACTCCACCCTTCTAAAGTTGAAGTGGGTCATTTTAAAGTTGCATCCCAGGTCAGCAGAGTCAGTCCCATGTCAGGCATGTCCTGGTCTAGTTTTCAATATTCAGAGGTCGACAATTTGTCTATTAGTGAGGTTTATTATATTACAATATAAGGAATTCATAACAGACATGGGGCCTCATTCCGAGTACGGCGCTAACCAATGGCGCTATTAACGCCTTGGTTGACGCCGTACCCGGACCGGCAGCGCCTTGGTGGATGGCGGAATTACCGCCCCATTCCAAGGTCGGCGGGGCGGTAATTCCCCATTCACCAAGGCTCTTCCCCATTCCCAAATGAGCCCCCATAGGGCTCAATGGGAATGGGGAAGATGCAAATAACGGTGACCGTTCATTACGGTCACCGTTATTGGCTTGGAGGCCCCTTTGCGCCCTCAACTTTAACACCTGTTCAAAGCAGCCGTTAAGGGTGAGGGCGCAATGGGAACTCGGAGTATGGCGGTAAGGGATTACCGCCACCAGTCTCGTTACCGGTGGCCGCTATCCCTTACCGCCATACTCGGAATGAGGCCCATGGACCCCTAAAAAGCTTACAGGGATGGGGTAGAGTCAGTTATGCATTACAGGTGCATGAAGTTTCATCCTTCTGAGTTGCGTCCATGAGGATAACTGAGGACATTTTTAATAATATGGCAAGACCATGGGTGCAGCTCAATGATATTAGAAAGGCCAGTAGGGCTGAAGCCGAGTGAATGGTGTCAAGCATTCATGAAATAAACACTGGCATTTCTTAAGGGAATACCATTTACTCAGCTAGGATTGCACTGTCATGACCTCTGGAAAAAACACATCTACATTACAGGTGCACATGTATCCCCATAGATACCCCCAACACTAATATATGCAAGGTGGCTGGGAAGCACATCATTTGTGCTGGAGCAGAATCACTAAGAAATGTACAGGCCACCTTTGTCAATAAGATGACCTGCACATTTCTCAAAGTAACTATCATTTTTTTAAAAATGCATCCTTTGTGCATGTTAACCTGAATTACTTGGGGAATTTGTCAGTAATTATTTTTTTAAAGATTATAATTTTGTGTCAGCTGCAAACAAAACACCACTTTTGGCTTCCATACTAAAGAAAAATCCAGATGTACATGTCAGAGACACGAGGCTCATATATCATTCTCAGGTGATGACAAGCAGAGGTATCTTTCGTTATTTTCTTACAAGCCAAGGAAAAACAGAAACTGCAACTAACAGGACCCAACTATACTGACCTGACCTGCACTCCAGAAACCTGACTTTTGTAGGTCACTAGTCACCTGACCGGAGACAATCCGAAAAACTGCTACTTGCCCTTCAGGTGTACCTATCTTGAACCCATTAACTAATGCTTAGTCCTTGTTTGTGTCAAATTCCTCTCATAATGTTATGTGATGCAGAAACCAAAACACATTTTATTTGCAAAACCTTTCTTATACCTGTTACAGTGTAACTCCGGTTTCATGAGAATTATGTTGCCAAAGAGAGGTTTTTACTTCTCCCCTACATTACAATATAGGGTTCACTATTCATCCGGACATGTACAATTAGTTTTAATTTATTTTGCTCATAATATACATTCTGAAACAACATGCTGGAATAATAAACGTTATCATTGCTCAAGCTTCTATTGGACCTGGAGGAGATAATATTCATAACTAGGTTGTCTCCTGTCCATTAGCAGGTGCACCAGCACAAAATCACACCTTCTAGGAAAGTAAAGAGCGGCATTAGACACAAGGTGGTGGTCAAATAGGGTGTCTGTTTTATATCTTTGTACTGCAGGCTGCCTCAGAACTCACCAATAAAAAGTTACAAAATTAATCCAAAAAGTAGTGTACACCAATCAAGAAGTAACGCAATTTATTCTGGGTCCATTCACAGCTGGGAAAGCAAAATTCATACAGAATGCAGAACAGAACTGCATGAAAGGCGCTGTCAAAGACATGCCTCTAAAACATGTGCTTTTATAATCATACAAACTAATTAACATCAACACACATTGCAACATTAGGTTAGTCCTCCATGTGAAGCTTATTGGTAGAACTACGTCATTCCCCTATACTGGGATGTACATTATCCTGAAATGATTGGGTTCTGCAAACCTTGCCAAACCACCCTCGACCAACTCTGTGACGTCATAGTCCAACCCACAATTCCCACATCATAATGCCAAAACATTGAGACATTTGAGATTACCAGCCGATCTTTATTCATCTTCCGCCGGTCATCTCCATCCGTTTCTCATGAGAATGCCACCCGTCATGACACTGCAAGAGCCTTAAACCTTTGACAAGTTACCGTTTTAATGTTGCATCTTAGGAACTCTTTGAACCACTTCCCAAGCAGAGATGTGCTAAGGGGCAATTTGAAACCACCATTGGTAATTTTGAAACGGTCAGTAGACCAGTTTCATAAACTAATATGCCGAATTATAAAATCATTGGCAGAGAGGAAGTGGTGAAGAAAGTGGTTTGTTGTGGGCTGCATTCAGGACTTTTGGTATTTTTTCTGTGGCCATTATTGGAGGAGCCATACAGGAGCCTGTTCCTGCTTCCAACATAAAACACCGCTCGCAGTGCAGAGCATGCACGGACAGTAAGTGGTGAAGAAAGTGCTCTGTTGTCGGCTGCATTCAGGACTTTTGGTATTTTTTCTGTGGCCATTGTTGGAGGAGGATCCATACAGGAGCCTGTTCCTGCTTCCAACATAAAACACCACTCGCAGCGCGGAGCACGCGTGGAGAGGAAGTGGTGAAGAAAGTGGTCTGTTGTGGGCTGCATTCAGGACTTTTGGCATTTTTTCTGTGGCCATTGTTGGAGGAGGAGCCATACAGGAACCTGTTCCTTCTTCCAACACAAAACACCACTCGCAGCGCGGAGCGCACACAGAGAGGAAGTGTTGAAGAAAGTGGTCTGTTGTGGTCCAGTGTGGGTCGGTGAAGGGGCGAAGCAGAACCTCGCCAGGGCTCCTGTCAGAACTTCTGCCTATCTAAAAACTACATCCGCTGCGGGTAAGTGGATCTCAATTTACTCCGACACGCAGCAAATACGCGCGGTGTGAAACAGCGAAAACGAAAGTAAAAAGTTCCCAGAAGCAGAAACCTACTGGGTATGAAAGCGCACCAGGCTGCACTTTGCTAATATTCTGAACTGTTTCCACTTGGTTGGCGTGTCATTTTTCATTGTTTGCCCACAGTGCCACCTCCTCCACTGTTTATCCCCCTCCCTTGTGATTATTAGAAGGGATATACACAAGAGGGTGGAAGCTTGGCTTAGATTGGCATCATGTATGCTTCCCCAGGTTAAGGCTCAAGGCTAAAGAAAAGACACAGCAGCTGATAGCGGGTCTCGCCTGCGGGAACATAAAATATCTTGGGGACCCGGCAAACAGCATTACCGAGCAGGAGACTGAGGGAATTTGATTTCCTTTGATCCCGTCTGCTGGTCCCAGTAAAACTGATTGACTGCATTGTTTCATAAGAATTCGAGTGGCTATTAAGGACGCCCGGTTCTCACAAATCTGATTCACAACCACGCTTCAAGGAATAGGTGCCAAGTCCCTCAGTCAGATGCTGGGCATTGGAAGAGGCCACCATAAGAAAGGGAAAATGTATTGTAGTGGTGGTCTGTGGGGCATAAACTGAATCTTCTTTCCCCATGGTTTTGGACCTAATCGAATTAAAGAAGGGCGTTATCGAACGCTGAGTCTGGACAAAATACGGTGTGAAGGCATAGGAATTATGAAACTATGGAGCAACCCACTCCAGGAGGATAAGAGAGCCCCCAAATGGGACGAGCCATCAACAAGCCATCAACAGAATAGCCATATGAACATATTAGAACTGCCACAATCGACGGGTCTGTTCAATGTCCAAGCCCAAATTTATTCTGAGGACACATTCTTCATGCCAACAAGACAGAACGTCCCACAGGCAGCTGCAACTTTAACTACAGTGGTCTAGAAAATAGGTCTGGAATTCACAGTTACAACATCAAAAATACAAGAAAAAATTGAAGAACATATTGGGAAGAGAAGCAAAAGTGCAAATGAGGAGGAACCCCCGAGTAAAACCGGCAGGGGACCCCAGTCTCGTAAGAGGACAAGAAAATAGAGGGTGCCATCCGAAATGGTCCTCAATGAAAGTTTCGAGTTAACTAGAAATCTGACCACAATGGATTTAGACAAAAATCCAAATTTCCAAGAAGATGAAACAAAAGGGACGTTGGAATGTAGGCAGGAAATTCCGAACCATGGGTGCCTGCCACCATACCCAGCTATTTTTTCAGCTAGCCTTGCAAATGAAAACACACTTTCTGCCCTCAATTATGTCCTCAACTCCCTAGTCTCAGTTTTTGAACTATTGAGGGGCGAAGTTCAGTCCCAAACAGGTACATTGCTAGAAATGACAAACAAAATGGCCACATTAGATGTGGTGGGGTGTTGCAATGTATTAAATACTATTGTAGTGCAGAGACTATTGGAGTTAAAGGTGGAAAAGGCCTGGACGTATCATCCACCCAACAATCTATGGCTGCACGTAAAAAGGAGGATGACTTGGACCAAAGGGTGAAGCAGGACATATTAGCACAACTCCAAATACTTAATCAAAGGTTTCCGGAATCAAATTATTTGATCCAAGTGGAAGAAATCAACATTCAGATGGATGATACCCCGCTCACGGAATCAGTGCTAGAAGAATTCAGACGGCTGGCAAATATTGGTGATGGCCTCTTGGAGGAAGAAGCACCGCTAACAACTGGAGAGACCAATCAGTCAACCCAAGAAGGAGCCACACGAACTGGAACACAGATTCCGAGGCAGGGAAAGGGAGGGAGAAAAGAAAGAAGATGTGAATCAAGGAGACAAAGGAGATTAAAAGAATCTGCAACTCCAAAAAAAAGTAGAAAAAATCAAAGAATCAGAGGAATCGTAAACACAATTCTTCTGAGTCAAATGCTTTTTTGAAGAAAATCTCCAGTGCCTCTTCTAGGTCCTCGGGGGCAGATGCACAAGATGTGATAGAGATAGACACCCTAGACATTAACTCGGCCAAAGAAGATTTGAGCAGGAATGGTAAAGGGCATGGTGGTATTCCCAAAACTTGCCAGAAGGGAACAGAGAAGGCCAGAAGCCTGAATAAGAACAATGGGCTAAATCTGTCATCAACAGGGTCACAAACAGAAGGAGAAAAAATAGAAGTCACAGGGCTCACAGCGCAGCATATACTTGTTTCAGACTCTAGCCGTGAAGGTACCCCCTCTGTCCCTCTGAGACCAACTAAAGTTTTAGCAAAGGCAAGTGAGCTCCTGCCAATAGCCCCAATATTCCTAATGAGCAAGCAAAAGAAAGGAGTGTCAAATGCAATGTCCATTGGTGAAGCACCCAGCGACCCAAGACCAAATCAGAAGATCGCCCCAATATTCCTGAAAAAAGCTCAAGGATCATACACAATTCCAGAGAGGGTCGTGGAAATCAAAATAGGTGAGGGCAAACATAGAATGATTGGGGCACTAAGTCATGGTCCCGGAAAGACCACGAAAACAGCTGAGCTTTGCATGGGAAATGAAGGGGAGGCCATTCACCATGGGGTCCCGGGAAAGCCAGGAGAAATAGATGAATATAGTTTGTCACTCTTTGCAATGCCAGTTTTATGGGTCTCCCTTATTACAAACAAAAACAAGTTAAAATCTCTAAGTAGAGGAGTGATCCTGACATTATTGAAGAAAGTTCCAAGTCTATACATAATAAATCGTCTGGACATGATTATCCCCTTGTGGCAGAAGTGGGGCTATCGTCAAGAGAGGCCTATGCGGCTATTAAAGGAGCAACAGCAGATCTAGGGAAATTCGATCTCCAGGTCTCCTGTTCACAGCCGGAGACTAGGAAAAAACCCTGAGAGAGAGGACTCAAAGTGGTCTCCAAAACAAAGAGGTGTCTTTGCCAATCAATCCCATCAATCCAGCCAAATGAAAGAAGAGTAAGCGCCCATCATCAGAGCAGAACATGCTCTTTCTCTGCTCCCGAGGATTTTGACTGAAGTCTTCGAGAAACTGGGGCTGGGAGAAAATCCTCTTTACAAGTGGGGGGTTGAATGTTTTCTGTTGGAACACACGGGGGCCCAATCATTTTAGGTCCAAGACTTTAAAAATGTACCTCTTTGGGGAGGGAGACGTCATCATGCTTCAAGAAACATGGATGACAAATCACACCTCAGTAGAGGTGTTTCAGATAATGTCGCAATTGGCCACTCAGAAAGCTAAGGGTAGACCAAGTGGAGGCATGCTTCTGGCAGTTAGGTGCTCAAAATTTAACAACATTCTACAAATTCCTAGTAACATCAAGGGTTTGCAAATCTGTAAAGCCTCCCTGAGACAAAAAACAAGGTTCTTGGACGTGCTTTTCTTTAACATATTTTTGAACCCTGTGTGTTTGGATCTCAAGTTTTTTTTGGATACTCTAGCTCTTTCCGTGGGAAAAATGAGAACCCAGTATTCATGAGCAGTAATAATATTAGCAGGTGATCTAAATTCCCAATGCATACATTTGACAAAAGAGCAGATCAATAATACTGGGCGTAGAATAACGGAAAATGAAAGATCCGGGGTAGAGGTTATAAATGAGCTGAGGCTAAAAGTGGCAAATGGATCACTCCTGGGCGATATACCATCAACAATAACGAGAATCCAAGGGAAATCAGTCTCAAGTCTGGACTTTTTGTTCCTCTATGATGCTCTTTTTGAACAAATAGGTGTTGTTAAACATCTGTGAGGGAGGGGGGAGTGACCATCTCAGGTTGGAGCTTCATTTCCCCGACATATTATTGGACCAACAGGGTAAAGATAGTCAAGCTATTAGCTGCAGAAAAGGCAGAGCTCGGCTATTAAAATATAAATTTGAAGAGAAAAAACTGAACGAGAAGTTAGCAGCACTGCCTGAATACATACAGCATACAGCATATAAATAGTTTGTCTGGTCCACCTACTCTAGAGTGGGAGTGGAGTGGGCGCAAGACAAACACATCGACATGCTTTCGATGATGAAACTCTGATCAGGTAAAGAGAACTAAATATAAAAAATAAAAAATAAGAATTTAAGAGCTATCAGAAAAAACATTGTCAACAGGGAGCTAAGGAAGTTGGAAGAAAAGTCATTTAATAGGGCTTATAAATCATGGTCGGTCTCTAGGAAAATAGGAAGAATGCAGAAGGATGGGGAATACATGTTAGAGTTAATTGGAAAAAGGGACTCAAAGGAGTTTTGGTCAGTCCTCCAGCAACTAGAAGGGAAATCAGATAATCATCTGTGTAACCTAGTGTTAGAAAAGGACTGGATCACCCACCTCCATTTGATCTTTGGGAAACCACCTAAAAAGGTTTTTCACACAAATAATTATGCCAACTGGAATCTAGAAATTGACGAGACCTATATTGAAGATCTTATCATGAAGAGCTCAGTCTCAAAAGCTGCAGGCCCAAATGGGCTAACTTACCAAGTATTGAAGAGCAGTCCAGCCCTATGGGCGAAACTGCTCAATTGGCTATTCAAAGAGATACAGAGGAAAAGAGAACTACCCCCCTCGTGGAGCATGGCCACTATTATTCCCCTGTTGAAGGGGGGGCGATAGGGCGTTTGCAGTGAACTACCATCCTGTCGCCCTCCAGGATGTAGATGTCAAGATATTCATGAAGATATTGCTGAGGGAAATGAAAAATTGGGTCATAGAGGTGAATTTCCTGTCCAAGTGCCAGACTGGCTTTCGGAGGGGTCTGCCAACTGCCGTAAATGGCATAGTATTAAATTTATTAAGTGAGAACACAAGCAAAAGTGGGAGTCAGCAGTTGTATGGAGCTTGGGTGGATTTCTGTACGCCTTGGACATGGTCGAAAGAAAAAGGCTTAGGCAGAATTTGAGGGCAAAGGGAATTCCAGAGGGCCTACTGGGGATGCTCGTTGAATTCCACAAGGATAATTATATCAGAGTGCGTTTGGACGAGGAAGGTCACCTGTCTGAGCCAGTCAAAGTAAGCTCTGGGGTGTGACAGGGGTGCCTATGGGCACTGACTTTTTTCAATCTTTACATAGCAGATATGGGGGAATATCTAGCTCCTTTGGCGATGGCGAGCCCTAAATTGAATGGAGTATAACTCCATTGGCTCGCATACGCAGATGACATTGTGGTCTTGGATACAACGGCTATCGGTCTTCTAAATGGCCTTCACAGCTATTCAATCGAAAATGGTCTCGCCATAAATCCAACCAAATCAAAAATCTTGGTCTTTAGGCAGAAAAATAAAAAAGTGGCATTTTGACAATGGGAAATGGGAGGAAAAATTATACCAGAGGTAGAAGAGCTTGTTTCTTTGGGTTATAAAATCTATGCCCTCCCAGCGCTATGCAAAGTCGAACAAGACATGATACTGAAAGTTTCCTTATCTGCCCAGATGATGAAATATGGTAGATAATCTTTAATGCCGGTTCTTGAAGTTCTACCCGTCAAAGGTGATCTCAGTGGTATTGTATGGTCTGGAAGCCAAACCCCTACTTGGAACATCTCATGGCAAAAGTGGGTGGGTCTTTTGTGGAAAAATGTGCTGGGCTTATCAATGAGTCTCTCAATGGCCAATATCAGGTACAAACTGGGTCTTAGATCCCTAGACTCCCATGTAGGTTGGAAACTGATATTGTGTGTCAGCGGGTATGCAGTTCGCAGGATGGCTCTCTTTACTCAAACATAGGAGCACACCTGGAGACACAAAAATCAAAAATGTTTTCAAACCTTAAAGTCCAAGTGGAAAAACTATTTTTTTTTTTTTTTATTTGATTTAGTTGTTAGTACAACTTTACAAATTTTCATTTTATAGATAAACAGATAAAATCAACATTTAGTTACAGCATATAAAAAATAACTATATAAAATTACAAATAAGTATTTTTTCCTTAATTTCTGGTACAAAAGGTGCAACTTTTAGGAAATTCTTTTTGCATAAGGAAATGCTATGTCAAGTAATTGTATAGCAGCAATGATGATCGATATTTTTCTTGCACTAAAAATTTCATACCATATTTCATCATAGGATCGACTGACATGTTCCCGTGTCATTTCTTTCATCAGTTTAAATCGATGTGGAACAAAGGCATTACATTGGACAATGATATGAGCAAGCGTTTCTGTTTGAGATTTATCATTACAAAACCGACAATGGCTCTGCTTCTTTGTGACCACACCACGTCTTACCAAAATTTCATTGACTGGCCATAGATTAAAACGCAAACGCAAGATTTTCGTTCTTAGATTTACAGATGGACATTTAATAAGATATTCAGCCATGCTACCAAATTCCTTGTGACCAAAGAGAGATCTATTGAAATCTTTTAGTCTTAGGCATTTTTCTTGAGTGGTTATCCAATCGGTCTGATACATTTTAGTCTTCGCTCGATTCGGATTTGTAATCAATAGATCAATTGATATATGTGCTTCGACAAGAGCATTCATAACATGTGTTCTCCATCTTTGTGGAAATAAGTGAGTGGAGAATAAAAGGTAATTTGCTAAGATGGCAAGGCTATCTCGCTTATTTATCCCCATAAGACATTTTCTTAGAAGGGTGCACATTTTCCATGTAACTTGAACATGAATGGACAGCAGGCCAAATTCAAACCTCAGTAACATGTTCGGTGTGGACTTGGGCAGTCCAAATACTCGTTTCCAAAATTTTGCTTCAATACCATTCCAGAATTTGAGAGTTCGTGGGAGCAGAGATTCCAAACCATATATAAGAACAGGTATTACCTTTTGTTGGTAAAATTTCATGATCGGAATGCAAGTAAACTTACCAAATCTTGCATGAATTATTCTGGCCTGTGAAATTAAACCTGTTAGTTTGGTTTGAATTATTGTCTCAAGTGCATTTTCTGATGCAAAGTTGTTAAAATATACTCCTAGATATTTATATTCGTTCACGATCTGTAATTTTTTATTGCATATCGACCATGTATATTTAGTCCGTAGAGACAACTTTGGTTTCCCAAGGATAATAATTTGTGTCTTATGTTCATTCACTGTGAGGTTATTTTTTGTCACATAAAGATCGAGGACATTTAATAAATGTTGAAGCCCACTTGGAGTTTGGGAAATGAGGACTAGATCGTCAGCATAAAGAAGCCAAGCAACAGCTTGATTTCCCAACTTTGGGGGATCAGATTGTGCCACCGCGAGATCATCCGCCAGATCAAGCAAAAATAGATTGAAAAGAGTAGAGGCAAGTATGCATCCTTGCTTGAGCCCCCTCTCAGTTGGGATAGATTTAGATAACAGACCCTCTAAATTAAGTTTCACCTGGACAGAAGTGTTAGAGTGTAGCAAACTCACAATTTTTAACAATCTCCCTGGGCAACCATAATACGCCAATTTCCTCAAAAGACGCACTCGGTCAACGGAATCAAATGCCATGCGGAGTCCACAAATGCAACATATAAGGGTTGCTTTCGCATGGCATAGGATTGTTTAATTGCATTGAGAATGGTCAAATTAATAGCTGTTCCGAGACCTGCTACAAAACCTGATTGAAACGGGTCTCTACGCTTATGGTGGAGAGACCAATTGTTCAGATCACGCAATACTAGCCTACAGAAAATTTTTCCCGGTACATCCAATAAGGCAATAGGTCGATAGCTCAAGGGATTTTGCCTATCTCCTTTTTTATAGATAGGGACACTGATAGAATGTGTCTAGGAAAAACTATTATCTGTTGCAGATACCGGAAAAAAATTGTTAGCAGAAAATCCTATTAAACCGAAAAAGAAATGGGATGAAAGGGATTGGATCCACACAATCACGGGTGTTCGCTCGGGGCCCATCCCAATCAATTACAGTTAGCTGAAAGGAAACTGGGTTCTCTGAGCAAATACCTGATAAAATGCCCTGACTGGAAAATCAGAAACAAATTCCTAAGACTAAGGCTAAATGTCATCCATACAGGTGAAGTACTTGCAAAAAGGTGACAAGGGGCACTGGCCCGAAAATTATGTCAAATCTGCATATATCCAGAAACCCAAAACACTAAACACCTAATAACATCCTGTGAGGGCACAAGGAATGCCAGATTATTCTTCTTCAGCAGATTTATCCCTGAACCCACACAACACTTGCAGGAATCATTTTGGGAAAGTCTGACTGAAGGCTTCTCGCAACAGAAAACAATAGCAGCAATTCAAATGCTAGAAGATGCGAGATAGCCTTGTAATTTCCAGATAAAGAGCTGGTATGCTGTGGGTCAGAAAGAAATGAAGTGGACTAAGTGGGCACTCCACCCAAATTGATTTCTTACTGTTTTTAGTAATGAGTTTGATGAAATGTGTTGATACGTCACAAATATTTTCTTCTTTCTTTCCTCTTCTCTCTCCTCTATCCTTTTTTTTCTCTTTCTTTTTAATAATTAGGATATGCTGGTTTTATTAATTCATTTTGATATCAGTATTGTTTTAATGAATTAGGATGGTTATTAGGTCATATATATTTAGTGGTTTGTTTATGGTTTCTTTTTCGTTTGTTTCTTGCTTGGTTGTTTTTTTCTTTGTTGGAAATTTTGTAAAAGGTTAAGAGGGTAATTCATAGAATTCAGCGCACAAGTGTGCACACGGCTGGCACACAGTGTACGCGTGCGGCAGTCTGCACTAGCCGCGTGCGCTAAATCAGTTTCTGCGCACAGCCTATTCATGGATTTCAACATCCATAACCAGTCGTGGCGCAGAGTAGCGCAGCGACCCTGCAGCAGCGCCAGCTACGCCCCAACCCCTCCCCGTGTGCCATGAACAGCGCACAAATCCCGTACATGGCACACAGGCCAGTAGACCAGCATACAGCACCCAACCACGAAAACGTCTGTAAAACTCCCTGCTCACCCCTCCGAATACACACGCGATTGACGCTGTGCGAGCGGGGTACGTGTATTTGTGGGGTGCGTGGGAAGTTTCACATGCGATCGGCCCTGTGTGAGCGGGGTACCTGTATTTCTGTGGTGCACGGGAAGTTTCACACGTGATCCGCCCTGTGCGAGCGGGGTACGTGTATTTCAGGGGTGCGTGGGAACTTTCACACGCGATTGGCCCTGTGCGAGTGGGGTATGTGTATTTCGGGGGTGCGCAGGAACTTTCACATGCGATTGGCCCTGTGCGAGCGGGGTACATGTATTTCGGGGGTGCACAGGAAGTTTCACACGCGATTTCGCTGTTTGAGCGGGGTACGTGTATACAGTGGGTTGCGCGGGGTGTTACACATGTGAATTGCCAGTGTGGGTCGTCTCAGGTGTGCCCTCGACCCCTCCCCAGCCCATGCAGCCAGCCCACACCACAGGGGACTACCCTGCACCCCTGGTCATGTCCCACAGGCAGCCCATCCAGCATGGCATGCCCCCCAGCCAGCCCACATGTCACCTTGCACTAGTGATCACCGACTCATGTCCCTCAGCACCCCCACCCACCCAGCATTGACGGGCACCTGCCAGCAGGCCCCGACTCATGTCCCTCAGCACCTCCACCCACCCAGCATTGACGGGCACCTGCCAGAAGGCCCCGACTCATGTCCCCCTGCACCCCAACCCACCCAGGATTGACGGGCACCTGCCAGCAGGCCCCGGCTCATGTCCCTCCCAACACGTCATAAAGATGCACAATCATGGGCCTCATGTGCACCAAAATCCCAGTCTTGAGAGGCAATCAAGTCCCCAATCCACCCACACTGAAATGGCTATTCCATGACACAAAATGAAAGTGAACTATGTACATCAAAACATGTCCCTCACACACACACACTGGGTGCAAGTGATTGTCTAAATCCACTTTTTCACATGCAGTAACCCAATGAGTGAATACCACACATGGAAGTAAGATACAAAAATGTATCATTAACAAAATGAATGAAATGAAAGCATAAAACATATTTCAAACGATGAAATGAAATGTATGTCCAAAACAGAATAAAAAAACATATGAAGAACCAATCCAAAGTGATGAAAAAAAAACATGTGTCCAATCTCACGGTCCACCAAATGAAATCCAAAGGAAACATAAATTGAAAAATCCATTGACCCCTGGTGATTAATAAAATAAAATCCCCACATGATCCACTGTTCAACTATGTACACAGAGTTCATCCAGGGTCCATGAGCCCAACGAAAGAAATTAAACCTATCCAAAAAACTACCTAAGAAAAGAACTATATACAAAAGTGTGGGGCATCGTCCAATCACCCCAAAATAAAGCAAAACGAAAAGGAAACCTAACACTAAAAACTATTTACAATGGCGGCAGGCTAGTCTGAGGGCTCACTTTCCGATGTCCCGGGCCAGGGCATCATCGGACTCCTGCTCAATGTCCTGGAGGCGGTCCTTTTCCATGGCCCTGAGGGTTCGCAGGGACGATGCCATGTTGGACTCCAACTCCCTGCGAATAGCCTTGAGACACTCGGCCCGCCTCAGTGCCCTCCGCATGGAATTCTCCGCCCTGACCATTGTGAGATGCGCCTCTTCTGCCCGCCCCCGCTCCGCACCTATGGCCTGGCCCAACCGCTGCCACACGAAAGACACTTCCAATCCTGGGTCCTCCTGCCCTGTGGCTGATGCCTGCCCCTCCGATGTTGATGGCACCGAGCCATCATTGCTCCCACCTTGTTGCTGCTGCTGTGCCTTTGCCCTGGCTCTTGCTGCCTGCATGTCCTCCTCCGGCTGGGGTGCAGTTGTCGTGGTGGCCACTCCTGCTGGACGTCCGACTCCCGACTGTGGCAGGGATGTGTCCTCCACCAGCCTGGCCGCTGGGTCAGAGGCAGCTCCACAGGGTACCCAGGTGATACATGGGTGGGAAGACGGCATGGAGGAGACTGCCGCATAGGGGGTTCAGGTGGGGAGGGGGTCGGAATAAGGTCCAGCATACAGAGGAATCCAGCCCTGGTGATCCGTCCCAGTAGGTCAACGCGGTCAACGTGGCATCCGAGATGACGTTCAGTGTCTTCACGAAAACACTGCAGGTCACATCGCATGCCCCGTTGATGCAACGCCATCCCAGCCAGGACAGGCTCAACCCGGTCCCAGATTGCCACATCCTTAGGGAGAGGAAGGCCAGTTGTTGTGCGCACATGCCCTCCTGAAAACGGGTCTGGACGTAGGCATCCCTGCTGGTGCAGGATGATGCAGTCACAGGATCGGGACAAGATTACACACAGGCACCTCTGCGGTGGCCTGTGCTGCCTCCTGTTCCTGCCCCTGCACTGCACCACAAGCACCAGTGGAATCCCCACCTCCAGAACCGTGTGTGTCCCTTCCACAGCCTCCTCCTCCACCAAACCCCCCACCAACCTGGATGACTCCATGCCATCTTCCTCCGTCGGACCCTGTGGGGTCTCAGCTACCCCTTCTGCTGCCGAGGAGTCCACCTTCGACCTTCGCCTCTTGGACATACCCTTGGCAGCTGCGGCCTGGGACGCAGCACCAGACTCCTCAGTCCCCGATGAGATGACAATCTGGGAGGGGAGCCGGGCCTTGCGTCTCTGGCTGGTGGTGCGATCCCTGCCGCTTTGCTCCACAGCACCATCTCCACCCTCTTCATCAGTTGATGCTGCAGACAGGGAGATATAGAAAACAGGCATCAGGGCACTGTACAATGGACTGATACACACATGACATGAGTGACAGTGTAAAACTACAGACATGGCATCACACTCCCCAACACACATGTCATTTCAACTCACACACATGAGCAAATCAACATGAATCTTGCACCAGGCAGCACCGTCCATACACAAACAACAACACGAGAGTGCATAACACATGCACACATGCCACCAGACTTACATGCATGTGTACATCTCCACCAACTGTCGCAGTGATGAGATCGCCATCCATGTCACATCTCGCATTCAGCCTTCTACATGTCAGTGTGACATGCATCCATGTTGCATCACAGTTGCACACTTGTCAAATACACCCACATGCACATGTGCATAGTGCAGATACATGCAGCATGAACCAGAATCCATGTGTGACACCACAACCATGCCACAGTCCATACTCATAATTCATTACATGTGTGCACCCACACATACATTTTCACAGCATGCTTACCAACACATACACCATCGATGTGTCTCACACTTGATAGGAATCACATGTGGCAGGTTCACGTCCCTGTAAATACACAGCCATACATGTCCCTACAAAGACATATGTGCAACCTGCACACTCCTGGCACACCACAACACGCACAACGTCCGATCAGTATGCATGTACACTTACTGCTCGACTCCAGACAGGTCTGCCCCTCAAGGACCTGGACATGGAGTGCTGGGCGTATGCGTTCCAGGACCCTCATCTGGTTGTCAGTCAGGTGGACCCGACACCCTTTGGCATCCGCTGCCTTCAAGAGGTGCCAGGCCTTGTTGAGGGTCCTGGACCTGAAGTCCTCCCTGCACTTCCAGACATGTTTGATCTTGCGGACTGCCACCCCCTCCTCGTAGATGGCAGTCACAATGTCCAACCAGATCCTCTTCCATCCGTCATTGTCGGCACGCAAACTTCCAAAGAGGGCATCATACTGCCCCAGGACTTGCTCCACCAGGACACCAACTTCACTGGCACTGAAGCTGGTGGCCCTCTGCCTCTCTGCCTGGGGTTTGCCAGTGGTGCCAGATGGTGTAGTGTCCCACATGGCAACCCCAGAGGCAGGTGTGGGTGGGCAACTGGGTCCTGGGGCTGGGCTGTGGAGCAATGGTATCCCAATCGGGAGTCTTCAGTTCCAGCAGGGGTGGTCCAAACAACTGCACCCCTGGCTGACGTGCAGGCACCAAATAGCAGGGCACATGGGCAGCAGGCAGGCAGCAGCAGATGGCAGGTGGGAGCCTGCTTTGGGCTCGGGGGGGGCAGAAATATGTCCTTCTGGGCAGGAGCGTGGTCTTCTGTGTGTTTTCGTGTGGCCAGCTTGATACGGAGTGATTTCGCACGTGAAAAAAGTGCATGTCACCGTGAAATCCGAGGAAAGGCCCTTAGCGCGTAAGCGACGTTACGCGCGTGGGCATTCCCCACAACACGGGTGCATAGTGAGACAGCACGTGAGATAACTGCACGTCACCGTGCTATTGGAGGAAAGGGCCTTAGCGCGTAAGCACGTAAGTGAATTTGCACGTGTGGGCTGGCTTAAAAGTACGATTATGACGCTAGTTTCTTGTACATGCTTTTTGTGGAGAGCGAGCGGGTGATTCTTGAACTTCTTGTCGGTTCACATGCGATTACTTCACAACGTTTCCAGTTTGTACTCCCTGTTTCCTCAGACTGCGTTCTTTTCTTCTTTTGGCGGGGGTGTTGCCAATGCGCACACGCGCGTCTTTTTCACGTTCTTTTTCAAGGCAGACGGTGAGTCGCGCACGTATTTTCCAACTGTGGTTGCCCTCATATGTCACGTACCCCTTCAGAGCTCATTGTAGGCTGTGTGTAACATGCGTACACTTACTTTTGTGTTTCTGGGTGCCACAGCGTAGTACGGGTTCATTTTTCCACGCACGTGGTCTACCAGGGGTTGCGTGCACATGTACTTTTGTTTTAGGGGTGCCTGTGTGTTGCGTGACCCGTCATCTTCCCCCAGGGGTCACAGACAGCCTTGCGAGAGCACTAGGGTACGAATTCCATCTAGTACCCTACCTCTTTCACCCCATTTGCCCAGGACAATTGTTTACTGCAACTCCCATACGCACAACACATCAGTGCATTGGTTGAGAGGCGACCAAGCAGTAAGGGAGGCAAAGGTGGCCAATCTCAAAGAGGTGGGCGTGGTGGTCGCGGTAGGGGATGTGGCCAGGATTTGCAGGGTGCCCCTAGAGCCCAGTGTGTGGAGGACCAATTGGGGCCACCTATGCCCCCCCAATGATTGTGGGAAACGTAGCTGACACTATCCCAGCTCAGCCCTAGTTGGACCGGCCCATTTTGTCAACTGAACCGGCACAGGATGACTCCCAGGCTGACTTCCAGATCACCAAGTCTAAGCCACGTGTGGCGGTGAAAGTTGCTGTCACCAGTCCACGTGGATCTGGGGCAGCAATGTCATCTGCTGCCCCAAGTAGCCAGGGTGGGGAGGCTGCAGGGGCAGCGGCTGCTCAATCCACCCTAGCTCCAGTCTCCCAGCCGGGACAGTGTCGCTCCAGGTCCATCACTCTGACGTTGGCCCTGCCACCATCACCCTGCAGCCAATGCCTTTACCAAGACCTTTGGTTATTGTGCCTTTACAGGCTTCAAGTACCCAGTCCACCTGCGCTTCTGCCCCTACTGACCAGAGCAGCGTAAGCCACTCAGGATCCGCACTACCTTACAAGAAGAAGAAGAAGGGTGCTCTTGTACTACAGGCTGAGACCCCAGACACGGCTACACACTCCGGCACGTCAAGAAAGCCTAGCTTCAATGACGCCGAACTTGATGCACTTGTGGCCTATGTGTTGGCACATAGCCACGAAATGGTGGTGACTGCAGGCTGCAAGACTATGCCTGCTCAACGTAGGGCCCACTGGCAGACCATCGCGGACCACATTAGTGCCCTTGGATTTGTGAGGCGCACAGCTGATGATTACTACAAGCGGTGGAATGACCTGAAACGCAGAGCAAAGAACAAGCTGGCTTCCAATCATGCCTCTACTCTGGTGACTGGCGGTGGGTCTCCACCAGAGGATGACCAACTCACTGAACATGAGTCTGTTGCTGGAACCTTCGTCACAGAGGAACAGATCCAAAGCGTGGGAGACCTACCAGATTATGAAGCATTTTCCGGTGAGTGCCCATGCATGTGTGTGTAATCCATGTGTATGTTGCTTGGGTGATGTTTTATGATTGAATGCCAGGTGAGGGTGTGTACTCATGAGTGGTATGGGTCACCCATGTGCTTCCTCCAAACCATTCACCGGCCTTTCATTTGGGTATGACAGTATCCCTACTGACCACAGTGGCCAATTAGCACCACATTACTGCAGTTGCCCTTGAAATGTCATCTTGCAACAACATTGTTCGGAATTTTCAGTGTTAATTCAGCCTGAGTGTTTCAATCCTCCCATTTTTGCAACACATTTTCCTGCCCTAATGCCACATATGTGACATTCTTCTGTCATAGATTCCACCCCACAATGTCCCACATTTATTACCATGTTATAGGAATGATTTGACCATTCAGGCTGATTGAGTAAGTGCCTGCTCACATTAATTTTTGCGGCCTGTTTGAATGTGGAACATGATTGTTGTTTCCTGTCATGTTGAAGTGACCAACCTTTGATGTATCCATCTGCCTGCCATCACTGTAGAATTGTACACTGGATGTGTTGCAGTGTGTGGCACATGCGTATTTTGTCACACTATTTTGCATTTTTCATCTCATCGTGTCCATCTCACATGGATGGGTGACAGTACTAACATATGGCTGTACTTGTCAAATGTACCATGGTTATGGTACATGCCATCTGTGTGCTAGCATGTGTCATGTATGTGTATTGGACATGCCACTCACAGGCTAATGTGTGATGCCAGTGCTATCCAGCATGCATCAAATGTGTTGCCTTTCCATCTTGGAGTCCTCAGTGTCTGCTTTTTGCCTCCCCTTCAAACTCATTGACAGTGCATGCATGCCAGGGGTATAGTGATGTGGGACATGTGTAATTCATGTACTGGATCTCTGGCTTGTCAGGCCTATGTGCGTGCTATGGTGCTCATGCCTGTTTCCATTTCTTGTCTTTCATGTTTTTGCAGGTGATGAGGCACTTGATGCTGTTGAGGTGGAGAAGATGGTGCAGACCCAGGAGGAATCTCAGCCACAACCGGGCACCAGTGAAGGACGTGGGGTGCTGGTGGGTAAAATCCCAAACCTCCTGCAGACCATACTGTCCACGGGTGTCTCTGGGTGCTGAATCGGACAGTGAGACATATGTGGCGTCCAGGTGAGTGTTACTGGGAGGGATGCTGTTCTGTCCAACCCACCTGCACCAGGGGGAGACCCCTCTATGGGGATGTCGGTGTTGGTAACTCTGCCTTTCGCGGTTACGGATGCAGGGTCATGCTCCACAACATCTGATCCTGTTCCTGGGCCAGCAGATCAGATGGGGAATGCAGTCCTGTAGCCTCAGGCAGTGCCAGCACAGCAAGGTGCAGATCACCTTGCCCCAAACAGGTGTGGTGCCCGCTGATGCGGTGGCCGTATGCCACCAGGCAATACTGTATGGGAAAACTCCATGTACAGTATTGCAGCACAACAGGGAGCATCGGTTGAAATGATGGCTCAGGCAATGGATAGGGTGGCCACTTTCATTCTCCCCCCTGAAAGGCAGATGGAGCAACAACAGCAGGCAACAGACTCAATTTGCCAATCACACCGGGAAGACATGTTGGCGTCCAACAGGGACCGGCGGCAGCACTGGAGACTCTGCGCAAAGCCATATCTGTAGAGTCACAGGGCCACAGGGACGCCCTGAGGCTAGAACTCCATTTCCTCATGGAGACTCTGGGTGAACTTGAGGCTTCCTGAAATTTTAGGTCACAACAGCAGCTGGAGCAGCTCACACGTTCACTCTCAGTAGAGCTCCAGGCAACCCGTGCAGAGATCTGGGCATCACACGAGGCCATGCGGGTAGAAATGCAGGCTACCCGTGAGGTGCTGCATGGGGATCTCCGCACCATCATCCTCCAGAACGAAACCTTCCACGCCCGCATGCTTGCTGCCATGGAGGACCATAACAGGGCTTTGCGTGGGCTGCCTCCCATAGCACAGCCACCTCCTGATGTAGCATCAGAGGGTGAAGAAAGCGACAGCAGTTCTCCCACAATAGCAAAGCTGTGCAGGCCATGAGCCCATGGAGGTATGTTTTTTTCCCAACATCCATGCACCCTGTCCTCGAACCTCCTGGGTGACCCTCCCCCCCGGTCCACACATGGCCATTTTTGATGTTTTTTTTTGTTTTTTTTACAGTGTGTTGCCTTGTGTGGTTCCCGTGGGCATCCACTGTGTATTCCAGCTGGGCACATGCAGGCTTGTCCTGTCTTTGGGTTAGATGCTTAGGTTCCTGAAACACACACCCCTCCTGCTTCCCCTTTCCATGGGCTTGCAAAGGGTGTGACCAAGTGACAGTAATTTACACAGTGACATTGGGCTACCATGAGCTTTGTGGGCAGTCTGTAGTCAAAACTGTGTGTACATCCCTAGTGGGGATTGTTGTTGGATTGAACACTGCATGGTGTATTGATATGTGCTTGTGCATCCATGTATTTCTCCTTATTCACATGTACCTTCTTCATGTCTTCTCAAGGCTATCTCCTTTGCAGATGCAGTTCATGTTGTATGCAGTACACTGACACATTTCCCTGACAGCAACACTCTGCAGTTGGAAGGGGTCGATGTGCTGCCTTAGTCAGGTTGTGAGACTTGCACTACTTTGATTTTGTACTGTCGTATTTTTACACTGTTTCATCCTGTGTTGCTATTCTGTGTTGCTGGTAAGTATTTGTTCATGTGTGCTGTTTCTAATTGATTACTGGGAGCATATTGTCTGTGGCCTGTTTACATTTGGAACAGTGCACTTTGTGACACTTGTGTCATGTGTTGTGCATTCATTTTGTTGCTTTCATATTGCATGACATGCCATGGTGTGTTGGGTAGCTGAGATGGGGAGGGGTTGGGTGACATGGCACTATTTTCATGTTGTATTTTTCAAGGGGGTAGTCATTCATGCAGCATGAATGTGTTTTTTGTTTGTCACACAGCATTGGTTGTCTTTAAGTAGGTAGGGATGCACACAATGTAACACTTCCAGGTGACCAATCTCAGGCTGGTATGGTTGTGACAGTTGACTGTCCCTTATGTCATCATCATTGATTGTAAGCTGGTATGTGCCAGGTCTGTGTGCACTCCACAGGGCTAGGATTTTAGGTGAAGTAATTAGCCACCAGCTGTGTATGGGCTGCCTCACCACGTGCCCTTTCACCTCCCATGCACAGCGGCCGTGCATGTGTTTGGGGATGTGGGGGCACCACCATGTCCACCGGCAGGCCCCGGCGGGTTGCAACATTGTGCAGGACACATGCTGCCACTATGATCCTGCACACTACTGGGGGCGCATATAGCAGCTGGCCACCAGAGCGGTCAAGGGAGCGAAAGCGTGATTTGAGCACTCTGAATGTGCGCTCCACTATGCCCCCGGTTGCAATATGGGCTGTGTTGTATCTTACCTCAGGTGGTGTGGTGGGGTTCCGAATTGGCGTTATCATGTGGGTGCTCAGAGGGTAGGCACTGTCCCCTGGGGAGGAGATGATGGGTATCATTAGTGGGGTTGTGACATTACTCAGTATCTGACATGCATGCATTTGCAGAGGCATTTATACTCACCAAGCAGCCATGTATCGCCATGCCGCCCAGCTTCTAGGTCCCGGTTTAGGGGTGACATTCTGAAAATGAAACTACGATGGGTGGACCCTGGATAGTTGGCATATACTGAAGTGATGATTCCCTTGGCATCAGATACTACCTGCACCTTGATGGAATGCCAGCGCGTGTGGTTTCTATAGATGTGCTCAGTTGCCCTGGGTGGGCGTAGAGCCACATGGGTGCAATCAATGGCACCAAGCACTTTGGAGAAGTGTGCCACCCCGTAAAAGTCCTGGACGGCAGCCTCCCTTTCTGCAGGTGTTCTGGGCATGTATATGTGCCTGTGGACTGAGGAGCGTGCAGTCATGATGGCCAACACCTGGTGTAGGCAGAGTGACTGCGTGGCCTGTGACCCCCCCCCACTATGGCACTTGTCTGCTGAAATGAACCAGTGGCCAAGCCAGGAAGTGCAGTACATTGAGCACATGTTCCAAGGGGCTCAGTGCTTGGGAGCACAGGGTGGGTGATGTGAGGTCATCCTCCCACTCACTCACCAGATCGAGTATTATGTGTGGTGGAAACCTGTACCTCCCATACACCTGATCATCAGGCATCTCAAAAAGGCTGCTCCTGGGTGTAAAAATTTGGGGCCTGGCTATCCTCCTCCTCCTCCTGCGGTGACCCACGACCACTGCTGCGAGTAACGGTATATTCATCGTAGCTTCTGAGCTTGTTTGTTGTTTGCGTGCACTTTTATGCTGCGCAAAGCTGCATACGCCTGCTTCCTGCTGGCATACGTGTTTCTGGATTAGCGCGTCTTTTTTGGGGCACGCGTTTCCCCTGTTCGATTCCATGAATACGTGTTGTAGGCGCGCGTGTGGGCATTGCGAGCATTTACCTCCTGTACTTCCCCTGTAACGCCCACATCATCATGCGTTTTCCCCATTCCGCGTGTTACGCCCCGTGTTCTGCCCACTTTTGTTGTGTGCGCTGCGCTATGTGCGCTTTCGCTGTGCTCGTAGTGCATGCGGTTTGATGACATGTGCGCCCGCGTGCACCACCCATGATTTTAGTGCACATCCCAGAATTTACACGCGCACGGACTTCCATGAATCGATGTGCGCGGATTTGGCACGCTTGCGCTACGATTTTCACGCTTGCGCTGCGATATTCACGCTTGTGCTGCGATTTTCCACGCACATTAATTCCATGAATCGGCCTGTAAGTTAACCAAATACAAATATAATAATAAAAAAAAAAATCATTGTGCATTCACTGCCTTTGCCCGGTACCCATCCGTGAGCTTAGCTTCCTGACCTCGAATGTATCAAAGGCTGTTCAGTTCTTTCTGTATGGTCCTGGGAATGTGTAGTTTGCAATGCTTACAGTTCCTCAGTCTAATGTTAATCCTGTATACTTACCTGTAACCAAAACTTTATTGCCTATAAGTTATTTGCTTGAAACACAAATATTTACGGCATTCTCCAGTCTAGTGCATAGAACTGTGTGGCTATCAATGAGGCATCCTCCTCTTTTAGTGGGCTATACCTGCGGCTGATATGTTTGTGCATTTTTACCGCACTCAACTTGCATTTTTACCACATCTTCAACAACATTACACATTGCATCAGAGAGGGTAGACAGGGTCGCAGTTCGGTGAGTGACTTGGATGAACTTTCTCACTCGATTAAACACAACTTCTAAAATGTGTAAATGTCATTGAATTTCTGTTATCCTTTCAACCAGCGACAATAATTATAGCAAGCCTTCCAACCTCAGTGAAATCTTTCCAAACCTGCTCAAATAAAAAATTCAGTATTACCATCAGCTTCAATTTTGGTGGTCAGTATACTTAGTGGGTTTTTGATCTTGTCCATCATGTACATCAAAAGGAGCCATCGCTATCAATTCGATATAGCTTGGACTAGGGTCACCAGATTTTCAAAATAAAATAGGGACTGTCCACAGACCCAGAAGTCGGACTAAAACCAACAAACCTTGCCGCTCCATCCAAATAAGGATCCCACAGTATTTTCAACACTTCTCCTGAATACAAATGCTGTGTTTTCTACTGTAAATAAAACCCAGTAAATATAACATGTTAATTCTGAAGGGGTCTTGGCTTTGATTGATATTAGAGGCCTTCTCATGTGACTACTTGCAAAGATGTCTCTGCAACGCAATCAGTTTATGCATGTGGCTGGTACGTTCAAGGTTGCAGGTTCGGGCCAATACAAATCTCTTAAATTGTACTGCAAAATTCGTAACCTATCCTGTTATTAATTTCTTTGCCTATTGTGGAAATGTAATAATTCCCCGCAGTTAGCTGCGATTGTGATAGTACTCATCCTCCATTTACCAAAAAGTGGGATGGTTTTTTAAATTAAAAACACTCTTCGGACAGGGTGCCATAGGGTCAAATTCCAGGAGGGTCCCGGCAAAGCAAAATGTCTAGTCTCCCTGCCTTCGAAGAGTTACAACCTTCAAGGTAATACCTGTTGCATAACCATCACAACATATCGTGTTGTCCAATAACAATACCTGTCTAGTAACTAGCTCGACCTGTTGAACAATGTGGGTGCAAGCAGAAACCTGTGGGCGGCCTCCTGTTGATGACCCCAATGCACAACTGATTAAGTGGTACAGAGTCCTGGTTAAAAACTCCAATGGGTGGTTGGGAGAAGGTTGACCAAATGTGGTGCGGTTGCCTGGGCTACTCTGGTGAGTTGACTTGTTTCATGGTTATGCAGAAAAGGGTTGCAAGTTTTATAGTTGGTTATTTGGTTTAGCAATTTGTTTTTGCCTGTCTTATGATCATGATTTTGGGAGTTATATATTTTCTGTGTCCTGGTATAAGCCTGGCAAAGTATTGGTCATTTTATGCTTAGATAATTCTGGTGTGACAAGAGTCAGTAGACTCTCTGGTAAGCTCTGATTTCCGGTCTGATAAGAATTTGTGGATCCCAAATGATTTTTGGTCATCTTTTTTAGTATTCATGTAATGGGAACAAAACATTGGATACATGCACAGAGATGGGGAAATGGTCTAATCCAGTTAAATGTTGATAGATTGGGTGTGTTCAGAGTGGTTGTCTGTGCAGCACTTTGACCCATTGTTGAAAAACTCCCACGGGTGGTTGAGAGAAGGCTGACCATAAGTGGTACACGTGTATTGGCTACTCTGGTTATTCAAGGGTTTTTCATGATGGATAGACTTGTTTCAGGGTTATGGTAATATGGGTTGTAAGTTTTAGGTTGATTGCTTTTTGTCTTTGCCTGGCTCATTATCATGATTCTCTGAGTTATATATTTGTTGTGCCTTGGTATAAACCTGGCAAAGTATTGGCAATGTTAAGCATAGATAATTCTGGTGTGGAAAGCAGACTCTCTGGAAAGCTTTGGTTTCTGGTCTGCTAAGAATGTGTGGATCCAAAACAATGTCTGGTAATCTTTTTTACTATTTACATAATGGGAAGAAGAAATTTGATAATTGGGTAGGAGAAACAGTCGAACACAGTTAAATATGGGTAAATGGTCCATGTTCAGACTGATTAACCCTGCAGCCCCATAAGGACCACTTTTATTTAATTTATTTATTGGGTATTGATAATGAACCTATACACGATGCACAGATTCTCTATAAAACCACCTCCCCTCTCAGGACCACTTGTCTCAAGAACAGGGATTGGACACCTGAAAGCAGGCTTGTTTTCATCCACTCATCTATGGACCTTTGCCTTTGAAAGAAGCGGTGCCCAACCCCTTCTTCGATTCACTCTTGAACAAACAACTGAGGAAGGATTAATTGGGCCTCTATTGGGCAAGTTAACATTCCCATGGAGCACTGGGGGGGCCTGATACTGGAACAAGACCTGCATCTCTGCCAGCCGCACAGCTGCACAGGATCTGATCATTGTGAAGGACTACTGAACGTGTGTGCCATACTCCCTTGCATTGGGAGCCTGAGAACAAGGACTGCACTTGTCCCTGGCACCTTGGAGTAGGAGTCACAGCAGCTTAGAGCCAAGACAACCAGGATGCCTGTCTTTTCACTGTTGAACAGCTGCAAGACCCAATTAGAGTCTGTTTGACCCCATCAAACTACCTGGAACCTCCAGAGCTGTCTTTAGCACTTGATGCATTTTGAGCTGCTAACGTGCACACTCAAACCAGTTGTCTGCCACACCACACGAGCCGAGCGCAGCATTGCTTGAGCTCAAACTTGAATCGCTGTATTTTATCCACTGAGGTTGAGTTTTTTTAACTGCCTGAATTTTTGCTTCTGATCCTCATTGCCAGTCAGATCGACCCTGGTGACCACATCAAACAGCGACCATCAAATGCTACATTGATCTAACAAACACAAACTGCACATCCAGTCATGAGCATCTTCCCTGTCGAACCTACCCTGGTGCCCTCACAATCTGCTATTCTTCAAGAATTGCTACGAACCGCAACAAACTTCAGATTTGCCTAGGCTCAACACTGCTGCCCATCTGGAACAGTGCAACCACTGCATTCAAGTCTGCTTTGAACCACACAGATGCACCTAGAAGTTTGGATCACTGTTGTCGAATTGAAAAGATCAGCAAAAGCTATTATTGACTGGTAACTGCCCTCTTAGTCCATCTTTGGGCCATAGAGACTGAATAGGACACCTTTGATTCCTTTAAGCACCAAAACATATCCTTAAAATAAATTGTTGGTATTTATTGCCTTTTCCGCCTTGCTTTGTCTTTTTAGCTTGCATATTATTTGTTCTTTCCACAGTGGTCGGTTTTGTTTAGTGTTTTTCTGTTTAGTTATTACTTCAGATGATTTGTTTAGTTAAAGGATATATAATCACTGAAAAATCCTTAGTTAAGATGCAGTTCTGTTGTGCAGATTTTACGCAACAAAACCCTTGCTGTGAGAAGTCATGAACAGCTTAACTCGGTGCGCTCCTGTTGATGTCCCCAAAGTGCCATTTTGTATGTCATTGTGAATTCCTTCTCTTATAATATGGATGTGCTCATGGTCTTCCCAAAGGTATGTGCCGAGTTAAGCTGGTCATGACACATCTGCTGAATCACCAAGCGTTTTGTTGCATTAAATCTGCACAATTTAACTGCACCTTAACTAAGGTCTTTTTTCAAATGAATTTCAAAGGTTTGGTTATGCCATGTTTTTTTACAGACCTCTATCCATGGCCTTAGGCCATGTCCACTGTACATGTTCCCCCAATATGTTTCTTTTGGACCCACTATGTGGCCACTCTACATGTTATTTTCAGGCCCACTCGCCAGGGCCTTTTGCCCTGGCCAGTGAGCACAGCCTTTGGCTGTGACCACATTATCTTTTAAAACACTACCTTTCTTTCCTCCTCACTAGCTATGGCATTCAGCCAAGACCATTGGCCCGGGCCTTCTGGTCCCACTAGCCAGGGCCTTTGGCATGGTCTATGGCCGTGGCAACTCTGAATATTGCTCCAATATGTTTCCTAAATCGTCCGACTAACCATCGCCTTCGGCCCTGATCAGTGGCCCAAGCCATTGGCAGTGGCCACGCAAGTAGGTTTCTTTTGGACACACCAGCCATGGCCTTTGGTATTTTGCCATGGTCCTGTAAGGATATTTGGCGTGTTACAGCACAGAGTACAGCACTACTGCACAGGTAGCAACCAGCACAGAGTACAGCACTACTGCACAGGTAGCAAATGTTTTTTTTTTTTTTGATTCAGCACCAAATGTCTATGGTGCATTGCTATATGTGTTACCAGATTAACAAGGAAAGACAGGCTATTCAGTCAAAAACGATTTTAACATATAAGATGCAAATCTATTTTTACATTTAAAATCACACGTGCACATTCAAAAATGCACACTATTTTTCACCTGAAATGCCTATGGTGCGAGAGACACATTTGAAAATTAATAACTAACATTACTCATAACTAACCTGACTAATGAAACTGAAGTTAACATAATCCACTAATAAAAATGTGTCTCCACTGCAGAAATAGGCCTATTCTGAAAGTGAACTTTTAAACGCACATCCATTATTTTTTTTTTCCGTTTTCTCTGCTGCCCTTTCCAGATAACTACAGGAAGCAAAAGAGCTCAAAAGAACAGGAAATCAGTTGGTTACAAAGTATTACTATAAAAATGAGCCATTGTGTAGAGAAGGAGGAGATGGCATGATTGATTCTGATTGGAGCAGCGTCATAGCAAGTATCATGCTAGAGGGAGTGATCAGAGTTTTGCTGGGGGGAGTTTGAGGAGGAAGGAGGAGAGTGGAGATTTGGAGAGCTGGGAGAAGGACCTATTTTTTCCTGGTTGGAGCATTTCTGCTGAAAAAGCTGAGAGTTCCAGGCAATGACCCCGGTTTGAGAAGGAAAGGCGCTCCTTTTCACTGGGGTTAATCTTCAAGGGAGCCACATTCAGAAAGAGAACAGCTGAAGAAAACTCGGCCGAACAGATAAGGTAATTACATAAGTGTGGGAGCTGAGTGTGTACGAGAATATTCAGTCAGAGTAGGAAAGGAGATTCCGGTGCCTTAATCACATGTTAATGTTGCAAATTGTGTTCTGTTCTCCGCCACTCTTTTTTCGGTGTATCACAGACAATGCTGTTACTGTGCTATTTTATTTATTTCTGTAAAGAGTGAGATCGTGTTTAAATGCAACTTTTATAATACAGAAAAATATTTGAAAGCAGACGGGTGGTGTATTTTATATTTACCAATACAGTGCTGATGATGAGGGGAGATTTTTAAACAATGCAATTGTCATTTTAAGACAGATGTATGCATGATCATATTCAGTATGGACAGTTGAGAGTGATTGTTTGTAGCATAGCTCGTTGGAGGTACATGAGCCAACGGGAAGAGGGACTCTCTGAACATAGTTCCCTACCGTATATAAGGTAGTGGAAATTACCACAAAATTACCACATATAGCTCTCTGTCGTAAATAAGTCAGTGAGATCGCCCATGGTGGCACACTAACACTAACACTGAAAATGTGGTATTCCTAAAATATAGGTCTGAGGTCTCTCTAGTGATTACACGAAAAATCTAAGCAAAGATAAGGGATTCTGGACATTGGGGCCACAAATAAAACAAGGGAATTATGCTCACCAAAATACCACCAACCACGCATACCAACCACGCATACCAAATATGAATGTCTGGGTGCTGAAATAATGCATGTCCACTGTATTATTGTTGCACATGGCCCAATCTGAATACAAGGAGTGATTATTGCTAAGTTATTTTTCGGCGGCAATAAAATACCATCAGGCCCCAAATCTCCACAAAATACCCTACAGTCCCATGACATGTTGTCCTAATGGGTTTTGTGGGGGCCCACTAGCAATGGCTTTTGGCTGTGTCCACTTTCCATATTGCACCATTCGGTTCCTTAAAGTAACCCATTCGCCATAGTCTCCTCTTTTAATAAAAAATCTTTTTTCCCATAACCACAGTTAGTATAACCCTGATAATAGCAATCGATTACAAATAACCCTGGTTATTCATGTTACGCACTTTCATTCCCGATCCCGTTTTCTACTATAACCCCAGTTATGTGATAAAATAAGCCAATTTATGAGAAAACATTCCAGATTTGCACTTGGTCCCCAGGCCTCCAACATTCTAATTTCACATGGTGCCTCACCTCTAGCCTGATGCTAGTTCATCTTTTTTCCTCCTCCAAATATAATTTTCAATTTTGGTTAACCCTGGTTATTTTGGAAATAACCCAGGTTATCTCTCACATGGAACAAATAAAATGGTGGCTTTTTCATTTCCGAAAAGCATCGCTTCTGCAAAGCACCATGGGAGATATGGCTATAATTTTGGGATAAGGGGGCGCCCCCTTCCCTTGAAATATTTTAACAACTTCTGGACGGAATAACCCCAGGTCCCTCCCGGTAATCGAGTTAATGCTCCATGCCCATGTTGTTTTGTACCTCATCCAATTCCATCCAGTGGTTTTTGCTGTGTGCTGAACAGAAATGTTTACATTTTCTCTATGGAGAAATTCATGCGAATGGTAGTAGGCCAAAACAGCATTTTATTTTGCTTTCTTACTAATGTTTTGATGTTTTAACAACTCTTTCCCATGGGGCCCATGACAAACATTTTGTTCACAAAATATCAGCCAAATCTTTCATGGGTGACAACACTAATTACATTGTATATAACATATTACATCAATAATGTCAATAGACATAACATGATTAATATGTTAGCTCATAAAAACCTTAGCCATGACGAAGGCTGTGGTATCTGGCCATCACCAAACACCATAGCTAGTGGTCAGGTAATGTTGCAAAATACTAATGTGCATGGTTAAAAGCCATGCAAAGTGGCTCATCATTGTTTTAAAATATACAGTGTGCAACGTTGAAAGCTGTAGTAAGTGGCAATAGCTTAAGGCCATAACAAGTGATATATGATATGATATGGCATTGGTAACGGGCCTATACACAAGTGTTAAAGGCGTGATGAGGCAAGGAAGGGGGAACAGAGGGAGGAGAGACAGCGATCTTACTAGGCCAAGTGAAATTGAAATTGCGCACAATCAGGGGAGGAGGGAAGGCAAAAATGCCAGTGGAAAAGGGAGGGGGCAGTGCTGTACATGGGATCAAAACAATAACAAGAAGTGTGGCCAGCAGGTGGCAGGTGCAAGGGTAAGTGCAGACAGCAGATGTCCAGAAGTGCAGGTAGGGGGACTGTAGGGTTACAGATACAGACCCAAGTGCAATGGTTGCTGGGAGGCAGTGCGGGTGTGCCACTGGGTGGGTAGGGACCTGTGCCCAAAATCAGAGGGTAGCCAGGGGACCAGTGCAGTATCACATTAGAAAGGACATCAGCATGGGAGAGGAAGAGAGAAGGTAGAAGCAAAGAGGAAGGTCTTGAGATGCTTCTGGAACGAGAGATGGTTCCCTCGAGTTGCAGAGAGGAAGGGAGGCTGTTCCAGAGCCAGCCGAAGAAAGAGATCTACCATCAACTTGTTTCTTGGAGAAGCAACTTACTCTGAGGGAGTTGTAGGTGGAGGGGCGAAGTGCTTGAGTAGGAAGGTATTTACGAATAGAGAGTTGGATGTATTGAGGACCCAGGCCCCAGAAGGCCTTGTGGACAATGCAGAGGGTTTTGAACGTAATTCTTGCAGCCACTGGGAGCCAATTCAGAGATGTCAGTGGTGGGGAGATACGATCCCTGGGCTTGAGGACAAGGACGATTCTCACAGTCCTGTTCTGGATGAGTTGCAGAGTGTGGAGAGTATTAGGCATCACATTTAGGAAGAGGCTATTGCAGTAGTCCAGCCTAGAGAGAACCAGAGCTCTAGAGACAGTGAGCTTCTGGGGTAAGGAGAGGAAAGGAAGAATACCTCTGAGGAGGTGCAGTTGGTAGCTTGCCTTCTTAGAGATGTCAGAGATGTGAGGAGAAAAGGAGAGTGTAGAATAGAAGATGACCCTGAGGTTCTTAGCCTCACAGGTGGGAGCAGGAGAAGGGCTAAGGGAGACCAGCCAGAAAGTTATAGGAAAGAAGGCTGCAGGTGTGCCGACGAGGACAATCTCTGTCTTACTGGCATTAAGGCAGATATTGCTGGCGGCACATCACTCCTGAATAGCAGACAGACAGTCAGTCAGAGATGAGTGAAGGAGAAGAGGTGGCAGAAGGGAGTTTGAAAATGAGCTGAGTATCATCCGCATAGCACTGAAAGTTGGAGCAGAGAGGGGCAATGCAGTGGGCGAGAGCTTCCAGGTATTGATTGAACAGTCAGGGAGAGAGGTTAAACCTTTGTGGAATACAACTGGTAGAGAGTGAGATAGAGGAAAGGAAGGACCCAAGTTGGACCTGGGAGGGTTGGTCAGCCAGACCAAGGCCTGATCGGTGATACCCAGGTCATCATGAAGACGAATGAGCATGATGGCATGGGTGACCGTGTCAAAGGCAGATGAGAGATCAAGTAAGACGAGGACAGAGGGGAGATTAGAATCAAGGTTAGAGGGCAGGTCTTCAAGGATGTTCAGAAGAGCAGTTTCTGTGCTTATGGATGCTCTGAAGCCTGACTGATGGTCATGGGGACAACCAACATATTCAGTGTGAAGATTAAGCTGGGAGATGGCCAACTTTTCCAGGGGTGACGGAGAGCAGGCGATAGTTATCCAAGCGGGGGGGTCGGCTGAGGGTTTCTTGAGAAGAGGCTGTACAAGAGAGTGTTTCAGGGGGGAAGGGAAGGCTCCAGTGGCAAAGGAGTGTTGCAGAAGTCAGCCAAGGCATGAGCGAGGGTGTCAATGTGGTCCTTGATGGTTTTGGAAGAACAGGGAAGAACCTGTTTTGACAAGACTTTCATAAATCGGACTTGTCTAGAAACCTTGTTAGGGGAAAACAGAGGAAAGGAAAAGAAAGAGGGAGGAGAGGTGGCCACAGGGAGTCTGGAGGTAGCGGAGAAAGTAGAGGGCAGATGAGGAGAGGACAAGAGGATCGACAGGATGCCCTGAGTTTTAGGGATGAAATGAGAAGCCAGGGCTGTGCAGAGGGCTTGGAAGGGGACAGCAGAGGTAGTGCCCATTAATATGTTAGAATATACAGTCGGCATGGCCAAAGGCCATAGCCACTGGCTCCTATTGTGTTGAAGACCATGGCTATTGGCTGGTTAGTCTATATAATATAGATTGGGCACAGCCGAAGGCCATCAATAGGAGCTGGTTTGTTTTGTACAATACACAGTGGGCACGTCAAAAGTCCATCACTTATCGCATGTTAGTATTTCTCAATATACATTCGACATGGCCAAAAGATGAACAAACTGCTCATGGTCAAAGACCATGGCTAGTGAGGTCCATTTATATATTGGAATATATAGTGGGCACAGCCAAAGATTGTTGCCACTGACCAATTTGTGCTAAAGCCCATGGCTAGTGGTTGAGTAGTGTATATAATAAACGGTGGACACAACCGAAAGCTGTAGCCACTGGCGAAGGTCAAAGTCTATGAATGGTGGCCTGTTAGTATTTCCAAAAATACAGTGCACATGGGTGAAGACTGTGGCCCATGTCCATGATTGAAGGCCATGGTTAGTACCCATTAATGTGTTAAAATATATTTGGCCATGCACACTGACCATGGATGACGGTCATCCTTAATGCTGGTTACTGTTGTAATGTAATTAGTGATGTCATCAGTGATGTGATCTGTGATGACATCATTGTGGCCATAAGTTGTGCAACAGGGCGCACAAAAGTAAGGTGGCTTTAGCTGAATTTCAGGTATTTTGTTGAGTTTTCACCGTAACGTCCATGTAACTAAAGTCTTTTCCTTGAATTTCAAGTTTAAAATAAAAAAAATGGATTGCTCACCTTACCGTCCCTCCAACTAATATTTTTTCCTTGAATTTCAGGGGTTTGTTATTCCATACAGAATTGACATTAATAATACAGACAATTGGGCTAATGAAAACGATGTATCATTTGTAGAAAGTAAAATAAAAAGAAATTGTGCAACCACATTCCCCCAAATAAAACTGTTCTTAAAAAATGTTGTTTGCATATTTACATTTACATTTAATGTTGTTATGTTTATGTTTACTATTGATGAATAGAAAGTTTTTAAAGTGTTACAGTAACTGTGTTCAAAGACCACACTCAATGTATCCTAAAATAAATCTTTACAATACTACTGGCCACATATATTACAGGGCCTGTGGTAGCAGCCCTGTAGTTATGGTTCAGTAGCTCAACCCAAAGAAAGAACACTTTTTAGGCAGCTTATATCTTTGCCCCCCTGCCCCCGGACGAATCCTCATTAATCTTTGCAGAAAAAGTATATGGCCCCTTCAGAATGATTTCACAAAGGTTTGTGCGGATCCGTTCAGCGGGGCAATGTTATAGGGGGGTTTTCAAAATGTGTGTTAATCCTCATAGTCACAACGGAAAATGTGTTTTGCTCACACCTACAGTCCAAACCGCTGGACGGATTTTTACCAAATGTGCACCACGAGTGACCGCTTGGTCCCGAAAGTGTGCTTTTGTAAATTGTATGTAAATCTGTCCAGTTTATTTTTTTAAATGGACCAAAAGTAGCTAACCAATAATTAATGATATCTGGGAGCGGTCCGCAGACTCATTTCCAGATTTGGAGTCCACAGACGCCTCTGGAACAATCAGAGGGGAGCATGATATTCGTGAACTTCATACATGCTCGCTGATAGGTCAATTAAAAACGTCAGGTGTTTCAAAACATTTGAAACGGATGCCATGTTGGATTTGTGAACAGTGCCCGTAGTTCGCAGACATCGCAGCAAAACATTAAAAAACACTTGTCAAACTAATGAAACTATCTCTGGGGAGTTGAGGGGTGATGAGGATGGAATGGGATATGGCCATAAAAAGCCCAAAATCAGGTGTTTTTCTTCTATGAAGTCTGTGAAAATCTCAGCTGTACAGGGACATCCATGCATATTTCTGCATTACTGAAAAACAGTTTTTGGATGGCTTATATCTTTGGCGCCACTCAATGATACTGCATGAAACTACAATATGATGTTAGACGAATCTGCAAAAAAGTGTGCAATAGATTTTAATTCCAGATTTGAATGTTTTTGCAAAGTTTTCTGGGGGTTTGTGAAGAGGGGGCAAAATTAGAGGGGGTTTCTGAACATGTCTCAACATTTTTAGATGGCTTGTAACTTTGTTGCTGTTTGATAAATCTGCACAAAGGTTTTCAGAAAGATTATTGAATAATTATAGACCCAACCTTGAATGTTTGTGCAAAGTCTGAATGGATTTTGTCAAGTGGGGGCTAAATTATATGACTATTTTTTGTACGTACATTTTGACACCTTTCAAGAAATAAAGCAAGGATGGATTTGCAGCAAACTTGTGCAATGAGTATTGGCAAGAACCCGAAAGCATGGTTTTGCAAATGTGTCTGTCTAAATGTTTTCATAATGTATCAAACTGTAGGCAAACAAATTGTGATATACCTTTGGGCACTGAGGTATCACCTGTGGCCATGGGTAGTGGCCAGATTATCCAAGGGCCATAACCCGGACAATCTGGCTACTGGCTATTACCACGAGAGTCTGGCAATGGGATTAAAGTGGGCATGGCCACTAGGGACCGGGTATGTGGTCAAGTTTTTTACAAATCTAAATAGGTTTGAATGGGGAAATAAATTCTGCTCGTGGCTACAGCCTGGAGTGCTGGGCAGGATTGCAGCAAACATTTGTGAGGAGCATCAGCAAGTACCTCAAAGCACGGTTTTGCAAATCTTTGCTGTGTTTTAATTTTTTCTAAAGTGTCAAAATAAAACTACTACCATGGATCACACATTTTCACTACAACCTATCACAGAGACCTACACAAATAAAACAGTAACACAAACCAACAACAATCAAACTCACAAAAATCTTTTTTTCCCCACTGAGCATCTTTCATAGCCCGGCTATTCAACACATCTGCAGATCTTGCTTTGTTGCCACATCTACATGTACATTTTGCCTGCTTATTGCAGCATGTATGTGCACCATGAGCTGAGACCAAACCCTAAGGAAAATACTTTGAGAACATACATTAAGGTTAATGTCTATATTTATAGCACTTTTTGAATTTCCATATTCGGACTGTCAGTGAATAAAAACACCTGGCCTAGATATGTCATTGAACAAAAACAAGTGGCCTAGATATGCGATGTCATCAATATATTTGTGATGTCATCTTTGATGTCCGGAGTGTTAGTCTTAGGAGTACACAATGGTGGCGTGAATTATGGTTGCTTAACTTACCATAACTAGTGAATTTCTGGAATTTTTCGGTTTTACTTTAGCCATAACATACCTTTTAACAACATTTTTTCACAGCATTTAATAGGGTTTTATTAGTGCAACGTAAACATAACATCCCTTTAACAAAATAATTTCACTGAATTTAATAGGTTTTTGTTAGTTTTACTTAACCATAATGTCCCTTTAACAAAGTTCTTTCTGGGAATATGTACATACATTTTTTTTTCAACAGATAATAATAAAAGCAGCTAAAGGGAAATACAAAATAAATAAAAATGACTAAAATGAATTTGCAAAACACCATCAATTATACTACCTCACAGAAATCTCAACACAACTAAGAGTACTGCATAGCTGAAAGTGCATGAAAATTACAACAGATGCAACCAAATACATCTCCAACATCACTAACATGAATACAAAAACGAAATGCCTGAATATAATGACTTTGATTGACAAATCTAATTTTGTATGTCCATGTTAGTGAAAGTTAAGAAAAAACATACAAAATACTTGCCACACAATGTGATCAGATGAAATAAATTATAATGAACAGCATCTGATAGCAGTGGTTAATATAACTAACGCACACAAACCTTCAAATATGTAAACGTTTATTAACACTTACTTTCTCATCAGCCACACTCCTGCCATGTGCACAGCAAGAGTTCTGGAATCAAAAGCATACAACTGCAGAAAATGGTTGCTTTTATACTTTCCAAAATGAATACCAGAAATAAGAGGACTGTATACTTATAAAACTACTAAAACGGATCACACATTTTCACTACAACCTATCAAAGGAAGCTACACAAATAGAAGAGTAACAAAAACCAATAGCAAACAATCAAACTCACAGAAATCTTTTTTTTCTCCACCAAGCATCTTTCATAGCCGAGGCTACTGAACGCGTCTGCAGATCTTGCTTCATTGCCATGTCTACATGTACATTTTTTGTCATACTCAAAAACAAACTAAGCCAACCTTCAAAACTTCAAATAAAACAAGGGAACACCAAAGCACATAAAATAACACACACACATGAAATTCTGCGTTGTATCATACACATAACAATATGAGTATTGCACAGAAAATGTATGGTTTAATAGACACGGCTATAATCGTACCGCGCCTAGAGGTACAACTAATAAAATGACGAAAAGTGTTGAAGCACTTATGGATGTGCTTTTTTATAGATGCTGTTATTGAAATACCCCTTCAAGGCTGTTTGCTTTTAGCTTTGGCTATATGAAAAAAATGATGAATAACATTTTTTATTTCCACTCCCCCAAATTCCAAACAAGTGTCCCTAACAGGGCTACCAGCCCCTCTTTACGCTCCATGGTCCTCTTAAACTCCCCTGGTCTCTCCCAAACCCCCAAAACACTCAATTAATCTATTATGCTACTCCACCGGAAATGTTGGATAGTCACGGCTACCACTCGTCCACAAACACAAAATGTGCCATTTGCCGGTATATAGCTGCAGCGCCACAGGATGCCACCTATACCCACAGGTAGTAAAGTAGTGCACTAGGTGGGCATGGGAAAGCATCCCCCACAATTGCTGTTGTTAGGCGTGTTCCTCAATATACCAATCACTCCCCTTTTTTGTATAGCCACGGCTATAAGAATATTTTGTATAAAATACATCTGAATATAGAATATAAATGACAAAAGAGACAATAAAGAGACAATAGTGGTACAAAGGTACTTAAAAGGTGTCAAGACGTCAATACAATAAATGACTGCTCATGAAGTTTATTAAAGTGGATGATGATAAAGTATACCTAGCAGCTAGGTTATAGAAGATTTGGGTTAGTTAGGGTGGATACGTTTCAAAAACAGGTAAAGGATGGTTTGGACACAAACAATGAGAATATAGTGCATAGAGAGTTCTACAATCTGAAGTACAACACTGCATAAAATGATAGCTGTTATACTTTCCAAAATAAAAGCCACAAAAGGAGGACTATATTTACTAACCAAAATACTGAAATGGCCAACACATTTTGAGTGTAACCTATCCCAGAAAACCCCCAGAATTACAACAGTAACATCAACCAATTACAAAAAACAAAAACACACACATCATATATACCCTACTCACACAAATTAGTCGAAATTCAAACTAGGAACCATTTTCCTGGAAACAGAGAAAGACTGCAGATATGATGGCTGGTTTCAAAACTGTGTGACTGATTGGCGACAGTTGGCTGTTTTGGTCCCTGGATGTTTGTGAGAAACTAAATATTAACATGGAACCTAGGTTTGAGAGATGTTACAATTAAATGGTTTGTATTGCAGGCATTTCGTTGGTTCCACATTTTTCCAAAATTGTTCAGTCTGAGAAGTACAGGGCATCAAGACGTCATGCTAATTAATTGTGGAGGCAATGATTTGGGAAATGTACAAGGTGTGTCCCTTACTTTATTAATGAAACAAGAAATGTGAAAACTAATTAAATAAATTCCTCACACCATCTTTATTTTTTCCAATCTGATTCAGATTGGAAAATGGAGATGGACCACCAGATTTAATGGTAACATTGAAAAATCATGGATAAATACGTTTCATCATTCATGAAAGACCACAACCAATTATGGATTTCAAACAACAACATTGCCAATTTATATAGACATGACAGAGTACTCCTAATCGATGAAGGAAATGCAATGTTCCTTCGTAACATCAAAACAGTACTCCAAATTTGCTAAAATTCTACACTCAGTCTACCCCAAAACATTCATTTTAAGGACTACCTATTACATATAAATACACAAATACAATTAAATAATACCACAAAAAATGTTTTTAGTATAACCGTGGCTAGAGGTCATTGACTCTTTTTATAGCTGCAGTTACAAAGTATTAGTTAAAGGGTGGGGCTCACATAGGGTATATGTATTTATGTAATAGATAGTTCTTAAAAATACCTCTTTCAGGTACAAAGAGTACTTTTACAGTGTATTTGGCCCTAGTAGCCGCGGGTACGGTCCATTAAACCCGCGGCTATGACCTTCAGTCGTTGCTGCGATTAACTGCACCTACACATTTCCAGGCTCACATTGGACGATACGGTAGCCACATTTTTGGATCTATGTTTTTAAAAAAAACCTGCATATATATCTAAAGTCAATCAGAATAAAGAGGTGGGAGTATAGTTAATCTCTAACGTACAGATGCTGTGAATAGATTCACTACATATAGAAAAGTGAAGATAAAATAATATCCATCTATCTGTACAAAAAGAAAACATAATTAGTTAGAGAACACACATACTTAAAGAAACACAATTTAATTGTCAAGTTTTGATGACGCTCATATCTTATATGTAGTGCATCAAATGCACTATATAAGATACAACATGTGTGCATACAACACAGTTGCTCTATTCACACATAGTAATCATTGGGTCATTGGAAAAAAAAAATCCAAGGTGGATTAAAAAAATACAAAGTGACAGTGAACCATCAAATTCCACTCTGCCACAACTGTCACTTCCTCCCAAACTCCTCCCATCTTGTCTACACCCGATCTACAAGACTGGCAAGAACATGTAAAAACAAAAACATTCGGATATTGAGGAGAAAAAGCATGGTGGATTTAAAAAAAAAACAGAAAAACATGGTGTGTGTATCTTCTGATTTACCTGCACTCAAAAAACAATCCAAATGCTCAGAAAACTATTTCCGGATAGGAGCAGCAAATTAAGAAGGACATTCAGAAAGTGCAGTGTACGTTTTGTACAATAAACCATCTCAAAGTGTGAGAACTTAAACTGCAATCCACCACCGTGTTCAGGTCCATTCACATGACAAGGACTAATGCTATAGGAAGGCTCTGTTCAACACAGTTTCAGCACAGAACCTCAAGAAGCCGCATACAAACAAGAAATAGATGAATGCAAATACTATTTAATTTAAGCAGCATATTAGTGAAAGTAAAATAAACCATCAAACATCAACTGCATTAAATCTGAGTATATGAAAAATAGTCCCACCTGACAATAGTAATAAATACAACTGACACACATTTTATTAAACAGCGTTAAAGTAAAAGGTACAAAAATAAATGATAAATAAACTATCACTTAATCTAAATGGGCCCAAAATAGTGCCAATATATACCATCTGATAGCAGTGTAAATATACCTGACACATAACACCCCAAATAAAAATATACCTTTTTAAATCTTTACTGGTATTTACTCCCACATCAGCCACACACTCAGCATACTGTACTTTTAAGTTCTACAATCAAAATAAGAATACTGCACAAAATTGTGGCTTTTATATGAATACCACAAAAAGAGTACTATATTCAAATAAAATGAATAAAATGGATGACACATTTTCTCTACACATTTTTACTACAACCTATCACAGACAGCTAAAGAAATAAAACAATAACAACACCCAATAAAAAACAAACTCACAGAAATCCAATATATACCTATCCAGCATCTCTCGTAGTCGCAGATATTCTACGCAACTGTGCATTCTACCTTGTAGCCACGGCTATGCGTACATTTTTTTTGCAAGCTGAAAATCAAACTAAGTCAGTCTTCAAAACTTCAAATGAAACAAGGGAACACCTAAGCACATACAATGACAAACAGAAATGAAATGCTGTGCTGTATCATCCACATAACAGTATGATTATTGCACAGAAAATGTATGGGTCAATAGATGCTGCTATAACCAGAGCCGCCTTTACAAGAGCAGACAATATAATAATGTCCAGACGGTAGTCGTGGATAGCACACGTCTACAAACACACAACCTTCCATTTGCCGGCGTATCCCAACTTGGGAGCGTTGTCCTGCAGGAACCCTGGACTTGGAAGCAGGAAGCACCACAGAACTCGACAAAGATCAGCGCAGGGATCCGTGTTTATGCTCTCACCTTTAGATTCAATCCATTGATGAAATTAGGAGGCGTCTTAGTTGGCGCAGGGTGCCAATAGTTTTCACTAGCTACATTGGTGCGTCTAGCACTGGCAATTAATAAGTCTTGAAACTTTAATTTGCATAAAGTTGCCACAGTCTTATCAAGACTTAGGTATTGTCACAAGGTAAGAGTGACATTTGGTGAAGTGTCTAGATGGTGCAAATCCTGTGAGTGGTAGTGTGATAAGTGAAGACGTACATTGTCAGGTGACATGTAGACATACAATTGTCATATGTACAGTATAGTGATGCAAGTTGTATGTGGTGTGACCATTAATAGCATGTACAGAATTAAGGAAAATACAAAGTTAATATTTGCAAACTGATTGGCCCAGATGGGTACATATTACATAAGAGAGCTATTGCACCAAAGAGCAGGAAGAAAAGAGAAACATAGTGTTAGATGGGGTAGGTCTAGATGCAGGGAAAAATTAAAAGGATTTAAAAAGGTGTGGTGGTTCTTACGGGAGAGTTATTGTAGGTTGATGTTCCTTGGTTAAGGAAGTTGAGTAGCAACTACGGAGTAGAAAAAGAACTCTGGATGTGACTGGTGAAGGCGTGAAGGGTCTGCCAGCAGGAATTTGGATAGGGCGTGTAGCCGCATAGTCGCAGAGGAACATCCGGATCCAGGGGAGGTGCCCTATCAGATAAGCAATTGCCAGGATTGCAAAATCTATACAAAAAAACCCACAGAATATAAAAGTGCATGGCGGATAAATTCTGGGCTGCAGTGAGACAGGTTCACATGTAATGTCAATCTGGGTGGGAGGAAGGGGGTTAGGTGGTGCGGGGGAGCCCAATTCCCTAGCGTTGAGTAATGTACGACCAGTGTAGTTGGGAAAAGAAGTGCAGTGATGTGGGTTAGGTGAAGGGGGCAAGCTGGAAGGCTGTGAAAGAAAGGTGTAGCCCAGCGTGGTTCACAATTGTGGGAAAGTGTGGGAAAGTGAGTTGTTGGGAGCAGCTATTGCTCAGAGGACTGGTAAGTGAGAGAGCATCTGGGGTGGGGGGAAAGGACTTACCTGTCAGTCCACCAGGGCCTCTGGAAAGAAGATGAGCGGTCACAGTGATCTTTCAATCCCAGCCACCATCTTGTTTCCGTATATACACAGTATGGGAGTGCCGGTTGGCCAGTCAACCAGACGTCGGGGCGACTCTGATTGGGCACTGCGTTCCCATGGCAATAAAGACAGAGAATGCCAGCAGAGATATAGTGCACTGTATAGTGAACACAGTTATAGAAATAAATTAATTAAACCGTGTGATGCTCAGAGTTAGGGCAATGGAAAAGAATCAGGAGCCGGGTGGCAGGTGGATAGATATGGCAGCCGGGGAGCAAATGTAATGCATAGGTGTTGCACAAAAATGCAGAAGAGCAATAGTGAGCCACCAGGTATGCAAATGAGCTCTTGAAAATTAACTGTAACACATGTGACACTCATACAAGGCACTGGGGAGGTGGGAGGGCAAGGGTGTGAAGGATGAGGGGGCAAGGGTGTTGGGAATGAGGGAATTTTTTTTTTTGTCCGTCATACTGATATTAGGTAATATGCTCAACAAGGCCTCTACTTCCTGTATCAATGAATTTGCTTCCTCTATAGGTGCTGCAACTTTCATGACTACCTTTTTATTTTCATTTACATGCTGTGAGTTTGGGTAGATAGTTTGAAATTACGCGTAAATAACAAGTATGAAATTAGGAAATGACATCCATGATGGCCCATGAGCTTCATTGCAATGGCATGCCCAACTTTATCAGAATACGGAAATTGAGATGCCTTTTCAGTTGGGCTATTGTTGGCGATTGCACCAGCTATATTCAATTCAGCAAACCCACTAAGTCAGTGCCTTGTCTGCGACGCCCAAGGGAAGCCCTTATTTGTAAATTTTTATGACAAGTTATACTCTGGATGATAAACCCTTATATAACGCCCCTCTCTTAGAATCCCCCTGACCTCACTGAGCCAAGAAGGAGGTTTGTTTTGCAATTTAAAAGATTTATTGAATAATTAAGCAATATATGTATATCACACTTTTATAACTAAATTGATAATTGATAACACACTTGTGAATATGAGCAGTAATCATCAATAGGTAATCCTACAGTGGCACAGTTCTTGGCTACTTATGAATAAGAACAGAGGACTAAGGTAGCAGAGAATGCTTTATATGGTTCAAGGAAATGCACCGTGGGACAGAATGCAACACAGAAATAATTTGATATGACTTCAGCAAAAGATAATATGATTACTTTTCTCTGACAATTCACTCCCCCCCTATCCAATGTAAGGAGATGGAAGTAACACGCACAGTCTTCAAGAATACAATCGCAGTGCAATCCGAATTCAGTTCCCCCCTAGCAAGCTTGATCACAAGGATGATTTTAAACACAGGCAAAGTACTTTAAATGTGGTAAGCAAAGAGGGGAAAAATAGGCTAAAAATGATTTTAATTACCTCTAGAGGTTCAGGGTGAGTGAGAGATACTTTAAATCAGTTCAGGCCAGCCCTATAAATGATTCAGGGATGGTTACCAGGTTGAAAACGGAATTCTGTAATGAAAGCAAAAGACAAATATTTTTACACGTGGCTGAAATGAAACAAAATGTCAAATCGCGGCAATTTAGTCGCGTGCGTCGAGCGCAATTACGGAGGAAGTATAAGGAGTAGCAAGTCTATGATGCAGTTCTCAATAGGTTAAAATAGTTTGAATTAGATTATTTTAACTTGGTTTTGCACAGTTCTGGCTGAGTACTCACACTATATTTTGGACAGGAATGCGACTTTGTCACGGATCGGGTCAGGATTGGCTGCGGTTCTCTCGCCACTGGGTACTGGTTCTCTGGTTCCGGATCTCTGGTTCTGGTCTGGTCGGGATCTCTGGTTCTGCTCACAGCGATCTGGGTCTGGTCTGTGGTTCTGCTATCGGCACTTCTTTCTGGGTCTGCTACCGGTTCTGGCAAAAGTTCTTGGCAAAGTATTCAACAGATCGCCCGGCTGTAGAATAGTTTGGTTGGATTGCTGGATTCTGAAGGCCTGCTGAAAAAGGATTTAGCTGGTGGTCCATGCCTTTCTGCGTTAAGTTCTGGAGTTAAGTTCTGGTCTCTGGAGATTGATGGATTTGAAGTCTGGAGTCTCCCGGCAAAGCGTCCCGCAAGAAAGTGGAAAGTGAATCTCTCTGTCTGGCTTCCAGTGGCTCTTTTTATATCTTTTGAAAATGGGTGTGGATGCTAACTTTCTTTGCCCAACCCACTCACGATTTGGTAGGTCAAGGATTTCTCTTTGACCTGATTTGAGAAGTGAGCAGTGAGTCAGAGTGAGTCATCTTTATGGCATACACTCCAAAACTGCTCCCCCTACAGATCAGTGCTTCACAGTACATACATAGCACTGTGACATAGCACTGTGACCCTCAAAAGGTAAGAGTCAACAGTGTTTGTTATGGCCTGCAAAGCCACCGCTGGGATCCTCTGCCCCAAAGGAGTATACTTTGTGGTGACAGGAGCAGATGAAGATGGTGGGGTGAAGGAAGTCAACCTGCTCTTACTTGAGAAAGATTTTGCCTTTCTCAGAGCACTCCGGTCGGCCGATTTGGTGTGGCGCCTCATAGAAGTTGTCCCATAGGAATACAAGCCAGGTTTCCCATGACTGAGTACAACTTTGCACTCAGTGCGTCGGACCTTGCTTGCATGCACCTTTGGGACATTTCAACGGTGGTAAAAAATTGCCACACCCAGTACTCTCTCTGAGTCCTGGTGACAGGGGCTTCTCCATTTCATCCTCTTCTTCTTCTTGATCCTCCTCTGTATCACCGCGCCTGTTCCCCTCTTGAGGCCCTCCAGTTTGTTGCAGTGGTGGTGGCGGTGTTTGGGAAGCAAAGGTGGCCATAGATGATGCCATTGCCATTGCAGCAGGTTTTCAGACATTTGCAAAGCAGGTGTTCCCCAGATGCTCTCTCCTGGACAGCCAGATTGAGAATGAGGAAAAGTAATGGAAGGGCCCCTTTAGAGGAACCGTCGGTGGACAGGTGTGCTGGTCGCAGACTACCAAGTCAAAAATAGGCTTTGGAAAGTTGTAAAAAGCTGCCAGGGCAACATAGAATGGGTGTGGGAGCTGTGCAAGGGTAATATTTCTGCTTGAAACAGCATATGTTTGCCGGAAAAGCACTTTTAAACTGTCTGCTGCTCAGACACCGTTCACATGGACGCAATCACATGATGATGTCCCCGGACGTCCGTGGCCCTGATGTCTGTCCCCACACATCCTGTGGGCGGGAAATTGTTACAAATGACATTTGTGATGTCATCTTTCATGTCCTGGGAGTCTTAGCAGTGCATAGCAGTGGCGCAAGTTATGGTTGCTTAGCTTACCATAACTGGCGAATTTCAGAGGTTTTTTGGTTTTACTAGTAACTATGATGTCCCTTTAACAAAGTTTTTTCACTTAATTTCATGGGTTTTTGTTAGTGCAGGGATGTCATGGGTTTTAGTTAGTGCAATTTAACCATAAAGTCACTTTGATAAAGTTTTTTCACTGAATACACTATATATGAATGCAAAATATTTAGTTGTAATTTTTTACTTTCTTTCACTGATCTTGGACTTTATGGCCAGTTTTGAATTGATATAACTTTATATAAGTTATGAACATGAGTGTTGATTTTCTTTTTGTTTTATCTGACGGCTTAACTTTGATGGGTGGTGCAGCATTACATTATTTGATGATGATGATGAAAATGAGCATACACGCATGTGTAGAATACAGAGATGCAGAAATACAGAAATGCAGTAATATATCTAAGCGAGCAACAGCTATGTACAGTGCAAGACAAATGGCAAATATAAAATGCAGAGCTGTTTATCAGCTGCTGGGAGCAACAAAGTATTTGATTCTAAACGACACCTCTTTTAATCAATTTAGATGTGCAGATAAACAATATTGAGAACATAATAGATGGCCTGCAAGCCTAATTGCCTCCTGTTGCTCATCTCATAAAAGAAATATGCAAAACAGATTTCGTAATTAAAATTATAGACTTCAGGGTTTAGTGTCCCCTGGTCAACTGTCTAAATAATAATGTTGTATTTAAAAAAGGAAGGCTCCAATCCTTTTTGAGCTGGAGTCACCCGTCTGAGTAATAGTTGTGTATTTAAAACAGAATGCTCCAAGTGCTACAGGACCATAGTCCCCAGCCTCATTGTAAAACATGCAATCATGATTTTAAAAGCAACATGCTCTAGGCCAAATTATTTCCCGGTCACGCATCCAATTACGGATGTACAATCACTATTCTGTATCAACTTGCACCAGACCTATGAGTCTCCCGGTCACCCATCAAATTAGAGAACAGCCTGCAATCCTGCTTAGACCTCATTTGAGAGAAGCATTGTATACACTATTTAAAGTATTAACAACAAATGCAAGTGGCAGCAATCGTTTGCAGAGGCAAATTTGTTCTAGGCAACTCCAGACCTAACTGGCCTACTTGGTCTCCAGTTGTCCGCTCATAAAGATGTAAATTAGTGTTCACATGAAAGCAGTACAAAAACACAAACAAAAACTCCACCATTTCCTTGGTGTGCCTCATAGAGCTATTAAGCCCGGCTAGGTGCTTGCTGGACTGGAACAATATAAATGTCCCACTGGTTGTCGGTCAAAGAGTACACCCCATACAAAAACCCTGGCCATCACACACAAGTGCTTCTCACACAATGCCCCCCCTAGCTATCTGATAGGATCACCCCCGTCACTTCTTCCAAGCCCATAAGGTCACACCTCACTAACCAGATCTACCTACCATCCTTCAAAAGAGCCAAAGCGGGGGAGCTAGCTTACAACACCTAGCCCCAAAAAATTCGAACACACTCCCTACTGCACTCAGAAATGAAACATCATACACAGTATTCCGGAAAGTTCTGAAAACTAAACTCTTCACTTAGCCATGCCTGTTGACCAGCCTCCACCCATCTGTAATGTGCAACTAAGGACCCGTCTTTATCCTGTTCCAGTGTAACCAAGGAACCTGTACTTCTTTTCTGCTGCTATTGTGTCACTAATATTCTGAAATGTCATGTAAATGCACAACCAAGCAAGAATTCTGTAACACTGCCATGATGCCCCAGGGCCGCTGTGTACTTTATGAATTTAAATAAATATAGAAAGTTAAGTTTTCCTAATGTTAGATTCATTTTTCAGTTTGTCTAGCTGTTTATTTTTTGTTTACAAGCCAGAAAACAGGAACGCACATCTAAAATATACCTACATATACCATGCAAGTCTAATTTGAATAAGATTTGTCTTCATTCGATTCTAGCACTCGCCCCTCCGCTAGGCCCTCTCCCTATACTTGCTCTGTCTGTCAGGAATTTGGGAGTACGTTTCTCGGCCACTCTGACCATGGATGAGCAGTTTGGAGCAGTTTGCAAATCGGGTCACTTTAAACTCAGGGTCCTCAGGAAGGTCCTCCCTTTTATTCCCACGGCTAGTCAGGCACCTGTGGTGGGAGACCTGGTTCTTAGTATCCTGGACTACTGTAACTCATTATATCTAGCCCAACCCAGCTATCTTATTGGGCGTCTGCAGCTACTCCAGAATGCTGCTGCCCGCTCTATCATCCACCCGCCTTTTGGAGCCCACATGACTCCCATACTGAGACAACTACATTGGCTCCCTTTTGCCCAGCGGATCCTGTTCAAATCCATGTGTATGTTTCACCAGGCCTTCTATGGAATGGGAGCAGAATATCTGCAAAGTAAATTCACTCCCTACCAACCCACCCCTACTCTTGGTTCTCTAACCGCCCGGCGAATGGCTGTGCCTCGGTTTAAGCTAGCCCGTAAGGGTGCCCGTGCCTTCTCAGTTGCTGCTGCAATAGCATGGAACCACATTCCTATTCTTTTGTGTGACATCTCTGACCACCTTGACTTCCGGCGAGGATTAAAAACCTTGCTCTTTTAGCTGTGCTACGGCATCCTGCCTTACCTCCTCACTACCAAGATGCTGTCGGGTGTACGTGTGCTTACATAAATGCACTAAACATAACATAATAGTATTCTTCTGTCTATTTGATTCAGGATAGAAGCCAGCGTTAGCAACAATATTTGCAGTTTAGTGTTAGACCTGCAGAAATCACAAGAGTAACCAACTTGTAGTGTTTCAGTGTTCAATATTGCTGGTAGAGCCTATATTCCAATTGTTACCTGGCAGGAGCTGTCAATAAACTGTCTATTGGTTTCCAAGTATGCATGGCTTGTGTTCTAATGTGTTTGTGACAATTTTAGGGAGGGTGCAGGATGAAGATCACTGACCCCAAATTCCTCAGCACGCCGATCCACTATTGCTACACAGGCTAATGTGCTGCAGGTTGCGCATTGAGCATGAATAAAGGTATGAACTGGGCAGTTTCTGTAAGGTCCCAAAACCTCTTCATGCCTCCTACACACTGTCCCAAACTGCAGAGCCACTGTTGCTGTGTGCCAGACATATGTGACCCAGCCCCTTCTTTGGTGCCATTCCTCTTTGCAAAGAACCTGCTTGTTTTTTTAAATCCATACCAGGATGCTACTTTGTGGTACAATGCTTCCTGATATGGAACTGTGGTGCCCCAGTTCACTTCAATTGTTAGGGTGTCCTCAGCCACTAAGGGATCTGCCCTCTTCCTCTATTTAGGGGATATAACAGACTTTTCTCTGTAAGGACTCCCTAGCCTCTTCCTTTTTCTGATAAAAGTTATACTGTTCCCTTCCCTGCCTCCACCTTCTTAATAAGGAATGTGGAGCCCTTTTCTCCCATCTCCTGCTTAAAGAAATTGATTTAGTGTACTTCTCACCCTCCTCGTTCTTAATAAAGGATGTGGTGGCCGTCGCACCCGCCTCCTTCTTAATAGGGGATATTGCGCCTTGCTCACCCAGACGCTTTATCCAATAAGAGATGTAGGGTCTCATTACCAGTTGGGAGGTACTGGTAAAACTGGTGGTAGTAGTCAAATACCACCAGGTTAACCTCACTTCCATTACAGATTTGCAGGAGTATACCTACAGCAGTATTTGAAAAGAATACTTCTGTCAGTAAATGCCACTGGACTACAGGGTGGTTTTTCAGCATGAGGTACACATTGCTAAATGTGCCCAGAAGTATTTCGAGTTTGTATTTCCTGTACAGAAGGTAAGCATACATGTTTCCCTTCAGTAAAGGATCAGCACTTTTTAAATGGGGGAAGGGATTTGGGGAAATAGGCATCTCTGATGATCACACTCTCAGCACCTTTCCCATGTAATGCATAGAAGGGTCACACACAATGCTTGTGTTCATTACATAAATATAAATTAGTGGATTGCCCCACTACTATACACTATCCATTTCCTCCATGAAATTGAGGGTGGGAATAGATAGAAGAAAAAATAAAGTTAGTGATATTTCTAGGACACAGTCATTGGTATTCCAGCAATACCACTGGCATGACCACTGGGAGAGTTGTGATGACTTAATTGGGCAGCATTTTAAGAATACTCTCGGTGGTAATTATCTATTAATGTATTACTGCACATAATTTTGCCTATCTCATGTTAAGGCCAATAGTGTCCTTTCCAATATATGTAAAGGAGTTAAATCTATGTTGTCCTGGTATAACTAAAGATGAGGAGAGAAAATATTCAAGGATCCCAATTCCTGCAGGCTTCATTTGAAGTGGCTTCCCAAAGTTATCTTCTTGTCCTTATCCAGCTTAGAAGCCTACGTGTTTGCTCCTGCTGGTTTCCTCCTGCAGCTCCTCCAGATATGTTCTCTACCCAGCATCCCGTTACTCTCTCTGGTCTCGATCTCAGTGTTCTCCCGCCAACTCAAGCACTTCAGTTTCCTCTAACACCCACATCCACTGTCCAGGTATTCTGGCCTTTTACATGTATCTTCTTCTCTCTCTATTTCCTGAATTTGGTTTGGCTGTAGATTGCCAGAGTTTGTGTGTGGCCTCTTTTAGACTGGATAACTGGTGTGTCAATCTTGCTAAACTCTCTCCATGTTGGTCCGTGGTGCTGAGCTGTAAAGAAATCATGACAGCCATGTTTGAGGCAGACAGATGTCCCACCTTCATCATGACTGGATACTAGGTTCCCACTTCTCTCCAACAAAGTTTTCCAACTGACACTTGGATTTCTTGGGAATTGTACAACCGTTCATGCTTCTCTTTACTACTGCCTGCTATGGCCTCTCAATCAATCATTAAGCACTTGTTTTGAATGTTTGCCTGTGGTATGTTGTAGGTCAGAACTCTCTTGTTCTCTTTAGCTCCTCGCCACATTGGTCACTGCTGTAGCTCTTCCCACAATGTGGTATGATGATTTTATATGGAAATTCCTGTGACCTTGGTTTTTACCTTTGCTCTATTAATGTAATATCCTATCAGTAGTGTGGCGGCAGGCTTTCGGAAAATGGACATGGCCTTGCTTAAGTCAGGGATAGACCCTGAAACAAAGACCGACTTTACCACATCCTCCATATACACTTCCATGAAGCTCATGGCTCTGGCATGGTCACCATGTTAGGGCAGCCCCCTTGGCAGCTGAGTCTCCTCCATGCTCCATGACTAATGTGTGGGTCCAACTTCATCTAATCACGTAGATTGAGTCTCTGGGATTTTGACCAATTAATTAAGTCAAAATACATATTGTTGGGGAGAGGCGGTATATTCCGCCCCCCGCACCTTTCCATGCCCCAAGTATATGACGTATTAGCTAAGGGGGGAGAGATCTCCACCCCTCACATACATTTTCGCATCTTCCATATTGAACATAAGTGTATAAATGTTGTATTCATGTTTGTAGTCTGGACTCCATTTTGTATCTTTCCAAACGCCATCTTTTTCTAGGCCCTCTTCCCCTCTGTCAAAATAATCATTCTACCTCTCACAGCACTGCGCACAGTCAACCCCCACCACCTCTGTCCTCTGTTAGGTCAGCATGATTCCTGTTCTCACGGAAACTCAGCCCTTAATTGTTGCAACTACCAAGTATCAAAGTCTGACAGAATGTGCTCATCCTAGAACATGAGACCCAGGCGTGCTCCTGCCCCAGCGCTCCATCCATCTCTGCTGACAAACTGATGCCCTCTCCACCCCCTCCCTGTCAGGCCTCGATGCCCCCTATTCCATTTGAATGTATCTGGTTAGCAGATCCTACCCCCGGACCACCTCCAACCTACTCAGCATACACTTAAAATTAGAATGGCCATATATCCTGCATGTACTAACACCTATCTTCAATGTGTTTGAAATCGTGAAACTCCAAAGACCACTAATCAGAGATCATCCCTGCTGATAAGGCATCTGAAGGAACGACCCCTAACCCATACTCCCCACCCCCTTGTTCCTTTGGTAACAGATACACATCTAACACTTTGCAGTGACCAGACGAGGACACCCACCATAACTTTAATCCCATGACTCAATGGGTCTCATTACAAGTTGTGTGGAATGTGTTTAACGGTGCCGGTAATGGTGCTGGCGCCGTTAAACGCATTCCGCACTATTACGAGGTTTCTTCGTGGGACCCGTTGTGGACGTCTGGTTTATCCAGACGTCCATAGCGGGTCGCGCGAGGGAACCAGGGAGCTAACAACGGGCCCTCTTGTAATGGGCCCATTGTTAGCTCCCTCCCCATTCCCATTGAGCCCTATGGGGGCTCGAATGGGAATGGGGAAGGTCCGGGTCTGGGTTCCATGAATGGGGAAATACCGGGCCCTCCATAGTCAGAATGGCCTGGTATTTCCCCATTCAGGGAACCCGGACACGGTTTTGGAGGCAGCCATGGCACCAATAGCGGCCTGGCTACCTCCAAAGTCGTAATGAGGCCCAATATATCCTCTACAAAAACAACATATGTCTATCTGTGTCATGAGGCTCCAGAGAGATTGGAAACCCCCCAAGGTGGGTACCCGGGCTTAGGACCCTGTGTTTTATGGGGGCTCAGGTACAGAGGGCAGAATGTCCATATACCTGTCAGTGAACTCTGAAACACCCCCATTTGTGCCAAGCATTCATGCTTGCCCTGGTTGTTCTCATGCTTTGAGATCCTGTTGTCATAGTTCAGATAGTTAGGAAAGTAACGTTCTGCTAAACACAACCGTCACCCCGCGTAGATGAGCCCAGCTGACCAACATGCCGCCAGATCGACACCCGAGCTCCAGCCTATCCAATGCGGCCAGCGCCTGCGGATGTATACTGTAACACTCTGTTCTTCCAATTGTATCTCAGAATGGTATACCTATGGCAACACGGCACAAGTGACTTTTTTTGGACTTAAAATGTACTGTTCATGAAATACTGACCAGGGCGCTCTCGGGCAGCAGAGTTCTTTGCTTCCATTAATTAAACTATATAAATCTTGGTTCCCTTGCAATTACTCTCCTGGTCTCATTCCCTATTGGGGTGTGTACTTTATTTGTCAGTTTGGACATGTGTTTGTTAAGGTGCCTGCCTTCATTTGGTGACCCCTTATGCGTGATAGTTCAGGAGATACTTCCGTACCTGCGGCGAGAACCGGGGCTACCTGTGGTGGGCCATTACTACCTATGGTTGGCAGACGTTTTAAAAAAGTGTACACCCCTGAGTGGGCCTGTGGGTCCTTGCTTTGCAAAAACTCAACTGTTTGCCGGAGCTGGGCAGGGCCAGCTACGGATGAGCCCCCTCGGGATACACCGCAAATGGAGGATCTTGAAAGAACACTGGCACGTGAGTACTAATTGCAAGGGGAGAACAAATAAGGTTTTATAGTTGGGAGGTTGGGTAATGAGGCCGAGGAACACGCATGGTTGAAGTGAGAATGAGTGAGAGGAGTATTTGAGAATTTGAACTTTTTATATGGCCATTTTCTTTTTATAATATGGAGAAATAAGTTGAAGAAGAGAAGAGATACAGGAACCTAGCTCTGAAAGGGATAAAAGCCGGCGCCGGGTTACACTGTCCCAACCAGTGTAGAGATTAAAAGAGAAGAAGAGAACAAAGTAGGAGCCTCATATATAGAGTAGGCTCTATAGTAAACAACAGTGGTTGTTTTTAGTGTTTGGTGTTGTGAAGGTCGGCTCAGGAGGGGCGCAGGTGGTGTGTATGGAGAAGGTGTGAAAGAGGGGTTTGAGTAAGGGTAATGAAGGTAAACTCTATGTTCAATGTATTGTATTGTATAAATATGTGTTGGTCTTGTTCTGTTAAACATTTTTATGGTTCATCGTGTTTATGTTCAAACAGAATAAGGAGTACTATACTATAAGGGGGTGAAGTGATGAGATACATACTTCTGTACCCCTCCTCTGCCCCGTAACAAGAGGAGGTTGACGGGGGAAGAGGGAAGGAAGAAAGTAGTGTGACTCAAAATGGGGATAAACACCCCATTGTGCCATATTTGTAAAAACCTCCCCTTGTATCAAGAGAAAATCAAGAAGTATCATAACAAATGGGTGGTGGAATTGAAGGGGGAGACCTGTGTCTGGCCAGAGGACAGGTCGTACGACAAGAAAGTATGAGATCATGTCGCCACCCACTCAATAACCAAATATAAAGGGAAGAAACTCAAAAATAGAAGAGAGATTTTAGACCTCTCACAGATGTTTGGGGTAATACCAGTCGTACAAGGTAAAGGCAAAGACGGGAGTACAAGCGGGGAAGGGGAAAATAATAAAGAAGGGAAAAAAGAGACTAAACAGCCCAAAAAATTATACCCATTGCTCAAGCGACCCGCAGAAGGGTATGCAGACCCAGTATATGTGCCCGGGGGAAGTGCGCCAACTACTCAGGCCGCAGTAATCCCCCCCCATGTCCAACTGACAACCCCTTTCACTCCAACTGGCCCCACAAATAGAGGTTTGGAGAGAGTACTAACATGAACTCAAGCAGAATTGGCCAGATTATGAGTATTATGTGACATGCCTTTATCAAGGCCAGGGGAAGTGCACCTGCCAAAAACAACGCAAGGAGAAAGCCTGCCCCTATTAACAGAAGACAAGTGGATATCTTGGGATTTTCTTTTCAGGATAGACAGTACACCAATTAAAACGGTGTGAATAGAAAGGGAAGGGGAGGGAGACAGCATAAACTATGATTCAGAGGCTTCAGAGAGGGATGAAGAATGTTGGAGCGATTTAGATGAGGAGGAAGGAGGGGTTGAGCGAGGGATGTCATCACCGCAAGTACATTGGGCTACACCACAGGTACCAGAAGAGGCAACATGGCAAGGGAGGTTAAGGAATAGGCTTGGAAGAATGGTGTTGTCCAAAAGAAAGCAGTGACGGCAAGCAGAGAAAATGTAAGATCGACATTACAGATGCCTCTCATTCACAAGGGAACGGGGAGGCCTTGTTATGTACCCTGGGAACTAATGGACAAAATAATCTCCTCAAAGCTCTCCCACCATTTTCGGGGGTTCTGGGAAATGGATTTATGAATTTGAATTTGAGAAAGATACAGCAGGGGTCCCACTGGCAATCAGGAATTTTAAAAGCCTTTTGGTAACATCAGTGGGTGATCAAGCAGACGCAGTGTTACAATGTAGAGTGTTATGTATTTAGTTCCATTTAGGAGTGTTCTTCTTGTGTGGTTCTGGAATCTACTCTCAGAACCATACAAGAAGATGTCTCTATGAAGAAGGTTGGGGATTTCCTCTCAATAAACTACGTTTAATTGTAATAAACTACGTCTGAGCCTTTCTACAACAATTGACGACAAGGAGCTGTCCCTGAAGGAAGTCCCCTGATGCGTGCTGGCACAAGATCTTGATGATGTGATAATCGAGAAATGAAATAAGGACAGCTAGAAACCACGAACACTAAAGAAGTAAGGAAACGGATTGAATGAGGTGGCGATGACTTTTGTTGGAGGAGATTGTAAATTATTCACCTCTTATTGGCGTGGAAGCGACTTGTATCATACGAGCAGTGCACGAGCAGGTAAGCCAACTGAAAGAAGCATTCGAGCAATGCACCCGGTATATAAGCATGTCGCTCCGTCATAGCATAGGAAGTGCCATAGGACTGTATTCGAGTAAAGCACCTACGTGCGTGTATTACGTGCCGCCATCTTGGAGGACTATGGTTGGCATGGTTACACATAAATGGCAATGTTACGAATAGCGCGTATCTCAAGGGCAATACAAACGAATACATAGAATGTATTCATGCCGACACGTTACAAGTGCGATTGCCTTCCAGATCAATTAATAATATTGCTGGTAATGTATATGATTAACTACAATGAAGCAGCAAGAAATGCACCACACATAACAGGGATAAAAGACACGGCATGTTGTTTAACTGTGATATTGGATCGTGTCAGATCTCAACAAAAAAGAAAAACATGGACAATTTGACTTAGCAGTTAAGATAACATAACAGCGTTATAGCAATATGTACCCGTTTACAGTCACAGTTTTGCAAGGCCTCTTTTGTACAGTTGGAGAGTACTCCTCTTGTGTGGATTATAATTGCCTGCACCAAAAAAAAAAATGATAGGGGTACATATTTTTTTTAAGCTTGTTGCCATGCAGCTGTACTCATAGACCACTAATCATCTTCACCATGCAGAACATTGTGACCCCAATAAAATTCTTGGCACAGCCTGCAAATCCTGTTTGCCCGTCTGACCAGTGGCTGGACAACTTCCATGTTTACTTGAGAGCAATTGGAGGGGCTAAATACAATGATGATCTGAAAGAAGCCACCTTACTCAATTGTGTGGGTGCAGAGGCACTGAGGATATTTAGAACTTTACAAGATTCCACTGACACGGAGGAGGGGTCTGGAGATTCTGCAGCTAGTGTCAGAAAATATGAGACTGCACTGTCAAAACTGAGCAAACATTTTGGTAAGAAAACAAACATTGTTCTTGAACGGTACAGATTCTTCTCTAGGAAACAAAACAAAAGTGAGTCCGTAGATACTTATGTTGCTGCTTTGAGAGGACTTATCTCAACTTGTGAATTCATAGGTGTAGCGGATGAGTATTTGAGGGATCAACTGGTACTACACGTGGCAGATGCCTGAATTCAACAGCAACTATGGCAAGCGAAAAACCCAATATTGGAACAGGCAATTAAGATAGCTAGATCATTTGAACTGGGAGAGAAATGCATGAAGGAAGTTCAAAGTAAGACAGAATGTGTGGACATAAAGTCAGTACAGGACATAAGTGATGGATGATTCAATAAAGATGAAGAAGCTTTAGTTGCCATTGTAAAGAGAATAGTGAAATCCGATTTTGGTATGAGCCCCAGACAGAGTAGAGAAACGTTCCAAAGGTCACAAGACATGTGTTTTAAATGTGGATGGTACAGACATGCTAATACAGAGAAAGATTGTCCAGCCCAATCAGCTGAATGTTGCAAACGTGGACAGGTGGGCCATTTTGGTAAGGTCTGTCGCAACGTCAGGGGAAGGGGCAGATTAAATTCACGCTATAATGCAACTAGGAATAACAGCCATTTTGGAAGAGGAGCCATGACAAGCATAAGAGCATTGGAAGAAGTTGGTGGGTCAAACGACTTGGTGGCAATAACTAGTGGTTTTGAGGAGGAAGTACAGATATTGTCCCTTATGCCAACTGAAAGCATGGTTGGTCCATGGGTGACCATGGCTATCAATGGCATAACATTACAGGTAATGGTTGATACAGGGTCTCCATATACAATTGTGGATATGGAGACGTATCTGAATGTAGTAAAAAAGCAGATGGAAGACTTGCATATGACTAAAGTTAGAGCAACCGCCTATGGTAAGACACTAATCAATATTGTAGGCTATACATGGGTGCACATGGACTTTGAAGGAAGGAAAACATATTGCAAGTTGTATGTGGCTGAAGATGGTTTTTCAATGGTTGGCTGGTGGGAACAGGCATCATTGAAGATTAGAATACACCCTGGCGAGAATTTACCAATCTTGAGTATAATGAGCAATAGTTGTGGTTCTGCTGAGAATTTGGCAAAACGCTTTCCCAAGGTTTTCAATGATGACATCGGTGTCCATAAAGGATTCAAGCATCGCATAATACTTAAGAGGGATGCAAAACCTGTGGTGCATAAGGTAAGGAACATTCTGATTGGCACTCGAGAAGCATTGCAGAGAGAATTGGAGAAGTTATGTTCACAAGACATCATTGAACCAATAGAGAGCTCTGAATGGCTATCTCCCAATCTTATAGTAAAAAAAAACGGAAGGGTCGATTAGAATGTGCGTTGACCTGAGAGACCTTAACAATAATATTTGGGTAGATCGCCAGACTGTACCCAATATTGGAGAAATGCTCACCACCATGGAACCGGCTAAGTTTTTCACTACATTAGACTTATCTTCTGCGTACCATCAGGTTGTATTAGAAGAAGAGTCCAGACACCTTACGTCGTTTATAACACCCTTGGGAGCATTTCGACACAAAAGAAAGCCATTTGGCTTGGCGTCAGCAGCCGCCGTTTTTCAGAGACTGATGCAACATATTTTAATGGCCTGAGAGGCGTAGACTATTTTCAAGATGATATACTAGTGTTTGCTATGTCAGAAGAAGATCATGACGCTAAGTTATTGGGGGTGTTGCAAATTATACAGCAGAAAGGTCTTACCCTTAAGATTGAAAAATGTAAGATTAAAAAGAAGGAAGTGACATATCTGGGTCATTGCATCAATGCAGAAGGAATAAAACCTAAGGAAGCTCTTGTGAATACCATTCTCAAACTTCCTGATCCTGTCAACAAAGACCATTTTAGGAGTATCCTGGGCCTCACAGAATATTATTCTAAATTTGTGGACCATTATACAGATAGGACAAGTCAGATGAGAAGATTGATGACTAAAGGCACAAAATGTGAGTGGTCTAAAGAGTGCAAGAAGGAATTGGATACAATCAAAGTGTTAATTAACAAAGCGCCTGCCCTTAAGATGTTTGATTGTAGTGCCAAGACTATGGTATCAGTGGATTCCAGCAACACGGGGTTGGGAGGCGTTTTAGAACAAGTGCAAAATGGATCTGTAGTTCCAATTGCTTTCGCTTCCAGGACTTTAAGATGGGCAGAAAGAAATGATTCAACTATTGAGAAGGAGGCTTTGGCAGTCAAATGGATTCTAGAACATTTCAAATGGCTTATTTGGGGAATTCCCATTGAACTTAAGCCACTTATACATGTTTTAAACCCAAAGAACCCTCATTTGACATCCCCACGCATTAGGAGGTGGACTCTGATTATTATTTAATATAATGTAATCATAAAGTACACTCCAGGAAGAACAAACATAGTGGTTGATTGCTTTTCTCGCATGCCATGCGACAATGAGGGAAAAGACTGTGATGATAGTGATGAAGTGATAGAGGATCAAGACATAGATTGCATTATTGTGCAAGTACATCCCAGTTTTGGGAAAGAAGAATGGATTGAAGCTATGAAACTGGATTCAGAACAAGGATATTTAAGGAGAGCAGTGGAAAGTGGCTGGAAAGATGTTAATGTGGACATTGGAATCTGGGAGAAGATAAAAGAAGAAATTTCATGTGATGATGCATGTATTTATCGAGGAGATCGGATTGTTCCTCCCGTGGCATTAAGAGAGAGAATCATGGAAATTGCCCATAAAGGGCATGTAGGGAGGAGCTTGACAAAGAGAAGGGTCAGAGAAACCTATTGGTGGCCCAACATGTGGAGTGAATTAGAAACATTGGTCAAAGAATGTTCCGCATGCGCAGTGAGTGATAAAGGAAAGTTAACCAAGATCACACTGTTACAACCAATAGCTGTACCAGACTCAGTTTGGGCAAAGTTGGCTAGTGACATAGCTGGTCCATATGGAATACTAGAACCGTTAAAAATATATTTTATCGTGTTGGTTGACTATACATACAAATGGGTGGAGTGTGGAATTATTGAAGAATCAGTCTCTGCCATGAAAGTTACAAAATACTTGGAAGAAATTTTCAGTAGAAAGGGCGAACCACAGGAGTTGATATCCGACAATGGAGCTCAATTTATGTCGCAAGAAGTTCAGTGTTTTCTGAAAGAACGAGCCATCAAACACAGCACGACAGCGTTATATCACCTTATGGGGAATGGCTTAGTGGAAAAACGAATTGTTTTATAAAAATTGTATTCCAACTAGCCGTTGACAATAGCGTGCCGTGGAAAGAAACACTCAAAGAAGCTCTGAACACATATAAAGTCACTCCACACTCAGTGACGGAAGTGGAACCTTTCACCTTGATGAGAGGGAGGATTGCCACTAACAGACTTAGACCTGCTTGGATGACAATAAAGAAGAGCAAAAATGTTGATATGGATGAAATAGTAAGGAAAGTAAAGAAGAGGCAAGATCAATACAAGAAATACTACGATAGGCAGAAGCATGTAAAAGAAAGTAAGATTGAAAGTGGAGACTGGATTAGGGTAAGAGAACCCAAGAGAGTTATGAAAGGAGAATCTAAATTCCGATCTCCTCAGAGAGTGGTTAAATGTTTCAAGAAGTCAGTAATTTTGGAAGATGGCAACAAGAAGTCATGCAATGATATCATATTGGCAAAGAAAGGAGATCAGATGAGGAACGGTACTGATCAGTCTTCCACACAAGGAATATGTAGGGACAGATCCAGACAAGCAAGTGATGTCAATGAAAATATTACATTTGCAAGTGATGGCGGTACGGTGGAAAAGTATGTCAATGGGAAGATCTCTAGAAATCCATGTGAAAACAATAACTTTTCTTCGAGAGCTAGCACAATTGTACACAATTTCAAGAAGGATTTTATTTACTACTGAAACTGTTAGCACTTTCATAAATAATCACAAACCCTGGACTGCATCATCCTGGAACCTTGCTGTGGAGCTACAGCATGTATCCTCATATTAAGAATTAATGTATAGTAGAAGGGAAGTTAAGTCAGTTTGTGCTACATATTAATATTTTCTGTATATAGTTCTTTTCCAAGTTAAAAACCATGTTAAGTTGCACGTTAGTATTTTCTGTATATAGTTCCTTACAATCACATCCTTCATAGAAAATGTGGAGGAGGAGATGTTATGATATAGAGTGTTATGTATTTAGTTCCATTTAGGAGTGTTCTTCTTGTGTGGTTCTGGAATCTGCTCTCAGAACCATACAAGAAGATGCCTGTATGAAGAAGGTTGGCTGTTGGGGACTTCCTCTCAATAAACTACGTTTAATTACAATAAACTACGCCTGAGCCTTTCTACAACAGCAGACAGCGTAACCTATTAAACAGTGGCTTCAGAGAGGGATGAAGAATGTTGGAGAGATTTAGATGAGGAGGAAGGAGGGTTTGAGGGAGGGATGTCATTACCGCAAGTACATTGGGTTACACCACAGGTACCGGAAGAAGCAACATGGGAAGGGAGGTTAAGGAATAGGCTTGGAAGAATGGTGTTGTCCAAAAGAAAGCAGTGAAGGCAAGCAGAGAAAAAGTAAAATCGAAATTACAGATGTCTCTCATTCACAAGGGAATGGGGAGGCCCCATTATGTTCCTTGGGAACTAATGGACAAAAATAATCTCCTCAAAGCTCTCGGACCACTTTCGGGGGGTGGGGGGGTTAATGGGAAATGGATTTATGAATTTGAGAAAAATACAGCAGGGGTCCCACTGGTGATCAAGAATTTTAAAAGCCTTTTGGTAACATCAGTGGGTGATCAAGCAGATGCAGTGTGGGTGAAAGCGGGGTTTCCGGGAGTATGCCTGCGGAACGATTTGCATGACGGTGCATCTTTTAACAATGTCGGAGCGCAGGTATGGGATGCCCTGCAGAGAACCTTCCCTGACACACCTGACTTACACTCGATAATGCAATGCACTATGGGGGACAAGGAAGAGGCTGTACAGTAAATTCTTCAGGTGCAGGAGATGTGGCGGGCGGAGAAAGTCAGAGCTTGGGACCAACCCATCTCCCTATTTTATTTCATTATCAAAAGGGGCCTCCCGAAGGAAGTACAGAAGACGCTTGATAAAAAAGCTGGAATAGAAGCCAAGGGCTGGCCAGAAATACAAAGCATCTTAGTACATCATTGCAGGAGGATCAACGAAAGGGAAAAATAAACAGGCCTGTCTATAGACAGGGGAACAGGGGGGCCAGGCCCCCCAAAGGCCTTCTCCGGCCCCCCTAGGAAGTAGGCCATGCCTGTGGGACCTGAGGGAATATGGTTGTGGGGATGGATTTCACTCTACACATGCAGCAGCAATCTCAGAGATATCATTCTGAGAGGCTGAACTACAGGAGGTCGGCCAGGATGTGTTTTCATGCCCTAGATAATGATGTAGCACCTGGATGCCTATGGGCATTGGCGCTCTAGAAATATATAGGAATAGAAATGATTGCCCTACAGCCATGAAATGACCAGGGAGATGAAGGGTCATTCACACCTATGAGTGAGATAGCACACTTGTTTAAGCTGGCTGCCTACAACTATTTTCTCAAACCTAAAATCACAGTTTTGCTTTCTGTAATTTAAAGCATGTTTATCTTTTGTAGGAATATAACGCTTTTTCACCTCATGCCTAATAAAATGGTTAAATATATCAAACAATAAATGACAGAAGATGTTGCTTGAACACAGATTTCTGAAGAAGGTGCATCATCTGACTGGGGAGCTTACAAATTGCATTCAAATTATTTATTCTGCTACATTAACTACTTGAGTATAAGTAAAAAGATAAGGTTGATAGTAACACAAATGTAATTCTTGAGTGTAATCAAATAAAAATTGATAGATGCAAGGCTTTGAATTAAACATGACCACTACTGTTGCTCTGCGCAGCATTCCATGCCATAATTCTGTAGTATGTCTTTGCCATTGCAGAAGGGGACAAGCCATTAATAAATGACTTTTGGCGCTGCCACCAAAAGGTGCAGTCCAATCTCAATTGCTAGGCCATGACAACTCTCCACTGAAACACAGCAACCACATGCATTTTTAGGGCTTGTTGTATAGCAGTTTGGGAAGGGCTTCTAGCATTGGTGAATGGGCCAAGTCTGATTTGCAAAAAATGGTAAAGAAGGCTGGCATGTGCAATGCCAGTGGTTCTAATTGATTCAGACTTTTTCCTATTAGGTTCAAGCCAGAACTCATGAAGTGGAACACAGATAGGAGGGAGATTAAATGTGAGGAGAAACACACATGCTTTGGGTGCATTTGGTCATTTACCCACTCAATGACTAGCCATGGCTAAATTAGAGCCCACAGCATTACCACCAACTACCTGCCTCTCGCCACCAAAATGTAACCTTTTTGGAACTCTTTGAGCAAGCTCTATCACAAAATAATACCAAACGTGTTGCTATATAGGGCCTGCAAGTGTTATATCTAAGCATTCTTTTATTGTTTAATTACTTAATTGTCACTGTAAATGTGCTCCTGGTATAATCAAAAAAACCTCTTAATGTGTGTCTTCAGCCAGTTGATTTATGAGCAATATCTTTGTCAATTCCTCTGCCTGAAGTGTTGGCTTAAACAAGCAATCTCAAAGCCAACAGTTTTTGCTTGTCTATAGGTATTAGACATTTGCCAGGCAATGCCATCATATGCCCAGGTACTTGCACCATTTTCTAGCTGTTCCCATCTTATGGCCAGGTGGTACCCTTATGGCAGTGCCTGGCAAATGCCTATCCATGCCTAATCAAAAGTCCAAGCTGCTGGTTTTGTCAGTGCATGTTGGTTTCAGTCTCCCAAAGTGAACATGTATATGCCCAGATGTCAGTGCCTTGCTTGCTACACCTAGGTAAATCAAGCTGCACCTCACTGAGTTGGTTCAACAAGGCCTTACCCGAAAAAGATAAGGCTAGGATGGCAAGTATGGACCAGTTTCAGATCTTCTCATGCATACTTAACAGTGGGGCTCTGACTTAAATAGAATGTATCTTTGTCTGTGTGGAAGCCTAGTCTATTCTGCCAGAAAGTTTCATGATTCATACTAAGTACAGACTTGATAAGATCATACTGTTTGAGTAACTTAACAGAGTTTGCATTCCAACAGAATACATCATGTGCATTGTGGGTCCTATTTGGAAAGTATAATGGAAATCCTGGGTGCTGTGTGTTTAGGCAGTGCTGGAATCCCTTAAAGAGCACCTTTGAAATAACACGTGAGAAGAGCATTTCCTATAATGTTGCGTGCAAAGTATAAAAAGGGGTACATCTTTTAAAACTGAAAAGCAGTATTTAAATATTTCCTAAAATATTTCCTAAAGAGTGCAATCAGAGGTGGATTTAACATTTGGACCTTGGGCAAATGCCCATGGACCCCTGCTCTTCATCTCTCCCCCAAATACAAACAGCCAGGGCTGCACAGGCCCTCCCACTGAGGTTGTAGCGTTTTAACATGTCTCAGAAGCAACTTATTTACAACAGGAAGTGATTAACAGTAAGCAATTAGAGATTTATATAGGGTTTTAACAAGCTCTTTAAGTATGATTGTTGGGTGATTAGGATACAGAATAAGCATTGTGAAACAATGATCTTGTCATGTATTTCATTTCACTTTGTGTTTGTATGAGATTATTTTGTAAATTCTCATTAATGTCTATGCTGTAGCCTATAAGGTTCCATTCAGGATTGGGAAAACAAAGCTAAAATCATAGAAGGTCATTTTCCATATGAAGTGGAGTGCAAAAAGTGGTGATAAATGCATTTTGTATGATTTGCCATGTGAGGTTGGAGACCAGAAGTCCCGCTGACAAATCAGATTGGTTTTCTACCAGCATGTATTTTTATGTTGGCAGAAAACCAATTGATTCCTCTGGCATCCGTCTGACATTTACACCTGGTAAATGCAGGCAGATTCCAAAGGAATCCATTGTGGTTGGCTCCCACAATTGTTAATTGTTGAAGTAATTTACACTTTCCCAGACACGTAGTGGAAATGTGAAGAGCAACATTTTATGAATTGCCCCTTTTGCAAAAAGTGCAAACAGGAGTGGTCACTTCCTGTGCAATTTAGGACTCAAAACAAAATGTCCCTCTTACTCTTTTCATCAACACATTTCTTCTCATTAGAGCATGCAGACCCTTCCTTTCACTAGCAAGCTGCGTTACCTTAGCCAATGCCCTCATCCTATCAAAATTGGACTACTGCAATGCTCTGTATGTAGGAGCCAATAAATACATCATCAACAAACTAGAAACATTGCAAAATAATGCGCTCAGAACGGCCCTAACCCTCCCATCGAGAGAGCACATATCCAATGCCAGGAGAAACCATAACTGGTTGAAAATCAGCGCTAGGATCCTCTTTAAAACTGTTTCATTAACCTTCAAATGCCTCAACAATGCAGCCCCCCTATATCTAAAAGATAGAATAATTAGAAAATCTTCTGCACGACCTACTAGGACAGCCAACTCCCATTGCCTCCAAATACCCAGATTTCGACTAAACAAAGCAGGAGGGAACAGCTTCTCTGTAAAAGCTGCCCAACAATGGAACGCACAACCAGTTGAGCTCAGAAGGGATCAGTCTTACTATAGCTTCAGATGTAACACCCGTATCTGCTTATGCCTTAACGACCAGTAGAATAATGACTTCAGATGCCTGTTTCTGTGACTTGCCTACCCGTACCTGCCAACATTTGCAACTTGCTCAAAACATTCTCTGTACCTGCCTTTACTTGTAACCTGCTTGTAAGCATTCTCTGTACCTGTCCATACCTGTAGCTAAGCTCTAAGTATTCTTGTCATGTTGTGCACGCAGCTACCTCAGGGTTTAGGGTGCCCTATAAATAAACAAACTCACAAACAATGTTGAATACATTGTCAGGTTGATTTATCATTTGACTTGTGCATTTTTAAAGTAATCTTTATAACATTAAGTATTATTGTAGGTATTCAAAACCAAACTTTAACACATATTTGTACCAAGTTGAGCTTGGAAGATGCATGGTCAAGCATCTAAATTTCAGGCTAGGCTCACATTCTGGCTTTACCACTTAACCAAAGTGTGTGATCCTGTACAAATCATTTAATTTCACTATCTTGTACCTGCTAAAATGAGGTGCCCCTAGAATGATTCATTTTGCATTATAAGCTATTCCAAATGCCCTTCTCATGGTTTAATAGATGGGCAGCACAAGCATTGGAACCCACCAAGAACACACACACACACACACACATCTTTCTTTGAAACTATCTGGCTGCATTTATTGAACAAAATTGTGTTATTCAATAGCAAATCAAAGTAAACACATCAAACAAAAAGTCATCATAGACAATTGCATATTATAACCAGTATGTACCAAGCAATGATGTACAGGGGCAAGGCAGAGGAGCAAGGCAATCTCCTCCCTGCCACACCCCTCCAGGAGGTCGGAAACCCCTCAACCTGCACAGTCTGCCTCCTCATGCAGCTCTCCCAGCCCTAGCGCTTTCTCCTACATGCTAGCATTCCTTAAACCCTCAACTCAATTAAAATGTGCTGCAAAAATGCAACATAATTTTCTAAGAAACAAAATCTCCTATTCCTTATTTCAGTATTCTGGGGGGTCTATCTGTCACATAAGATGGAGGGACCAGAAGCACCTCCTCTGGGGCCTCTTGGGAGTAGCCACAGTGTTCCGGAAGACATTGTTGGGTGAACACAATCTCAGATGGTACAAAGACTGGGGTTTCACTGCTCAGCCCTCTCAGATGAGGTGGAGGATGCATCACCCTCGGAGCTGAAGTAAGGTGACTGGGGGTGGAGGAGGATAGGACATAATTACAAGGGAAGAGCAGATGGGTAGGAAAGATAGGTAGAATGATTTTGCAACACTATTTTCTTTACTTCTCCTTTTGCACTGTACTGCTTTTTTATAGAGGCGTAGAGGCGTGCAAATGTATTTTTCCAGAACTGGGAAGAGATTTTTGCTGGATCATGGATCTGGGAAATCTGGATTGATGCCAAAACTTTCTTTAGGGTGCTCCTAGACCCAAACCCAATGGAATTTGGGCCCCCTTATCACAAACCCGGCCCACCCAGATGAATATTCCTGGAGCCGGGCCTGAAGAGAAACAGTACAGGGGAGGTTGGCAGAGGAGGCAAAGTTGGTTCAGAGCAAGTTAGTGAAGGTCGCTGCAGTAGCCGCAATGCTACCCTCAGAGCAGCAAGCAGAAGAGAGAGAGGTGTCAGTAGCGATAAAAGCTAGGATAGCCGCAACATGTGCAAACAATGAACAAGAGCAGTTCGGTGGAGAGGAACGTTAAACAGGACCCCAGTGGCAAGGAAAGCAAGCATAGGAAGAAGTGGGTACAGAGAACAGAGGGGAGGAGGTGGCAGATGTGGTGGGCAAGGTCAAAGGGGGGTTCCCCTGGATGGTGCTGGATGTGTGGGAGGTGGGGTCACTTAACGAGAGAATGCTGTAATAGGCCCATGGGGAATTACCAAGATAATAAAAGGTATGGAAATGAACTACAATATGGACACCCACACCCAGGCAGCCCTTCCGGGTTGCGTATGGGGAATAATGAAAGTGACTGCCAGCCACAGAGGAGGCCCCCACCAGGTTATAGCACATTCAGTCACCCCCCACACTGCATGCAGAGTCGTCCATCACAACAAACACAAATAGCCCACACATGCAAACACGTGCCCCAGAACAGACACCGATACCAACTAGGACAGCCCACAGAGAGCACTTGCATGTGCCTTACTATCGACTACCTTACGACCAGATGAGGAACCACTGGTGGGGGTAGAGAAAGGAAACAATCAGTTCATGTTCATGGTGGAATCGGGGGCGGTAAAATCATTTTCACGTGAAGGCAATTTTCTGTTATCTGGCAAGAATCTCGAGACACAAGGTTTCTCTGGGGCGGTAGTCATGGTTCCTTATACAGAAGATTTGGATGTCAGAATAGGGGGTAAAACAGTATGGGCACCCCTATTGCATCACAAGGACTCACCCATAAATGTGTTAGGGTGGGATCTATTAAGTAAATTAAATATGACAATTGCCTTCACTGAGACAGGGATAGTGTGTTCAACACCAGGAATATGTACCCTCCGTGCAATGCTATTGATACAGACATTAACCAACGAGATAATAGTATGAGGGATACCCACAAATGCAGATATGTTTGTGTATGGGATACAAGTTCTGGCCAGAGCAGTACCTGAGATAACAAGGAAGGAGTGAACAGTGCCCACTGATTTAGTTTTTTGTCCCATAACCACATCCAAAATAATGCCAGGAACAGTGATTTCACTCGTCGAGCCCACAGTCATAGCTGTAGGCCCTCCTTGCACTTTTTCTATTTCTATCTCTATCTATCTCCATTTTTCATTAGTAAGGGGTGCCGTTTCTGCCATTGTAACGGTGTCCACTTAAAGGGTCGAAAGCAAAAGGGTCGAATGCAAAAGGGTCGAGTGCACTCGACCGAAAACCAAAGGATCGAAAAAAAAATTGAAATATATATCTTTTTTTTTGCTCTAGTGTAGCTTTAAAAGGGTTTTTCTACCCCAAAAACAGGGGTTTTGGGGGGGACCCCCCAAAAAGAAAAAAATAATAACAATTTGATCCTTTTTTTCTGTCGAATTGACTCGACCCTTTTGTCATTCAACCCTTTTTTTCGATCCTATGACCTATAACCCATTGTAACACCTGTAGAAACAAAAGACAAAAACAAAAGCGAGGTTGGGGATTAATGAACCCGACAAAAAATTCTAAAAGAACATGGAAAGTGGTACATAAAAAAATATTTTCATTTCACTTTGTATTTTAGCTTTTTATATCTGCAGTTTTTCTTTTATTACACAGCCCACGGTAGTGGCTGTGTAGTTATGGTTATGTTGCTAATCCCATAGGAAGAACACTTTTTGGGCGGCTTATAACTTCGCTCCCCCTGGCGAATCCTCAGCAAACTTTGCAAAAAAAGTATATGACCCACTCTGAATGTTTTTGCAAATTGTGGTGGAGTTTGGTCCTGGGGGAGCAAAGTTATAGGGGGTCCCAAAATTCCTTTTTTTCCCATAGACATAATGGTAAAAAAATGTTGCTGACGGCTACAGCCCAAACCGCTGTACGGATTTCCACTTTAGCACCTTAGTTCCAAAAGCGTACTTTTGTTGATTTGGTTTAAATCTGTTCAGAAGTTTTTTTTATAATGACCAAAATGTAAGGCAAACAAATTAGTGATATCTATGTCCGCTCCGCGGACACACTTCCCTGTTCACTCCGCGGACAGGACACCGATTTGACAATTGACTTGTGTCATGTCAGCAGACATGCAATGTGTCCACCAATTGGCGGGAGTGAGGCGTGAGGTGCGTCACATTGTTTCGATGCGCCCGCCATCTTGGATCCGACGACAACGCGGCAGCGAACAGATGCAAAATTTTGGGGAGTGTGTTGGTGTTCAGGAGTGCTTGTGGAGGGTTGGGGAGTAAGAGATGGGTCAAATAATGTATTTGTTTAGGTGGCAGGAGCCCCTGATGTGTTTGCCGTGTCCGCAGATATAATAAATGCATTGATTGTAATTAATATCCCCTATAAGCAGCCCACATACCACAGTCAAAATGTTTGGTAGCATAGGTGTGTTAGGCCTAGTCTTTGGTGCCTGGCAACACCATCTGCTTCAAAGTAATCCACATTACTTGGAACAATGTTTTTGTGGCTGCAGAAAAACATACCAGCGCGTAACATAAACGGACGCATGCCGCGATTAATGATACACCTCCCAATACTTTGATCTGGACAGAAAAAGTAATTGTTGTCCCATTGCACTCTAGGGAGTAAACCAGAAAAAAATACTTTCGCAGTTGGAAAGATGTTCATGAGTGCATCAACCAACTGTCCCAAATCTGCCAACAAAGACTCTAGGCCCTGGCCACAACCACCACAGCATAACACACCCATAGAATCAAACACCCATCAAATATCCACAAGCCAAAAGTTTGTGAACTGTTTAATTTGTTGAGTTTTATATCAAGTTTTGGCTAGGCTATGCAGTTAAGATTGTACAGTTTGTAACAGGACTGCATCATAAGATACCCTTGGAAGTAAACATTTTGGACTGTGTTGTATGAGTGTGTACATTTTCTTTGAGATCTAATGGTAAATAAACTACTTTGCCTCGAATGCCTTTCACTAATTCAGAGGGAGGTAATTTTGCTGTTTTTGGTTGAAGGTGTATTATTGCTTGAAATGGGTGCACTGTTTGAATTATGATGCTCTCATATAAATTTATTTGTTGCAGGGGTTTTGGTAGTGGGAATAATTCCAAGTTATTTGTGATTGCACGTGAAGGTGTTTGGTTGTTGTCAAGTTTTGCAGTGCAGTAATTGCAAAGTATTAAGGGGCCAGTAATTTCGTATTCGTTTTCTGCTATAAGGTAGAGAGCTAATTGGAACCATTTGGAATTTTCATTGTCTTCTATTTTGTACGTTATATGTACAGTTTTTGTGATACTTTCATAAAAAGCCCTGCAGCAACACACACACATGGTTTGGTACTGCAGCGGAGGTACTTTTAAACTTCAGTATTTCTTTTTCATATCTGTTTAATAGAAGGTTGCTTTTTGTAAAGTAGTTGTTAGTTTGCTGTAAAGCTAATGCATTTTGTAAGTGGCTTTCACTTCCAAAATATGTTCTCTGGATATGCTCTATTCTTTTGAGTAGTTGTTTGGCTGTGCCATGTAGAAGATTGTTATTTAAATTGGCTAGTGCTAAAACACTACTTTTAGCATGGTTGAGTATATGGACTGGATTTCTTATGATTGAATGATGTGTTGATATCATTTTGATAATTTTGATATGATGGAAGGCGCGTTTGCAAATAGGTCCTGAAATGCAGGCTAATGGATGTCCTTGTAGTCCTGTGTATTTGCACACTGGACAGGCATCCATATTTTGTAGTTTAATTTTGAATGTCTTTCCTTTTTACATACTGATTGAGGAACTGGCGTAAAGATTTGAAAGATTTTTTGGCAATGTTACACATTGATGTGCACAGCCATTTGTAGACTGGATGTTTTGGTTCAGTGGAATGGAGAGGTGATACTGAGTTTTCTGGGGATATTTTTGTGAGCAGAGTTTCTTGTTCCATAATGGTGTTATAAAGTTTTTCATACCCTCGTCCACTGCTTTGTATGGCAATTGGGTTTGTTTGCTTTTGTTTATATGCTTCTTCATTAAAATATGGTTCTGTGCTCGTGGTGTGACTCCATTCACCTCCACAGATGTTTAGAAGCTATTGTTGTTGATATTCTGTTTATTGAGAAGTTTTTTAGTAGTTTAGTAGTTAGTTTGGTTAGTAGTTTCATTCTGTTTAAAATTAAAATAAATACTTTCCTTTTGAGAAGGATTGAACTGTCTATGAGAGCTTCTAGGATTAATTTTCTACGGTAGGTTTTAAGGGTTTTGCATGATTTCTCTCCTGTTTTTATAAGGTTCTGAAGGACTCTGGCAGAATGTTTTTTGTAAAATATTTTTTTGGGTATGGTGACACTACATCGAGATTTATAGGTTCAGCATTAGCAGTAGTGGTAGGTGAAGTCTTGTTAATCACTTTCTGTTTTGTTTTACATTTTGATAGAGGTGGCAAAGTTTCTGTACTGGAAGCTTGATTTGTTTCGCTTAATGACTGTATTAGCTGTTTTGTTTGACCCTTTTGTACACAATCTGATAGAGATGGATGCTTATTTTGGACACTTTTATTTTGATTTGCTCTACTTGTGCGTTGCTTTCTACGGAGTTGCTTTTTGGTAGGCATTCTTTGGTGTCTGTTGGAGAAAAAAAGAAAGTGTGGGTTGGGCTGTTGTGCAGTGTATGCGTGCTTTGTGAATGAGTGTATGAGTATGATGGTAATGATGATTGTGGAGGTGAGTGATTGTGCAATGGACAGCTACATCAAGTTGGGAAGGTTATTCTTGTATTTGTGTGTTACTACACTAGGCTTGAAATGACAATATAAATTATGCATCTGGTAAGGGGAATCACTAATACTACATCTGATGGGAAAGTGTTAATACACTTGTTTGTTCTACAATACTAAAATGCTAGTGTGTTTGAGTAACAGTTACAACATTTTGTTAGTATTGTACATACTTTTTGTATGGAAAGAGTAGGTTTCTTCTATGTCGTTGTTTGTACTTCAGACGCTGCTTCTTTTCGGTAGAGTGGTTTTCACTGCAATTGTAAAAGAAAGAAGTTAATGAATATGTGTGTTTATAGCACTTTTGTTAATGTAGACATTGTTTTTTTTGTTTTTTTAGTAGCAGTGTTTTCTTACAACTGAGCATAGTATGCATATGCACTTTCTGTTGCCTATGTGCATCCTGTATATTTTATTTAGAATCTGTTAGTTGAATATGTTTTACAAATGTGTACAATAGTAAACGTATAGAGCACACTTGTTTTTTTAATGTTATGTTATTGGATGTTAAGAGATAGAAGAAATAATCATATGCATTTTTTGCTATTTTTACAGGATAAATGGCAGATATTGTACAGAAAATCATGCAATGTATGCATTTGTGAAGGTGTGGGAAATAAAGCAGAAGGACTTCATATAGAGGCAGTGGTATTGTTTGAGCTGGGAGCCTTTCTAATGATATTGTCTGTGTGTGTGCTTAAATGAAGACGCATGTACTCATCCTGGCTGCGTATAATTTTATAACACACTGGACAGCCTTTTTCATAATTATACTGTTATTTCTCCCATCTTTTAATATGAAATACCATGTTTTTAGATAGCTGTGTGAGTAAATAAAAATTTGGAGAGCAGACAGATTTGCAATTGACACTTCATCATAGCAAATGGGAGAAATTACAGTAAATTTATTAATACAGTTTATACAGGGTAAGTGGCAGTTACTCTGTTTATATGTATTCCTAGAAGAGATGTACATGTACTGTGTAGAACATATTCGTACCTGTAGTCTGTGTTTATACATGTGGATGTGCATGAATCTGCAAGTAGAAATCTTGGGGAGTTTTATATTTTTTATTGCTGTAGGTCCGTAGCAGTGACAGCCGAATTGTACTGAGAGTGATCAACAGTACATCTAAAGTGCTGATCTGTGATGATAGAGTTAGATGTAGAGTTCTTGGATATGATTGGTGGATGATTGTGTGACTGTTTAACAGTAGCCAATGAGGAAAAGGTGCAGAGAGTGAAGTGGAAAGGGTAGAAGGGCTGTCCCAGTGTTACGTGCTCCATCCGCGGGCAGGGCGTGTCACATCTGGGGTTTCTTGGTGGTTGGAGATATGTTTGTACATGACTTGGAGCAGTATGCTAAATCTAGGAATATGGCAAACAATTTTAATGTTAAAGGAGTGGAGGTGGTGTGGAGCACTGTGCCTGATTTTAATGTGCAGGGAATTGCACACTTTTGTGGAGATATGGGCAGGGTAAACATTCCACATGTAGTTGTTTTGCACTGTGGTGCTTTGCATTTGGGGTACATCAGTGCTTCTACTTTGTTGGCAGATTTGGAACATTTGGTTCAGGCAGTAATGAAAGTACTTCCAAATGCCAAGGTTATTTTTTCTGGTTTAGTACCTAGGGCAATATAGGACAATAGTTTTGTTTTTTGTCCTCAGCAGGTGGAGAGAGGAAGATGCAGGGTGGACATTATTGTGGTAGGTCGCAGACCTTCTCATTCTCTGTTTTACAGTAATGTTGGTATCATTATATTTGACCCATCTACACTTCTTTTTTATATATGCAGTGTAGTGCCCTGCATTGGTTGTGGCCCCTGGGTGGTAGATTATACCTATTGTTGTGAAGGTTTTCTTACCAAGTGATAGTTTACCATGTTTGAATCCAGTTAGGTTGCAGTTGTTTTTGGTACCATCTGCATTCTATTGTAAAAGCATTACTATTACGTATTTACTATGTGTCTGTATTTGTAAGGTGACAAGATGCCCACACTGTTCATCTCGCGAGTGACTGAAATTGGGATAGTACAAACACACATGTGCAAATTATAGGCCTCTAATATATAACTGCGGCCATTGGGGTCAGGGGACCGTGGCCTGGCCGGAGGGGGCTGCAGCAGGATTTACTCAGACATTCTCATACGAGCACATTTTGTCAGGGCTCGAGACTTACTCCTTTGAAAAATGTTTCCATGATTTGCCGTGTGAAGAGGAGATGGGATGAGCTGAGAGGTGGTGTGGCCTGACTGTGGGAGTCGCTGGGAAGTTCTTCAGAGGACCAAAATAAATCCGTAGAAATGTCGCCTGCATTGGTGAATGGTAGCAAGCAATTCATATGTTTTCCAAAAATATTTGTAATGCCACTATGGTCTGAAGGGCTATCGACTCCCATTCTGAGTGAAGGTCAGCGCCGTTGAATTTTTGTTTCCTAGCTGAGAAAACCCACACATTGTACACTGTATAATATTCAATTGTTTTTCGACCTTGAAACAAAGGGAGGGTTCTGAATGGAATGCATGAAGGGAAGGATGTAACACTTTCAAATATGATAAGGTTCACCATTCCAAAACTGGACAAAGGAACATGTAATTTGATTTTTTGAAAATTCGTTGACCTGAACGGAGTGTCTGCGTTACGCCGATAGAATGGAAATGCTGAATATTATTTAAGTTTTACTTTCAATGATTTTGTAGACGAACTAGTCAAATTATCATTCACCGACCATTATTGGTGTGTTACATTGCACTCGGTTGGTGTTTGTGGCATATTGCAACGACACGCAATTACAACTTGGCCTTGTCCTGGGCACATGGGCAGTCCAGCATCAAAATGTGTGTAGTCCACTAGTGGGTTCCCCCAGGTTCCACAAACGCGTAATTCAACGCTAATATTTAATTAAAACTCCATCTATGTGTTCTTCTTGCCCTTAGCTTGCTCCCTGGTTGTAGCGTCAGCCTCTGCATCCCATTTCGAGCTGACCATACGCCATAGCACTAACTTCTGAAGCAAATTGACGAGTACTTTCCACGTTGCTTTCTCTGCACAACTTAACCATAACGTCCCTGTAACAAAGTTTTTTTCACTGAATTGTATAGGTTTTTAGTAGCGCAACTTAATCATAACATCCCTTTAACAACATTTTTTACTGAATATCATAGGTTTTTAGTAGAGCAACTTAACCATAACGTCCCTTCAACAAAGTTTGTTCACTCTATATATATATATATATATACATATATATATATATATATATATATACATATATATATATATATATATATATATATATATATATATATATATATATATATATATATGTGAAATAAATTCTTTTCAAAGGAAAGGCAGCGAGTGGAATGCACTCCAGAGAGCAGCTGCAACAGGAGAACAATGTCCTTGCAGCAAATAAGTGGAAAAAACTCCTCAGCATTCCTGGCAGCACGTTTTCTTTATTAATATAAGTGCATCAGGAAAGGGAAACAAGAAAAAAACGACGCGTTTCGCGGTACACAGACCGCTTGATCACGTAGGTTTACAAACAACACAGATGATGGACTGCAATTTATCCCCAAACAGACTCTCTGATTTCACATAGAGAGTGTCTACCTGCTAAAAGCCACTCATTCAACATGTTTTACAAGGCAGCCATATTGGAACGACTCGATGGTATATAATTACTCATAAGAGAATGCAGACCTCTTCCTCGAACATTTGCGACATGGATTACATTCATAATTTACAAATACATGTCGAAAGGACAAAAACAATATGTGATGCCACTTAGAATACATCATTTACACAAAGCAACCATGTGTCTTTAAAGTTCAACAGTATACCATGATTTAAAACGTGCATTTGTGTGTCCATAGTGCGTTAATCATTGCATCAAAAGGAGGAAGTAGTCAAATGTAGCTCCTGGCTGCCTGATAGTCAGGTGACAATGGTAGCCTTTGTAGAGTGCATGTGGCGTACAACAAACTCGAATGATACTCGGACAAGATGCATGTAGGCAATGATTGGAATTTGTGCAAAAATGCAAAAGATAAAGAGTTTGGATGTATGTGCAAACAGTATTTCAGCAGCAAAAACATGTACATAGCAGCGATTGAATAAAGTGCATAGTGATCTCCGTCCAGGTATATACCTCACCTATCCATGTAGGGCTCTTTGGTTAATACTTTAATGTGTGGATTTAATATCCTGTTTATATCGAGTAAAGAAAATCTCTGTTAACTTATATTTCTCCCAAACTCAGAGGTATATGCATGCACTTCTAATCTGTTTTTTACAGAAAAAGTTTGCTTTTTATAAAGTGCAAAGTGCGTGCAAATGTTGCTTGATTATAAAGTGCCAAGTGCATAAAACTTCCAAATTCATAAAAAGATCTATAAGTCATATAAAAGATAAAAAATATCTCTTTCATATAGACCCATATACATGCATCGTAATATTTAAAAGGAGAGAAGTATATCAAATGCAATGTAAAAAAACCTTTTTGATGTTCAGTCCATATAGAATTATCACCGATTTGACGCCACAAAGCAGGTAAAATCAAGTCCAAAAGTCTCTGTGTTGTAAGAGCCACTTAAAATAAGTATCAAAACCTATACAGTCACAATTTAAAAAAACAAATGTTTAAAAACTACACCAAAACTGTGAGAACAAAACCCCAGACCAGTATTTCATAAATGAACATGTGATAGCACCATATTCATCGAAGATTTAGGAAGTGTGAAAATGGAAAACATGTTGTAATCAGAGAAACATTGTGCGTTTCATTACTCAGGGCATAGCACGTATTATTCGTGTGTCCTAGTCTTTAACTTAGAAAGAAACGAACAGGCCTATGGGACATGTGATGCCTGGTCAGAGCACGTATGAGACATTATCTACTTGAGCTTCATGTACCCAGGAAGGTATATAGTTCCTAATCAAGGTTGTGACCCTTGGGTTTTTTTGTCTCTAGGTCTAAAATACATCTGGTTTCTAACTGTCGTAGTGTTAGTTCACAATTGCCTCCTCTGAGTGGTTTGGTAATGGTATGTATGCCAAAAAAGGTAAAGCCCTCTAGTTTGCCTCCATGTTGATTCTTGAAATGAAGGGCCATAGGGTAAGTCGGATCAGCATTCTTAATTGCCCTAATGTGTTGTAGCACCCTTAATTTGAGTTGTCCTTTGGTGCTACCGACATACCACTTGTTGCATGGGCAATTCAACACATATACCACATATTCGGTTTCACAAGTGATTCTAGACACAATCTTAATGTTCTTTCCTAAAATGGGATGTAAATAACAGCTGATGTTAACAGCATAGGTACATGCTTTACATTTAGAACATTTTTGAAAGCCCGGTCTATTGATGTTCATCCATCTGGCTCCTGATTGATTAACTAGAGGACTCATGAAACTGGGCACCAGTGTATCTTTCAATGAAGGCGATCTACGGAATGTGATGTTGACTTTAGGTGGCAGTAACTCGCCCAGATGTTCGTCTAGTTTTAAAACATGCCAATGTTTTTGTAATACTTGGCGAATATTTTGGGCCCCGTTACCAAAAGTCAGAATCAGACGTGTGTCTGTATGGTCCGTGATCTTCGTTTGTACAGCATTGGAAACCAGTAGTAGGGAACGGTCCATGTCCCTAGCTTTTAAAAATGCTCTTTCCAGTATTTTAATTGGATAGCCTCGATTTTTGAATCTCTGGGCCATCCAGGCACATTCGCTGTCAAAGGTGTTAGTATTGGAATAGTTTCTACGTATGCGTATAAATTCCCCATACGGGATGCTCCATTTTAAGGCTGTGGGATGGCTGCTCCTTGCATGTAATGGAATGTTTGAGCTGGTTGGCTTTCTATGTAGGCTGCTGGTAAGTTTGCCATTGGCCACAGAAACTGCGATATCCAAGAACACTATATCAGTCTTGCTATGATTCTCTGTTTATTGAAGGTTGAGATCATTGATGTTTAATATCCTCACAAAGTCTAGCCATTCTCGATCGCTGCCATCCCAGATCACAAACAGATCATCGATGTAACGTAGCCACAGTATTATTTTGTCTGTATGTAGGGTGTTGCTAGGATGCCAGACAACAAACTTCTCCCACCAGCCCATTGTTAGATTCGCATATGAGGGATCAAACGTGGTGTCCATGGCAGTGCTCTGAAGTTGGATAAAGAACTCCTTATCAAACAGAAAACAGTTGTTGGTCAGGCAAAATCTAATCATCTCTAATATCATGATGCCATGTTGCATATAGTTCATAGATCTGGTATGCAAAAAATACTCGCATGCTTTGAGGCCATCAGAGTGTCGAATTGATGTATAGAGAGAGACCACATCTAGTGTTGTCAGCAAGTAAGACGTTTCCCATGGGATGCCCTCTATTCTACTCAAAAAATCTTTTGTATCCCTTAAATAGGAGGGCAGAATAGTAACAAAGGTAATCAATGTTTCATCCACAAACCGCGATAGGCGATAGGTTTTCCAACAATGCCCCACATAGTGTAACAATAGGTCTGCCTGGGGGTCTGGTCAAGCTCTTATGTACTTTAGGCAGAAAGTAAATCGTTGGAATAGTGGGAAATTTAGGTTGTAAAAATGTACAAATATCTTCGTCTAGCAGGTCTCTCTCCTTCCAAGTCTGTAAAAGATTTGACAATAGCATACTCATGGTTTCGGAAGGATCAGCTTGTAATATTGAATAGCAATTTTTATCCGTTAGTTGCCTATGGGCTTCCCTAATGTAGTCATTCCGATTCATCATGACTATATTGGTCCCCTTATCTGATGGTTTGATAATGTACTCCGTCATAGCACCAAGTTGTTTGAATGTGCGTTGTTGTACTAGGGTCAGATTTGTTCTCATAGGCTGCCGTATCTTCCGGATCTTTTTAAGATCATTGATAACCAGGTCCTGAAAAGCTTCAACATGGCCTCCCGGATTGAACATGGGGTTAAATTTAGATTTTATTTTTAATGCTGTTTTGCCTGGCCAGCTAGTGTCTGCATTTGTAAGTTCCAGTTCTGTGTTGTTCGTATAGTCTGCATTTTCAAATTCCAAATCTTCAAGGATACGCAGAGTGAGAGTGTCCTAAATAGAGATGTCTGTACGTCCTGGGTGACAGGCTTTGGGTTTAGGTTTAGGCAGAAACATGGCAAAGAATTTTTTTAATCTAATTTTCCGCATGAATTTATCAAAGTCTATGCGGGTTTCTGCATAGTTATAGACAGATGTGGGACAAAAATGTAATCCCAATTTTAAAACCTGGTTTTCAGCCGGAGTCAGCTCATGGGTGGAGAGGTTGATTATAGACATGTCAGGTGGTTCAATAGTAGATAGATTCATTTCTTTGTTCCAGAGCGTGTTAAGCGCTCCGGTTTGTCCGCATTTATTGAAGATCCTGCGTCTTCCCCTCCTTGTCTTTTTCTTCCTCTTTGATTCGAAGCCTTGCCTCGTCCTCTGCCTCTTGTTTTTTTGCCACTGTTTAGTCTGCCTTCCATCCCCAACAGCCTCATCTCTTCTAAAAAATTAAGTTTTCTCGAAGGTTGTTCACTCTCGCTTTCAGTAGTGTCGATGTCTGAGGATGATGGTTCTATCGAGCTGGTATTCGTAGGAACTGAGGCTTGCATAGGGAGTTTTTTTCTTAGTGTATCGAAGCGCTTGGCAAAGGTCAATACTCTTCCTTGTTCGTAATCGTTCTTATCACAAATGTATTTCCTCTGCTTGCGTAGTTTGATGTCTTCCTCAAACGTTTTGTATCCCTTTTCCATATTGATACGTAGATTTTTTCCCTCTTCACTTTCCTCTAGATTCTGCAATTGCTCTGTAACTTCCTGTATTTTATCCAGTATTTTGTATCTGTCCATTCTGGCATATTTGATCAAAATGTTGAGGAAGTTAACTGAGCAGGCATTACTAGGCTCTCCCCATTCTTGTAGCATGGCAGGATCTTGTTCTTCGAATGAGGGTGTGGACCTCTTGGAATACGCCCTACATCGATGTAATTTTGTATAGAGAATTCTTCCCACCATTTGCTAATCTCTCTTTTTTGTAACTTCTCCAGTTCTCTTAGAAGTTTCACCTCATTACAGGACTGTGTCTCTGACGTCTGCTCCTTAGGTGCATCTTTGTTGGGTGTGGGTTGCTTCTCACAAAAAAGTGATGCAGCTTGTATTTTTTGAATATTTTCCCTTTCCTGTTGTGTTGCCATAATCAATACACATTGTGTTGTCGGTGAGGTGTTTTGCCACTCGGAAACTTGAACAAATGTTCGCTCTCACGCCTACAGCGAGCCACAATGTGAAAATGCTGTATTTTCTTTAACCGGCTGTCCTTAAACCATACGAAGCTTGGATAAGGGAAGACAGAAAAGAATGGAACGTTTACAGACCCGCTGCAACCGATGTGGGCTCCACGTGTCCTCCGACGCGCCAAACTCACTATCCGCAGCGCAGCAGGTAACTGGCCCGCTCCTCCTCTCTGAATCTTCGCAGTGCGTAGTCGCTGCAGACAGACCGGAGCACACAAACAACTCCAGAGTCGGATCAAGTGGACGATGTTGTGCGCTTCTGTAGAATGAGCGGGTGCAAATTCCAGCGCCGTTGATCCTTCGGGGCGATAGTATGAAATAAATGCTTTTCAAAGGAAAGGCAGCGAGTGGAATGCACTCCAGAGAGCAGCTGCAACAGCAGAACAATGTCCTTGCAGCAAATAAGTGGAAAAACTCCTCAGCATTCCTGGCAGCACGTTTTCTTTATTAATATAAGTGCATCAGGAAAGGGAAACAAGAAAAAAACGACGCGTTTCGCGGTACACAGACCGCTTGATCACGTAGGTTTACAAACAACACAGATGATGGACTGCAATTTATCCCCAAACAGACTCTCTGATTTCACATAGAGAGTGTCTACCTGCTAAAAGCCACTCATTCAACGTGTTTTACAAGGCAGCCATATTGGAACGACTCGATGGTATATAATTACTCATAAGAGAATACAGACCTCTTCCTCTAACATTTGCGACATGGATTACATTCATAATTTACAAATACATGTCGAAAGGACAAAAACAATATGTGATGCCACTTAGAATACATCATTTACACAAAGCAACCATGTGTCCTTAAAGTTCAACAGTATACCATGATTTAAAACGGGCATTTGTGTGTCCATAGTGCGTTAATCATTGCATCTAAAGGAGGAAGTAGTCAAATGTAGCTCCTGGCTGCCTGATAGTCAGGTGACAATGGTAGCCTTTGTAGAGTGCATGTGGCGTACAACAAACTTGAATGATACTCGGAGAAGATGCATGTAGGCAATGATTGGAATTTGTGCAAAAATGCAAAAGATAAAGAGTTTGGATGTATGTGCAAACAGCATTTTAGCAGCAAAAATACACTACAAGAAAAACTTTGTTGAGGGGACGTTATGGTTAAGTTGCCCTACCAAAAACCTTTGTACTTCATTAAAAAAAAAAAATTCTACCTCTCCATTATGGTTCAAATTGAAACCAAAAAACCCCTGAAATTCGCCAGTTATGGTAAACTAAGCCCCCATACCTGCCATCACCACTGTGCACTGCTAACACTAACATCCAGAACATGAAAGATGGCATCACAAATGTTATTGATGACATCACTGACGACATCACATGTTTAGCCCCTTTGTTTTCGTTCCCTGTCACATATATATATGTACATTCAGTAAAAAAACTTTGTTAAAGGGATGTTATACTTCACAGTGAAACCAAAAAGCACTGCACATTCCCCCATTATGGTAAACTCAGCAACCATAACTCGCAGCATCTACGTGCATTGCTAAGACTAACACCCAGGACATCAAATATGACATCACAAATATCATTGAAGAAGAGGAGGAAGAGAATGAAGTGGAGGAACTCACCGGGAGTCGTGGGTGTGGCGGTTGTTTTCCGTTTATGGGAACGTACCAAAAGCATGTGCGAACCTGGTGAGGTGTAACAAGTGTTAGGTGGTGCTGAGTCGCGGGAGACCTGGTGCATACAGCTTTGGTACGACAACCATGAAGCAACACCTCACTTCGTTCTACACTGCAGACATTCGCAAGGTCGTGCAATGTGAAGAGCATAGTCGATTGAGTTCCTCCACAGCATCCTCCGAGTCCGATCCTCCCACCACAAGAGACACTCCTGTGGGGGAGCACCTCCCTCCAGCTGCCTCACAAGCCATTCGCAATACTGTTGGCCCTTACCTTTCAAAGGTGACAATAGTGTGTATGTATTGTGACGTAGTACTCTGCAAGGGGGAGAGTTTTCGAAGTGCGTTTGAGGCCACGGTCACAGAGCACCAGAAGATCTGCACCTTACCTAAGTGAAGCTCACCCTATATCTTTCTCTGTCCACTTGCCCTTTCTTATCCTCGTGGTTGCTGTCCCTTCCTTACCCTCCTTTGGCCTCCTCTCCTAGTGTGTCGTGTGCTGAGAACCAATAAACGAGAAAACAACAAAAATTACACAAAAGGCTCTTTTCAGAGCCGCCTTTCTCAGTTTAACAATAGAACTATGAAGTAATTGTTTTAGACCCCCCGCGAAGTTGCGGAAAAGTTAGCGGACAGTCGCAGGGAAAAAAAGGAGGGTGCAAGGGGAGCAAACACAATGAAGTGTACGCTGGGAGTAAGTGGTGGCTCTGAAAAGAGCCTTTCAGTGGTGTGTTGTGTATGTCAAAAACTGTGGATTGGAGAAAACGGATTGTCACATGGGTTATTGTGAATCCAAAAGAGGTTGCAATGCATTTTGTACATTGCGAAGAAAAATCTGATTGCCAGCATATGTGAGATGGACTCCATCTCTGCGGAAAATGAAAGAGCTGCGAAACAAAATGTTTTCATTGTGGAATGAGGGCATGCCAACATCTCTTAAAAAGACACAAATAGCCTTATTCACATTGCATCTCGCTTTCTCCATTTGTGGACCAAAAGCAGAAGAATGCAGCCATATGTGCAATACTGGAAAAACGTATTTGATCATTTGGAAACATGTCCATGAGCTTTGCAAGTCCTTCCTTCATTGCAAATTGCAAAGAAATTCCAGAGACATAGCCTAAACTGTTTTCCTCCGCAATGAATGATAAGGATATCTGGAGGACGCTCTGTCAGTAAAGTAACACAGAGAGGTACCAAGTCCAGACACCTCATGCCACGCACGCCATGCCAATGCACTTCCACATGAGGAAATCCGAGACCTGCAGATAAACTGCAGCTTTCTGCATGCACCTTCAACCAATGTATCCATGAGTCTCCCAAAATCCAGATAATCTGTTTGCGAGCACGCAAAGCCATGGATGTGTGGTCTCCTGTCACGGAGAAGACGGTCTTACTACATCTCACCGTTCAGAACACACCCAGTGAACTTTATTGACCAATCCCTAGGTCCGCTCATTTTCATTTGCATGCGTCTCCACCCCAGAATTCCCGTTGGTGATATACGCTGGCTGCAAACTACCACCATGTCCGCGGACATGTATAGGATCAGAGCGTGATGACAGTACATAAAAGTATTATTCCCCTTTTTCCCCTTTAAGGTGGGCTCTGAAAAGAGCCTTTTTTTATTTTTGGGCAGATACCTTACAGACATCTGTTATTTTGTTTATTTTTTTTGTATTATTTGTCCTTACTTTACTCCTACAACCATTACAGAACATTATCTAAAGCAAGCCTTACGTTCCAAAAGAACATTGCATTGGACACAATTAAGCAGTCACACAACCATCCACCAATCACATTGAAAATTGGTAAATGTAACTCTGTCATCAACATTGTGCACTTCAAAATTACTGTCGATAATTCTGAATGGAAGTCGCATATCATTGCAAAGCACCTACTTCAGAAGCTACTCTGCAAGTGTTGGGAATTGCTACGTACAGCTCCATGCATGCGCACATGCATGATTATAGAGCACGGGTATTTATATTTCAATCGGAGAACATGTGCAACCTTTATGATTTAATGTAAAACAAATAATGCTGCTAAATGTGCAAAGGCAATACATACCAACGCTCCCCCTTTTAAGTGCAAGATGTCCGATTTATCATTGACAAACCGCATGACTTCTTACTGTCTTCCGCATAACCTATACAAACGTTGCAAGGATGCCTATTTAGGGCGAAACTCGATTTTGTATTACAAAATGTCGGAGATGTATACTGTGTACGGCCTACAGTGATGCTACTTACAATGTAATCGTATGACAAATGTAAGCGCTCCCGATTTCTGTGGTGACATCTCCCTCTCAGGGTCTCCCGATTTTTCGGCATCGTGCTTTTAAATTGCAAGTAGAAAATGTTTTCCCATCTACTACTGTGCCCTATCGCTTACAAACCTCTCTCCTATTGATAGTACACCTTGTAAAAAACAAGGCATTTTCATAACCTTAAAAATGTTAGCAATTTTTGAAGGACTTGCAAGTAACATATTGCAAATACCATGCAAAGCCTGCACAGAGTGAAGTGAAATGCGCACATGCACTGGGTTCAAATATGAAAGGAGAATGCTCTGACGAACGATGCACAATTAATGTGTGCAGCATCAGCACTGCTGTAAACACACAACGTAATCAATTTTGTTTTTTGAATCGCAGTGAAGACTACTCTCCTGAGAATCAACAGCATCTACACTGCAGATGACATATCCGAAGAAACCTGGTCATTTTGCAAAAAAAAAGTACAGTACTACCTTTATATTGTAACTACTCCTCAAAGAGGCTGCATGGGTTATTTGTTTAATTTGGGCACCAAAGCTAACATTGATTTCTGAACCATTCTACCTACAAATATCCATTTATTGAACAAGGAATAACAGGCAGAATGGCTCACAAATCCCTGTTGTTTGGAACTCAAATAACGTACGTAATCCTTAGAAGGTTAGATTTAGAAAGTTTATGGCATTTCGTTTATTAATAATCCTTCTCGTCACCACTAGCTCACTTTGTAGTCTCATCTGAAGCACATTGTACTAGTATACAAACAGTATAATAGCCTCACCAAATCATTGCAAGAGTCCAATGCACATTCACACACCATAACAAAGAGCTTCCCCATCAGACTCATGCACGCATGCACGCAGCACACATACATTATACAACAGAGCAAATGATGCCTTCTTTTTTTCAACAGACACCAAAGTATGCCTATCAAAAAGCAACTCCGTAAAAAGGAACGCAGAAGTAGAGCAAATAAAAATAAAAGTGCCCAATCTAATCATCCATCCGTTTTAGAGTTTGTAGAGAATGTTGGAAGAAACCAGCTAATGCAGTCGGTTAGCAAAACAAAAGAAGCTTCAACTACCAAAACTTTACGTCCTCCATCAAAATGTGTCACAAAACACAAAAATGTTGGCAAAAAATCGCCTACCAGTACAGCTAACAATGCTCCTACTAATCCTGATAGTGTAACAAGAACCCATAGCAAAAAAAGTCTTTTATCAAAAATGATTTGTCCTTCAGAATCTACTAAGAAGAGGACCAAAATCATCCTCACCCCTTACAACCTACAGTAGAAAGTTAATCCTACAAGCTCTCGTGGACAGTGCAATCCTTCTGAAAAGGAAGTTGTTTATATTAGTGTTAAATAGGATGAAATAACTAACAAAACTAAGTACCAAACTACAAAAGAAACTCAGCAATAAACGGAATGTGAAAAAAAATATTTTTTTTAATGTTTGTGGTGGTGAATGGAGTCACACAACAACCACAGAACGATATTTTAATGAAGAAGCTTACAAACAAAATTAAACAAACACAATTGCCATCCATAGCAGTGGACGAGGGTATGAGAAAATCAAAACTACCATCATGGAACATGAAACACCGCTTACAAAAATATCCTCTGTAAACTCAGAATTACCTCTCGATTCAGCAGAACTACACCGTCTAGTATACAAATGGCCATGCACATCAATGTGTGCCATTCCAAACAAAGCTTTCAAATCTTTACGTCAGTTCCTCAATCAGTATGTAAAAGGTAAAGACAAAAGTAAAATGAAAGTGCTGGAAAATATGGATATGTGTCCAGTGTGCAAATACACAGGACTACAAGGACATTCGTTAGCCTGCATTTCTAGGCCTATTTGCAAAAGCACCTTTCATGATATCAAAAGGATATCAATACATCATTCAAGTGTAGGAAATCTAGTGTATAAAATATACTATGCAAAAACTCCAGCTTCAGAATTAGGCAATTTAAATAACACTTTCTGCATGGTAGACCCAAATACTTAGAAATTGACCGTATTCAGAGAAAGTATTTTGGAAGTGAAAGCCACTTACAAAATGCAATAGTTTTAGAACTTAGTAGCAACAATGCTGCACATAGCAACCTTCTATTGCACACACATAGAAAAGCAATAGTAAAAATGTAAAAGATCATCGGCTGAAGTACCAAACCATGTGTGTGTGTGTTGTCGCAGAACCTTTTACAAAATGAACACAAAAAATGTAGACATAGCATACAAAATAGAAGACAATGAAGACTCTAAATGGTTTGAATTAGCTCTCTACCTTTTAGCAGAAAACAAATATGAACTAACTGAATGCCTAATATGTTGCAGTTACTGTACAACAAAATTAGACAACAACCACACTCCTTCACGTGCTATTACAAATAATTTGGAAATGTTCCCACTACCAAAAATCCTGCAACAACTCAATTTGTATGAGAGCATAATAATTCAAACAGTTCACCCATTTCAAGCAATTATACGCCTTCATCCAAAAACAGCAAAATTACCTTACTCTGAATTGGTGAAAGGCATTTGTGGCAAAGTAGTTTATTTGCCATTAGATCTAACGGAAAATGTGCACTCTCTAGGAGTGCAACGTTCAATAGAGCATTCTTTAATAGTCTTGGTAAATGGTGTACCAACAAAGGACAAACAAATTTGGCAACAACTGGTGGATTTATATAAAGTTAGACAAGCATTGCAATATCTAAAAGACAATAACGAGTACTACAAGGAAATCAATATTGATGAAAGCTTAAGGGAAACAACTGAAATAATTGAAGAGCCATCAGAAACTGGACAATTCGAACTTCTGGATCCTGCTACAGAATCCGCTCTTTTGGACCATTACACAATGAATCCATTGCATTCCAATAAAAGCATAGATGATGCACTAGAAACTTTCCAAATGAGACAAACCAAAGGGGTCACCAATGAGTATATGGGAAAAAAGTATAGAAGCACATGCTTTTTCACTGCTATTTCCTACTGGCAAAGGTGGAAGATACAATGATAGACCCACTCAGATTGGAGCATCACAATACCGCTCTTTATGAATGTATTCGCAAGATCCCAGATTTAGACAAAATGTGGAATACATTTTCCACCTACTCTATGAAAGTGAATTAGCAACACTATGTTACGGAGTTGCACACATTTCGAAATCTGGAACCCACTTTCAAAATATGTAAGCTACAAAGTTAATACAAAAAGTACAGGAAAAAGATGAGGTTTTACAAGCAAGCTTAACAAATTTGTTTACAAACATGCGTGGTACAAAGGAATACTGGTTCCGACGGCACGGAGACGTGCGTTGTATGATCAGAAACCTTGGACCACCGACTTGGTTTGTTACGCTAAGTTGTGCGAGAGTATGCATGGGAAGATTTACATGAGTTCCTATGCATAGCAAACAGCAACAAAAACAACATAGATATATTAACACCTGGAGAACTTTGCTCTCTAGATCCAGTTAATGTGTCAAGACATTTCCATCATCGTTTCATTGCCATGCTACACATTATTTGCAATAAAAATGTTCCTCCCCTTGGAGAAGTGCAACACTTCTTTTGGAGAAAAGAATATCAAACGAGATGAGCACCACATATTCACATGCTGTTAAGGATCAAAGGTGCACCGAAATTTGGACACGACAGTGATAGCACTGTTTTTGCAGTTTATCCAAAAATATGTCACTTGTGAAATCCCTTCACAACAGACACATAGTGAGCTGCATGGGCAGATTTTACAATTTCAAAGACACACATGTGGAAAATATTGTCACCGCAAATACAAAAACAAAGTTAAATACTACACCAAATGCTGCTTTGGTTTCCCTAGACCAGTTACAGAAACAGGTGAAGTAAACAACTTCATGTCTTCAGTTCGACATAGTGTTAAAGATAAATCACCTAAGAACATGTATTACATAAAAAGAAGGGAAGAATCAAAATATATCAATGATTACAATGCAATCATTGCCTCTTATGGAATGTAAACATAGTTTTGCAGTACATTGCAGACAATTCAACTGCTGTTGCACGATATGTTACAGCCTACTTAACAAAATCAGAAAAAACAGAGCTTCAAGACCTCTGGAATGAACTAGCATCAGACAAAACATTATCACAGAAATTGTACAGCCTAGGCATAAAAATGCTCTCTCATAGAGAATGTGGCGTCTATGGAGCAGCAGATCGTTTAACCGGCACTGCTTTGTATGGTAAATTAGACAACATAGTATGGCTAAGTCTTAGTCCTGCAAAATCTAGAAAAAGAGTGCTGAAATCATATGAGGACATAGAAACAATTGCCAGAAATGATCCCAACAGCCAAGACATTCTAAAAAACAATTTACTGGACACATACTATCCTAACAGGGGTAGCACTTTGGAAAGCATGTGTCTATACCACATAGCTCAAAAATTTGCATACAAAAATAATGTAAAACCCAATGAAAGCAAACATAGATATAGCGTGACAGATTGTAAAGGGAGCTTATTGAAACTTACTAAACAAAGCTTAATTAATCATGTAAAATTGTCATTAAAAACTCCTCAACAGAAAGAACTATATTACATGTCTCTGTTACAACTTTTCAAACCATGGAGAAAAGCGGAAGACATACTAGAAAACTATGACTGCTATGAAGATGCTTTCAAAGCAAATTAAAGCTCTATCACCAATGTGAACTTTACGCAGTACAAAACAATGTTACACAATGAGCAGCAACAGGAAGAAGAACTTCAGGCCCAACTAGATAAGGACTCTTCCGACAGTATTCAACCTTCTGGAACAGGAAGTCAAGAACCACTAGGACAACCACTAATAGCAAATGAGGCTGAAGTAGCTATGGCAGAAGTAGAAAACACCACGTATCAGTATCAAGAAGATACAGAAGACTTAAATGTACAACAAGCAAAACTTAACAAAGATCAGCGCACCATTTTTGAAGACGTAACAAAACAAATTGTAGATGGTGTACAACGCGAAAATAAAGAATGTACCTGCCAAAATTACAAACCTATACTGTTGTACGTGAGTGGTGAAGCTGGATCAGGGAAAACAGTCTTAATAAAAATCATCAGCAAGTTCCTTCAACAATTGACAAACAACAAACTGTCAGCTGTTCTAACGGCCCCCACAGATTTAGCTGCCAACAACATAGGCAGTGTCACTTTACACTGATTACTACTGCTTCCAGTAGAGCATCAAAATAAATTAGACTATTACAAACTTTCTGCAGAAGCTGCAATGGAATTACGCAGAGTATTAAAACAAATGAAAATGCTACTAATAGATGAAGTGAACATGGTCTCCAGTACAAGAAGTACTTAAAAGTATCAACAAAGAAGTCTTTCTAGGGAAACACATTATAGTTTTCGGAGATCTTCTACAATTGACTCCAGTGAAAGGTGAACCTATTTTTAAAACCTTAGGCCACAAACTCTGCTGGAGAACTGTTGCTAGCATAGGTAATGTCAACCTTTGGCAACATTTCCAATACAGAGAATTAACTGAGAAGATGCAGCAATCTGCAGATCTCACTTATGCCAACATCTTAAAAAGTATAAGAGTTGGTGTACTATCGCAAGAAGCACAATTTGTATTGAAAAACCAGCACATTCATGCACTTTATGGCGATAATGCATGTGCAACTAGTGTTATGGAACAAATAGGGCACAACAATTTCAATTGTATGGCCTTAATGCCAACTCTTGTAAGCTGTTTCAAATTCAATGAAACAATGTTAAATAAAGAAATGCAACTAATAATGGAAATTAGCACCACAGACAAACTAGATGTACATGGTATGACAGTACTCATGTGTGAGCAAGCCACAACAAGACTAAATAGTTTAGAAAATTCAATCTCCAACACAGCTGGCTTGGAAAAAATATTAAAATTATGCTTAAATTGTAGAGTAATGCTTAAACTTAACCTTGACGTCGAGCAAGGGCTAGTTAATGGAGCACTAGGTACAGTTGTTGGCTTTCAATCATACCCACATGACAGCAACATTCAGTTTGTCAATATTCGCTTTGATTAAGTTTCAGAAGTGAAAAGGATAGGGCGCTCAATGGCTCCATTCCTTCTCTTCAAAGACATGTATGTACATAGAGAACAATTTTCTCTAACTCTTGCATATGCAGTTACCATTCATAAATCCCAAGGTCTTACCCTAGACAAAGCATTGATAGATATAGGAAACACAGTCTTTAAAAAAGTCATGAGCTACGGAGCATTATCACGCTTACGCAGACTTTATGGTCTATTGCTAATGAACTTTGATGCAAGTAAAGTGAAAGCGTTCACTGTACACCCCTCATCTGAAACAATATCCTGTTCCAGATAAAGTAAAACGTGGTAAAAGAAAACTAAATGAAACAGAAATGCAACAGAATTCAAAAGCAAATTCCACAAAGAAAAGAAGCTAAAGTTTCAGAAATCACCACAAACAAAGAAGAACCTATTAGGGAATGTAAATCAGGTCCGTTGGCAAAGAAGGAACAGAAATTCCAAAAAACGCACTCAGATACAGAACTAGTTGGTCCATTCAAATTTGCAAATGAAAGTGGGGCAAGTTGCTATGCAAATGTAGCAATGAATATTCTATTTCAATTGCCATCAATTGTTACCAATATTTACTTGCACAGTACAGACCAATTGTGCTTGCAAATGTTAGTGCTTCATAGAAATGCAACAAGCAATCCTGACAACACATACAGTGTTCATGAAATACAGCAAGAATTGGATGACTGTGCTGAAATGGTGAGATTCACTCTGAACATACACGAAGATCCACAAGAATTTCTAATGTACTTACTATTAGTATTGGAAAACAAAAGCATACCTGTAAATGAAATCTTCCAGATTTCGTGCATGTGGAAACATACATGCACTCTCTGTAGCAATGTGATACAGGAAGAAATCCCAAATGAGCGATTTGTGTATGTTTCCATGCCAAATTGTGAAAGCATTCCATTTCAGCAACTTGTACAGAATGCAAACCATGGCAGATTATGTACTATTTGCAATTCAGACAATCGCTCCACCTTACTGATACAATCACATAGTGCCTACATAATACTTATGCTTCTACGTTATAATGCAGATGGTACCAAAAACAACTGCAAACTGACTGGATTCACACATGGTCAAGTGTCACTTGGAAAGAAAACCTTTACAACAATAGGTATAATCTACCATGCAGTAACTACAACCAATGCAGGTCACTACACTGCAAACATTAAAAAGAAATGTGGATGGTTTGAATGTAATGATAGCACCATTACTCTAAAGCCAAGACCGCCAGCTAATCTTATAAATGCGTATTTAATCTTCTTAAAGCCAAAATGTAATAAATAATGTGTACTTCAAGATTGCCAAAAAATTATGTGAAAGACTCCAAACAGTTAGAATACGCCAATAGGTATCTAACTGCCCAAGAGGATATAACAATGACACAAATAAATGGATATCACAGATTTGTAGGAACAAATACACAGTTAGAACACACGCCTACAGGTATCTAACTGTTGTTAAAAATCGGCAGGAAGGCAACAAACATAACATTAATCAGAAAGATGAAGGAAACACTCAAAGGAAACAAGGAAGTAGTTAGTACCAAAGCAAAAGAAGGTTTTTTTTTTAATCCGACAAGGATTTTTTTTCCCCAGACCCAAGGATTAGAAAAGCAAACACAGAAACTGAGCGCAATGCACAGTACACTGGTTTGTAAACTAAATATGAGGGTAAAAAAAAGGTAAACTTTCTATTATGCAATGTAGTAAGTTTTCATAAAATGCAAAGACTAACATACCTTTTTCTTTTGTCACAGAAATTAAAAAAAGGAAACTTCTGCGAAGAACTAAAAGCATTTCAAAAATATATGTGGATTCTGAACAAAGTAAGGAGTAAGTATATTGGCAGTCATTTTCTACACATGCAAATCTACACGTCTAATATATGGTAGTAATATACTGCAGTGGCTGGAGGCTGGCCCTTGAATTTTCAGAGTCTAATGTACGGCCAACGCCTTACGACCAAAGTACAAAGAGTATACTTCCTAGCCACATCCATTGCTGCATATCGAAAACATGGTCCTTGTTAATTAGCTACTTATAAATTTACTGTTGGGACCATCGTCTGCAGCCATGCAGCCAAGACATTAGGGCGTGCACACAACTAGCGCATTACACCACTCCCAAATTCACTTATAACTCCACTGCTTATGACTTCAGTCTTGGGTGCATGGCCTTTGGGCATGCAGTCAAGACTCTGGGTCATGGCCAGAAACACCACAGCATATCGGAACCATTGTGCATTCTCATTTCACTATATACAAAGTTGGTTTTGGGAGCTTGGCCAATGCTACGCCCTCCCCACAACCATCTTAATGATGTTGCATAGTACAAGTGTACCAATAGCTATGATATGTTGCAGTAGTTTGTAGCCACAGGCTACAAAAGTGAGTTTGAGGCCATAGAATTATCAATGTATGGGTGTACAGTATGTAAAATGCACAGTTGCTTACAACTGCAGTTCTTAATACTTTGTTCAAAAACTCTGCATACTGGCCACTACTACCACACCATATGACATCCATTGCGGCATATAAGTACACTACATACAAATGTGCTTTTGGGGGATTGGCCTTCGGCCATATACCCATGATTGCAGCTCCTCCCCACAGTCGCCTGAGTGATGCACTACCACACCATATCACACCCATTGTGCCTTGTAAGTACACTACATACAACTGTTCTGTTTGGTGCATAGCCTGCGGCCATGCACTCATGACTGCAGACCCTCCCCACAGCCACCGGACTGATGTTGAATACTAGGGGTGTCTCTGTAGATCTGAAATGCTTCACTGTTTGTGAGCAGGGCCTAAAATCTTAGGTGTATATTCATACATTTCAATATATGGTTGTGAAGTGGCTTATAACTGCAGTGCTTACAAGTTTCCTTTTGGGCGCATGCTTGGGTGTATGGCGTACAGCCTACAACCATGCACCCAAAAGTACACATCTTGGCCAAAACCACCGCACTAGATAAAAACCATGTGGGCTTGTAAGTGAACAGGTTATAGCTTTGTTGTGGGGTGCATGGCCTTCGGTGCATGCTATATTTTCAACCCAAGACAGACATCCCTCAAGGATTCCTGACAAGTGAAAACATGTTTCACCCTTATAAGGAATTATGAGTATGCAAATATTGATACCCACAATGCATTGCCCATTTCACTCTGAACTGGAGGTGAACTTCCATTAATGGCTACTGGGTTGCACTGCGCTGTGTATTACTTGGCTGGGAGTGCTAATTCTGCTATTACATGTTAGACAATAGGTTGTTTTATTCAAGTCTTTAAAACCCACCATACATCTGCTGGCGTTCGCTCAATTTGGCCAAATGCTCCAACCATGGAGATCCAGATTATATTGTGCTCATGATGCCTAATAATGGTGAAGAAAGTTTGCATTTGTCTGAATCCTTAGAAACTGTCTGTCTGGGGTTGAAAACTGTTATAGCACTCCACTATAGACACACTCGTTTTCCTGGTGCAAAGACTTGACATTTGACTTAATTTGGACACCCACAATGCATTACCCATTTGGCCTTGACGTGGAGGTAAACTTCCAGCCAGAGGCATTGCTAGGGGGGCTGAGGAGGCTATAGCCCTTGTCTTTTGGTTGTAGCCCGGGGAGAATCTCAGGGGCTACAACCAAAAGGCTAGATAGCCCGAGTCCTGACAGTCCCGACATTAGCATAGCCCCAGATCTTTTACAGACCTAATGGGAGCTGCTGTGATGTGGCTGAAATGGCTACTGTCGTCCAGAACTCTATGCGCATTTATTTGGAAAATTTGTTTAACAAATGAGACGCTGCTAAGAAAACAATTTCGTGACAAAATGGCATGATGAATCCGCCGTAAGCTTCATTTAATGAAGTCGAATCATCTGCCGAGCTACGTGTCCTTGATGGAATCACTTTCAGCCTAACCACCACGGAAGTCTGCATAGGTAAAACGAAATATTTTAAGTCTCAATTGCAGCTGTTAGGTTTCTGCACAATACTGTAGCTGCCATTGAAATGAGCCACCCATCTGTTTTTAGCTAAATACGCGTGCACAACAAGCAACGAGTTAAATGCCAGTAGTACAAAGCGCATTCATTGTCTGCATACATTACCTTTCAATCGAAATGAATGCGAAGCTTGGAAAAATACAAGCAATTGAACAGAATATATCATTTCAAAAGCAGCTTTCCAGGAGAGTTATTTCTTCTGGGAGCAGCTTCAGACGGTTTACAGCACTCAGTCACGGGTCTGGTATCAAGGGTATATCTGTCTGTGGAAGTATGCAGAATAGGTGCGGGGGAAATCATTAATTCGCGGCGTTCTATTTAAAGAGCCCAGCATGGTTCCCGGATCCAGCTGTGTCATATCAATCTACTCCAGCAGAGTATGGAGAAGGGAGTTGATGAAGTAAGGGTAATTGTCCTTGCCCTTGCTCCGCAAGAACCACACAAACTACTTTTAATGATTAAAATAGAAAACAATATCACATGGCTGAAGTGCGATCGGTTCATTTGCTACGTTATTTTTTTATGATGTAAGTCCTGACCTTGAGTCTTGTCTGAAAGCAATTGCAACACGGCTCCCAAAATATTGTTGACAACCTGCAGCAGTGTTTATGGAACACACGTTTCTCCAGGAGTTGTCAGCCATACGGTCACAGTTGTAATGCGGAGAACCCAAACCTCCCAGCACACGTACAATGTGCACCACTAACCTCAGTTGAAAATGTGACAGCATATTTTTGACAATCCACATTAATGAGTATTTTCTATTCATTTTCTGATAGAATGAGCCCACCTGCTACTTGTTTATAGTAACAATATAACCTCTTATATGACATATAGCAGTTGGCATTCCCATTGGGATTGCTGCTATCTTATTATATTGCATATGTGCAATGCATCTGTCTTCTATTTGTTTATTTTCATATTGTCTGTTTATAAGGATCGTTATACAAGAAGCATGTATTTGCATGACAGCAGAAAGTTATGATTTACAAAAGCGTGTAATGGTGGTGCTATCCCATTAAGGGCCGGTCTTACACCAGATTGCACCCCAGGCGGAAAGCATCGTTGGCACCCCCTCCCCACCCCCGACCTGTGATCTCATGCATGTGTCATGGGCTGAGCAGCGGGAGTGGGGACTATGAGTTAACATTATTGTCAATGCTGGCATCTGCTGAATTTCATGAACCTCAGAAAACGGCAATAAGAGGGTCAAACCCGAACAGGCCTGGTTATGTTAGTTTGCTTTTGCTCTTCATTTTTAGCAACAGTGACCAGTTTGCTGCTGTGACTCAGGTCAGAGAATCAACAATTTCAGATCTACACTAATGTCATTCGTATGACCTCAAACATTTAGCCATTCTTAAAAGCTGATGAACGGGTCTTGAACAGTGTTACTCGAACCCTCAAGAACAAGCATCAGCAACATACCCACCGATAGCTGTACAAGCCCGTCTATCTCAGCATTAAAGTACATGCATTTATGCAATATGTATTGCATCAAAGATTTAACGGGAAGTTAAATATATTTAGGAGGGATACACGTAAACAATATCACTACTCCATGTGAGTGGTAAAGTCAACTTTAAACATATGCAGAGAGTTGACATGCATGTAGAATTCAACATAGCTCCCAATGTAAATGTTGGAGAGGTGGCTTTCTAAAATTATGACATTATGATGTGGACTTTACATTGAAACACACTGCAGTGCATTACCGCGGCAGAGAAATGGCAGTTCGAGTATTGGGGTTTGTTTCGCTCATGCTCGTGAACTCTCAAAATTCTTAAATGTTTCCATCGTGATCACTAATTTTAGCTCCTGACAGCACCATGAAACAGTAAGATCGCATAGAAAAATGATGTCTACCATCCCAACATAAAAACAAAAACAATCAAATTCTTATAGGGTGCAAGGCAACCTTTTCTTGGGACTCGTTAAGTTTACTTATTGCAAATTACTAGTCGCGTGCTGCTTGAATAACAGCGGCTTGTGCACATTGTGTAGTGTATAGTCGAATTTCATTTCAAGGACTTGGAGTACTGCGGGTATCACGGGCAGCATTTCCAGTGTACCCCAAGCGTAGTGCGCTTTGCCCTCCACCCTCAACCCCCAGCCTTGCAGCCCTGCCATTTTTCACATTTTCCATTATGGTAAAGAGCATTGTCCCGAGCTTGGGAGAGAAATGGACTATGCAGAAGGAGCTGCTTGCCCGGGGTGTGTTTAGCTGCTGGTGTATCAAATGGCATCAAGAGCCCCACGCTCTGAAACATCTTTTGCGCACTGGTTTGTCACACGACAGAAAGTGTGAGCAGGTGATTCCCAAACACTTGAACCATTCTTTAGAGACCTGGCTTTGATTAATGTGTCGTTAGCTAGTCATGGCCATTTCCCGGCGTTTGTGTTAAAGGAGATCAGAAGCTGCACTGTGCTGGGTATTTTAAAGGTCATGAATTGATGCTACAGCATGTCGCCCCCACTGGAAGAAAGAAAGTGAAGCATGCATTCTGCAAATCTGGGTATTTGCATTATACGGAAGACGGGCCAAGCGTCCATGGAGACGGTTTCTACTGTAGTTGCTGAGTCGCTTTCCTAAACCATCTGCTGTGCAGACTTCGCTCAGCTCGGGAGCGGGAACTAGGGGGGCGTAGTAACCCCCAAACCGGCCCAAGCGTGGTACTGGCCCCCAGGGCCTCGCCCTCAAAGTGATTTCGGCCCGGCCAGGGCCGAATGGCTGACGGACGGACCAATCCAACCCTGCTGGAACTTTCAACTGTCTAACATCTGCTGACGGTGACACTCTGCCCAGGTCTTCCGTGAACCGGCCCTTTGATTGCCTGAGGAGAGTCCACCACCAGTGCTTGCTTCCTTTTTCATGACTACTTGAGCCTTGACAAAGGTGTCTAGCTTTGTGGCCTCCAGAGGCCATTCTTGGTTGGCCCAATCTTCTCAGCAATACCATTTTAAAATAAATAAAACGCCTATGCAGCAATAGGCCTCACCTGCGAGGACGGGAGCAGGTGTAAATAAGTGTGCTTGCCTCGGCAGGCTGTAGTTACTGCTTGCCGGGGCCGACAACACCAGCCAGCCCCAATCAATCCTCACTTCACTGTCAGTGTGCGTGCATAACCTGGAGGAGGGAATGCCGCACGTGTGCGCATGGGCATGGCTGGCGCCAGCGGCGCCCGCGTCACTCGGGGCCGGGGAAGTGAATAAAGCAACAAATGTTGCTCATTTATTTGCCAACTGCCCTGCCCTGCCTGAGGACCGAAGCTGCAGCTTGCAGCTGTGGCAGAATACATGTGTAACACGTTAGTTTCCTAACATTATAAAAATGAACGGGCACATTCACTTTTATAATGTTAGGAAATGAAAGTGTTACACATGTATTCTAACACTGCCCTGTCTGAGGGCAGGGACGTCATTTCACCAAAATGCCAGGGGCAGCGGAAGTGACATCACGCGACCTGTGACCCCAGATGACATCACAGAAAGTGATGTTATTTGACCACGTCCATATGTGACATCACAGGAAGTGATGGGACGCAACCTTTCTCCCCTTGACAAAACAGTACATGGCATCACATAGGATTGTTCCTCAGTACACTAAGAAAAGAATGATTACGATATCACTGTTATATGATATACATTTCATACAAGAATGGATCACGATATGTACCATTAATATCAGTGTGTATAGGCCCATACTACCAAATTACAGGGAATGTAAGCAGACATCCAAGGCCAAATGGGGCTGTTGCATGAAATGACAGGAATTGTGTCAACAAATAGATTGCAGCATTTATGATATGATATGATATGGCATTTAGAACGCGCCTATATGTTAATGTTAAAGGATATTTGTACTGCGCACTATCACCATGGGAGTGGTCCCGTGGCGCTCGGGTGTCTCTGAAAAAAGGGAGAAGGGGTGGGTGAGTTAGTGGGAATAAGTTGGAAAAGTGCAAGAGAGCAGTGATGTGCTGTTGGCAGCCTCAGCCCGGTGGGTCCGTTGGCTGGGCTTGGGGTGTTTTAAGGTTTGAAGTCGTCGTGTGCTGTTGTGCGAGTCTATGTGTGGTTTGTTTTGTTGTTGCAGTGTAGTGAAGTTTGTGCGGATTGTTGTGTTGTAGGCTTGTGGTTGTGTTTGATTAGGGTTTCAGAGGTGTATAGAGAGGGGTGAATTGTTATTGGATTGGTTAATTGGCATTGCTTTCTGGAAGCAAGGCGCTAAACCTCTGTATTCTCTCCAAGTGGGCCACACGGGCATCTCTGTGTCTCCGTTCAGATCTGTGGCTGTCCAACACTCATAGTCCCTTTCACCCATGGCATCCACTCACATTCATAGCAGTGTTGGAGGTTTTGTGAAGCATTTTCCTTTGTTAGACAGTTCTCACATAATTAAGTGTGGCAAGGAACGCAGAGCGAGAGATACCCTCATTCATTTCCTCCCTTTGGCTCCAGGCCACATGGAGACTGAGCCAACATAATGAGCCAAGGCCTCCACTAGCCCACATTCCTCACTAGCAATTGTGTGGGGTCCATGGTGGCTGCACAAATTTGTGTTGTGTTCCCATATAAGAACATACTCATGTTGGCTTTAATGCCAGTAATCATACTATAGTAAAACATGTCCAAGCTGGCTCTGCCAGTATGCCAGTAGCCCCACATAACATCCTGCCTGATTTACTTTCCGAGCCACAAATCAATGTCCAAGGGAGCTTTAGAGTTCTTGACAGAATTGTGTAGTACAAAATAATCCAAAATGGGAAAGGAGGAACAAATTTAGTAATTAATGGACAATTGGTGGAGAATGTAAGATGGTGTGGCTGGTTAGAAGTGGTGGGTTAATAAGAGGTAATGATAATGATATGTTAGTATATAACGCTTATGCCTAAGCATTTTATAAAGAACAAATATACATACGATACCACCCAACCTGTGTTGGTACTCATTTATTGACCTCAGAAGGATGAAAGACTGACTTGGCCTTGCATGGATTTGAACCCGCAACTTGCAGATCACACACATTGTAGCAGCGAGCACTGACTCAACCCACTGATCTATTTTATACATGTTGCAGAGCTAATGGTTGGCTTAGCCCAGACATAGAACCACCCTCTGGTGTTTTTAGTTTACCAATCAATGACTGGTCTGCACCTTCCTATCCGTCTCACTGAAGTCAGCAGGGCGGCTCGTGAAAGGCATGCTGCGGCTTCCAGATAAATGAAGATGGCCACAGCCGGCTGACTGACAGAAAGCCTGGCCGGGCCTGCAGCGTAGGCTGCATCACAGCAGATGCCAGAGTGATAGCTGCGAAATTAATGTCGGACATATGCGGTAATGTGGCCTGGCCAGATAAAGACTCCAGCCTAGCAATGCAGACAAAGCAAATGTGCACCATGAGAAGTGCAATTTTGCAAGGTATGAACACTATGGCAATAATTGCCCTATTGCAAAAAACATACTTTCAATGCATGTTTGCACCAGGGAAAAGTTTGCCGTAGTGCTAATACCATTCCGTATTAGCACTACGGCAAACTTTGCCCTGGTGCAAAACATGCATTGAAATAATGGGTTTGTGCCCAAGGGCAAAGGTTGCTCTATTGTTAGTACCCTGCAAATTTGCACTTGCACTTTGTGCAAGAAATGTGCAACATTTCTGCAATCTGGCTACAATTCTGAAGTTGATTATAGTTTCTATAGTCTGCTGTCTATCCCTTTGCTAAGCATTCTGAATACATAAACCCACACACAGCAGGAGGTCTCACACAACTGTCACACACTGATTGATGGCTGCCATAGTCTTGCCACATAAATAATATGAGATATGAAGTAATTTGAATGCTAATGCTGCAATGCAATCAATATTGCAAATATGTGAAATCACAACTGAGAATTAGATTGTGTTTTAAAAATGGGAGACGTTTTAAATGGCATTGTGTCAGTATGCCTCTGTATAAATACATGCAGCCAAAAACGCAGTTCACTGAAGACTGCATTGCAAATTGCATTTGATTCGCTACCGAAGCCCTGGCAGTAGTAATAGTGCTGTCCCAGTTTAACTCACATTGGGACATGTAATAGGCTTCTGCTGGCAGTGTGCAACCCCACCCAGCACCGACACTCCCACGAGCCCAGATACCACTGTACTTTTTGGGAGGTGTAACCCACCCCCATCTACCATGACAACTTCTCAGACACTAGGCCCTCAACCACCCTCCACCTACTCATGGGAGCCAACCTTTGATTTCCGCTACAGGGGAAGAACCGAATAGTGATTTTCAGTATGTGGCAGAAATTCCTACACTGAGCGGTGAGCAAGCCTTACCCAGCTCTATGTCAAAACAGCACATTGTACAGCAAGAATTGTTAAAAAGCCATAGGCTTAATAGGCAGGTCTAAACATATAAGATCTCAGCAACAGTCACCTATCCTGCTGAGCTGTCTTTGGAGCATTGTGCTTTGGGGCTCCCTACTTCTCTCACACCCACAAACATTTTTGGCTCACACATATTCAGCTGGCTGTGGTTCTTGCTGCATATCAGCAGATGTAAATAGTGGTTAATATAGAAAGTGTATGCCTAAATGCGAGCCACCATGTAATCAGGACCTGTGTGTAAACATACCACATGTGTAAGGCCCCCCAATCAATTAGTGTTTGCCTCTTGCTGAGAAAGTGGCTATTGTGAGCTCTGACTTCAGTCAGTGTATGGAGAATCGAGATTACCTCGGTTTCACTGGAGAAATCAGAAAAGCGAAACCAACACCCACCAACACTTTCTCTAATCTGTTTTTGGGGTGAAAGATACAAGAATATAAAAATGTCAGGAATGAGACCTACAAAAATGACCTTCTTCGAGATGCCTGCAAGCGTCAGTCACCTATTGTTCTTTCAAACGATGTACTGAAAAGCAGCTTGTTTGGCTGTCAAGCTACGCAACACTTGAAGAAAAAATAAGACCCAAGTTTCTAGAGTAAGATACATTTTGTAAAACTTGATTAAAACGGCAGCTGCAACAAATGCACTTATTAATGTGTGCGATAGATGGACTCGGTCGTACATGAACAGCCACCACACCACAGCTGAACTGCACATTGATACTACCATCATGCAACAAGAAGGCCTTCAAGTGCATAAATGCATTCAGCAATGAACCGCTACATACCCTATACGTTTAGTCCTTGACTCCTGGCTTTTGTCCAGAGGCACCATAATGCCAGGCGCCATGGGATGTCCCTGTGCCTGAGGGTGATTGTCGGGTGAGGCTGTACTGTTAATGCTATGCACTAGTACGAGCAGCTGAGTGAGTGAGTCTAAGGCAGGCGAGGCGGCCCCTCTCTGAGTTGCTGCCCTCCTCCCCCCACGTGCTTTCAGGGGCTCTGTCACTTTTCGTGGTTGCTATGCAACCATGAAAAGTTACAGAACTCTTGAAATCAGACGCACCGGCGCCTGCTGCAGCGTTGCAGATCTGGCAGCAGGATCCCCAATATTGATTTTTTTTTAAAACAGGCATAAAAACAGAAAATCCGAGCTTCGGTTTTTGTTCGTTTTTTTTCTTCAGTATAGTTGGGGTCACAAAGCCAAAGCCAGGGGTTGCAAGCGAGCCGCCCGACCTCTGGCGACCCCTAAATGACGTCCATGTCTGAGGGCCGAGAGGCTGCAGCCTGCAGCAGTGCCAGTGGTAGAATACATGTGTAACACGTTTGTTTCCTAACATTATAAAAATGAACAGGCACATTCACTTTTCTAATGTTAGGAAACAAACGTGTTACACGTGTATTCTAGCACTGGCACTGCGGACTGCTGGTGCAGCGCCCCCTAGAGGGTGACTGACGTCAGGCAGCCGCCTGAGCTGCCTGAAGCAAAGACCCGCCCTGATCCCATTAAAAAATGCTTTGTAAATCAGGCTCATAGTTTGGCTTTAGACCAAAATAGCACAGAGCATGCCAACTTGTTTTCCTTTTGTCACAATGGGCACCCTACCTTCTTAGTAGTTATGGCCATACCTGTATGGTTTTTGGTGGTGTGAAGGAGCGAACAGGAGAGGGGTAATCTCGAATTCTTCTATGTGCGTAATCTACACAATTCTATGTAGTGATACAGATGGTTCATTGCAAAGTCTAAGTGTGACGTGTGGCTAATCGTCACAATTCTATCTATATGTGATGCAAGCTAGTGTGATGCAAACTAATATTTGTAAAGCTGTCTAAATGTGATGCAGGCTAATCCTCACAGTTCTATCTAGATGTTATGCCAGCTAGTATTCACAATTCTGTCTAGATGTGATGCAAGTTAATATTCACAAATCTGTCTAGATGTGACACAAGCTAATCTTCACAGTTCTGTCTACAAGCTAATATTAATACAGGCAAATATTTATAATTCTGTCTAGATGTGGCACAAGAGATGTCGCACAAACTAATATGCACAAATCTGTCTAGATGTGACATAAGCTAATATTCACAATTTTGTTTAGATGTGATGGCGGCACTTTTTTCACAATTCTGTCTAGATGTGATGCAAGCAAATATTCACAAATCTGTCTGGATGTGACGCTGGGTATCTGTCCCACTGTCCCATATTCATATACCTTTAAAACTGGGACAAAGAAGAGGCAACTAGGAGTAGTGCACACTTCTATTCGTGCAACCACTCTAGTACTGAGACGAATAAGAGGAATGTGAAAAACTACTACCGTGGTCAGGCAAATCCCACTATTTGGAGTCAGGAAAAGGATTTACACCTTCAGCCAGTTGAAGGGTTACTGGTGTATATAAGGAGAAACAAGCTAGATCTGCCTCGGGTAAGACACCAGCCTGGAGGAAAAAACCCGCTTGGGGAAAAGGATTCAGCAACCCGGTATGGAGCAGGCTAGAGAGGGGCTGGTGGAAAAGTCACAGAGCGCTGCAGGAGAGAAAGCAAGACGTCACAGTCCGAGCAGGCTGTGAGAAGGTCGGGAGTCCTGCAAAATCCAGTGCTGTGTGTCCCCTGCTGGAGCTGGGGGTCACTGGTGACACCAGGGAGCCACCAAAAGCAGCAGGAAGGCTTGGAAGAGATGAGCGCTGCTCGTCGGAGTGCCCGGTGGGTGAAGGGGAGCGAGAGATTGCAGAGGAGAACAATGACAGCACCCAGAGGAGCTGACGGAGACTGGTGAGTGACGGAGAGGCAACAGTCACACTGGGGTGCTCCAAGGGCTGGGCTTGGGCACAAGGAGATGCCGATCAGACAAAACCTTTTCATAAAAGGGTCTGGAGACCAAAGGAAAGGTTTGTGAATATCAAACGATCTGCGAAGTATTTTATGCATTATTGAATACCAAACTATGGAAAAGTTATAAAGAACATGAAAGTATCAAATGAATGAAATTAAAGTGATGTGCAATTGCGAATACAATGAAAGCAAGCAAATAGCATTGATGGACAATGCGAAAGTATGAACCAAATGAAAGCCAGTAACAAGGGCTTAGGAAGCAAGTGAAAAGAACATGATACGCACTGTTGTGAAGTGTGAAAGCAAAGTGATGACAAGGAAATCACCCCATGAAGTGAATAGTGTGAAAGTCACGTTTTAGCAGAGGCAAAATACTGCCAATGAGAAAAAGAACTGCACGTTGACAATAGACAAAGGTTCAGAGAGGAAGCCTGTGTTAGCAAGGAAGTCCTATGAGAACAAGTGAATATAATGAAGTGCCACATGCTACCTGTTGCGTGACCTCTAGTCGGTGGGTCCTGTCTCCGACAACTGGCCATAGACCAAGTAACCCCTACTTGGAGTGAACCAAGGAAAATTAAGATACTGAAGCTGTTGTGCCTATCAAGAATTAAATTGATTCAAGAAAAGAGCAAGAAAAATGAACTGTTGAAAAGCCTGAATGGTTGTGAATCTGGTTTGGAATACTTACTGAGAGTCACGAAAACTGACTGTGATTTGGAATTGTGTTGAACTTGGGGAAGGGAATCCCAAGGTCTTTGGCGTGGAAATGTTTTGAGTTTGGGGAAGGGGTTGAAATGCAAGTTTCTTTGTCTGTTGACATCCATCCACATTGTATATATTGAGTTGTGAGGACACATATAGGTTTTGGACACAAAAGTGACTTTTAAGTTGAACTTAATAACACAGACTTTCCTTAGTTTCTTTAGGTAGGTGTGAGAAAGCTGAAGGTATCTCACCTGCTAGTCCCTGGGGATCTGTCATCCAGGTGGTGAGGACACAGCCATCGCTTTTTGATCCAGTTCCTGGGGGTGGGCCAGTGTGGGAGGATAACCTAGATGGGGGGGAGGGTATTTGGGGAGTGAAAGTGAGCCACTGAAGGGTGAGATGCGTTATCCCCTTCCTTTTGACACCTTTTCCCATCCTGCCCAGTAGATACATAGAAAATCTACTCCGACTTTTCCAACGCAAACAGTTTTTAACAGCGTGAATGACAATCGACTAATACCCAAGCCGTTTACATGACATGTCCCAACACAAGCAGCAGGAAGAGTCAAGCAATTCTCGACAACTGCACACACCTGACTACCTTTTCCCTTCCACATAGGGCTAAAAGGCAGAGCACAATAGCACACTCCGAGCAAGGCTGAACGCTTGAGGAAGCAGCCATTCCAGGACGGCAGTTCAAATGGAAGAGAAAGGCAGTGAAACTTGAAAGGACATCAAGGAGGGAGTTGCCCTTCCCCTTTCAACCGAGACCCACAAAGCCTCCGATGAACAAAACATAAGATGGGGATCGTAGCTAGCAAATGGTGTGATGGATGTCAATGGTACGTGGCAACCTTCTGCACTGAAAGCCATGGTGAAGAGAGGTGGTTGCTATTGTGGTACTGCCCTTGACTCCGGTGGCAAGGGAACCGCCAATGAGTTCAGCACAGCCGGTGATTCGAAAGAATCTGATAGTCGACTGGACTGGGTTAGGCTCAAGGTTGCAGTGGCAACATTAAGAAAATAAATAGACAAGAGGTCTTTTGTGAACAAACTTGGTACCAGAGATAAGGTGGTCTGGTGCCACGTGGGCGCCCAGTCAACGGTCTCCGGCTGGTTCCTCTCTCCTGAACAAAGGGACTGTGTTGAACATTGTGAGTAAAGAAACTACAAGTACCAAGAGGCCATAGAGAAGGCCGGAATAAGGTGTTAAGGTGGTGATACAAGGGTCAAGCCAAATCCCTTGTACAATCGAAAGTCCTTGAAACATTGCATAACTTTTGTTATTGTGAAGCAGACGTTTGTGCCTGGCTGAGGGGAACACTATGTGAACTATGATGATGTGAAGCCTGTGCTTGCCGTAGGATGACAGAGTGGCCCAGCGAGAGGAGATCGCCCTTCGGAAGTCTCTGTTTAAATTGCCAAGTACTCTGGTTGGTCTGAACCCGCCAGAGGGAGGCTGATGACTGAGAGAAGGATCGTAGCCCAGCTGAGGGCGATCTAAGGGTGAAGGGTAATCACCCAATGTAAAGGTTAACAGAAGGCACTTTTGTTTTGTTGTTTGACGACTTTGGCAGAGAAGGCCCTGATACTGAGAAAAGGAACTGTAAGCTCATGCCAGAGAAGCCCAGGAGTGTGCTGTGCTTGAAAGTCCCGCCTTGTCCTGTGCAAAAAACATGGGGAAGGGAGACCCCGGCCACAAGATCCTGACTTATCATTTTGTGAACACTTCTTTCTTTTCTTGTGAACATTATCTCACACTCTTTTGCAGAATAGTGGTAAAGATTGGCAGTAGGTTTATTTAGTATAGGCCCTTTTTATTTGCCTAGACTACAATAGGACTGTATTATTATTTGTTGATGGTCGTAGTTTGCCCCCATCTTAGATTTAGGTTTGAATTATACATTTATCTCACCCATGTGATAGGTTTTATAAACACCCTTGAACTGTAACACTTGTGTCTGTCTTACTTTGATGCCATGCCTTCCTTACTTAGGGGAAATCCCACGTTAGCATAGGGCAAGTTAGGGCTTAATCCATTTTGACAAATAAATACTTTAGAAAAAGTGAATCTGTTGTCTGTGTCTTACTTCATGATGCCTCCACACCATGTATATATGTTTTGCTGAAGATCTGCTGATGGTAATTCTGGATATTGTATCATTACAAGAACTGTATTTAACATAAAGACAGCTTTGATGCTACAAAATACTTTCTTCAGACCGGATTAATAAGCTTCTCTTACCATGCAGAGATGATGCTTGAGATGATTTCACTCAGTCTAAAAAACATTACTTTTTTGTGATGGTCAATAGTACTGACAGAAACACGATACAGCCTTACGCACATAATGTGTTCCAAAACATGCAAGTGGGCTAGTTGGTGCATACATGCTCCTTGGTAGATTAGAAATATGAATAATACATGAATAATATCCAGATGTGGTTTAGTTACATAGAAAATCTTTTCATTTTGTTGAAAGGTTATCAACTCCTTTGAAATCTGTGGAAGTCTTAAATCATAATGAAATGCATTTTAAATGTATGTCTTGATAATAAAAGGGACATTGAAAAAAAATGTGTGCTAGATACAGATCCTTTGGATATCCTGACTGGTCCATATAAAGGTTACTAAATCTTAGAGCTAATTTGCCACATAATTATTATACAGATGAAGAGAAAAAATGTAAATGAATTTGCTGGTTTGATCAAGAAATCAAAGGCTGTTTGTGTTGTGAAGACTATTCCATATTCAGGTATGGAATTAACTAATTTTCTGAGATTTGGAGTACTGGAAAAGAGAAGAAGATACTTTTTTGTTTATATGCATATATGCCCTTGTGGCAAGTAAAACATTGGATCCACAAAAGAAAGCCTCTTAACTGTGAGGAAGGCATGGGATCAAAAAATAAGACAGACGCAAGTCATCATTGTTCATGGGTGTTTATTGAACTTCAATTGAAGATGGGAGCAAGTTACGACCATCAAATAATAAAAACATATTCCTAATCAAGTCTGTCAAAAGAAAAGGGCCTATACAAATACACCTATTGCCAATCCGTACTTCTAAGTATAAGTAGTGTGGGAAACAATGTTATGTAAAAGAAAAGTCTTCAAGAAATGAGATGTCAGGATAAGCAAGCCATGGGCTTCCCTTGCGCACATTTTCAGCACGGGCCAAGCGGGATACTCAAGCTTAGCACAATCTCAGTCTTCTCTAGCAAGAGGATGCAGTTCAGATCTCAATGTCAGGGCCTTCTGTGCCAAAGTCTTTTTATCATTCAAAGTCTCTTGCTTCAGAAGGCCTGATGGAAAAAAAAATAGTCAATAGTACTTTTCTCCTAAGTATTCTGATGTACAACTTCTTGGGTGATTTTTTATTCACCGTGGATAACCCTCCACTGGGTGCAGATCCATTTTAACACAAAATCTTCAATTGGTCTCCCTCTGCTGGGCTCGGACTAGATTCATGTACGTTTCCAAACATTCTCTATTTCATTCAAAATCAAAGACTTTCAACAGTGCGCATTATTTTGCTTGACCGTCGCATGACCATTTTGATTCACATTTATTTGTTCACTTTCAAATAATATCCCTCCACCTTGCTCGGAACAAATGTATCTACTTTCGTCTCTCCTCATCAGGGTACCTTACAGAGACCTTTCATTGTGCACCCACATGGTGCAGGACCACTCTGTTAAAAGTATTGTAGCTTGTTTCAAAGTTCAATCACTCTTCAGCAGTTTAACTTCAATTCTGCCTCTTATCACACATGTTTGAACAATGTTTGTTCCAGTGCTCGCTATACAATGTTGCTGCTTGCAACCTTGGCTTCAACACAGACCGGTTTTATATTGGTCTCCACAACTCACTGGCTGTGTTTAACTGACACTGTTTTGTTCGTGGAGCCAAGGTCGGAACTACAGCAGCTTGTAATTTTCCCCGCTCGATTACTGACGCGGAAGGGCCCCGGGTATCTCCAACACACAATGCAGGATTCTTGAGCCTGACTTCCTGGTCTTACGATTTCTATTCTCGAGGTTCTTGAAAAGTAATAGTTTCTTGTCGAAAAAGTCAAGGGAATAGACCTCCTTGTGATCTCCTTCGATTCTGCAGTCTTTCCCCTCTTAATCAGCTGCTGTTTTGAAATGGCTGTTTCCTTGTGTGCTTACCCTAGCTCAGAGTGTGCTCTCATACTCCACCTTTTATCCATTTGGGGAAGTGTAATGGAAGTCAGGTGTGTGTGTTGGTCAGTAATTGTCTGACCTCACCTGACCATTGTATTGGAACACTTCAAGTATATACCTCAGGTGTTAGTCTGTTTTGACTTATCATGGGCTGTCCATGAGAAAGTGTTTGTGTTGTAAAATGGGGGGGAGTTGAGTTCCTAAATGCCCTACCTGATTGGATGGGCTGATGGTGTTACAAGGAAGGGGATATTTTTGAAGGTTTGGGTGTTGGGGGAAAGGTAATTCTTTTTTTCCATGTATTTTGCTGAGCTCGAGAAGCGGCACAAACAGCAAAATAAAATAATAATTAAATACTCGAAAACTTACGAAACATTGAGATGCGGCAATATCTCTGGTTGCTAGTTAGGGGAAGATGAGTATTTCAAGTTCATTTAGGAGGCATTTTTTGCACGTTTAAAAAAAATAGCAATTAAAGAAAAGTCTTTCTAAATCAATTTACAATGTGTAAGTGGTTGTATTAAGGTGTTTAAAGTTCTGCATTTGTGTATGTGGATCGAGAACTGTTTTATTTAACTCTGTTCTTTTATTATAAAGTGCATCACTGAGACGCGTTCATGGCTGAACCATGGTTACATTGTGTTTTGTTTTGATTGGATGGGGTTTTTAAGTGATCTGAAGGAACGCATCTAGATCAAGTATTCTCTTCGAAGCGAGGCTTTGTACAGAAGATTTAAAAGTTGATCCTAGGATTAAATTGAGATTTGTTTGAAGGGAGAATGTGAGGGATATAAAGGAGATAGAAGAGTGTTGTCAGTTGTGGCAAAGAGACAGTGGACACAGAGTTAAATCCACGCTATTTTGCATGATTTCTCATTTCATCAGAAGTGACTAATAAAGAGTATACAATGTAAAAAAGTTGAATTATTGAATGTAAAAAATTAGATCTATTTTGTAAAATGTATTTTCCGAAAATAAATTACTTGTGAGTATTGCTTCCAGAGATTTGAGTCTCAATTCAGGTTGTATATTTGTATAGTGAAAGTTGATGGTGTTGTTTGCTATTTTGATATTTATACGAAAATTAGTTCACGAGGATTGGGCAGTGGTGCACCATAAACTAATGGTAAACTTGTCTTTTTTATCAGCACCCTGGATGGGGGCACTAGCCAATAAGGATGCTAAGAACACTAGCTGTATTCTCTGGTACAATACTGTATTACCAAGCTACATTGAGAGCAGCAGCATCATCCTGCTTTGGGATCCCTTCGATGTACACAGTGCATCGGCTCCATTCCAATATGGTTGCCACTGCCCCTGTTTCCTCTCTGAACACCAGCAGCCCCACAGCCTCTTTTTTGGATGTACCGCCTTTCCTGCAGACGGATTGGCTGTCCTGAAGCCATGTGGCTTTGCATCATGGGACCTGACTGGCAAAGCTGACCCACAACGAAGGCCCACATCTTAGGCCAGCACCTGTCATGGCCTCACAAGCAGCAAAGGGAGCAGCATCATCATCCTGCCTGGACCTGAAAACTGTCTCTGAACTTCTAAAGGTAAGCCCAGTTGTTTTCCATTGTGTGTACACTGAGCATTGGCTCCTTTCCAATATGGCCATCACTGCCCCAGCTCCTTTTTTACCACCATCATCCCCACAGCCACTTCCTCGGATTTCCCATCTTTCCGACAATGGTTTGGCTGTACTGCAACCATATGGTCTTGAATCATGGGAGCCGGTGAACAAAGCTGGCCCCCAATAATGACCCTCGTCTAAGGCCAGCACCTGTCATGGCCTCACAATCTGCACTAGGAGCAGCATCATCATCCTGCCTGGACCTGAATAATATCTCTGACTTGCTAACAGTTAGCCCAATTGGTCTCCTTCAATGTACACAGAGCACCTGCTCCATTCCAACATAGCCACCAATGCCCCTGCTTCCTCTCTGACCACCAGCAGCCCCACAGCCACTTCCTCAGATGTCTCGCCTTTCACACAGAGGGATTAGCTGGCCTACAGCCATACTGCCTTGCATCATGGGAGCCGGCAGGAGAAGCCGGCCCCCAACAGAGGCCCACATCTAAGGCCAGCACCTTTTGTGGCCTGACAGGGCCTGGAGGAGCCTGGCAGAAGCCCTCTACTCACAACAGTGTTTGCAGAGATTGCCTATCCATTGTGAAAACTGCCCTCTGCACTCCCATTCTCAGGTAAACCTACCTCCTGTTCTCAACATCCTCTTACCAGAGCCACCTTTAACTCCACCACACTGGCTCCACCGCCCAGGGCATTTTTCCTCATGCTCCTCAACTCCCCCTCCCTTGCACACCCTCCAGCCATCATGCCTCACAGCTGACTCCCGAGTCCCCCATTAGCCAATCAAGAAACTCACACTGTTGCCTTTCCGCAAGACGTTCCAAGCGGAGTCTCAGACTTCTACACCCAAAATCCCATTCCCCTTCTCTCCTTCACAGGATGTTCGAAATTCTTGCTTAAGTGCATGCACAGTGTCACCCTTCACTGCCCTACCACTCACCCTCTCTTCCACTCCAGACTCCGACACATGTCATCAGAACAGCCTCAACATTACCAATACCACTTCAGTCAAATGTGCTCTAATTAATGCACGCTCCCTCCCTGCGCACGCACTTGCCATCACCGAAACCTGGCTACACCCAGCCGCAGGTCCTGCCCTCTCCATTGTCTAACACCTACTACATCATGAATTGCAGTGATAGATCTTCTGGTAAGGGAGCAGAGTTCCCATAATCTACAAGGATTCCATCCCTGTCAGAAACTCTTCCCTCAACACCCCACCCAACTGTGACCTCCTGTCCACCAAACTATCCACATCATTCATTGTTCACCTCTAAGCTCACAGCCATCTGCACTAAGAAATAAGCCAGCAAAACTGAATGGCAATTAAGCCCCTATAGCCCATACACCAATGCAAAATCCCTCCTCCAAACTATCCAATGATTACAAACTTGCTATGCATGCAGCTAAAGTCTCCTGCTTTAACACGCATATCTCTAACACCAACTCTAACTCTCGCAAGCTTGTCTACATCCTACAAGAACTAGAGATCCCATCAACCCCTCGCTCCTGTTGGGTGTCCTGACCCATGTTTGAGCTATCATGCTGCAACATTTGGTGCTGTGGGCTTAGAAAATCCAAGATGGCCAAAAAGCCCACATGTGCGCCCGAATCCAGGAGAACCACGCAGTTTGCGCACACCAAAATGGTTGCCTAGCTTGCCACCCACCAGTGCGAGCAGGATGGGCCGGGGTGCCATGAGTGAAATGTGTGCCAAAGGAAAAACCGCACTTTAAAATGACCTTTTGTTTCCCTGAATGCCAGCTCAAAATGCCTATTTCAAACATTGCAACATATCCAAAAATCTCACTGAACACCAGCAGACATCTGGCAGAATGAAGTATGTGTGCATACAAAATCTGGGAAGTTGAAGAGCCCCAAAACAATGTTCATAACAAGACTGGCTGAGCTCTGCAGGTCTGCAGCAGCCTAACTGAAACTGGATTTAAAACGACCAAAAATCGAAAATGTTTAAATTAACTGAGTGACCTACTTTTGAGTGTCACATAGTTTGTCACTGTTGAAATGTCATAGTTTAGAACTTAGAATCAGTGTTTTAGCTGCATGTGTAAAAATTGTATGTTTGATTTAAACTGGGAACAAAAAGTGACATGTTAGCTAAATTTTGGCTTAAAGGAACGGAACTCTGCCTGACATCTACCCCAGAGGAGTTAAAACCTGCTCAGCCACTCTTCCCCTTGCCAAAAGGAGTTGTCACCTCTCTGATTAGATTAGGGGTGGAGCAGCTACAGGGAGTTGAACAAAGGCCTGTCCTGGGCCCAGGCAGATGGTTTATTAGGGTGGTCGTAAATGGCTTCCTTTTGAACAAAGCCCTTCCTTGACTCAGGCAGATGGTTTATAGGGGAGGCCGTAAAATAGCTTCCTCTTGGCAGAAGCTGGGAGGGGCAGGGTCTCTGAGCTTGGCAGCAAATGGATAAACTGGTTTCTCCACCATGTGACCTGGGAAGACACACCCCTGTTGGCCAGTATATGATTTTAAGAAAGATGTATAACTCATGGTGCGGACTTGTCAAAATTATCTAAATGATACCATAATTCTTGTGATTTTTCTGCCCACATTTTAAGAGGTTTTAGGACCTGGTGGTATGATCTGGGGGGTTGCTAGCGGAAAATAGGGTTTTGCTCCAAATGTCTGCATGTTAAAAATCTGACACTTCATCAATTAATGTCCATACTCCTTGCGCACATGTGTGCAAATTTGGGTTAATGTCACACCCACTTTCAAAACACATAAAAAGAGACTGCTGGGACAGGTAGAGACATTCAAATCCAGTTGCTGCAACGCACTCTGCCGGACCACACAACATCCAGAAGATACCAGATCCAACACTTAGATTTTAAAACTCCAAAGAACTTGATTCAGAACTCAAAGCAAGGTCCTAAACCCACAAACTGAGAACTCTTCTCAGCAGGCCTCAGCATCCAGCAAACCTAACAGCGGTAGCAGCATCCAGGAGCCGTGCAGATCAGCACTGTGTCCAGAGAAAGCTGTGCAGAAAGATCCAGGAGCTGTGCACAGACGCTGTACTCAGAGATCCAGGACCTGGGCCAGTAGCAGTGTCAGACCAGACCAGCAGAACAGAGACCAGACGCTGTACGCAGAGACCGTCTGGGGCGAAACCAGAACCAAAGCCATCTTGACCCGATCCGTGAGACCTAGACCTTCCAAATCCATTGTGAGTACAGCTAGGACGGTGTGAAACCAAATCTCTTAGTTTCCAGTGATATAATTCAATCTATTTAATCTAAGTAGAACTGCCTGCTAACTGTCACTTGTCAATTCTGCAGCCGCATAGCTGTCACCTGTCATTTTTAAAAGCTGTCACCTGTCAATTTGAGTTACTTTAAATTCGAAAAACGACCTTTACAAAATTGTTCATAACTCCGTAACCGTTTGTGCTAGGAACTTTCTTTAACTTTCCTCTGAAAGCTTAGAATCTAGGCTTTTTGCTACTCCTTATAGTGCCTCCGTAATCACGATTCACGCACTCGCGAATTTTGCTGCGATTTGCGATTTGGCCCGATTTCTTTACTTGTAAAAAGATAGCTGCTTTTGCCTGAATTGCTAAATTTCGTTTGCCTCTTAAGAACCATCCCTGAATCATTGCTAGAGAGAGCCTGAACTAATATTAACTAGATACCACTCACCCTGACCTCCTGAAGGGAATTAAAAGCATTTTCAGCATATTTCTCACTGCATTGTCACCATATTCAAAGCATTTTGCCTGTGTTTCAAAACTCCTATCTGTTGTATAAGCTGCTGGGGGGGAATTGAACTGAATTCTATTTGATTCCATTCCTAAGAACTGTGTGCTCTCATCTTCATCTCCTTACATTGCATAAAGGGGGGGGTGAATTGTCCAAGAAAGTGATTACATTGTCTTTTGCTGAAATCCTATCAAGTTATTTTCTGTACTGCATTTTCATTCCACATTGCATCTATTTGAAACCATAAAAGTATTGTTGCTATCTTATCCATCCTATACCCACTCATCATTGATTATAAAGAAGTGTGCTAGTGCCAGACTATCCATTATTGCTTACTGCTCAGATTAAGTGTGATATTCAATTATTAATTCATTATAAAAGTGTGATATATATATACTGTTGAATTTTTTTTTCAAATAAACCTTTTAAACTTGCAAAACAGATCTACTTCTTGGCTCAGTGGGGTCAGGTGGGATTCTAAGAGAGGGGTGCTATACAGGGGTTGTCATCCAGAATATGAACCTGGACATAAAGATATATCAATAAGGGTTTTTCATTCAGTATCCCAGGCTAGGCATTGACTTGGCTGTAGTGCTTGATTGAATCTTCTTACAAATTGGGGGCTCGAGCCGGACGTCTGGGTTAGATCTATCACTTGTGCAGCTTAATACAGTGTGCTAACTGACGGGATACATACATCCAGTCGGATCACCACGCTGTTTTACGCTGTAGAGCACTCTTCAAAGTGACACTCTAAGGAAAAGGTCTGTTTTGCAAAAATAAAATACTCATTTCTGTAAGTCAGGACAGAGATCAATCTCTAGAATGACGACCTTGGTAGACATGAAAATAGCGAGGGAGCACCTCTTACATAAGCTATTTGTGAGAGGTGAGTGGACTCACCAGGACCAAACGGTCTGGTTGCAGGCCATCGCGCAACAGGTCACTGAAACAGGGTCAGACATATGGAGAGATCAGGGTCCATTACATGTGGCCCTGAGTGAACTATATATGGCTCCTAAAGCCAAAGATGAACACAATAAGATTGTCAGGATAGCGGCATACCTGTACCTATATATGGGAGACATGCAGGATAAATGTACTGAAAGCCAAGATCTGGCAAATAGGCGACAGATGGCGTTAGAGAAGGTCCAATCCGATCTGGACTCTTCTGAGCAGAGGCTGCTCAGAAGCCAGGAGTCAGAAAAAGACAGCAGACAGTACATCACTAAAATAAAGGAGGACATGGATGTGCTGCAACAGGAAAAGGCTGTCCAGGATACCAGAATTCTGGCTTTGCAGAAGGAACACCAAGACAGTTTGGACTCCTTACTGCAGTGCCAGAAAAAGCTGGAGCAACAGATCAATTTCAACAGGGCATGCACAGAACATGTTGCCACCCTGCAAATCCAACTAGACAGAGAAAAAGAGGAGAGCAATAAATTGATTCTAAAAGACCTGGATACCCAGGCAGAGTTTGATGAAGAACGCCAGAAAGCTGGTGCCTTTCAAAGGCAGAGGGACGACCTGGCGTCACAAATGCAGGCTCTTGGTCAGGAAAGGGATACCTTAGGCCAGGAAGTCTGCCACTTAAAAAGGAAAATGGAAGAAAGTCACCTGGCCCTCCAGGGACTGGGTGACCTCCAAAAAGAACACCAGAACTTGTTAGAGCACACCAGGAGGGTGGAGGATGCTCTGGCAAGAAAGGAGCAGGCCAATAGGGACACAGCTCAGGAGGTAAGCCTCCTGCAGCAAAGACTGGCCCAGTGCTCCAGGACCAATCAGGAGGCACAGAGAGAGAATGAGGCTCTCTGTCAGCACAATGATATGCTCCAGCAACAGGTAGCGATGCAAGAGAGACTGATAGAGTCTAGTAAGGCCTTAACTGAGGAACTGAAAGTGCAGGCTCTTGCATTGCAACAGGGAACAGGGGCGGATAGAGATGAGGTTCGCTGGGAAAGAGAAACTCCTGAGCATAACCTCAGGAGCCCTAGTACCAGAGGCCTTCATCTCTCCCAGTCCCTGGACTCTGCCACCCCACGCTGCCTGGTGCACATGAGCACGGGGCCACAGGGATGGCAGATTACTATCCAGCTAAAAGTATGGGGCTCATAGGCCAGTACCACCCAGGAATGGAGGGGCAGGCATCCGGGTATGGGCACCCAAGCACAGTGCAATTTAGAGGGGAACCCCAGGAGAGTAGGCCCATTAAGGGCATCCTGAAAACTTCTGCCCAGTTAGGTCAGTGGGGGGGGGGTACCCATCAAATCCTGGCAGCAAGGAGGAATCTGAAGACTCCTCTGAATGGCGCAGGACACCGGAGACCAGGTCCTCACATTCTGCCAGCCATTCCCAGGCTCGCAGAATCCGGGAAAACCTGGAAGAGCAGACAGGAACCTCTGGGAGCAGTGCCTCTGAGTCAGAGGATGAATGGACCAGGGTTACCCGAACCAAAAAGGCCAATAAGGCAAAAAGGGCCTTGCTTAAGGACCCATTGAAGCAAATAAAGGCAATAAGGAGTGTCATCACGCCTTATCATAAGAACGCCAAGTATTCCGTTTGGGAGCACTTGGAGCTCTATGAGCAAATGATGGAGACTTTCCATTTGAAGGACAACAGTAGCTGCATCCAGTATGTCAAATAGACATTCTCCCCAGAATACTCCAGTTTCTTTGCGGGGCTGGAGGACCAAAATCATTTAAGATGGTCCACCTATAAGGCGGCCATCTTGAAACATTTTTCTGTTCACAGAAATCCTCAAGAGGTTCGCAAGGCAGCCTACAATTTGCAATGTGGGGAGGATCAGGCCCCACAAGAGTTTGTGCAAGAATTAAAACGTGCTTTTGCGCAGACCACCAGAAGGGTGCGCACGGATAGCAGAGAATTTATCAATACGTTTTTCCATGCCTTACCCAAATACATAATGACCCAGCTCATGAGAGATTTTCATGAGAAAAGATCTTTAGACTGGGTCATTGAACAGGCCACCCGGATCTATGAGGTGCAGAAGCCTATCGAAAATAAAAATAACGCGCCGAAAAACCCCAAAACCAACAGCGCCCCTGCTGCTGCCAAGGTGGCAGAGGTAAAGGTTGCCCCCGTTTTAGATTTGGAGATGGGGGGCCTAAAATCCTGCCTGCACTCAATAATTCACAGCCCAGAAGGCCCTCGGGCCAGTCACAGACAGGGAGTCGAGGAGTTAGTCCCACAAATGGGGTCCCCCGCTCCCCTGACTATGTAAGTCCCCGCTATAAGGGAAACCGACCAATCATGGGTTATGTGTGGACTCCTCCAGCCCAAGGGGGGGATCCAGCCAAGCACCTAACCCAGGGAACTTCCCTCCCAACTTCCCACAGGAGGGCAGAAATTCTCCAAATCCTGGGCAGAATTCTTTCCCCAGGTATCCACCCAATTTCCAGCCCCAAAATCATCCATCCTTCTTTCTCCAATTCCCTGAGCCCAGACAACCTAATCCGGGAGAGGGGAGGCCAAGGGTGCAGGGGTACCAAAATCTTCCCAACCAGGGGTACTACCAGAGAAGGGACAGCTACCCTTCCCGGGATCAGCACAGGGGAGAAAATAGAGCCCCGTATCAGCCTGAGCGGGTTTCACAACTTGAGCGCCAGGTCCAAAATATGGCACGAGATCTGGGTCACATACTGAGGGCTCAACAGAACCCTCAGATGAGCATGCCACCGCAGAATGCCCCAAACTCTGGATCTGGTGCTCCAGAACAATGACGGGGGCAGCACCCCGATAACCCACCGGTTCCCAGGGAGGAGGCACAAGGGGAAGGGGGTGTAAAGCCTTGGAGAAAGCTTCCTTCCCAACTTGTAAACAGCCCCTGGAAAACCAGGAACCGGAAACAAAATCTCCTGCCCCTGAAAGCCTGCCTCCCAAGGAGCAGAGGGGGGGTAGGAGAAACAAAGGACCCAAACAGACCCACTTTGTGGAGGAGGTACAGGTCTTCCAATTTGAGGGAGAGGGATCCTCAGAAGATCCTGGGAAAAAGATCTTCTCTTTCAGAGATGGGGGAACTCCTCCCAAAGAAAAATGGGTCCCAAGGGATTCCAATCCAGACTGGGGAGATATGGAGACTGAGCTACCACCGCCCATCATCTCATCCCAGAACCCACAATACCAAAATCCCCTGGTTCAAACCCATCCTGGTGACTGCCTCCAAAAAGGGGGGGGCGGCCCAGAACCGGAACCAGGGGAACCCACAATGGCACTGATCTCCAGTTGGCAACTTTTTCTTTCAGATTCCCAAGACTCTCCACAGAATTCTGCCCAAATCTCTTCTCTAGCAATGTCCAAAACCAGAACGTTAGCCCACCAGTTGTCCAAAAATGTGCATTATCTGTGCCCCCTTGAGGAGAAGGAGGGAAGATACTATGCCCCGGTACAAGTACAGTGGCAGGGTACAATTTTGGCACTGGTGGACACTGGATCCCAAGCTACCCTTCTGTCCAAAAGGGCCTTTGATGAACTAAATGCAGGAAGGGGGGAGAATTACCGTATTCCTCTCACCCCTCTTCCTGGACAACTGCAGAACTTTGACGGGAAGGAAATTCCTGTCGAGGGGACTGCAGATTTGGACATCAAAATTGGGCGACACAAGGTGAAACACCCGGTCATAGTAGTGACTCCAGAGGGCACCCCTTGTTTACTAGGGAATGACCTCCTGAGAAGGTTCTCACCCCTAATAGATTGTGTAAACAAGGTCCTCTGGACCCAGACTAGCCGACCCATAAAATTAAAACAGAGTGTCAACCATGTTAGTTTAAACGGCACCTGCCACATGGTTGAACAAAAATCTGACCAAGTAGAATTTCACTTCCAGAACAACCAAACTCCAGACGTGACAGTAATAGCAGTAGGACAACAGACTGGTGATGGGGGGTCCTCTCTATTTCTGAAAATCAACCTTCCTTCCAGTTTAAGGTGGTATTCCACACTGGAAGGAAACACTCTGAAATTCTTCACCAATCCACAATCAGAAACTCCCACTCCTATAGTCCAGAAAGATGTGAAATCAGCTCAGAGCCTGGCTGATGTTCAGCAAATTGGAGAGCAGTTGTTCATCCCTGTTCAGTTAAATGATGGGAAGGACTCTTTTCTCGCTCGAGTGTGTGTGAACAACGGTAAGAGCTTCATCAGCGAAGCCATGTTCCGCCAACTCCCAAAAGATCCAGCCATTCCCACATTCAAACTGATAGACAAATGGGAAATGGACCTGGAAGCACCTAATTCCAAACAACTCCTGCCAAGCAGGTGTATGCTCAAAATCTCCATTGGCAACAAGAGCATAGTCCATAATTGTTGGGTTGTGCGAGACGTCACTGCCGTCTTTTACTTAGGCAGTGACAATCTCAATCGCTTTGCCATTAGTTTGGACCTAATAAACTTCAAAGCTTGGTCCCGATTAGCGGATAATCCCACGGGCTTTGATGATCCAGAAAAAGCATTTAGGTCAGCTCAATTGCTACCTTATGCAGTTGAAATTCAGATCAAAGAGGAAGTCACCATCCCAGAAAGGACCCGACAATTCTCCCTGGAAGTGAAAGTTAAGAGAGGACAAAAATTGCAAAACCCTGATGCTTACATACATCTAAATGCTTCTCTCCATCAGCAAGGTTTAGGGGCAAACCCAACAGCATTAGTCAACATAGAACATGACACCACTCCAATAGAGGTGGATAACAGCGACTTAAAGAGTATTACTCTAGCCGCAGGCACCATTATTGGAATGGCGGCTGATGACCGACATTTTTCCATTGATTTAGGAAATGAACTGTTAGGACCAATCCACAAGGACTGTTTTGACAGTGACAGTGATGACAATACAACACCAGACAGGATTTTCACCCGGCATGGGGGGATCTTCCTGGTGTACACTTCTTGCCCTTATGGTAAGGAAGATGTGACTTGTGACTTCAGGAGGGATGAGGTGATTTTCCAGGTCCATGAGGGCTGCCTTTCCCACCTGAGGCCTCCAGTCCAAATCAGCACTCTGACCAGGGACTTCTCCACCCCGCTGGAGGAGGCCGCTGAGATAGCCAAACCAGAAGTCTTTCCAGGCTTCAGGCAGATGGTGGAAGAGAGAGTCAACCTAGCTGATGCCTGTGTGACTCTGGAACAAAAGCAAAAGTTGAAACAAGTTTTCTTGGATTTCCAAGATCACTTTGTGGTAGACTCACATGACTGTGGTCGCACCGACATCCACACAACAACAATTCCCACGGACCCTGGAATGATGCGAGAGGCAAGCAATATCGCTTGCCTCTCGCATCCATGGAGTCCCTTACTGAAATAATTAAGAACCTTGAGTCCCGGGGAATAATCCGTCCAGTCCACAGCACTTTCAATAATTCGGTGCTGGGAATATTGAAGCCAAACGGCCAGTGGAGACTCTGCGCCGACCTTAGGGAGCTCAACAAACGGGTCCATACTTCCCGATGGCCTTTGCCCTACATTGACCAAGGGCTGGCCCAGATTCAGGGGTCACAGGTATTCACTGCAATAGACCTGACCAATGGATACTGGACTGTGCCTTTCACTAGGGAGGACCAATACAAGCTGGCTTTTACCTTTGGGGGCCAGCAGTACACATGGACCCGGACTCCCTTCGGATACCTCAACTCCGGCAATGACTTCAACATTTTCCTACAGAAGGCCACGCCCGACCTGGGTGCAAGGGGTAATCTGGCTTATGTAGATGATGTCCTCATCAAGAGTTCATCTGTGGAGGAACACATAGCGGAGATCCGTTATGTTCTGACCCAGTTGAGGGCCGCCGGAGCAAAACTTTCCTTTCAGAAAGCACAGTGGTGTAGAACCCGTGTTAATTTCTTGGGGCATGAGATTACTCCTCAGGGTCTCTGCCCCCAGGAAAAGAAAGTGGAAGCACTTCAGAAACTGAAAGACCCCACAACTCTGCGGGAACTAAGGAGCCTCCTTGGACTGACTTAATACAGCAGAAAGTTCATTGAAGGCTACGCAGCGATCACTAGACCCCTGATTCATCTCTTGAAGGGGGGGGTCAAGTGGGAATGGGTCCAGAACAAGCCGAGGCAGTAAGACAACCCAAAAGAAGCCTCTCACAAGCGCCTTGCCTAGCTTACCCTGTCAGAAACAAGGAGTTCTTCCTGGAGACAGGGTTCTCTAATACATGCTTGACGGCAGTATTATACCAAAAGCATGACAAGGTCAATAAAGTAATCTCCTAAGCGAGCAAAACTTTATCCTCTGTGGAGGAAAAATTCAATGATTGTGAGAAGGCACTCCTGGCAACGGTGTGGGCATTGAAGAATTACCGCCCGTTTATCCAGGGGGAACACATCATAGTGGAGACTCCACACCAGCCTCTGCAATATCTCCAAAGTGACAGAATCCGGGCCGGAAATGTGAGTAATTCCCGAATTACTTTCTGGATTCTGTCAATGCAAGGCTTTCCTGTGGAGGTCAGATATGGCCAAAACAAGAAGAGTCCCCTCATGCAAGGTCTGGCTGACTTGCATGATTGTGCCAGAGAAAACTGTCTCGAAGACGAAAGTCTAAAATCAAGGACAACATGGAGGCATACCTTAATTCCCCACACAAAGTCTTTGAAGAAGACAAGTGTGAGGGAATGCCCACTGTCTATGTGGATGGATGCTCGTACCATGTTGACAACGACGGGGAGAAAGAACTGGTGACTGGCGTAGGGAATGCATGGGTGAATGAGTCCCCAGCACCCTCCGCTGGATACAAAATTGGTCCTCGAAGTAGTCAGTTGGCAGAATTGATGGCTGTGCATCAGGCCATCCTCACTGCTGTCCAGCATCAACTCCACGAACTGGTCATAATCACAGATTCAGATTATGTACGGAACAGGTTCGTGGAGCATCTGGTCAACTGGAAAACCAGAGGCATGTTATGTGCTAATAACAAACCCTTGAAACATGGGAAGTTAATCCAAAACATTGATGATCTGGTCACCTCAAATGAGATGACCATCTATTGGAAAAAGATCAAGGGTCATTCCAAAGTAGAGGGACCAGACAAAACTGGAAATGACTTAGCTGATCAGCTGGCCAAAACCGGGGCCATCCAAGGGGATCTAATTGAGATTGAGTCCCTGTTGGGGGAAATCCAGGTCACTGCTATCACTAGGTCCCAGACAAATGCTCACAATGATCTTTCAATTGCACAATGGAGTAAGGAGACCCTGATGCTGATTTGATTACCGCTCAGAAGGGGGATCCAATAATTGGTAAATTTTACCAACACATTGAGGACCCTGAGAACTTTCCCCTGACGGATACCGATTCCAACGGGAAAGAGGACCATAGAGTGTTGATGAAATGTCCAAAAATGTTCCAGATCCAAGACGGTTTGTTGGTAAGGAAATCCCAAGCTGGCCATGATCAGTGGGTGGTTCCTACCTCCTTCCGAAGCCTGATGTTAAGTCACGCCCATGATGCGGCTACCGCCGGTCATAGGGGGTTTCATACAACACTTGAGATTAAGAGAGGTTGCCTACTGGCCACACATGGGCCAGGACCTCAACCAATATTTGAAGTGTTGTCTTGTGTGTGCACAATTTTAGCCAACATCCCTCACACACCGGGCGCCTCTCCAAAAGAGATGAATAACACTCCCATGGTCAGATTTACAAATCGACTTTGTAGGCCCCGTGATTCGCTCCGCTAGGGGTAAAAAGTACATGTTGACTGTGACATGCTTGTTTTCCAAGTGGGTGGAATGTCTCCCAGCCCCAAACTGCAAGGCAGAAACGGCAGCTGCCTTGATGATTAACCACATCTTTTCCCGTTTTGGTCTACCTCAAAGGATTGAGTCAGACAGAGGTAGCCACTTCACCAGTGAAGTGATGACAAAGATGTGGGAGATACTGGGGGTCAAGAGAAAGCTACACATTGCTTACAGGCCAGCTTCTTCTGGGGCAGTAGAACGCTACAACCGGACAATTGTGAGCATCTTAAAAAAGTTTGTGACAGATTCTGGGCCAAGTTGGGATATCCAATTACCTCTGGTCCTAATGGCCATCAGATCTACCCCTTCATCTGCAACCAAAATGTCACCATTTGAGTTGATGACTGGACGCAAGATGGTGCTTCCTCAGCATTTGCTCTACAGAACCCAAGAGCAAACGTTGATAAATGCCTCCACAACTCATGAGTATGTGGAGAATTTAAGGAAACACCTTCAGCATGCTTTTGCCTATGCTCAGCGGAATCTAGAACGATCAGCCGAGAGCATGAAGACCCACTATGATTTAAAAACTACCCGAAAGCAATATAAGGTCGGTGATCGGGCCTATCTATACAATTTCCAAAGGAACCAGGCCAAACAGCGAAAATTCTTGCCTACATGGAAGGGACCCTTTGAGATTATAGACAAGATCTCCCCTTTGGCCTACAAGATCCACATCCCTAAAGGTCTTTTGGCAGAGGGGGAAGACAAGTGGGTCCACATTAACCAGTTGAAGTGTTGCCATCCCAGGCACACTCTGCAACAACTGGAGGAATCCTCTGGAATCCTAGAGGGTACTGTCTCAGATTAATTCAGTTCTAACTTAAAATATCCTACATATAGCCTATCAAATTCTGTGTTTCTCAGGTGTATGTGTTCCTGTCGCTTAATTTAAAAAAATGTGCATGTTCATATCTGTTGAGTTCTAAAATACATATGCCACCCCACTATATCAATGGTGGGGGAGAAATGTCCATGAATAGGTATTGCCGCTTTTCTTTTGTCGTTCTAGGAGAAAGAAAACCTGGAGACTGGCCAGGGAGGACGATCCGGAGACCGGGAGCAGAGACCCAAGGGGTCCGGGGTACCGCCCAATATTCCCATCAGGACCGGTGAGGAGAACCGATCGATCAGTACCGGATGGAGGAAAAGATGCTGAACCATGCCATTTGCAGAATTGGAAGAAGATTATGCGGACATACCAGTGCGTGGGTCATCACCTTCTGTGCACCCGACTCCCTATCGACTCAAATTCAAAGTGCAGTTGCGTGGGGGGGCTTTGTTGGGTGTCCTGACCCATGTTTGAGCTATCATGCTGCAACATTTGGTGCTGTGGGCTTAGAAAATCCAAGATGGCCAAAAAGCCCACATGTGCACCCGAATCCAGGAGAACCACGCAGTTTGCGCACACCAAAATGGTTGCCTAACTTGCCACCCACCAGTGCGAGCAGGATGGGCCGTGGTGCCATGAGTGAAATGTGTGACAAAGGAAAAACCACACTTTAAAATCACCTTTTGTTTCCCTGAATGCCAGCTCAAAATGCCTATTTCAAACATTGCAACATATCCAAAAATCTCACTGAACACCAGCAGACATCTGGCAGAATGAAGTATGTGTGCATACAAAATCTGGGAAGTTGAAGAGCCCCAAAACAATGTTCATAACAAGACTGGCTGAGCTCTGCAGGTCTGCAGCAGCCTAACTGAAACTGGATTTAAAACTACCAAAAATCAAAAATGTTTAAATTAACTGAGTGACCTACTTTTGAGTGTCACATAGTTTGTCACTGTTGAAATGTCATAGTTTAGAACTTAGAATCAGTGTTTTAGCTGCATGTGTAAAAATTGTATGTTTGATTTAAACTGGGAACAAAAAGTGACATGTTAACTAAATTCTGGCTTAAAGGAACTGAATTCTGCCTGACATCTACCCCCAGAGGAGTTAAAACCTGCTCAGCCACTCTGCCCCTTGCAAAAAGGAGTTGTCACCTCTCTGATTAGATTAGGGGTGGAGCAGCTACAGGGAGTTGAACAAAGGCCTGTCCTGGGCCCAGTCAGATGGTTTATTAGGGTGGTCGTAAATGGCTTCCTTTTGAAGAAAGCCCTTCCTTGACTCAGGCAGGTTTATAGGGGAGGCCGTAAAATAGCGTCCTCTTGGCAGAAGCTGGGAGGGGCAGGGTCTCTGAGCTTGGCAGAAACTGGATAAACTGGTTTCTCCACCATGTGACCTGGGAAGACACACACCTGTTGGCCAGAATATGATTTTAAGAAAGATGTATAACTCATGGTGCGGACTTGTCAAAATTATCTAAATGATACCATAATTCTTGTGATTTTTCTGCCCACATTTTAAGAGGTTTTAGGACCTGGTGGTATGATCTGGGGGGTTGTTAGCAGAAAATAGGGTTTCACTCCAAATGTCTGCATTTTAAAAATCTGACACTTCATCAATTAATGTCCATACTCCTTGCGCAAATGTGTGTAAATTTGGGTGAATGTCCGATATTGCAAAACCAGTTAAAAAGTGCAAAATGTTGCCATTTCTGAATGCAAGCCCCCAGGAAGAGCAGAATTTGAACAGAGTATACCTCATGTGATATGTGATGGGTGCATGTAATTTTAAACAACTGTGTATCTGTGCAATATGTATTTGGATCAAATATAGATTTGTGGGCAAACTGACCAGGGGAGGATCCTCTGACCCATAAAACCTACAGCATCACTCTGACTCACATTTCCTTCCCCCAATCATGGGAGAGGGGAGAATTGGGCCAATGACAGGTAGAGAGGGGCAGGCTTAGCTAGGCCCAGGCACACACCCACTTTCAAAACACATAAAAAGAGACTGCTGGGACAGGTAGAGACATTCAAATCCAGTTGCTGCAACGCGCTCTGCCGGACCACACAACATCCAGAAGATACCAGATCCAACACTTAGATTTTAAAACTCCAAAGAACTTGATTCAGAACTCAAAGCAAGGGCCTAAACCCACAAACTGAGAACTCTTCTCAGCAGGCCTCAGCATCCAGCAAACCTAACAGCGGTAGCAGCATCCAGGAGCCGTGCAGATCAGCGCTGTGTCCAGAGAAAGCTGTGCAGAAAGATCCAGGAGCTGTGCACAGACGCTGTACCCAGAGATTCAGGAGCCGGGCCAGGAGCAGTGTCAGACCAGACCAGCAGAATAACACCATTGATCCCTAACTGCTATGTATCAAAGTCAACGTGATTAAATTGTTCAGAAAAGTACCAAACTATGGTATCATGCACTTTAGTGAAATTCTCTGAAAACAAAGAGGGCAAATTTCTAGAAAGTTATTTGAAATATTTATTTTTTAAACAAAGAAAATCCTAATAACACAAAAGTTGTAATAACGGAGAAATATAACAAAAATTATAAAAACACTCAGAATTGTGATTCACAGTGGAAAATTTGGTTAAGTTATAAGAACAAAAAAACAATCAATTATTCTTTTTGTGAAACAGAAAATTTTTTTTTGTTTTTCAGAATTATGATTCACAGTAGAAAATTTGGTTTAGTTTTTAATGACAGGTCTGCCTACGTGTAGGTGTCAAAAAAATCTTTCAGAAAAAATCAAGGTTGACATCATCACAACAACGTTTCGGCTAACATGCCGCCTGTCTGGCCATAGTTTCTTTGCATAGTTGAAAGTTGCCTTCCTCAGGGCGAAAGAACCTCACAACAGTTTAACCCTGTGGGGAAGCAGACATGAAAGAAAATGAAATTAAATTTAAAAGCATAATGGGAGCGAACTCCAAAGTTTAAGTAAAGTTGCCCTTGTTGTTTAAAAGAGAATAAATTAGGAAATCAATTACCTCAATTTTGCTGGCTGTGGGTAAGTTAGAAATACAGGCGTGAAAAAAGGGGCTCAGGGGCCCACGACAGTAATGCCTGTAAAGCGGAACCGACAGGACCCTTGGTGTAACTGCATCGAGTAAGGACTCGTATTGGAAAAAACAACAACTGAAATGGAAGGGGGAACTTATCAGAATAAAGATTAAGAAAGGACAAATTGAAGTTATCCAAATGGGGAGAGGAGTAGAGAGGTGTATACTCACATATGGATTAAATCCTGTAGCTAAATAGCATACACAGATGAAAGGTGGAGTATGTAGTGCGGAGAGCACATTCCTCGGGTAGCCTGGTGTGGTCCCTTATCACTGGCATAAAAGGTGTACAGCCTCTGAATGAAAAAAATAAATAATGAATAATATTAGAAGACCAGACCAGCAGAGCAGAGACCAGACGCTGTGCGCAGAGACCGTCCGGGGCGAAACCAGAACCAAAGCCATCTTGACCCGATCCGTGAGACCTAGACCTTCCAAATCCATTGTGAGTACAGCTAGGACGGTGTGAAACCAAATCTCTTAGTTTCCAGTGATATAATTCAATCTATTTAATCTAAGTAGAACTGCCTCCTAACTGTCACTTGTCAATTCTGCAGCAGCATAGCTGTCACCTGTCATTTTTAAAAGCTGTCACATGTCAATTTGAGTTACTTTAAATTCGAAAAACGACCTTTACAAAATTGTTCATAACTCCGTAACCGTTTGTGCTAGGAACTTGATTTAACTTTCCTCTGAAAGCTTAGAATCTAGGCTTTTTGCTACTCCTTATAGTGCCTCCTTAATCACGATTCACGCACTCGCGAATTTTGCCACGATTTGCGATTTGGCCCGATTTCTTTACTTGTAAAAAGATAGCTGTTTTTGCCTGAACTGCTAAATTTCGTTTGCCTCTTAAGAACCATCCCTGAATCATTGCTAGAGTGAGCCTGAACTAATATTAACTAGATACCACTCACCGTGAACCTCCTGAAGGGAATTAAAAGCATTTTCAGCATATTTCTCACTGCATTGTCACCATATTCAAAGCTTTTTGCCTGTGTTTCAAAACTCCTATCTGTTATATATGCTGCTGGGGGGGAATTGAACTGAATTCTATTTGATTGCATTCCTAAGAACTGTATAAAGGGGGGGTGAATTGTCCAAGAAAGTGATTACATTGTCTTTTGCTGAAATCCTATCAAGTTATGTGCACCCTGAGCAGGTTTTTGGGGTAGATGTCAGGCAGGATTCAGTTCCTTTAAGCCAGAATTTAGTTAACATGTCACTTTTTTTGTTTTTGGGGTCGGTCAGAGGGCCAAAGGTGCGCAGGTGGGTTGGAGACGCGAGAATGGTCTAACCATGAGAGGGGGGTTGACTAGTGGAGGGGAGAGAGAGAGCTTAGAGTGTATGGGGGCTTGCAGAGTGTGTCCAGCTGAGTGGGTTTTCCAAAAAAGGATAATGGAGAGGGAAATAGAGGTGCAGAGGTCAGTGAAGAGAGTTATGCAGAGCCAGGGGAGTCCAGTTGGATGTTGAAATCACCCGGGAGGAGGAGGGTGGAGGTGGATGATTCCGAGAGGAACACGGTGGCGGCGTCTGGAGGCCAGTAAATGGCAGCAATGATCAGGGTGGAGATGGGAGAAATGACCAACCTTCTAACCAGACTTTCAAAGGAAGGGTAGTTGCTGGTTGGGTGAGATGGAAGCAGGAACCCATTCAAGGAAGATTAAGGCAACCCCCCGCCCCCTCCGATGCAGTGAGGCCGAGGCTTGGAGATGATGTTGAAGCCGTCAGGGATGAGGGAGTCAAAAGCAGTGACAGAGTGGGCATTGAAACATTTCTCGGTAAGAGTGAGAATGTTAAGCTCAATGTCTTGGAGAAGGAGGCAGATGTCAGCACAGTGTTTGTTGCCTGAGTGGACGTTAAGAGTCGCCAGATGGAGGAGGTCTCTGCCTTTGAAGGTTTTCTGAGGTGGTGTACAGAGGTGTGGTGCACCAGTCAGAGGAGGGAGAGGGACAGTGGTAGGAGGAGAGACAGGAGAAGGAAGGAAGTTAATGAGAGAAGGCAGGATCCAGTCAAACAGAAGGAGGTTGGGTTGTGGTCCCTGAACCGGGATAGTGCATGTGTGATAGACATTAATGAAGCGAAGTGAGGATGAGAACCTGGACAAGAGATCCTCCCACTTTGTGCCACCTTTACTAGTGGAGGATGTGGAGATGAGATGGGGATCCATAGATCTGGAGAGGGGACTGAGAAGAGGATATCAGTGAAAATCTCTCTGGAAGAAGCGCTGATGTAAGTGTCTGTGATGGGAAGTCCAGGGTTTGCACTCAAGATATCTTTTTTTGTATTTTTTTCTACCGGACTTCGTAAGAGCGCGGGGATAGGTGATAGTGTAGCAGTTAGAGAAAATAGAAGAGATGGAGAGAGCCAAAGAGGCGGCAGAGGAAATTTGAGGAATGCAAGAAGAGTACAGTTCTAGCTAAACTCACCAGGTGGCCAGTGGCAGTAGTCACAAAGGCATAAATGCAATCCAAAAAGAAATAGAGTATCAAGAGATTAGAGGTGCACAGCTGTTAAAAGTACACACAGCCAAAAATCGAGTTATTTTTTAAAAGGCACAGATGCAATGCAGGAGAGGTGCACAGATGTAACAGCTACAAACAGGCAATATGCAGTGATAGGAGAGGTAGATTAGTGCTGGCAAAGAAGAGGCAATGTGCCAATGAAGAGTAGGAAGTGTCAGTAGGATTGGTGGAGATGGTAATCTAAGAGTGCAGCCATCACTCACGTATGTACAGCTGCAAGAGTAGATGTTCACAGATCAAGTCTGGAGGCCGATGCATAGTTTGTAGGGGGCCTTCCAGGCCCTCTTTGGCTTGGACAGGCACATACAGGGCCTTAGATGTGGTCCTTCGGTTTAGGGGCAGGCTTCCGCCGGTACCCCTGATTGGTTGAAATAGAAGTGAGGAAGACAATTGCAGCAGGGACAGGCTAAGGCAAAGGATTTCTCCACTGCCCTTGGCAGGGCCCCATCTTCGCAATGCCCATAGCAGCAGAGTTAATGCAGGAAAAATGAAAATCATGTGTGTTGCAGTGATCTGCTGCAGCATGCAGCCTCCGGCCAATGCTGGGAGTTTGTGATGGCAGACATATGTTGATTGGTCATGCGTTGGTATGTGCACTGTTGTCCTTGGTCACCTGCTGCACTTGTGAACATGCAATGTGAGTTTATGTGAACAAGTGCTAGACAGTAGGGATGCCAGGTTATGATTTTGTGGCCATGGGAGGGACATGCATGCAGTGCACCTCAATGGGTTGCACATCTGCAAGTGAAGGCATCCACACACATCAGCTGAGAGTGACACATGTGCATGGATGTCTGTGAATGTCATGTTGGTGCATTGACCTCACAGGGACGGGAATGTGATGTGTCATCTCACTGCATGTGAAGCCACATTTGATGTGTGATCATGCCATATATATGTGCTGGGGCCAACAGCATAAGCACTTGTTCCTCAAAAATGGATGCCAGTATGTGTTGCTTGTTTACAGGTCAAGCTGTCAGGGATGCATGTTGCTACATGTAATTGGGTCGACAGGTGCAAAGGCAGGTATCTTGAGACCCCTTCACCTGCTCGCATGGCCATGTAGTGCATATTAAAACTATGACTTGCTTGTGGGATCCTGCATATGACTGGATGTCTTGACACCAATGTGCTCCCAGCAGTATGCCAGACAAGCTATGCTTCCATGCATTCGGTGGTTCTCATCACTACCGAGAGACTCTCTGTCCACCCGTCTGCCCCTGTGTTCTGCCTCACAGGACCATATTTTAGGGTGGTTAGGTTTTGCCAGGGTGCTTGGTCGATGGTCTGCATGTGCACATTGTGATACTTTGGAATGCCCAGTTATGTGAAGGTGGACCTTGGGTAAGCATGGTAGTCCCTGAGTGCAGGCCGGCTATTGATGTCCAGTACAATCTGATATGTACTCGTGTTGCGTACATGAGGAGGCATGACACTTTAGCAAAGTCCTCCTCCACAGTCACCCATTGTACCGAGTTTACTAGTCAGCATAGTTACCTTACGCTGGCCTACTTTTGACAGTGTGTAACAATTCTGTCTGCTCACCACTAAGTAATCACTGATACACTCAGGATCATCACATCCCCAGGACGGACAAGGGCCATACACCACGCAATGTGACCACAGAGCTTTGACTGCTTGTGCAACTCTTCCGTGTGGGCGAGTGCTTTGCATCCAAGCAGGGTGCCTGGCTGTCAAATGACCCTCAGTTACTTGCACCACAACTGCAAGGCAAACTTTCCATTGGGCTTCCTGCATTCCACCGGTTGATCCTGTGCACTTTGTTAATCTCGGGTTGGACAGCTTTTCCATACATGGCCATTGAGACAGGAATTTAACTGCCACCTGTGCTGGGACAGTACTGACTCAAGAGCATACACCATCTGGCAGTGTACCCTTACATGGTTGTGCTTCCCATCTGAGCAGTGCAGAGGCAGAGTATGCCAGCAATTCACCAGTGCTCATGTGAGAGTACAAGGATGGTCTGCTGACCACATCACCTGGCAAACACTCTGTGGGAGTGGCCCACATGTGCCTTGCCCATGAACATCTCCACTGGGCTCAGTTTCAGAATGCAGTCCATGGAGACACCAGTTCTGTGAGTGCCAGGTCACCTTTCACCACAGCAGTGGTGTGTCCATGGGCAGCAGCTGCACCTTACTTGCAAGATTATTGCCTGGGCATGTGTTACCAACCGGGATCAACCACCTTGCAGCATTGGGTCATCCACTGACACTGAGGTCACATGGACATGTGGAGGGATTGAGGCTCCTCCCAGACAACACACCTAGTCTCCTGTCATCTGGCTACATATTCATATCAGAGGTGGCTGACTGCTACATTAGGGCAGGTTACCCAGAGAAGTGCTAGTGGTGCTCCATAAGAATTTGGGGCACACAGGCCTCTCAGGAGGGTACACTGCTTTAGTGTGTCAATAGTATGGACCCAATCCTGCACATTGAAGGCACACACTAGTTTGCCACTGTGTAGGCTAGGGCTGTCAAAATTATCTGTCCCATGTGTGACTCCTTGTGGCCTTCCTGTTTGTCACCTTTCATGCACTGCCTGTCTATGCAAGCAATCAAGATGATTTTGCAGGACATTCAATGGTGTTGGTGAGGCATGTGCCCAAGTGCACTTCACAGTTGGCATGTCACACTTGGTAATTTTGGAATTGGTATTTTGCCATTGCATGATTTCTTGAAATGTGTTTGTGGCCACATGACAATGTGCTGGGTTGACATGTGCATGCGTCATGACTGTGAATCATCATTGTCCCTACACTCATGTGTCAATATTCATGCGGATTGCATGGGCGTGCATGTGTGTGTGTGTGCATGTGTCAGTTGATGGTTGACCGCTGCAGACTGAATGGTACTATCAATGTTGTGTATGCCACACATGCATTAACACTGATGACTGATGTCAATGTTCTCTGTCCCATGTTTAACAGTTGCTGAAGCTTGTGAAGGGGGCTGAAGAATTGCTGTGAAGCAGAGGAGCAGGGACAGGGCCACTAGACCCAGGGACACACCCCAGCCAGTCCCCATTGACACTACCACTCCTGAGAGTGAATTGGATCAGGGAGCACCAGTACCATCGGGCGAGGCTGCTGGCGGTAAGTCCCCGGATGTGATTGTGGTGATGGACACCTCAGCAGCAGAGGGACAGGGTACTGACACACAGGGGCCTTTAAGGGTGGAAGAGCCTCTGGTGTCATCTGGGTTGATGGAGGTGGTGGTGGAGGAGTCCATTGCACCCCAGCCCATGGTGTCAGGTGAGGGCATCAAGGAGGGTGTTCAGACTACACACCTGGGTAGGGACATGAGGGTGTGCAGTCCACCATGGAGGGTTCTGTGCAGCCTCCTGTCCCTGGGCCATCTGCTGTGACAGTGACCACCTTCCTGGATGCCTCCACCCAGACCGTTGACCCGCTTCCATCTAATGTATCCATCCGGTATTGGGGGCTGCCCCTACTGGTTGGGGTCAGGAGGTGGACCACATCAGTTTGTGAAACCTTTCAGGCTTCTCTCCAGGAGTTTGAACAGCATCACAATGAGATGTGCCCCTGCCGTCAATGGCAGTGTTCTTGGGTGGGCTATCTGGGCTGACCAGTGCAATGGCCCCATGCTCCAATTCCTCCTCTGCTGCAGTCGTCCTTAGGGGTGACTTTCACATCACATACCACCATGGCCACATGAGCGTGAGTCCCACCACTGTAGAAACAGGTTGTGCCTCCATCCCTGCCCATTGTGGAAGTCCCAAGAATCACATGTGAGGTGTTTACTGTGCCTGCCCGGGCACTGACACACAAACAAGCAGTGAAGAAACAGCTTGGCACTTAGGGCAGTTCAGTTGCCATACACCCAAGGCGATTGTCTTCTGGTTGAAGGTCAAACATTCGTAGCTTGTACTCTACCCGGCGACAGCAGCAGATGGTGACTGTCAGGAAGCAGACTACTGCAGAAACCTCAACACCACTTGGCATACGTGAGGCAGGAGCAACATGGGGAAATCCCTACAGGCCATGCCTCCCATCATTGGTCACTACTGGAGGCAGTTGGTGGCAGAGAGGCAGTGGGCAAGGGAAGCTGCATTGATGGCGACCAGGTTTGAGGAAGCAATGAGGCGGTCAACGAGGCGGGTGCCATTCTAGAGGATACTTGCAGGTCGGCAGTGGAGTCGGAAAGGCAGATGGTGGCCACCCTTCAAGCCCTCCAGGCAACAAAGGAGGCTCACCTGAAGGAGGAGGACATGGGATGTGACTGAGAGCTGGTAGAGGCATTGTCTGAGATTGGAGCGGACTAGGCCGCTGCCTATGTATATAGTTCATTGTGATTGGGTTTCATTTTTTACTTTTTTATCCCTGGACACTTTTAACGTTCCCTCCATTTTATTGTATATAGTTCTGATTTAATACAGGTATTCAATCAGTTAATTCCATGCTTCTTGCCGTCTCTTTGTCTGTGTGCACATTTACTTTTTTCATATTCTCTCAGTTCATGTTTTTGGTGTCGGTCATGAGGATTGGAGCTTCACTGTGTGTTTCGTGCTGTTACTGAGATGTTTGCAGGGGAAGCCTGTGGTTTGCGGCAGAGGTTGGGGGGCATGGAGAGGGGGGCATATTAGTAGGGCACTGGCTCGGTCTTGTGGCGGAGGTCAGGGGGGTGGTGGGTGGTGTCAGGAATGGAGGGGGCTGCCTGGGGTTTTGGTAGAGGTCAGGAGGATATTGAGAGAGGGTTGTACTTGTAGGGGACTGCCTGGGGGTTGTGACAGAGGTCAGTTGGTGAAGGTAGGAGGTGTACTAGCAGGGGACTGCATGGGGGTTGTGGTAGAGGTTGGGGGATTTAATGGAGGGAGTGTACTAGCAAGGAGTTGCCTGGGGGTTGTGACAGAAGTCAGGGGGGTTAGAGGAGGGGGTGTACTTGCAGGTATCTCCCTGGGGTTTGTGGCAGAGGTCAAGGGGTGTGGGGATGGTGGTGTACTTGCAGGGTGCTGCTGTGGGTTTGTGGCAGAGGTCAGGGGGTGATGGTTGGTGTCAGGACTTGAGGGGGCTACCTGGGGGTTGTGGCTGCAGTCAGGGAATGAATGGGGGGTGGACTGGCAGGGGGCAATCTGGGGTTGTGCTGGAGGTCAGGGGGTTAAGGTTAGGGGTGTACTAGCAGGGAGCTGCATTGGTGTTGTGGCAGAGATCAAGGGGGTGAGGGGAGGGGGTATACTGGAAGGGGGCTGCCTCTGGGTTGTGGTGTAGGTCAGGGTGGTGAGGGTAGGGGGGTATACTTGAAGGGGCTGCCTGGGGGTTGTGTCAGAGGTCAGGGTTGGGGTGAGGAGGTGTGTTCTTACAGGGGGGCTGCCTAGGGGTTGTCACAGGGGTCAGGGGGCAAGGGGCTGGCGGTGTACTGTAACGGGGCTTCCTGGGGGTTGGTGTAGAGGCCGGGAGTGGTGGAGGTGTCAGTACTTGAGGCTGCTATGACGTGGCTAGCAGTTTAGGTGACTTGAAACTTTTGGTGACTATCTGCAGATTCACTGGGGTGCTGCCTTGAGTTACGAGTTGATGGCCCTCAGTTTTGCTGGGGGGCTGCCTTGGGTTGCCTGGGGACGGCATGCCATTTTGCCATGGTGCTGCCTTGAGTTACGGGTTGATGGCCCGCAGTTTCGCTGGGGTGCTGCCTTGAATTGCATGGGGATGGCACGCAGTTTCGCTGGGGTGCTGCCTTCAGTTTCGATTTGACAGCCTGCAGTTTCGCCAGGTTTCTGTCTTGAGCAATGGGTTGACGGTTTACAGATTTGCCAGGGTGCTGCCTTGAGTTGCATGGGGACGGCACACAGTTTCACCAGGGTGCAGCCTTGAGTTAAGGGTTGACGGTCTGCAGTTCCGCTGGGATGCTGGCTTGAGTCATGGTGGAACAGTACGCAGTTTCACTGGGGTGCTGGATGGTGGGCAAAGGTAGGCACATATGTTGTTAGTTGGTGCTGGGTTTTGTTTGAAGGAGGCATGTTGGCATTCAAGGAGCAACTCGATTTTCTTTGCGTCTTCGTTGCTTTGCTCTTTTGAATCCATGAATACGTGGAAAGTGCAAAAATACTCTGACAGACAAGTAGGCACAAAGTTGCTTAGTACTTTGCGGGGACTTTGCACTTTTTCTATGAATCAGCCCTTTGTGTCAAAAAAGACACAAGCCATTTCAGGACCTTGGCCACACGGCAAATTTACGTTAACCTGGCTACCAGAAGGTAGTGGGAGACCATATTGAAAGCTTCCAACAGATCCAGGAGCACCAGAACACTGATGTCCCCCTGGTTCATCTGCAGATGAAGGTCAAACAAAAATGTACGCTATCACTGATTGAAGAGGTCTGAGGACTGCCTGAAAATAATCCATACTGCTGTTGGCCTCGACATAATATTGCAGTTGAGAAAGCACAACTCTTTGTCAATTTGGTTTGCAACAAAAGGGAGGTTAGAAATGAGCTGAAAGTATAAGTCGTCTCGGAAAGTGAGGTCCCAATTACAGAATGTCATCTAATTGGAAGTAAGCCCGTGCACAAGGAGGTGTAAATAATATCTTCAGTGTCTGGCCAACATTGGAAGAGCATGCCAGCCGTTTAAACATGTCCTGTACACCTGGAAGGGGAGGATTGAGAACAGAAAGAGAGAGGTTAGGAGGAAGAAAGGGATTTAGAGAGAGAGAGAGAAACAGGTGGAGGGAGGAGGTAGGGGAGAGGGAGGAAAGCATGATGGGAAGGAAGGAAGGAAGGAAGGAAGGAAGGAAGGAAGGAAGGAAGGAAGGAAGGAAGGAAGGAAGGAAGGAAGGAAGGAAGGAAGGAAGGAAGGAAGGAAGGAAGGAAGGAAGGAAGGAAGGAAGGAAGGAAGGAAGGAAGGAAGGAAGGAAGGCGTAAATGAGGGAGGGAGTCGCCAATGGTGTGAATAAAGGTAGAAATTAGTAAGTAAGGGAGGACAGATGGATGGGTGCAGGGAAGGAATGAAACGAGAAAGGTTTTGTGGGATGGGGTAGGAGGAGGGACAGAGGGAATGAAAGGAGTATTAACTTAAAGATATACACTTCATGGGTTAAATTAAGAGACAGGGCAGTCCCGAGAGAGAGAGGGCAAAGAGGGCAATAATTGCTTAAGTTGTACAGCACATTATAATAATCTGTCACCCGTCAGGCTATTAATGCAGGTGTGAAAATGATAAACAATAAAGACAACTCGCATTTAGGTCAATACAAGCAGCTGCCACAGCCTGAGCAGGGCAACATAAAAAGCGCGAGGCATTCTTTCATGGAAGTTGTGAGCCCTTTTGCCTCTGTGTGAAATTGATTTCCACTGTTTGTTAGAAAGGAAATCATTTGGAAAAATGTACCCTTGTCATATGACTGTGCACTTTTTTAATAATTCAAACTCATACCACATCGCTGTGAAATATGCTTTATCTTAAATTCCATTCAAATATGTTCATTGGAATTCATTTTCGAAGCAACGATGTTCGTGGAAGCATGGACAGCCGCTTCCTTGCCTTAGGGGCATTTATCGATTAATCTACTTCGCACTGATTCCCTTCTATGTTTTTAAATGTTAATACTTTCCAAACATAAATGTATTTAGGAAGGAAACGATGTCAATGTGTTTTCTGCAACACACCTTTTATATGTGTTGCTCCCATGGAGCAATTCGTTAATATTTGTCTTGAGGCACAGGAGATATTTCCGCAGGAATCCACGCACTAGCACCAGGCAGTAATTACAGAGAAGCTTCAATTGATGAAATATATATTTCAAAATGAAAAATCATCTTTATCGCCACAGACTCACCAGAATATTCGTATAACTAAGTGCAATTGAATGATTCGCTGAGGTGTCAGTCTTGAGTATTTTTTCTAAATAATTTTAGTAGTTATTGTAGCAATGCGGCTGTTAGACCCGAGTGTTACTCCCAACACTACATGGAGGCGTGCATCGATCTTTGCTACTAACCGAGTGCACGCAGTCACGTGCATGTTCACCCTTTCCCGCACAGCCTCGGCCATTGAGAAGTGATGTTCCGCAGGGCTCTTCACTCTCCCTTATCCTGTAGGACCTCTATGCTCAGCCTTTTACTGCCTTGAGTTTCCGCGGCTGGCTTCCTTGTCCGTGTGGATGGGGAAGTGGATACCTCTTCCACCCACTTTCAAATATGCGTTTTAGGAATGGCAGAGTGGATGGATAAGAACTCTCCCCGCTTTAACTCTGATCAAAGAATGGTGGTTGTTTTTGGAGGCCAGAACCATTCCCTTTGTAAAACTCGTTTCTGGCCACCATCTAGTGGACCAGGGGTTTTGCTAGGTCTTTAAAAGACCTGGGGCTACGTTGATGTCAGAACTGTCGGGACTGGGGGCTAGCTAGCCTTTTGGTTGTAGCTCCTGATATTCTATCCGGGGCTACAACCAAAAGACCAGGGGCTATATCCCCCTAACAACGCCTCTGGATTGGACCTTGTCCCACCCTTTGCAGTTGTATACAATCTGGCATTTAAGTTTGACATTATACTGTCACTGAAGCTTCTGATTAAAATGGTTGCATCCTCGTCGTTCTGCCTGTTGGACTCTGTCAGCATACATGTTATCAGCATCTGCCTGCATTCAGTAGTGGCTGTATTATGCTTATTCTTTGTTACCTGTGACTTCTGGGATACATGCTGAGAAGGCTCCACATTTTTATGAAGTCAGCAACTCGCCTTATTTACAAAAGTTGACGGGCATCACAAATTACTTTGCATTTTTAGCCCTCCCTTTTGAGGTCGGAATTGCGAAATTCCTTGGATTATTGGAAGTTTAATACTTTTAACATGAATAATTAAGGAGATTTTGTGGGCTCTTTACTGGAGTCTAGTAAAATTGTGGGAAAACAGAGGAAGTTAATCTCGAATAAAAAATATGCTCACGTATAAAATGAACAGGTGGCATTAAGGAAAAGAGAAATATGGCAAGCTCTAAGGTATTTGAACAACAGGAATGACATATAATTTGGGCAGAGGATGAGGATGTCCAGAGATATTTGGCAGACCTATACAAACTGTCATTGCCAAACATGAGCTGAGAGGTCTCAGGAGGATGCTGAGGCTATGTTGGATACCTTAAAAAATAAGGAAATTCAGGTGTTTTGGCTACATATTAATGGGGTGGGTTTATTACAATTCAGCATGCAAATAAACGCTCTTCATGAAGCCGAATGTGTGGCCCTTTTTTGTCTGTGGCGTTTACAGCCCAAGGAGGCTTCCTTTGGGTTACCATCAAAACTGGTGAATGACCCCGTCCCTAATTATATTGACTTTTGATGTCAGGAGGTACTTGATGTGATAAGTAAAATGAGTGCCTCCCGTGCTCCTGGCCCAAGTGGCTTATCTGTTTAGGCGTGAACCTGTCGCATGTGCGAGTACATTATCGCACTTGTTGGTGAACATTGTCGATGCTAACTCCTTTCCAATTATAAACCTATCACAATTCTGGATGCTGACAGCAAGACTTTTGCTAGGATATTGCTGTCACATCTAGAATTGTGGATAAAGGAGACATATAGGTTGGAAAAAGGGCAAATTGGGTTTAGGAGGAATGTGGGAACATCATTAAATGGTTGCATGTTGAATTGTATCTAGCAGTTAGTATGGGTGGAGCATGATTCTGTATATGTTGCAGCAGTGGACCTTATGACTGCTTTCGATGCAACTGATAGAAATTTTTGTAGACTAAGCTCCATTTATGGGGAATACCTGCAGGCCTGTTGAGTTTAATTATCGGTTTATACTCAAACTCTAACATCAAAGTACGTTTGTATCATTCTGGTCAGTTGTCATGCACTATTTCAACCTTTCGTGGGGTCAGGCAGGGATGTATTTTGGCTCCCTGCATGTTTAACCTGTACATGGCAGACATTGGTCACCATCTGAAACCTGCAACTTGTGTTACCCCCAAACTACACAACCTGAGAGCATTCTGGTTGTCCCATGTGGACGATTTTCTCATCTTTGTACTTCTGTAGGCCTTCAACGTTTGATTAGTGATTTTTCTATCTTTTCAGATAATCACTCTCTGAAGTCGAATCCTTCAAAAACTAAAATGATCCAATGTTCCAAAGTTAAGAGGGAGAGTAAATTCTGTTGGCAGCTTGGTGTTGAATAAGTAGCTAAGGTTAATTCCTTGATCTATCGTGAGTTTTTTGGTAACATCAAAACCGAGTTTGATTTGTCGAAATAACATATCTGGTATAAGGATTATGTGTCATGACCACTGTGAGGGGGCACAAGTTGTTCCACAAGCAGGCTCCCACCAGAAACCTGAGGGCCTTAAAACCACTGCAAAACGGCTACTGGAGCCAGTCCTGGCGCCTTTGGCACCAGGCTCAAATGTAGGAAGGAAGGGCTGTTCAAACTAGGTCCCATATATGTACATGGGCCTTTAAATCCAACATGGAAGCACCCACACAGTCTAGTTCTAAGAACCAAGCCATGCGGTCTAGTGTTTTGGGTGTGGCAGGCCTGGAACTACTTTCCCTGGTACTACTTTACCTGAGCTATATAAACCACACCCTGACTGCAGAACATGATTCGTGTTATTCTGCAACCAGTAGTGTGACGCTCACCGTGTCCAGCTCCTGGTCTTCAGCATCTTCCTGTAATCCTGCAAAAACAAGAACAAGATTATTTTGTCTTACCTGAGAAAACACCATCCAGCACTCAGCATCTCAACTGGGCTGCAATCTGTGGAAACCGAGAGAAGAAGAAACATCACTCACCTTTGAGTACTAGCTTAAGGACTTCTGGTGAACCGCTACCACAGCTGCTGTTCCAACATTGCGACCTGCAATAACGAGAAAGGGAAAAGCAATATTAGCACGCACGCTTCCAAAACATCGAATTCCAACAGTCTTACCTGAATTCCATCGCGCTATGCCACGCTTCCATCCGGAGCACCACAGCAACATCTGCAAAGGAAAAGAGACATATTCAGGTTCGCTTTCAATATTAAACAACTGCACATCGCTGTACTTACCTTAACGGATTCCGGGGGCCTGTTTTTCATCGCGCTCTCATCCACTCGCAGCACCACAGCGGCCTGTGAGGAGAAGAAGAAGAAAACACAGGTTAGCTTTAAAAGACAATAAAGGCGCTGCGCTTTGCACTTTCTCTTACCTAGAAACGTGCCGCTCCATCCGGCACACTTGCATCAAGACCTTCGCACCTGAAAAGAAGGAGATAAAGACATTAACGATTTCCCACCATAAACAGAACAAAGACTTACAATTAACAAACCTACCTGCTTACCAGAAGATTTGGGGTCACAGCAGGCCTGGGCCCAAGGAAGGCATACTGCACCAGTGAAGCAACTCGGGCAGCTTGCCAACAAACCTCATGCGCCCCTGCACAAGAAACGCAGGATGGATAGCTCACCTTACAAATAACTAAGGTGAGAAAAGAACCCACTGGGAAGGGAAGTAGGCCGGAGATTCACCCATTAAAGACAGTTATCACAAATCCTCCCTTTTGTAATTGCAGATTCATTATTCAGCACTGGGCAAGAAAGCATCCAGGGTTCCAGATCTCAGAGCCTTCCAGACGCCCACAGGGATATCAGGTGAGCGTAACAGAACACAAAGCCTTCAAACCTTATCCACCTGGGTGTCATAGAGACATCTGAAAGTGATCAGTTAGCCCAGCTTTTGGGACAATTATGCGCCGAGTTATACGCAGCCTTGCAGGAAACCAATGCCTTAAGACGAGTGTTAATAGTCACAAAAGACCGTACTGATGAACTAAGCAAACAGCTACTACAAACACAGACGAGACAGGCTCCATTGCCCAGATTCGCCCCATCCGTTGCTACACCATCATCAGTCAATCCAGTACAGATAACATTGCCAGGAACAGTACCCCTGGCACCACCAGAACAGTTTAATGGAGACCCCAGAAGGTACGCAACATTCATGACCAAGTGCCACCTCCATTTTCTTTGTAGGCCTGTGGCTTTCTCAAATGACCAGGCGAGGGTGGCCTTCGTGTTATCATATTTGAGTGGAAGTGCCACAGCCTGTCGATACCTTTAGTGAGCCGGCATGACCCATTACTGCAGAACTTCAGGGGTTTTCAACATGAGATGGAAAAGTTATTTGCTCGACACTTGCATGGACCACCTCTTGATTATGAACTCCTGTCCCTCCGCCAAGGGAATCAAGATTTGCTGACTTATATTGCCACCTTTAATAGACTGCTTGTAGAAGCGGGGTGGCCAGAAGATAAAAGAACTATGTTGTTTCATCTGGGCCTACGAGCAGACCTGAAGGATGTCCTTGCTCAAGTGGTAGACCCACTTAAAGACTGTGCAGAGTTTATCAACCTGGTTGTTCAGTTGGACCACAGATTACAGGATCAAAGAACAGACCGAAGTAGACTCGAAAATCGTGCCATGTACCTACGTTCAAAAGATAATGTTCAACGTCCATCAGAAAATACCACAGAACCCATGCAGATTGGAGGAGTACGACCCCCTTTAACCAAGGTTGAAAGGGAGAAGAGGAGACAGCTACAGTTATGCTTATACTGCGGTAAATCCGGTCACTACCTCAAAGAATACCCAGTGAAACCTCCAAGGAAGGTGGTAGGTGCTACAGAGAAAGAAGATGATGGAAAGGAATTGGAAAACTACCAGACCCGGTAAGCATAGAGGTCTGCTTGTCGAACGAGAAGGAGGAGTCACAGACCTCACATTTCTCCCTACCAGTAAACTTGATCAATCACCAACAACCATCATGGATGCATGTCATAGAGGCATATATAGACAGCGCAGCAGTTGGTAATTACATAGATCGAGATCTGGCAACTGAAATGGGACTTCCCTTATGCACAAAACCAACAACTGAAAAAGTAACTACTGTTGAAGGTACAGAACGTTCTTCAGGACTAGTAACCCAATGCACAACAGAATTAACCCTTCCGTGTCAGGATGGACATCAAGAAGCAATTACGTTTGACCTCATCAAAGCTCCTCAGTTCCGGTTGATCTTAGGGATGCCATGGTTAATAACTCACAATCCCCACATAGACTGGCGTTGTGTAATATATTGCGTTTTACAGTGCCTTGGAGTGTGTAGCGCCTCACTGAATGTGATGGTATTTTGTTGCCAGCAACAATGTGGCACATACATATAGCCAGTCCTAAGGTGCCGGTATAACATGTGAGTATGTGGCTGTTTACATGCAAGGTACAGGATTAATAAACAGCTCAATGTGAAGCTGCAAAGTTTAAAAGTGCACAAAAATGTTTTTCTCTTCTCTGGAATACCTCATGCATAGGAGACTACATTATTTATATAACTGACTGATTTAATTAACAATTACTAATCACAAGTGCTAACTTCTTAACATTATAATGCGATCTCCATGTACAAAATGAGGTGAAAATACACATTCTGAAATTAGTTTTTCAAACGTGCACTGGAGTTTTTTTTCATTCTCTTTCTGGGTTTGCAGCAAGCATAGAGCCTGCATACCAGGAAATGATATTAGATACAGTTGCTTGCTAGGTAAAGAGCCCATTGTGCAGAAGTGAAGGCTGATGCTGCCTTTCAACCTGATTGGAACAGAGTATCTGCAGATTTATTACGTAGGCATAATGGGAAGGTGCAGAGCTCTGCTGGGGGAAAACTGTGAGAGGGAGAGGTGGTTTATGTTTGCTGTGCTCGGGAGACAGATGATCTTGGTGTTGGCACTGGCTTGGAAGTTTTGCTGTGCATATCAGACAGCAAGATTACAGAGGCAATTCGTGTGGGAGAGAGCTACAAATCTTCGGTAAGCAGTTAAGTGAGGTCACTGTGTGCTTTCGTACGAATGAGTAATAGCAATCTATAAATAATAGGCAGTCAGAGTACCAAAGCAAATTGAAAATCCACTGCATTTTATTCATCATGTTTAGAATTATAAAATGTGATGCCTATTTTTTAAAAGGATTTATTTGCACTGTATCTGTTGTTTTTTTTCTCTTCTTATTTTATTACAGGTAATGCTGAAATGTAAATGGTAAGAACTGTATCATGACATTGTAATTGTCTGCAATGTATGATATATATAAACAAATGCTTCTGAGTTTTCATTGCTTTGGGAATTGCATATGCGGACGTGGGGAAGATTTGTGTTCTTTGGTAATACATTTGCCAATTTGCCCATGCAGATAGAATAACAGACAGTATAAGCAGTAATAAATAGGTGTATGCATGTGTTCCCCATTGCATGTTGTTTGGGGAAATCTAATATAACACATAGAATACCGTGGGTCTATGAACCAGTAATGATGCCTACGGGCGCATAGGTCATTGGTGTAGATAAATCAGTGATACCGGCCACAGGCTGTAGGTAGCACTATACATAAAATTGTTGGTTCTCTTGTGCATGGGTCCGACGCCCTCCATAGATCACTAGGAGGTATTCTAATAGAAAGGAAGGTGTTGTGTATTGTGTAATTTACTACCACAAAATACCGCCAATAGTAAATATTACTAAATTCTCCAATATAGTGTAACAAAGTAGGGTCACTAGAATGATGGGAGGCAAAACCCAATCTAAACACGAGGATAGGTATTACCAAGGTACCGTTCATCTTTTGGCAGTAAGAAAATACCGCCAAAACCCAAATTTACACAAAATATCCAACATATATGGTGCGTTGGCCGGGAAAGTGATTATAGAGCACCTACTGGGCGTGGCAAGTGTGTCTCACACTACCATACGTGCATTAGATGGAACCCATTTCATGATAGCAGTGTGACACTAAAAGTGAATTTCAGAATGTCTCAAATGGAAGCCACATTCCCAGAACTAGTGCAATATCTGGAGGCAAAGTTATATGCACATGGGACATGGTCATCAAATAATGCCACAGAATGGCATGACCGCATTTATGGTGAAGTACAGAAAAAACCATTAGACATCATTTTGCAGAAGGCAGCATAATTCAGGTCTGCCCTTTGAGACTATTAAATGCAGCTGATAAACATGCAGAGAAAGATTGTCGAATACGGCTATATGCCAAGACATGGTTTATCCTAAATAGATCCCTGCAAATACAAAAAAAATATACCAAGCTGATTGGCAGGTTAAAAGCTGATCTGAATGGAGCAAGTAAAAAAGAGGAAATGTTAAGAGCAGAATTGGAGGTATGTCAAAAAGACATGCAGTCAAAATATAGGGATCTTGACACTCAATTCTCTCAAAGCAAGACGCAGTTTGAAGATAGTGAACAAGAATTGATACATTTGAAAGTATTGGTAGACCATATTAGAAAGATGAGGTTGTTTTGGAAATGCAGATTTTGCAAAAAGAACATAGTGAAAAAGAAAGTGATCTCCAAAATGCTGAACAGGAAATGGTTAAAATGTTTCAAGAAGGAGACAAGAGAAACAAAGAATTCATTGAATGCCAAATGCAAATGGGCGATATGCAGGAGGTAATTAACAAATTGAGTGAGGAAAACAACTATTTGCAAAAGGAGCCAGATAGGCTCCTTAGAAAGTGCAAGGAGTTGGAACAGGATATATGCATTTCCAGGTCCCAGTATGGACGGCAGGGCACCACATTCAATGGAGTTGAGGTGAATTCTATTTCTACAAAGAGAGCTAGTGCCCCAGTGACTGGGCCAGTGAATGAACTTGGTTGCAGTGGTCTTGGGGGATTTGACACACCCATTGGGGGCTGCCACCAATCCCATACACCTGAAAGCAGACTTGAATCACAAAGTAGTGCAATTCCGTGCATGACAACGAGTAGCCCCATAAAGATAATGAAATCCATCAAAGCTCTGATCAAACTATTTAGAAAAGAAGGGGAGTGCTGCATAGAGAACCACTTAGAAGCGGTGCATGATATATTTAAATCTCTCCAGATACCTAAGGAGCAATACAGGCAATATTTTCACTTAACTTTAGATGGTCCCTCAGCCAGTATCATAAGAGGATTAAATGAACAGCAGACCATGACTTGGGCAGAGTTTGAAAAAGAGATTAGATGTCATGTTTCTCCTTTCCAATCATTGCAAGAGGCAAAAAAAGTTGCTTACACAATTACTGCTGGGCCTAATACGTCACTTCGCCAATTTTTGCAAGACTTAAAAAGAGTTTTTTCTCGCTTTGATGTATCTTTTGACCCCAATTCTTGGGTTACAGAAAGATATCATATCACAGTTAGTCCGTGAATTTGGCTGCGACAAGTCCCTTGAATGGATTGTACACCAAAGCACAAAACTATATGAAGTACTCTATTGTCAGGGTAGAGAAAATGATCAAATGAAAGACACTAGACCACAATCTAAAGAACCCTCATCAACAGTGATGGAGATCAGGTCGCCAAAATGTCCCTTGAGTCTGCTGAAAGTCCAGGTAAAAATAATTTGGTACCTGAACAAAGGGTTAATCAACAAAGGTTGTCACTCCCTGCACCAATGTTTCAATCACATGATCCTAGTAATAGGGAGAACTATATTAGCCCTAGGTACTTGGGAGACAGGCCCCGGGCAGGATATCGACCTGATATTTCAGGTATGAACAATAACCAGAGGCAAAGCCAGAATCAAAGAAATAATGGTCCCTATCAGACATTGGGGACAGAGAGCAGATTTGACCATAACACCATGATATATGGTAATCAGGATAGACCCCGATATGTGGATCGATTTACTGATAATCGGAATCAACATAGGGGTCAGTACCCACCAAATGAGAGACAGGACATGAGGCAGAATATGAATTATGCTCCACGTCAATACAATGAATCACCACTACCAGGGGACTATAACCCAAGAATGGGTGCATCTCGCTCCCCTCCACATATGAATCAAGAGTTCAGGAACAATCCCAATAGAAATCATTCTCCTGAGAGGTACCCAAATAGATTAAATCAGGGAAAAACAACCAATATCGATCTAGGCCACAGAGAGAGGATTCTAGAGAAATGGAAAGATTCCATGTCTCAAGGCCCAAGTAAAAATGTCGGCTGAGCAAACAGGAAAGCTCTGTACAGCACAAAAACAGTCATCAAAGGAGGGGGCAGAAGGCCATAGCACTGACCGGGAGGTTTCG